>NW_023596420.1:5180195-5381304 GCF_011947565.3 Pollicipes pollicipes
TTGTTAGACGAATCCAACATGTCTGAGGTAGTTCCTTAGGCAGCAAACCAGTTGAGTTTAGAATTCAACCAATTACATTGACATAGAGTCGGGTGTGAAGGTCAAAAGGAGGTCAAAACTGCCCTGCTTTTTACTCGAGTGCTTGGCCTTAACGGGGTGGTTTCTGGCGCTTGTTTCACAATTAGTAATGACAGGGGCCGCAACAGACATGCACTATGCACTTTTTAAAGGTCAGAGTAGGTCACTGACCTTAAATGACCCATGTAAGTATGTTGTTTTTAGAAACATACTACCCAGCGTAATTCCTGATGGTTATTCTAATCGCAGAATAGGAGCGATCTCGTAAGGTTTGATCACCTTGACCTTTTAAAGGTGAAACAAGGTTGAAAAACCACATTGAAATTTGGCTTTGAGCAGGGATGTAGCTTCACGGCGGTTGCCTAGGGAGGTCTGGGAGCACTTGAGACATCAATCTAGACTTTTACCTTTCTGACCTTATTTACCACAAAGGTTAAGACCCAGGAATCTCGAATTTCGACACAATTGGTTCACGTATAGGGCAATCTACTCTGTTAGTTAGTGTTTCTGGCTATATCAGTTTCCGAGATCTCAGGAGTCAAACTGACCCCTTCCCCCGCTTGAGCGAAGGGCATTCGAGCGGCCACCTGCACGTTTGTTAATGTGGAGCTCATCCACTGGCATATGTTCTCCCAAGAACTGAGTGGTCAATTCCAAGAGGTCATGGCGGTCAGTTTTAAACCTGCACGCGCTTTTTAGGTCACACATAATGGTATGTGCAAATCTCCGGGGCCCATGGGAATGTGGGGAAATTATGTATCATTTGGCTGTCTGTGGAGCAGGGCCGGTCTTGGTGGGAAAAACATGCGAATGCTGATGGCCATCATGTGCAACACTTCGCCGCCGCTTGCGCTGCAATGGCTGACACAACAAGGCAAGAGCCACGCACAGTTTGAAGAACAGTTGCTTTTTGACTTGCGTTTGTTGTATGGCGGAGTCGCGCTGACCAGGTGATCCCCTTCGGCGTGCCATTCTGGACGGCGTTGGAAAATAACACATGACCGGTTTAGCTTACGTTATGTAGCAGATGGAACACATGCGATTCCCATGCTACGTAATACTGCAATGCTTTCAGCGCCAAAAAAAACAGGACTACTTTGCAAAGGTAGAGAACACCTTTGACATCCATGACAGCGTGTTTCTTTTTCACACGGAAGAATCGGCTGTGCCGCGCGATCCTGAATGTCAGGAAACCGCACCGACGTATAACTCTTGGGCTGGGCACTACTTACACGAATCTAAATCCCTAGTCACTGCCCTCCCATTCTCCCGCATGATACGTAACTCTAGTGCAGCATATTGCACAACCCGTGCTCATCGAAGACTCGCGCACCACACCGCTCCAGCAAAAACCCAATAAAACTCCGCGAAACGGCCCGGTTAGTTCCGCCGGTAGCGCCCTAATTGGAAGCGCGCCCGCTATCACCTGATCGCAGCTTTCATCTGGCGGTGACTGCGGACGGGGCGCCGCTTCTCCACTACGCACGCCGCGCGCGGGAGGAGGGAGGGGGGGGGGGGGCAGGGGCAGCAGGTAGCGGCCCCCACGCCGCCTTTCTCGGCGGCGCCGAAGGGCGTGTCGTTTCCGTTGCATCAGCTGCCATCCCAGCTGACCGCGGCCGGCCGGCGGCGGCGGCGCAGGTCCGCTGCGGTCGGCGCAGGCTCCACAGTCGCGGTCAGCCGACTGGGTGGTGGCGGGTATGCTCGGAAACAGGCACACAGGATCACCGCTCGGTGGGGACGGTCCGCGCTGCCACTGAAGCGCAGTGTACGCTGGACGCGTGCCTCCAGAAGTACGGACCAATCTGTCTGGCACTCACTGCGCCGAAGTGTGTGTCGGCCCAATCCGGCGCACCTGGGAATTGATTCCCACATGGGTTGAAAAATTCATTTCCACTCGACACCCTTACCGGCTTTTGAGTGGGAACTAAATTACGCGTGTATGGCGCTGCAACTGGATGACATTACTTCGCTGAGGCAGGTGCAGCCAACTCTAAACACAGCAATCACCGAACCAATATTCGTCACATAATTTCCAATCGATGGCAAGGTTGCGGTTTCATCACTGATTCCGAAACTGATCGCATCACACTAGCACCCTGACCTTCAAAAACCGCAGAGAACCCTTCTAGCGTTGTAACAAAGGTCGAACTCGACAGCCGCTTGCTAAATTCTCTCGAAGCTTTTACCAATCGAAAGGGAACGTTTGATTGTATTTATTCTCCCGAACCTAGTGACTTCATGTCACTATCTCGACCTCCAAAAGTCGTATGCATAACGTGATACATTCCAACCAGGTCTGAGCTCGGAGACCGGAGAGCCGATTATCTGGCCACCTGTACTGAAAAGTGCCACACGGTGAAATATGCTGACTCCTTTCGGTTTTACTTCCCACAATATGAGCGCAGACTACCCATTTTTCTCACATAAATAAGACAGTAGTATAAGCCTTATCCATCGAAATACCAGGAGAACAGAAATATAGTTAGATTGATATTTCGGCAACATGCCTTTCTCGAAACAATACCAGAAATGGGTTCAAAGTTGCCTGTCGATGACCGTACTCTATTTTTCATGCTTTTTTAAAGAGCAAGCCACAAGTTTTTACAGCACACCAACATTCAGAGAACTAAACAAGAGTGATTGCCAGCCATTACCAAGATACAGTGCCCATCTAAGAATCACAATGCCCGGACATACGTGTGCATGCAACGAATTTAAGCAAAAAGGCATCACGCATAACGCTTCATACGAACTGCAAGCGAGCAATAGTCTGCAAGTCTTATCAAAATTCGGCAGCCAAATCTTAATATACAGAGCTCATCATGGCCAATCATGCGAAGGTGATATGTGGCTTTATGTGTGATGTGTTCTAGTTTAAAAGTCGTTTACATGTGTGAGTGATGCCTGACGTGCGATGTGCGGTGCCTGTTCAATTGAAATCGTTTGGATGTATAATTGGTGCGCGATGTGTGATGCCTGTTTACTTCACCTCGCTTGCATGTTCAAACGAAGCGGGATGGGTAATGCTTATTTCCTTGAGTTCATTGGCATGTACACGTATGTCCGGGCATTGTAACTTCTTAGATAGTCACTGTATATTGGTTATAGCTGGCAATCGCTCTTTGGTTAATCCCCTGAATGTTGGTGTCCTGTAAAAAACTGTCTTGCTCTTTCAAAAAAAAGTCGAGTAGGATCATCGGCAGGCAATTTTGAATTCACTTCTGCCATTGTTTCAAGAAGGGCCATGCTGCCGGAATATCAACCTACTATATCTCCATTCTCCTGGGTTTTCCGAAAAACTAAGGGCTATACTACTGTGTGATAGTAGGATATATCTATATACTATGTATGTAGTATATATCTATGGGTGTTGGGGTGTGTGTGGGGGTGTGTGTGTGGTGTGTGTGTGCTGTGTGTGTGTGTGTGTGTGTGGTGTGTTGTGTGTGTGTGTGTGTGTGTGTGTGTGGTGTGTGTGGGTGTGTGTGTGGTGTGTGTTGTGTGTGTGTGGTGTGTGTGTGTGTGTGTGTGTGTGGTGGGTGTGGTGTGTGTGGTGTGTGTGTGTGGTGTGTGTGTGTGTGTGTGAAATATATATAAACATAATATCTGTGTGACTAATGCTCCTCGCTAATCCATTAAAAAACTTATCTCATATAAGTTTGAGTCAAAGTCAGACAACGAGTCCTGCTGTCCAGAGTCAGGATCCGAGTCTGAGTCCGAGGCTTCAGTTGTGTACTGAGTGACTGCTAGTTCGAGTTTGATTCATCTGCAATAGCAGGCAATTAACTTCAGTCCAAGTCACAATAGGTCATTGGCACGAGTTGGAGTGCGACACAGACTCATGCGGGTTATAGAAGTGTATGGAGAGCCGTTTCACAGAGTCACCCGGGATAGAATGTGATCTCGGAGTCACGACTTCTGTTTGACGCGTCTCCGACATATTGCTCATTGAATGTTCAGCTGTTTGACGGAATTTGGCATTTAAATAAATTCGGTGGCATTTCAAGTTACGGGTGAAAAATCATGTTGTCTTAAAATGACACCGTCATTCATAATAGATCGCATGAATATAAAATGCATCGTTTATTCATAATAGATCCCCACGAGTATAAATATAAATAGATCAGATGATATCGCATTATAGTTCGTTTCTACGGAGCATTTCGGATGTTTCGTTAAATTTGTATATCGACTGAGGATTTTCGGCATTATCATTATCATGGCGCTTGAGTGTCTCCAGGCTGAGGTTGAGTCCTTGAGTCCTGAGTGCTCCAAAATGTTGTCAAGTTCCTACTAAAACTAGTAAAGTCCTCTGGGAATTTGGCGAAAAATTGATCAAATTATATTGACAGTCCCATAGGGCCTCTGACCGATGCCTTGATCGGTTATGAGCGGAATGTTTTTGCCCCTGCCGTCCAAGATGAGTGTTAGTGATGTGTACAGTAATGCACAATTAATAAACCTGTACCGAGTTTAAGTTATGCAAGTTTTTGAGTGCATTTGTGAGGAATATTACGTACATGCATTAGAAGGTAGTAAAAACCTTATTATTCGTAGAAAAAAAACAGGAGATTGGAGATATAGATGCGTTGATATTTTGGCAGCATGCCTGCATCAAAAGGAACAGCAGAAGTAAATTCAAAATTTCATGCCAATGTTCCTGCCAAATCTTTCAGTTCTTTTTTTTTTGCAACAGCGAACCACAGTTTTCGCCGGTCACCAACATTCAGGGAATAAAACAAGGAGCAATTGCTAACCATCCCCACGATACAGTGCACATATAACTAGAAATAAGAGCACGCAAAAATACGTGTATGCACAAACGAACTCAAGCAAACTGTTCGCTCGCTGTTGAAAACAAAACTCAAAAATCGAGTAAGATCATCGGGCACTTTCGAATTTATTTCTGCTATCCCGTTCGAAACAGGCATGTTACCGAAATCTCAGCGCATATATCTCTTTATCTTCCAAGTCTCTCTACGAGGAATGAGGCTATTGTTACTGTCTTATTTATGTACCGAGTTAGGAATAAATCATGCAACCATCACGGCTTTATGGAAAAACATCCTCTGAAAGCATCGATACTTAAGTGCTATTTGACGTCTGTGAGCCTCAGGAAAGGGGAAATATTAGAAAGAGTCCGTTGAAAAAATATTGAAAAGAACCTGCTCTTTATTCTTCATTCTTTTCCGCCAGAAAACGACACATGCACCACTATTTTGTGAAAGGTTCTGTCCTGGTGCACCATGCTGGTGCATTGTGACACTGATGTCTACTCAGCGCGCTGGGCGTCACCCCGATCACGTGGTACATTACATCTGGTGCTCAGGTAACTTGTGTGTATTGCATCCAACCTCGGGAGCAAAAAGGCCGGTTTCAATAAATATTATTTTGGCTGTGTTGTTCGAACTGTAATCTGGATATTTTTGTTCAAATTCCTCTATGAATGAGGAATGCATTCCTCAATATCCACAGCGTTGAATTTTAGCTCACTGCAGCTATCTGATGGCGGGTTGCAGATATTTCTAAGATACCTGTCAGTTGTAACCAGATTTCACGTTTGGTTGTTTTTCCATGAACGAAACATTAGGTTTTGAATTGCATCCTAGCCCGCCTTCGTGGCCCTCAGACACGGTTCCATTATTACCCTGTAGATGCAAATCTGTTTTGACAAACAAATGCAGCATTTCCAGTGAAACAAATGCGCCTAATTTGTCATGGTAAACATCGAACAACTTATTATGCTTCGATTTGTGTCTTAGCCAAACTCTGTGGCCACCAGGGACGCTCCACCGCCCTGTTGATGCAAATCAGACGCGGTCGCAGTCCACCTTAATAGCATTAACAGCGTTCCGATACTGAGCTGCGTCAGGCTGCATTGCCGGCTCGTCGTCATTCGCATCTTCGGGTTGCTTAATCTTTCCTCTACGCCGCCATTAAAGCTCCTTCGAGTTGCGATGCTGCCAGACCAAAAGGGTTTATCGAGAGAAGAAACGAGGAGAGGAAGGAGGAGATGCGTAAGATGAGCCGAGAGAGATAGAGCGAGAGCTAGAGATAGAGAGAAGAAGAGAGAGATAGCTAGAGATATAGAGAGAGAGAGCAGAGAGAGAGAGATAGAGAGATCTTATCTCTCCTACTTCTTCTCTATCTGACATATCTCTCTCCTCTCCTTCTCTCTCTCTATCTCTCTCTATATCTCTATCTCTCGCTCTAGTATATCTCTCTCTATCTCTATCTCCTCTCTGCTCTCTTGCGTGTCTGTTCTAATTCGACCGCCTCTTCCTCTTAAAGCTCTTCGACGCCGCCACAAGTTCTTTTTTTAAACCACGACCAAGTTCCACCGTAACCTAGCATCCATTGGACGACTTATGGCGTGGCTAAACATCCGACCATTGCGAAAACTTTGTTAATCCTACGCTGCCTGACTGACTGTTTCGTGAATTACCTGGAATTTCCAGTCAGCTGATGTAAATGTAGGGATCTTGCCAAACGTCCGCTATTTATTGATGTTACCTGAAACACCTGGAGGTTCCTCGATACTTACGCCTGATTTCGTTAAAGAGATGAGCCACACCACCAGGAGTTCGAAACATCACACACACTACTTTCGAGATAATTTGTAATATATCATCCTCCTGCTTTATATATGCTTCATTCTTCGCCTTGTGAATCTGTCCCGACTCAGACTCAAAACGCACTCAGAAGATCCATACAGGATAATTGCTTTGATAGTGTTGCAGCTATATCATGATGTGCTCAGTTGGTCCCCACCAAGCTATCATACCATACTATATGTGGCGTATATATTTCTGTTTGCTCGGACCCACCGACAACTGAACGCCAACTCCTGCTCACAATAAATAAATCCGAGGGAAACATACCAACACGCATCAGACATTTCGTTGACTCTGGAGGCAATTCGTCTATACCCAGGTTGAAGCGCAATTGTTCCTGCAGCCCCTCCGACCGTGGTGACCGGACGAATCGCGGAATTCAATTTGTCAAACGTGCCTTACTCCCCCAATTCGTCTAGTGAGGTAAGAGACCAGTGACAACATGCTTTGACGCCATGGGAGATGGACATGCAAGCACCTTCACCTGCACGCTTCGAAGTAGGAAAACAATAGCCACCCCGTAATGTGCAACACGTCTTGATACCCGGCGAATGGATCACAAAGCACATCAACACATCGCTTGCACCAGTTCGCTGCCAAATTGAGCAACTCGCCCAGCATCCTAGCGACGGCCTTCCGCGAATCAATTCAGATCACGTTTGCGATGAACGCATCAATTAGTGGTGTGTCTTGCAACGCGGCACAGTTCGTCGGCCTAACCGCTCGTTTACGCCGGTGACCGCGTTGTGCCGGTCAAAACCGCCCGGGGGTAGGTCAGACGTCCCTCCTCGCGCCGCCGCCCGTGCCGAAAGTGCACGAGTAAGAGTAAAAGTATAAAACGCCGGGGCGCTGGCAGCATGGCACCGTGTCACCCAGCGACTACAGCGGCGAGAACATGTGGAAGGTACAGCAGGTCGCCGTCGCCGAGCGCGGTGGTGCCGGCGGTGCTGGTGCTGGTGCGGTGGTGCTGGTGCTGGTGCTGCTGGGGTCGGCGGAGCGTAGCGTGGCGTCTGCTGCGAGCCACCTGCTAGGAGCCAGGTTTGGTTGGATGTGTTTGGCCGCGAACTACCGTTGGGGAAAGCTACTTTGCTGAGCATAATGCTGCGTGGAGGTAGCGGAGTTTTCGAGGAGCGGTGCCATTGCCTTTGACTGCACAGCGAGTTAGTGTCATAATGCGTCGACTCTCTTAATTCACGAAGTTGGAATGAGCTGTGACAGCACCTCTGTCAAACAGTTTTTCGTGTATGTCCCTATCTCTTAGCTATATACGATCCATTGGCGATGTGCCTCTCTAAACATGAAATAGTATTATAAGGTTCCAGTTCAGCAGGGCAAAAAACTACGGGGGCATGTTTATGACGATATCGGCCAAATTACAACAATGTAACGACTCTGGATGCTAGAAAATTGGCAGATTTGTTCCAAAAGGGGGGAAAGCGTGTAAGTCACCTACCCACTCAAGAAACCTTACGTGATATCTGTAAGATCTGTCTCCGAACGAAAGTTGCTATGGCTCAAGCAGGTGTGAAGTTTGCTCTCAACCTTCTCTCCGTTTAGGCGACAGAGGTAATGCGCTTCGACAAGCTCTCTTCAAATTATTTCTCTTTAGGTGTCGTGTAACTCCCCACTATTCTAACTGAAGACATCGCGTGCACGATTTGACCAGGGTGTGACACACGCTTTTCTCATTTGAGACGACGAAATTGGCGCAGTTGGTGGCGCGCCGGGCTTGTTACCCAGCGGTCCGCGGCTCGACCCGGTGAGAAAGCGAGGTGGATGGGGAGATGGCAGAAAGCAAGCAGACGAGGCCGCGGCAACATTCGTGAAGCCATCAGTCGTTAAGCGATCGAACTGTAAAGTTTCAGTACTTGCCGGTGGACTATTTCTTGGACACTTCCAATCGATGGTGTCTGTTTCCCACGGCGCCGCTGGAGCCTGTTGAGCCCATGACGGCAGTTGTCCCCCGCGGGCATGACGCGCCACTCGGCTCCGACTCCGGCTCTGGCTTCGGGCACGGCCGGGCGGCGGCACGGTCTGCCAGCCAGCGCGGAAGTCGTGACGATATCTAGGATGTATCTATCTTGGCTCGCCAAGCGTTGCGTTGCGCTCACTTTCACTGCTTCGTGAATCAGGGATCAAGTACCATGGAAGTGCCTCGCGATGACGAGGGGAGGCGATGAGGGGAGGGGACTGAACCGCTTGGTCTGTTCCCAAGCAACATCTCGGGCCTGATTTAGGTGTGTATGGACACTTACTACGAGTGTCGCCCCCTTCCATGCTCCCCACGCATGCTGTTGAAGCATTTTGTGTTGGCAACGACTATACTATCTTCGTCTTGCTGATACTCGCGGTTGCTGCGCGGCGGTTTGTGGGTCAAGTAGTAGTAAAGTGGGTGAAGTAAAGTCTTTCTTTTAGCATTACTTTAAGATGCATCAATGTAAGCAGCCAGCCAGACAAACCCGCCCGGAGGATGCTGAGCTTTTCTTGATATTCTCGGTTCGAGAGACTTCCACGAGTATCGTCGCAACATGCGCACAACCGGTCATGCGTGGCATTGGGTATCTTAAACACGCAACAGGCAAACGATGCTCAATTCTACCCCTTAAAACTGCATGGAACTTTGCATAGCATTGTGTTGACATCGTAGCATGGTTGACATGTTAGTATATGTTTGCTCTTTTTCTAGCAGCCCATGTTTTTCATTTAACCTACCGGGTGGCTGTAATTCATTGACTATTTTGTGATCGTTTCAGCTGCTTATAGTCTACCTGGCCGCGGGGGCGATGGCCCAGTCGCGGACAAACGGCACACACCTGCAACTGCTTCGGCGGAGGCGGCAACAGTACTCCGCCCCAGCTCCTGCCCCTCAACCGAGCTATGCCCCAGCTCCTGCTACCCAGCCAAGCTACGCCCCAGCCCCCTCCCCTCAGCCGAGCTACGCCCCATCTCCAGCTCCTCAACCGAGCTACGCCCCACCCCCCTCTCCTCAGCCGAGCTACGCCCCAGATCCTGCTCCTCAGCCGAGCTACTCGCCAGCTCCTGCTCCCCAACCGAGCTACGCACCATCCTCCTCCCCTCCGCCGAGCTACGCCCCAGCTCCTGCTCCCCAGCCAAGCTACGCCCCAGCTCCTGCTACCCAGCCGCGTTTTTCCCCAGCCCCCGCTCCTGAGCCGAGCTACGCTCCAGCGGCTGAGGTAGACTACGATGAGCCTGTGGAATACAACGCCGCGGCATACAGTGATGTAAGTGACTTGACGCATGCCAGCTCGACAAGCATCGGTTGGACAACTATGGTGGTATGAATGATGATGAGTGCGCACAAAGATCAGACAGGCTTGTACAGGACTTAGAAAGTCGATAATATGCTGACCTAATAAATTGCATCGCAGAAGCTTAAAATGTTGCATTTGAAAGTGTAATTTTGTACGATTTTTCCATTGTGTAAGCACCCTGCGCTTTATTGTGGTTCATCATTCAGTTTTAACATAATTGCACGAATTTCGAGTCGAGAATTAAGTCCAGATACCTGTGTTGGTCTAATTTGTTTGCCTGGGTCGTTCCAAGGAGCCAGCCAAATACGACTTCCAATGGGGAGTGAAGGACGACTACGGTAACGACTACGGCCACAAGGAGTCCAGGGATGGAAACAAAGTGCAGGGCACCTACTACGTCCAGCTGCCCGACACCAGGAAGCAGACCGTCAACTACCACGTGGACGGTCAGAGCGGCTTCATCGCGGATGTGCAGTACGAAGGTGAGGCGCAGTACCCGCAAGCGAGCGGAGGAAAGGGCTACCAGGCCGGGCCGGCCGCTGGAACGGCGTCTAATGACCAGGCGCGCTACCAGCCGGCTCCTCAGCAGCAGAGATATGAACCGGCTCCGCAGCAGCAGCAGCAGCAGCAGCAAGCAGCAGCAGCAGCCGCAGCAGCAGCAGCAGCAGAGCTATGGACCGGCTCCGCAGCAGCAGCAGCAGCAGAGCTATGAATCGGTTCCGCAGCAGCAGCAGACCTACCAGCCGGCTTCCCAGCAGCAGCAGCAGCAGCAGAACTACGAACCGGCTCCGCAGCAGCAGCAGCAGCAGCAGCAGCAGCAGCAGAACTACGGGCCGGCTCCGCAGCAGCAGCAGCAGCAGCAGCAGGAAAACTATGGACCGGCTCCGCAGCAGCAGCAACAGCAGCAGAACTATGAACCGGCTCCGCAGCAGCAGCAGCAGCAGCAGCAGCAGAACTACCAGCCGGCTCCTCAGCTCCAGCAGCAGCAGCAGCGCTATGAACCCGCACCTCAGCCGCAGCAGCAGAGCTACGAATCTGCACCTCAGCCTCAGCAGCAGAGCTATGAGCCTGCTCCTCAGCCCCAGGAGCAGAATTACCAGCCTGGTCCCCAGCCTCAGCCACGACCGCAGCAGCAGCAGCAGCAGCAGCAGCAGCAAGGCTATGAGCCTCCTCCCCAGCCTCAGCAGCAGCAGCAAGGCTATGAGCCTGCTCCCGAGCCGCAGCAGCAGGGCTACGAATCTCCCCCTCAAGCTCAGCAGCAGAGTTATGAGTCTGGTCCTCAGCCTCAGGAACAGAACTACCAGCCTGGTCCCCGACCTCAGCCGCAGAACTTCCAGCCCGCTTTTGAACAGCAGCAGCAGCAGCAGGGCTATGAGCCTCCTCCCCAGCCTCAGCAGCAGCAGCAAGGCTATGAGCCTGCTCCCCAGCCGCAACAGCAGGGCTATGAGCCTGCTCCCCAGCCGCAACAGCAGGGCTATGAGGCTCCTTCTCAGCCGCAGCAGCAGAGCTACGAAGCTCCTTCCCAGCCGCAGCAGCAAAACTATCAGCCGGCTCCCCAGCAACAGCAGCAGCAGCAGGGCTATGGGCCTGATCCCCAGCAAGAGCAGCAGCAGCAGGGGTATAGGCCTGGTCCCCAGTCTCAGCAGCAAAGCTATGAACCTGCACCCCAGCCGCAGCAGCAGAGCTATGAAGCTGCTCCCCAGCCACAGCAGCAAAACTATCAACCTGCATCTCAGCAGCAGCAGCAGCAGCAACAACAGCAACAACAGCAGCAGAGCTATGGGTCTGCTCCCCAGCCCCCACAGCAGAGCTATGAGCCTGCTCCTCAGCCCCCACAGCAGAGCTATGAGCCTGCTCCTCAGCCCCAGCAACAGAGTTATGAACCTGTTCCCGAGCCGCAACAGCAGCAGCAAGACTATCAGCCTGCTTCACAGCAGCAGCAGCAGCAGCAGCAGGGTTATGAGCCTGCTCCCCAGCAGCAGCAACAGCAGCAGCCGCAGCAACAGGGCTACCAGCCTGCTCCTCAACAGCAGCAGCAGCAGGGCTACCAGTCTGGCCCGCCACCCTCTGCCCAGCCTCCGTCTGGACAAAGGTACAGCTTTCCGGAGGCCGAGAGAGGCTTCCAGCCGATCGAGGACAACAGCGGTTACGCGGCCCCGAAGCCGTCGTCACTGTTGTGAGCAGGCGGAGAGGCAGCGACAGCTTGGCGAGTGCGGTTGTGATGCCATACACACGAGCAGTGTTATGTTCGTCTAGTGGTTGAGGAAGGAGTCGCGGCGCTTGTGTGAGTGCTATGTGCCTGTCGCTGTGCTGCCTCCGTTGTTTCAGTGTATTCTAAGTCACCGTGTTTGCCTTAAGCCAGGCCGGACGGGCGCCTCCGGCTTCCGGAGGGTGTCTAGTCCCTGGTGTCTTGTGGCGGTACTGTACCTAGATGACCTTTTGTCGTTGTTATTTTCGCCGATGGCTTACTCATGGGGCGCTGTGCTCCTGCTGATCCTGAGAGAGTTACGCCCTGATACCCACTGCATTTATTTGATCGGTGAGGTGCTCAACGTAAAAGCTCAACGGCCGATATTCCTTCGAGATCCTGGGAATTTTAGGATTCGCCAGGGAACATGGTTAACGAGGCATGATGGTGCGTGCGTTATGTACGAGTACGCATTTGTCATGAATACATGTTTTTTATAAGATGTTTGTTGCATCCTGCCCCGGCTCAGGCGTAAGGGTACCTTCGTAAGGTACCTTCAATGGAAGTTGTGCGAACGTCACATTACTTACGGCCGACTGGGAAGCGCTGGATATACACCTCTCGATGTGCTAATGTGCGATGTTAAAAACTTTCTATTGGTTTGTTAGGCCTTCAATGACACATTGAAGCAGACAAGTCAAAAGCTTTGCCGAATGTCGTCTTCTGTGAAGCATTATATTCTTATTTACTCACATAACTGCCTAATGTCTAGGTGTTGGTCGTCATAAAATAGCGCTGGAAACGCGCAAGACAAACCAGATTTCAAGGTTTTCAAATGCTTCGCTCACTTTGAAACATTCCCAGCAGTCTCGCGCCAGCTTCTCCACCACCCATAACCCGCAAGCTGCCGACTCCTCCAACGCGCGTGAGAACCCCTCAACCAACACCGCCCGTCACTTTGATCCACCAATAGTCCTTCAGCTGGTTAGTCACGTGACACGCGTCAGCTGCCCGCTGGTGCGCGACGTCGCCGGTCTGACCGCTGACGACCACCAGCCTTTCTCGCGCCGGCGGGAAGCCTCGGTCGCGAGGTTCGAGTGAGAGCGCGCCGGGCAGGAGCCGCAGAGGGGCGGTGCGATCAGTCTGTCTGTTGCGCGCCTGTCGATGATGGATCGGTGACAGAGATGCCACGCCGTGGAGGTGCGTCTGCGGGCTGGGGGATAGGCGATGGGTCGGTGGAGACGGAGGGCGCCGGTGACTTGCTCAAACATAAGGTATGCGGAGGATGATAGTGATTCATTTATCACTATCATCATGCGGAGGGATAAGCCCTTGGCGTTTGAATGCAGAAGTGGTTCATGGGTTCACATTGCACGGGATTTCCACCTCGGACACCGGAGTCTGAACATGCCCAGAGGTGGCCTCTGTTATCTAATGTTCCTGTTGACAAAAAGGAATGACAGTAACATGAAATAAACACGTAATTGTTTTGCGGTGCCCGGGATAGAATGTGATTTCGGAGTCACAACTTCTGTTTCACGAGTCTCTGAAATCTGGCTCATTGAAAGTGCAGGTGTCTGACGGAATTTGGCATTCTGGCATGGCGCGGCATCTAGTAGGTGCGGATGCTCGATACAGTGCACGTGTTTGCAGATGCTCCTTTTGACCAGACCCGGCTCCAGCAGCGGGGAATGTGGCCTTGCGCAACTGTGGTTTGACATGGCAGATCATCGTGTAAGGTAGCATTTTCCGAGACTTTTGTGGAGTAACAGGAAGCTCAGCGCGATATCAACAAGCACGCAGCACAAGATGACGCAACACGCCTGATGTAACCCCATGCGCCGCACTGAACGCACTAATCACCTGCATGGCGTAGTATCATCGACCGGCTGTGACGTCACATCCCGTCCAAACTGCAGACGAGACCAGACGGCTCTGGTCGGCTTAGCGAGGGCAGCACGCCCAACAGCTCAGCGGAATGTGCATATTTGCACACGAGCTTGGCTTCTGCACAACGGTGGGTTCCTGGGGTGTGACCAACGCTACGCCGCTTCAACATCACCTGACCGGCGATGAGCGATTGATCAGGCTCACGTGAGTGACTGAAGCCGTGAGGTGGTGACCCAAAAGTCTGCGGAAGTAATCGAGCCGTTGCCCATCACATTTCCATGCGGACGATTTGGACCGGTGCCAGTGAAGGACAGATTGCTGATGTTGGAATACGCCCATTATTCACCTGCTGCATCAGATAGCATCGACATGGACTGAAGCTCCATTGGGACCATTCCAGTTCATAGGGTCCATTGACTGGGGTGGGTTCATGATGTACGCTCCCATCCGCGAGCTAGCACCACTCGGCTCGTCACGTGATAGGGTGACCTGGTCGCTGACAGGCTAGCCAATCGCAGCCAGTCTGGCCGCACCCAGTTGCCACGACGGCAGCAATCAGCTGGAACAACATATACGCCGCTCACCAAAGCGCACCTAAATCACCCCGTTCGCCCGGCCGTAACACCAAGAAGCTGTACCAAGTCTGACCTGGCATGACCGTCAGTGTGTCAACATCAGCATTGGAGCCTTCGATGCACCGAATGCGGCGCCTGCCAGGGCGATGTATAATTTTGCTCACCGCGAGGGCAAGGGCAAAAATGCTATGGTCGTACACACAATAACAAAAATGCAACGTCTTTTTCTTCCGATACCTTCATGTCTGTATACTTTTCGAGTCCAGATGCCACGCGACCCCGGCGCCTAGCGCACAGTACCACCTAGCGCACAGTACCATAATAAAGTGACTAATCGATCCGGTTGGAAGACGAAACAGTCCGTCCGAGAACGTGACGCACAGGGGTATGCATGAGACTACGGGCAATCTGGAATGCTGCCGCGAAGCCACTGGTTGGCCTTGACGATGATAAGCAAGAATGCTGGTAGATTGCATGTGTAGTTATGAGCGCGGAGTTTGTCTAAACACCAATTCACAAACGGCAAATCGTGCCGTTTCGGCGGTGCAGCCCGACTAGAACCTGACCATCTTTCTAACAGTTGAATACCTTTCCAGATACTGTTTATCGTGTCTAACAATGTTGAGCGGGGAACAGATCGATTTTTTTTGCAAGTTTTGGTCCAATATTGTCAAGACAACTAGTTACAAATTATTTTGTCTGGCGTGATTGTCTGAAGTGCTCCAATGTGACCACAAACGAAACTTCCATTCGATCAGCAATGGCAACATAAAATTTGGTTATTAGAGAAACTAAACAGCACAAACTGTAACTGGGCGCTTATGTTTGCACCCCGCGCTCCTAACAACGCAGGATCAACACGATTGAACCGGAGAAAGAGAGGACGATCATGATGACTTTAGTGTGGGTCACGTCAGTGTGGGTCTGGTCAGCAGGTCACCTGCCAACGAACAGAAATCATGCATTACCAGGCTTTAATTACCTTGAGGCGATGGAATGGCAGCCTGTGTACTGAAAATAGCCAGCCTTCAATATACCGGGAGCTACGGGTTCAATGGCGTTGTCAAACAAGCGTTGGTTATCTTAAGAAAATGTGACGTAATGCTGTATGTATCCATGATCTCAGGTGAACAAGTCTTCGCAAAAAGTAAGGTTAAAAAAACCAGGTCATGTGAGAGGCAATGATGTATCTTGTGCCGGTATTTCCCGTAGAAATAAATGAAAATTATAAATAATTTGAGCTCTCACGTCTGGACATTATGCCCAGATGTGAGGACTCAAGTTAAGCCTTGGTTGAGCCCTCACATCTGGATTATCACCTATCTGGATCAACTCCTATTAGGATATTGGAGCTCAACTGTTTCATTAGTTGGGTATTTTGCTGCTGACTAGCTACAGATTCGAAAATATTCTGCATTTCACGTGCCTTGGTACTCATTCATATTGTTGTGCTTACCTTGCTCGCTCATGACCGTGAACATAGCTACGAAGCTACCAGCTGACCTCTCGATGACGGTCGGCGGGACAGTCCCCGCGATGGGACAGCCCCCCCCCCCCCCCCCAGCTGACCTCTCGATGACGGTCGGCGGGACAGTCCCCGCGATGGGACAGCCCCCCCCCCCCCCCAGCTGACCTCTCGATGACGGTCGGTGGGGTAGCCCCCGCGATGGGACAGCCCCCCCCCCCAGTTGACCTCTCGATGACGGTCGGCGGGACAGTCCCCGCGATGGACAGCCCCCCCCCCCCCAGCTGACCTCTCGATGACGGTCGGCGGGACAGTCCCCGCGATGGGACAGTCCCCCCCCCCCAGTTGACCTCTCGATGACGGTCGGCGGGACAGTCCCCGCGATGGGACAGCCCCCCCCCCCCCCAGTGACCTCTCGATGACGGTCGGCGGGACAGTCCCCGCGATGGGACAGCCCCCCCCCCCCCCAGCTGACCTCTCGATGACGGTCGGTGGGTAGCCCCCGCGATGGGACAGCCCCCCCCCCCCAGCTGACCTCTCGATGACGGTCGGTGGGACAGCCCCCGCGATGGGACAGCCCCCCCCCCCCCCGCCTAAGACTCGTGCCCAGTACTCCGGGACATCCTTAGCGCCAGACGGAATTTTTCGTGATGGTTAGCATATAGAATGGGTGAACGATTTCAAGCATCAGAATGAACGCTAGAACATAAAACAATGCCATTGCAGCCATTTCGCATTACTACAGGGCCGCAGACTGGGATCCAAGCGATGCTCTGACAACACATCTATCGGTCGCGATTTAGTCAGTTCCACATTATTCGACCGGAGGTGAACCAGAAGCTAACAGAAAACCAATCTCCCGAGAAGCGAATCTCCCGAGAAGCCACTCCTGTTCTTTTTTAGTAAAACGGTCTCGATGCGAGCTGCTACGTGGTATAAACCGAGAGCGATAGGCCATGTAAAGCGTGCGAACGTATGACTCAATCAGTTGTGGCCAATATCCACTAAACATGCTGGGCTTTCATGAATACGTTTGTAATAACCAACTAATACAAACAACGCAACTTTATCCATTTCTTTAATCGAAATAGTCTGTGTCATCGCCGAACAAGTCTGGGACCATGCTATGTGTTAAGTGGTGTAATAGAAATACGAATAAATGACCGTCTTTTTCTGATGAGCTCCCCAGTAGGCCAATAGATTAGCAGACCATGTGGCTAATTTCAGGATACATTTGTAAAGCTCCCAGACAGGTGTGATCCAATCTGGGCCGCATGCTATCATCTGCATGGTAATATCATTGCCTATGTCGTCACGCGCTTCGTCCCTTACCAAGCGAGGCGCCGCGCGGGCGTGAAGTGCTGAAAATAGTTTCGGCTTCGAGGCGCACCGTTTGTTCACATGTTTCGGCCGGTTGTGCGCACCCTGGCTTGCCTTGGTTTGTGGCTTTGAGGCAGTTATTTTACGCTAGTAACCATCGTGTGCCATGCCGTAGTGCTACAACGTGACACACGTTACAGTGCACGCCGTAACGCCCAACAGGACTACCAACGCACAATGTTATGTTTCTTGTGCTAACTGCCAACGGACACTCAACGCTGCCTCCCCAGCGGCTATATCATGCTTAGCCTTTTTTCGTTTCTTGTTACACAAAATGCGAACCGTTTCCACGTAATCACAGAATATAGGTGGCTTAAGGTGCAGCAAAAACCACACGTAAGCACGTTTCCTGCGTTCAGCAAAGAAAATAACACTTCAGCATTAAGATATAGCAGCTCAGCAACTCAATTTATCGCATTCACACGGAGAAGTCCATACGAAATACTTGCGAAACACAAACAATGTAGGGTACGATTAAAGCAGTCTGAAAGCACAGCCGAAACACATCACCGGCATAACCCGCAAGCATTCGCTCTTTGTACCTATCACCCTTCACCTCACTGTGCCACAGTGGGCGAGTCAAAGCTCGACGAACTCCATCTAACTTGGTCGAGCCTTCCCACCAAAACAACAAGGCGAACGGACTACATTGACACTCGACGCCGCCGTCCCGCCGGCCCGTCTAGAAGTCGGGCGCCGGGCACTTGTCGCGCTCCAGTCCGCGCGGGTTGTAGAGGCTGTACTCCTTGTTGCGGTAGTCCTCCCAGGGCTCAGTGTCGCGCTTCCTGTACTGCACCTCGGGCACCTTGATGAGCGTGCGCAGAGCGAACAGCGAGTCACCCAGCACGGCCAGGCCCACGAGTGTGGCCAACGGGATCAGCGCCGGGTTCTTCTTCATCGTCGCCATGCTGAACAGCGGCGAGCGGGGAGACTTCGTCATGGTCAACGGCGGGCTGAAATCAACAGATCAAGTGATAAGGCAGGCCATCGTGAAAATGAATCCTTGAGCCTCTTTTAAGAACGTTGCATGCTTTGGGCAACCTGAACGCTGCCAATTTGTACATACCCAAGCACTGTCAATTTTACACTCCAAAGCAGCGCCTATTTCACCGCCCGAACGCTGCCCACCCTTACCCACCAACCGCCGCTATTGGATATGCCAGAACACCGCATGTCTCATCGCCCGTAGCCCTGCCTGTTGACAGTCCGCAGTCTTTCACAGATCCGACGGCGACGGAACGGGAGAGTCCCGCCGTCACGTCCGCTCCCGTCCGTCTTCAGTGCGCGCCTGAACAGCGCGCGTGTTTGACCGGTGCTTGAACCGCGGACGCTCGACAGGGGCGCGGCCATCGGCCTGCACCGGTGGGATGTGGCTGCGTTCGCCGTCCCAGCCCAGTTAGCTAATCAGGCTGGGTGTCCGGTATTGCGTCACCGACGGCATGATGTGGCCGTTGAAGAACATGGGCACGCAATGAGCAGGGTCGCGCGGAGGTGCCTAATGCTCTATCTAACCTGATACAACGATCGGCGATATGACCAAGTGGCAATCAGAGAAGACGAAAATGCGCATACATTACAATACAACGTGCACAGCACCTAAATCAGTGTGCAATCCCCATGACCGATCCAGCATCTGCATGCTCGTCTGCAGACGCTCCCTGCGGAGTTCAGCACGTCGCAGGTAGCAGCAGCCACTCGTCATAATCACCTCCAGAGGTTCAGCGTGTCCAGACCGAATCGATTCCCTGGGTTGGCCTGATATGAGGGCGGTGGATCGATGAACTGCGCTGCTTCGTCTGTTGGTGGGCGGCATGGGCGGGACGGCATGGGGACCAGAGCCTTGCGTATGTTGTGGTTTGAAAAGCTGTCCCGGCTTGGGCAGTTGTTTATGCCCTGTCGCCGTGCTAATTTCCCCGTGCTTACAATGCATATTCGCGTAACTTTCCAGTTGGGAACCAGTACGTCGCTCATCGACAAAGACCAGCAGCAAGGCCACATATGTTAGAGGCACAAACTTGGACCCACAGAACATTTGGTGGACACAACTCACGCTATTTCTAGTTATGTAAAAGCTGAATAGTTAAAGTTGAATTATCTCTGCTTGAACGACGCGCTCCCACAAATCAGTGCAGGCAACCGGGACGCTGCTTCAGAGTCGCAAGCACCTTCGTATCAACGACATTGTACTGCATTTTCATCAGATGACGTATCCATTCAGTGTTTGTTTTAGACGAAACGCTAAATACCGGACCTAGGCGTCATCAACCAATGCCTGATGTCTCCTCAAACACCGAACCACTGTTCATTTCCAATCGCGCCTTTCTGCTCACTGGCCGCGATAAAATTCCTCACATTTCGTCTTCAACCGAAGAAGACATCTACCCACCTGTTGCGGTTCGAGACGTTCAGCTCCTGTTGCGAAGTGCGCCTGTCCGGGTGAGGGTGCCGTCAGCAGCGGTGGAGGCTCGTGCAGCTCTGAGGCCGAGCTCCGGCAGCGGCGAGACCCGGGGTACGCCCGCGGCGCTGACGCAGCCGCTGCCTCATACGCCGGCGCCGACCGCTCAGGGTTGCATCAGCTTTCCTGCAGTTCGAAAAGTCCCCGCGGACGCGTCACGTGCCGCACGCGGCGAATCTGCGTCTCGCCATGAGTGACGTCACGTGCGCTGTTGACCTTCGTCGGCGGCGACCGAGCCCGCAGGCGCCGGCGAGTTTACCGGCGCCGTTTCCGCCGGCGGTGTTTGAAGTCGGCGCGGTAGGTGGGCGCCGGCCGCTGCGCCCCGCCGGTCTGGTCCGAGACAGTTTTTCTTTTGCTCACATGTCTGCTGCGACCAGCAGACGAAGAAGAACCAGGTTTCCGTACAAAATGTGGAGGAGAAAATGGAAGAAGCCGAACAAGGAAAGCGAACAGTCTTACTAAGTGCTTTTGCGAGGAACATTATGCATATAGATATGACAGTAGTAACAACCTTAATCCTCGTAGAAAACCCAAGAGAATGGCGAGATAAATGCGTTGATATTTCGGCAGCATACCTTTATCGAAACGAAGACCAGTAGCAGATTCAAAATTGCCTGCTGATCCTGCTCGATTTGTCAGTTTTGTTTTTAAAACGGCAAGCACAGTTTTTACAAGTGACCAACATTCAGGAGATTAAACAAGGAGCAATTGTTAGCTGTTTCTACGATACAGTGCACACCTAATATTAACAATGCGCGAAAAATACGTGAACATGCAACGAATTAAAGTAAACGGGCACCACGCATCACGCTTCCTTCAAACATGTATGCATGCACATGTGATGCGCGATGCCTGTCTAATTTATGTCGTTTGCATGCATAATCGATGTGTGATGCGTGATGCCTATTGACGAAATCACTTGCATGTTTGAAAAAGGGTGCTGTGTGACGCATGTTTGATTGAATTCGTTTGCACGTTCACGTATTTGTCTTGCATTCCAATATCAAGTTATATATGTACTGTATCGTAGTAATACAGTGCATATATTATGGTTAGCATTGCTCCTTCTTTAATGCCCTGTATGTCGGTGACATGTAAAGACTGTGGCTCGCTGTTAAAAAATTCAAAAATCAAGTTTGATCGGCAGGTAATTCCAAATATGCTGCTGACATTCATTTCGATTAAACCATTTTGCCAAAATATCAAAGCATCTATGTTTTCCATTCTACTGGCTTTCTACGAGGAATAAGGCTATTATTACTGTCTTATCTACTACTGGGATTTAGGTCGACAGAGATAAAAGTCGAATCTGAAGAAGTCCATCGATCAAAAATTGACTGGAACAAAGTCGGCAGGGATAGAAGTCGAATCGGAAGAAGTCGAAAGGGATAAAAGTTAACAGTGGGAGAAGTAAAAACCTTCCTTATAAAGCAAACATCCGGCAGGGGTAAAAGCCGAATCAGAAAATGGTAAAGGATAAAAGTCGACAGAATACGAGTTGGGAGAAATATTGAAAAAATGCAGCCGAAAAACGTCGGTTGGGATAAAAGCAAACAAGAAGGAGAGTTTAACTAAGGGAAGAGAATTTGGGGCAAGAGAGCCTAAATAATTTGACGCCAGGCATGAACGAGGATGCTACCGACTGCACTCAGATCCGCCCCGGGCGTGAAGGAGGATGTTACCGACTGCACTCAGATCCGCCCCGGGCGTGAAGGAGGATGTTACCGACTGCACTCAGATCCGCCTGCGGACTCAGTGATTCCGCTACCTCGCATCCCTGGGTCCTCCAATGTGGGCCCGCCTGCACTCACCCGGTAAACGCCCCTGGCAGGAAGCCACAACACGCCCCAAAGCTGTCAGGTGGTCGATCTGCTATGGGTACCCTGCTTAGGTGACCACCAGGTGGCCGATCTACTTTAGGTACCCCACAAGGTGGCTATTAGACGACGGATCTGCTATGGGTACCCTGCTAAGGTGACCACCAGGTGGCCGATCTACTATGGGTACCCTACAAGGAGGGTACCCATAGTAGGTACCCATACCTAGTAGTAGGTACCCATAGTAGGTACCCATAGAGTGTCTTGCCAAGCATTCCATCTCCTGTGTTGAATTTTCTCAACTGTATCGGGGAAAGGGGGGCCTGATCTCTCCCCCCACATAACACGATATTTATTTCCCTCACCTGTCTGGTTTCTATATGAACACCAGGTAACACCACCAAACAACCACCAGGTTGACAAACACCAGGGCAAAAGGTTCATGGTTATCGCTGGTGCCGTGGTTCTCATGGTTATGTGTTTTTCGATGCTTTATCCCCGTCGACTTTTAACCCTTCAGCGCCTTTTCAACTCCACTTTTGTCTCCATGGACTTGTATGGCCCGGTCGTTTTTTGCCCTCCGAGTTTTTACCGATTCGGCTGTCATCTCTGCCGCCATTTCTCCCTGCCCACATTTTTCGCTCTTGGGCTCCCCATTCGACTTTTTGTTCGAACACTGCGACGCCCGTATCACATGTGCGATTTAGTGCAAATGACTGCTGTCCAGACGCACACATGTTTTCTAATCCCCAAGCTTGCCTTCGGCCCGATGTGACGAGAAAGCTCACGTGGCCGATCCAACGCTTCGTCCGTTCTAGTACGGTGAACCGTCCGTTCCTCAAGGTCTCTCTCATCTCTGCGCGGACCTCGTACTAGATAGTGATGGGTAGGGCAGGCCGGCTTGGTGCACCTCTCGCGTGGAAAACTAATACCCTCGCCCACTGGAAGGGTGCCAGGGCGCCCGCAAAGCGATATAAATCCGCACCTCTAGTCCAGACGCGTGACCCGGCGCCGGCGCTTGTTAGCTGGCGCGGCGCGGTCGGGGGAGGGGGGAGGGGTAGGGGATCTCCCGTGCAGCTGGAACGCCCGCCGCCGTGAGTCAGCAGAAGCGCTCGCTCAGGGCGGAGGCCACATGCGGGGCTCGGCGCAGCAAACCAGGACAAAGCGGGCCGACCGCCGGCCGATGCAGGTGGCCGCGCGACCTCTGCCCCCGCCGAGTAAGTGCAAACACGAATGAAGCGCGCATGTCAAGACAGTGCCGCTTTTGCAGATAAGGATCTTTCCTTGTCTCTCGATAGCACCTGTTAAATCCCTTCAGGGAATTGTGACTTATGACCATTGATTGTGGCATTGTAGCTTGCGGCTATCGGACAGGGAGTGGCGGCACGGGCATACGGACTGAAGCCAGGTCTGCTCCGCGCATGCTCGCGTATAGGGGATGGCTGTCGCATCAATTCGCATGATTGCGACAACCAACAAGACAGGACAGGAGAGAGCAGAGAAGAGAAAGGAAAGAAAGAAAGTAAAGAGCATACGAGCAGAAAGAAAAAGCAGGTCGGACAGAACAGCTAACAGACACTGCAACTCTGTCCAATCCTTCGAAACAGGCACGCATGAGTTCTTACGGCTGCCTGCTTATTTATCACTTCGGGAAGATTATTTAGCATGCTTAACGAGTACGTGCTCAACGAACTTGTTTTGAATGCAGCCCATGCTGGTTTTTTATGCCACGCGCCCTACAAAATATAGTGCTGTGCATACGAGATTGGCACATCTTGTTCAGCACATGGTCACGTTATCACTGACAGGATCAGCGAAGGGGGGGGGGGGAGAGAGGCCAATTTTGTCGAGCCAGTCCATGCCCTCTTTGCAGTGCACGTGCACTGTGAGTAGACCAAGATGCTCTTAAACTATCATCACCCTCACAGACACTGCCAGAAGCAGTACTTAACGCGTCAGTATGCTATCAATTTTGGCTTGCCCTAGTGCCGAAAAGAATTGCCTCAATGCATGCCGCATGCATATCCATTCGTCCCATCGCAGACCTGGTCACTAAATTACGGCTGCTGGGTGCGACATGCCATTGGCCATGGTTGCAAATGAGATTTTAAGACATAATCAGATTCCTGATGGCCACATTGTCACCATGTTCCATAGCGTTGCGGTGAAATACTGCGCCCGATCCTGACGGCAGGAGGCGGGCTAAGCCTCACAAGCTCCGTGCCGTTGGTTGCGCCACTGACCGCTGACGACTGTACAACGTCCAGATTCCCAGCGACGGGCTAAAATAAGACGGAAGAAGCCAACTCGTCTCATATTGCATCAAGTCATGCTATCGTGCATCATGCACTGTTTTACTGGCCGCCGATCCCGGCGGTGCCCGCCCTTTCCGCCAGGGTGAGAGGCGGGAGATGCCTCAGCCTACAGCCTCAGCAGCTGAGTCCGTCGCAAAGCTCCAATGACACTTCCTTCTGACGTCATCCCGTTGGTAACGTCCGCTACTCGGCTGGTAGAGAGCACCCATGGTTTTCCACTGAACTGAAGCACTTTCACCACGTTCTGTTGGATGCGCAATAGACGAGCATTCAAACTACCATTAACATCCTTGTGAGCCGCAGTACAGGATCATATCGGTCCGCACGTAAATGAAATGCAGTTCAGGATGTCTTGCGCAGTATTAGGAAAATGTCTCGCCCACGGACGATGGTTCGTTGTGATCACCTAAGCTGCACTGGACGCCCGCCTGAACCAGTTATTGCTGCGGTCTTGGCATACTAATACTGAAGCCAGTGGTTCATGCACAAAACTGACCGGGCCGGAGTGGATTCCCGGACAAGTTTTTGATTCGAGCGGTTACATTCCTGAATTTGGGGTGAAATGGCTGTCTTCCATGCAGCTGACGGATGCGAATAATCGTGGGCACCTTTTTGTGCTATCCTCGTGTATTTGCATGACCACCGAAAACTTCCCTATCGATTAAGAACATGGGAAAATAACTATTCTATCTCACAACGATAGGCTCAGTGGTATTCAAACACCTTCGAAACATGGTCAGCGCCCAGCGATAAGAAATCCCATTCCACGCCACTAAATTTCGGGGGGATAGGGGTGGTAGAAAATTCAGACCATGCGCTCACTCAGCCCCACACAAACAACTTCGACGTGGCACCCACCACGCTACTGCCCACCCGCCTTCCCTTGCCCGTAGGGCGACCCTTAAGCCCGCCTGCACAGCAATGCACGGACGCTCGTCTCGCCGCAGCTGCTGTGCAACTGCTATCGCCGCCAGCTGACCTCAATGGCAATCCCTGCACGTGCGCCACATGCTGCCCGCTGTTTTGTGGCGGTCGTAATGCAACGGAAGAGCGGCGGCGCCATGCATTGAGGCCAGAAGCAAAGCCAGTCCCGATGAAAGGCCAGGCTGCCCGGACGCAGTGGGGGAGGGACTTTGAGAAATGTTAGGACTTTAGAACGCCCCTCCCCTCCCCAAACGGCTTATGTCCCCCGGATGGCCGAGTTTCTCAAAGCTGTGAGGGAACTACCTATCCACCATGCCGTTTCAGCCACCACCAGCGACTATATCCGCTTTTCGGAAGCGTTGCCCTGTGACCTCAGACTTGATGCTCATGTATGCTGAATTTTGCTGCGTCATGTTTGTGTGACGACTGCTGTATTGCTCCCAAATCCTTGTCATAATGTAGATGTTCCGACTTCTCCATCCCCTTGAAATTTTATTGGCGCATGCTTTTCCTTAAATATCCACTGTGTCCTTTCCCGCTCTGCTTTTCGCAACGGACGCCTCCGGCTTTCGCGCCTCACGGCGACTCAGAGGCGGATTCAGCATATAATTTTGGGAGGGGATTAGGCTGTATAGATCGTGTTGCTCATACTATCTGGTGCTATCATTTGATGCAAGTTGCACTACAGTCCAACTTAACAGTCTGAATTTAGGTGATCTTGGCACACACCCGGGCCCATGACGTGAGTTCCTCTGGCCCCCGTGACCCACCCCTGGACCCGCCTTTGTGGCGGTGCTGCCGGCTTGCCAGTCGCGACCTGCGGCTTCCGCGTGACGTCATCGTTGCAATTCGGTAGTTCGGGAACGAAAGCGGCGGCGACGAGCGCGGCCGCATTGCCCGGCGTGGACGTCAGAGCGCCGCCTGGCAGGGCGGGGAAGCATGAAGAGGAGGGAGAACGCTGGAGCGGAGACGTATGCAGGGAAGGCCCATTACACGCTGCGTTACACAAACAAGGCGGCACTTCTAAGCATGGCATCAACCGAGCAAGCATCCACCAGACGGTCCAATTTTAACAAATTTGTGAATTAAACCCGATCCGGTCCGGAGAAGCATAACAATGAATTAGGAATTAGTGCCTAACCGCTTCCATGTGTTCGGCTTCGATACGTTAATCTCAAACAAGGTAGGTATGAGTAACTTGCAATTTGTATCATGTATTTAATGTCTAGCGCATGAATGGGCAGTTCGCTGAGGGATAAGTAGAGGCACATCTCAAGCTGAGGTCTGAGCCCAAAGACATCAATGCGGGCTGCTTTAGTAAAATTTAGAAAAGTATGAAACCCGGGACCGCGGGTAAAATAGAACTGCATATTTGGTTGTTTGTATTGAAGCCTTTTCGACCAGATCTCATCATTACAGGGCTATGGGATGAAGGAAAATGGTTAACGATGGGGCAGATTTGCATGCGCCCGGAGGGCCAACCGCCGAGCTTTAACATGCGCATGTGCGCTGGGTACCCGATCGGGGTCCTCCTTCCTACGGGGCTCTCGGCCCACTCAGGGCTGGCGCGTGTGCAGCCTGCCCCGGACAAGCGGGGTGTCGCGAGGACACAGGATGAAGCGAGGCAGAGGATGACATGAACCGATGGAAACTGTATGTTATCAACACTGAATAATGCAAATGGCGACGTATTTCTGCCACTTTGCTTTCGGTGTTTTGAAACGCAATCATCTCGCTTTCTGAAGATTTTCTGAAATCCAGGGTTTCCTGTAATTTTATGGTCAGTTGCCAGGTGAAAAATGCATCCCGAGTGCTCGGAGAAGATTGTTAGGTTGGTGATTTATCATCGCTTATGGTATGCCTCCGCTCTGCCCTAGGCGACACCACACAAATTGATTTTCAACTGAAGCTTTAAAAAACTACCCCCAGATGGCCAGTAGAGCCGGGAGCTCGCAGACTTCATGTGTGGGGGGGGGGGGGGGGGGAGGCTCCTCAGTTATAGTCAGCATCAGTCAGGTCTACATGCTACTAAAGGTTTGAAGAACTGTCACCAGGTGGCAAGTGGGATTCGATTACGTGCATAACTGCTGTTCTAGTTCGGCGCAACAGTTTCTAATCAGTGGCACATTCCGGCGTTTTCTTACATAAACATAACATTTTTAATCTCAAATCTAATTCTAACACAAAATATATTTTGAGCACGGCGTGTGTGTATGCATTAAACTCAGATATGAATGCCTGAAATAGATCTATGTTAGGTATGTATGCTAGCATGCATTTTTACATCAAACATTGTAATATCAGGTCATGCCTTTTCGCCGCCTTGAGTCTGTTGCTCTCACTGCATCCACCCTGACCACATGAGACACGTCTAAATGGCCCTGGACCATCGTACAAGTTTACATGATGCACGCGGGATTGAAATATGCCCGGTCCCACCGTTGTTTCATTCATTATTACAGGACTCACATATGTACATGAACACATACTCCACGTGTATTACCAGCCATGTGGGTACGATCGGCTTTAACCGATTTTCGTGGCATGAATTTCGCTGTAATTTCATGCTGGAGCATCAAATACTCGGTCTCTGGGTCCCGGTCTCGGTCTCGGTCTCTCTCTCTCTCTCCTCTCTCTCTCTCTCTCTCTCTCTCTCTCTCTCTCTCTCTCTCTCTCTCTCGCTCTCTCTCTCTCTCTCTCTCTCTCTCTCTCTCCTCTCTCTCTCTCTCTCTCTCTCTCTCTCTCTCTCTCTCTCTCTCTCTCTCTCTCGCTCTCTCTCTCTCTCTCTCTCTCTCTCTCTCTCTCTCTCTCCCATCCCCCTGAGATGTGGATTTTTTTGGCCCATGTTTGTCGTCAAGCTTATCTGAAATGCACGCCTGAACGTTTACTCTCTTTTGACACCTAAAATTTTAAAAGTCTGGTTAGGGATGCACCCAGGGGGAAGGTAAAGAAAACAAGTGTTGCATTGTCGTGTGTTTAGCGTATCTAAAGGATAGGTTACGGAAAGCTTGGGTTAAAGTACCCATCAAAACTTTAAATGGTACACATCAGCCGTTTGGTGAAAGTGGCGTATCGTATCAGCTATGGTTTTATAAGGCAAATTTCACTTCTGATTCATGTTTTTCAATCTACTTCGCTCACGTTGCCAGATCTCTTAAGGGCAAAAAATGTTAGAGCTGTTAGCTGTTAGAGCTGTTGTTAGCTGTTAGAGCTAAGCGCTGTTAGAAACTGACTTGAGTTTCTCTCGCGCTGAATCGTGAATCGGTTCTTGGGTCAATCGTTTTTGGATGAGTCGTGGGCCGAGTCAGCTCACTAGGAAAAATACCGCTTTTAGTCATAAGCTGAGTTACATTCCTCGTGACTTCCATAACCTGAATCGTAAGCCAATCATTTCCAGCAATGTTGTGCCAGTGAGTCATATGGTCCGAATGAAAATGGCAACAGGAGGAAACACAGCATGCCCCAGACAAATTAACAGACCATTTCAGAGTGTTAAAACAAACAGCTCGCAACATTAGTTATAAAAGTTGTGTCGCAAAATCCGCTCAAAGTTTGTTATTGCAATCTCTAAGCAGCCAACGCAAATATTGTTAAGCATACATGAATTTTGCCAGTCAGCCGGGAATCAGGGAATATTACATGGTGCAGACGTCCTATATTCCCATATCCGTCCGTACTATGTCCTATGCTAAAATCAGTGAAAGATTGACCGTTACCTATAAAATCCAAGAGTCATACTTTTCATTGATAATTGTCATAGCAATGAACTAAGTCATACCCGACCACTAATTCTCTGCTATTACAACTGCTGTAAGCATACTATTGCCGAGGCTTTATCAAATAAACAGCAATAGTGGCATTATTGTCTCGTCTCATGTGCGCATAGTTTGTCGCAGAATGTGTCCCGGGAATTGCACAGATAAGTATCATCACGCAACACACAGCTTGAAGTCATAATCTAGCCTCCAACCTCAGAAGTCTTGGAATGCGGATAGAACAGCGTACATCATTAATTTCTACGCAGCGTGGAAAGCTGTTTTGTCCCCTTACTCATCATAGAGTGACCTAACGAGATAGGTTTAAGGTCTTCTGGTGGAGACCACAGTGGGCGCCTACGTTAGCCTAGCTCTAGTTCAGTTGTTTAGTTCAGTTTAGCTCAGTTTAGTTCAGTTTCCTGTTGGTCGGAAGAAGGGGGGGGGGGGGCCTCACATGGATTTTTTTTTGCTGGACTTATTCCTGACAATTGTAATCTTAATTCGTAATACTTGTTATCTGGGCACGGTAAGTCTATGATGTATATGTAAATGATGCTAGCTAACCGCTGTGCCAAGAACTGCAATCCGATGTTTAATTGATGACATGCCATCGCCAACGGCGCGGCTAGTACTGGCTACTGGAAATGTGGTTACCTACGTATGAATGCACTTGGCTGGCACTTGGCGGGTGTAGACGGCCAACTGTGAGGTTAAGTGCAGCTAGTCCACATTGCATGTCATATGACAAATGTACAATGCACCCGGGGGGTAGGTGCCAGGTAGAATGTGCTAGCCCAAAGCTGAGGCTGAAGAGAGCTGGTTGGTAACAGGTTACAGGAAGGGTTTTGTTGCTGCATCGCATTTGCTAGGTTCAAACAGCAAGCCTGCTACTAATATTGTTATATATTATATAATATAATAATTGAGTCATAGGGCCCGCGATTCATTAGGCAACAAGCTGGAACTGAATCGGGTGTTTGGTTTCGCAAGCTGCGTGAGCCATAAATCAAATGATTCAATGCAAGCAATGAATGACCTGAGCTGAATAAAACATATTGGAACAGCCATGAGCCATGAGCTGAATCGAATACCAAAATCTTTGAACCGGTCCTGAGCCGGTTCAAAAAAATTGAGTAAAGCCAAGGCCATCTAAAACGGTATGATCATTCGGGGATTTTTCCGGAACTTTTCCTTCATTACAGTGACGTCACAAAGTCGCAGCCTGGCATCACCGCGCCGCCTGCATTACCTTCGCGTCTGCTACGCCGGTGCACCTGCTAACAAATGCATCTGATGATCGCCACAGGGCACTTCAAAAAGTACTATGGGGAAATATAAAAGAGGATTTTTGTCACACCTGTTGTAAAACAGCGAACATAGGCCCAGGAACCGTGAACCCAGCTGCCACGGCACTCCCATCTGCCGAGGATGCCAAACATTGAGTCTGTGGCGATGCATTGAAATTGGCCAGCCTACAGCTGCTTAAATGCCGGTTAGCGAACTTGCCCAAGGTCCAGCCACTGCCAAAGGAAGAACTGAGCGGCACCAGATCATCATCCGACCTGTCGCGTTGGTCCTCAACACTATACATAATAACACGCTGGGTTGCACTGGTGTGCGATTGAGGCAGTTTGAGACGACGGAAGTAGTATGCTGCCTGGTAGAAGATGGGACGTTGTGAACATTGCACATTGCGTCAACTATGCCACGAAGCCTCTGAAGGTCGTGGCGCATGGCGTCAATCAAGATGATATCCATTACGCCATGCAGCCAATTTATCGAGCACACGTATGACTCATAATTCGCCGTATTTTACTAAAACGATTCTTACACCCAGCATACACTTCATTGTGTGCGATTGGCGAGGACCCAAAATAAACAGGGCGGGGGGGGGACGGAGAACACAGCTATAAATTTTTCAGCATAAATGCAGAGTTTTGCGATATGACATGCAGTCTGAAACAACCCAAATGCTTGTGTGCGAAGGAACCGTCTATGCCTCAGACAGACACGCAAGCATGCAATGCAATGCTGCCGCTTCCCCCACAGCTGGATCTTGGATCTGCGACACAACGAAACAGTCATTTCCACGTACCTATCAGGTGCATTACGCAGACCCTTTTACAACTCACCAGTTTTGTTTTTCATTACCACAGCAAAGCGTCTTGGACCTGGACATGCCCATTCTTTCGTTATCGCATGCTTGTTTTTATACACAACCACCTTTTTCGTGGTCCAGCGTGGCATAATCCGGGCGGGTAAGGAGGACGATCAACGGCCGACGAGTACTGCACTGCGTGCACCACTCTGATATCTCCCGCTCCTGGCCATAACCACGAATCTGTCTGGATGGACCCGTTTCGTGGTCCCAGTTTCATTGCATCAGCTGCCCCAGGGGGCTGGCGCCGCCATTACTGTTTTTCGACGCAAAAATACACGAGAACAGCACGGCCCTCCGAGGCTCCAGCCCCCCCCCCCCCCCCACACACACCCATTCGTCTCCGACCGTGAGGTTCAAGACCTATGGTTTAGGCACAGCAGCGGTTTTTTATCGCGATATTACTGGATGTAGTCCCGGAGTTTGGTGACCAGGCAAATAGCCTTTATTTGAAATCTCAGACACTACCATGAACAGTAACACGAAGAGCCCAAAAGTGGATAGTAAGTAGCAAGACTAGCAAAAAGCCGAGTGAACATGTACGGTACGCAGGAGAAAGAACTAAGGCACCAGGGTAAACCAATATTAGAAGCTCATTGATGCGCTAGGTACTGTACCTATTAACGATTGTGGGGTTTGTTGGTCAGTTCACAGTGCGTAGATGTACTGTCAATGGGGCTGGGACTCGCTCGTGCAAACCTACCCTCCCCCGCCGCAGACCCTGGCTACGTCCCTGACCCTCACCCCCCTTCGCCCGTGTAGCATGGATGACTGTTCCACTTGCGTGGTAGTCAGGCCCCACTTTGTAAACAAGATTACGGTTGGAAAATCTCGCTTGCATCTCGTATTGTAGTCTACAAACTGCGCAGAGCGGCATGGATGCTTCGGATTTAAAGATTTCTGCATATAACAGACAGAAATTTTCCTTTTAAGCACACGCGTACTCATTTCGGCGTGCTGGCGATGTCCAGTCGCATAGAAGGAACCGCACTTGGTCGAAGGCATGGTTTAACATTGGGTATGAGACTGGCCTTAGCCAGATGGTCAGGACCATAGTCATATCTTGAAATGATCAGATCAGATTACCATATTCTCCGTATTTATAGTGTTAGTCCAAGAGCAACGGTGCACTCATGTTTTCAGGACAGTTGGATCGTTTTTTTGGAAAAGTAAAAAATGTCTTTATTGTGCTTTTCACATTCTTACAAGGAGCCATTTCACAGGATGGCATCTTGCTGCCAAAAAACTGCCTTTTGATGTTCACTTTTTCCCCACGCTCATAAATCACTTCAAAATTCTCCCATCCGCGACATAATAGCACGCACTGAGGCCACACAACAATACAAACTTGATGCCACACTGCACGATAATCACAATATTACGTTTGATGCATTACATTGGTATTACACGGCCTTGACGATAATAGACAAGACCAACCAGACCAACCACAGCATTTCTGCGTGACGACTGCTTTCCACGCGACGCAGTCGGCGTTGCCATGCAACGCCGCAGCGCGAGCCATTGCGACGTTGTGACGTCGCCGCCTAACGTTAACCAGGCGCCAGCCCGACCAATTGCTCAAGCTGCGATGATGGCCCCCTGAGTAAAATACAAGGCTGGTGAGAAACGAAACTTTCGTTGAAATAAATAAGCGCAATCTCATAATTGACTTAGGTATCTTCATCACAGGAGAAACACAAGTCATTTGGCTATTTTAAATGAAATGCTATCAAAACTACGATGCTTGAAATTTGATACCCGCACTTATGGGCGCAGATCACCGTAAAAACGCATTGGTCACTTTCGCCTGTGGTGAGTGTAGGAATGACTTGCTTTGAATGGTGATGTCTTACTTTGGCTGGTAATTAAAGTGCCCCTAAGCAAGGGGAACTTTAATCAACATTTTAAGTACTCGCCCAAAACTTTTGATGTTGCACCTGAACCTGTTGCCAAAGTAAATCGCACGACAACTTCGCTGCGAGCTTTCTGACTTCACTCCAGTTGTTTTGTTGGACATGCGAAAAGCGGTGGTGAAAATGCGCACAGATCACCGCGTGGTGTGTTTTAACAGCCGCAGAAATTTGGTAGCAAAATATTTGCATCCTTTGCATGCTGCAAGGTGACGCTCCTTTTTCAACTTATCTATGGGTGTAAAGTTTTACAATGTGGACCCCCATTAGGGGGGTAAACGTGCCGACTTGATGGATAAGGTGGGTAACAAAAATGTACATAATCACGCAGAGTTTGGTGCGAAAAATATTTTTGACAAAAATGGGACGACAGTCACGACAAAATAATCCAGCGCACACTGCGCAATCTATTATCAAGGCTCCTCACATATATGTATATATATATATATATATATATATATATATTATGGCTACAAGGTGGTACATTTCCCACACAATACAAACCTCTCCCTGAATACCCTTTGCCGTACTCTACAACTTTATTATTGATATTTATCGGTGAGAGATCAGCGAATAATTAGTGTGTTTCTTGTTGACCCGACCGATCGACCGACCCGCTGTTTTATCAGCCGACTCCCACCGTCCTAAACTAGACAGGTTTAAGTATGGAATAATATCTTGCTTTTGAGCTTTATCTGGCTGCAAAGGCATTTTTCAATCGTTGCGATGCAACTGATATGGGGTGGGCGGTGACTTTTAATGTATTACGACTTTGCAAGGTACATTCGCTGTGCAGTGTCATGAATATCTGCCTATGGTTTGATTTTTGCTTCTGACCTTGTTTGCTTCGTTGCCGGTGCCGCGATTCACTGATCCCGTCCTCAGCGGCGAGAGTCATTGAAAACTCAGATCAAGTCGGCGAGATGATCCGATCGAGGTAGAAATTGACCTGTGATTATCCGGACCGTCTTTTCAAGGCACACAATAGGCTGTTGACTCTCTAGAACAGTCGCAGGCGACTAGCCCTCTTTCCTCTGGAAGAGAACCGTGGGTTCGATGTTAAAGGCTGATAGCACTCATAAAAGGCAATGTGAGAAGGTGGGAAAGGTTCTCAACTGCCAATCTATTCTATTTCTACCCTTTGCCTGAGTAATAATGGCTGTCAGTCACATAGATCTACAAACCAGGGGTGCAACTAGTTTCCTATCCAGGCCAGGGATTCAGCCCCTCTCCCTCAGTTTGTGAAGAAGAGTGCGAATCTGGGAGGGAAGTATTCATATTTTCGGGGTAGACTGCATAATTTTTCAATGCTTGCCCATCCTGTCTTCAACGACTATGCCCGTGCTTGAAGTGCAATGCTTTCATCAATGTCTTTTCAGTATTTAAACAGCAAGTATTCAAAGTTCAACATTTTTATATTAATATTGGTTGCTGGAAACTTAAATCATGGACCATGATGTAGGTAATTGGAAGACAATGAAAAGTTATTTGGGGTAGAAAATGTAGCCAATGAGGACGAGGGGAGGGAGGGGTAGGCTCAATTGCCACCTTCCGCTGTATGGAGAGATTTTTTTATAAATAGTAGAAGGTTTTGTGGGATTTTGGTCTAATTGCCATAGGAGTTTAGTAATAGATTGGCGTTTGGTTCTCTCTGAGGACAATTTTGGCTTTTTGCTGACCATAGCGTCCCTGCTATAACAGGAAAGCTCTGGAAGTGACTCATTCTGCAGTGCTCGTTCATAGACATATGTAATTTGCACTTGTGGGCATGACATTTGCATGGATGCAAATGTGATGTTTCATTATTGTTTTTGTCACCAATGTAGTAAAAAGTTGGCGTGTCGGAGCCCTAGGCAAACTCACGATATACGTTAAGCGCAGATTGTAAAGCCGGACAGCTTACTTTGTATGCAGCCTTTATTGATAGATATTGTTTGTCTGGTGGTGGCGTGATGACAGGAATGTCAATTGTTATGTATGATTTAAGGGAAGTAACAACTCATGGGCATCACAGCCTCCCCTGTCTGAAATGTGCTCGCCAACAGATTTGGTCTGCTTTGTCTTGATTACAGGCAATTTATGTTCTTAATTCTTCTGTTTTATCTTTTGACATTTGAGCGGCGTAATGGTCACGGTCGGTGAATAAAGCCGAGAGAAGATAGGTTTTGTTGCCGTTATCTTTTTTCTCACATTTTGGTCTTAATCTTCCAGCCAGAAGTATTATGTGAGGTGTAACAGCATTGAGGAGGCCCAATTCAACATGAGAGTTGAATAAGGCCCCAGAAATTAATACGTATTGATACTCCTACATTTTACGTGGCAACTATCACAGGTAAGCTTACATTTGCACACTACTTGTCGTGCAAGAAGCAATTTTTGCGTGCTGATGGAATTTGAACCAAGGTATGAATGTTGGTAACGAAATGTGTCATTCTGCTGTAACAGCTGATTTTTCATGATCTGAAATACAGCCGCTTACACCAGTATATGTATAATAATAACAAAGGCTACAATCTAAGCCGTTACGCTTATTTACCGGTTTTCAGGTCGCAGACGGATAAGTGGGGAGGGAGCGACCGGCTGCCGTTTGCAAGCAATGCAAGGTAGAGTCTCGGGTAGAAAAGGCAGGGGATTTTCTTAATGAGATCTCGTGGTTGGTAGTAAATCTCATGTTGATAACTGACCGCACTAGACCAAGTATAAGGTCTTTTTTTCTAAAATCAAACTAGTTTAGCTTTGCATGTTAATATTGCGAACCATGCAGCTCAAGGCTTGAAACAAAGAGTGGCATTTGTTTGTTCGTTTGTTTGTTTTTTGTTCGATTATGAGTGCGATGGCATCTAGTTTTATCTGTTGTGAGCCCATATCTGTAATGAAAGACTTCGTTAATATAACAGTGCCTGCCCTCTACGCGCGGTCAGCGGAATCGTTTCTTGCCGCTCATCGTCCACGCCGACCTTGGATCGTCTTGCAGCGGTCGTAAACAGCCGCCGCCTCTCCGGAGCCAGAAAGCTAGGGATACGTTTTTTTGCGCCAACGCATGAGCAACGAATATCCCAGAGGCTACCAAAGATTTGAGCGCGATTCCACAATATGTCGGACGGGTGTCTTCAGAAAACCTTAGGGGGGGGGGATTGCGTCACATCCCCCCCATCTTCTGTCAGCGCTAGCATGTTGTTCAGAAAGAGTTAGTAGTCTGACGTGAAGCTATTAACATATTACAATACAATTTACTTGCTGGGACACGGCAAAAGGCGCCCACCAGGCAGCACATGTCGCGCCAGGCTTGGAGCATGCCTGAGGTATGGTGTAGAGTTTGATGACCGTTGAGGCGGGATTCACATCATACGCGTATTTCTAATAAGTGAAGATGGCCTCGGGGAGGCCCACATCTTGGATGCTCTCTCCCAGTGCTGCCTGCCATCAGCCTTAATCCTGCCATGTATTCAGCTACCCTGTCTATCAATGCCATTCGTTGTTTTTCGCGGTAAAGAAAAGTAAATCCAGCCGTAGATCAAGCTTAAATGTGAGGCCCTGGCAAGTTCTGAGGCTGGAAGAAGACTATTTTGTGAGTGGGCTATCCCATAGTCTAGGATCGGTGTGCCTGGTTTCCTAGCAGTAGCAGTTATCCGGACATTAGTTGAATGATGTATAAACAAACGTTTTGGTTGTGTGCATTATATTGAAACTTACGGTGATGACAGAGGTTTTCGGTGATCGGTCGATCCCTTATGGCCCTACTAGGCAAGGGCTTCAGTACCCTCTTATGTCAAACACCAAACAATTTTGCATGCAGAAATTGGGCCGGCGTCAAAAATACACCTTTACCACCCGTTGCGTACACATTGAGCACGGTCACGCGGCAGAAACCGCATAATTATGTATACTGCTCGGCGTGAGACCTCAAAATAGCTGGCCGTCACGCCTCTCGCGATCTCACCGTCCGGCAGCGCCCCCGCTGGGGCAGTTTTACTATGTGTTTATGAGTGCACTGCCAGCAAGTGTTTCGTCATTAGGAGCTTTCGACAACCTCTACTAAAAATATTACACTGTCTTCGCAAGTCGCTGAGAATAGCTGACGTGGGCAGCCAGGTAAAACCACAGGCCATCCCTGCCAGGGGCACGTTTTGAGTCCTTTAATAAGTGACTCGAGCCCACCTTGCCACGGATGGGTGAGTCTAAAAACAGGGAGGCTAACCAACCAAACTATCGGGACGGAACAATTTTGGCCCAGTTTGGTTTCAAAGTAAATCGTTGCCGTTGCTTAACAGCATCCCGTCGATAATCTGACGTGTGATCATTGGCGGTTTCAGTCTATATGCCCGTTGATGCATTTCGTTTTACTTTGTCAAAAGATCGATCACCCTCTAATTCATCCTCTTGCCACACAATCATCTTCCACGTGATCAGTTTGTCATTAGGTTATTTCCAACATCCACGTGTATTCCAGTGCTGCTTCAGTCTGGCATTGTGTTGTCAGCTAACCAGTTCCTGTTTCAGAACATCCATATCTCTGGGATATGGACATTTTGTCTCACATTTCCCCCAACATTCATTTCCCCAACAAATCACACCCTGGAGCCGCCTGTCCGTCTGCCGGCATGTGCGGCGAGGGTTCGTGCTGCGCTCCAGATCGGCCACCTGCCCGGCTGAACTCAGGTCACGGAAGGCGCGGCCGCGGTCGCCGGTGCCGGTGATCGCTGTCGTGTTGCAACTTCCCTGGGAGCGGCAGCCGGGCGGGGTCGGCCGGGCCGCTGAGGCGGCCAGCACGCTGCGGATCACTTCCGCTCCACCCCCGTCACGAGCGGCGCGCCTCCGCGCCGGCGGCGCCCCGGCTGCCGGAACCCGACCGCCGTGGCGCAATGGCCAGGATTGCTAGGATATTGGGGCGGTGTATGGGATCGGTTTGGGAACGACGCCGGCTCACACGGCCCGGCAGTGCCTCTCTCCAGGTTGTTTTCGATGGCAGCTTCGGTGATAACAGATCATCGCGCACTGATGCTCGGATTCGGCGACAATGAAATTTCTTTTCGCCCGAGTTTTGTGCGGTGGTTTCATCTCTTGGTTGTCAGGTCATTGCTCGTGTCCTGGCACGCCTGACCTGCATGAGCAGATGGGCTGTGACCGGAAGTCGGAGACCGTGCACTGCGAGGAAGCTTCGCACCCTATTTTATGCGAAGACTCGTGGTTACCCGTCACTTGACTGGAGTCGATAGTTCACGTGTTTTAGAGCTGCCATTTGGACTCGGTTTATTAAAGTGAATGTTTAGAATATAAGATATTGAAACAACCATCATATATAATTAAATAAGATCGCTTACAAGTATTGGTGTACTTTAAAGTAAAAAAGACTGCTCTAGACAATACAATTTTGTATTTAGTAACGAAGCTCCTCTATATGACATTGGTTGATTACGTCATTGAACGCTTGTACGATATTCAGGTGCTGCCAAATTGTCCGAGCGAAATCGCACTTACTTGGTGGCAAAGTGACAAAGGCGGTACCGGAGGTGTTCGCTGAACCAAATGTCGTTATGTGCTTGTGTTTTGTTGCTGGCGTTTTCCCGTGGTGTTCTTGCATAGTTATCCGCGACTTTAAGATGTTTACTGGTATTCACTTACTCCTTTATGGCGCTATTCCTAACTTATTCGATAACAAGTCCTATTTCTGCAAGTACTAGCACCCATGTCCAGCTTCTTATAATATGCAGCACAAAACGTGGTTCGTGACTGAAACTTGCACAGCCTGCTCAACATTGATGGAAATTGAGGTGCATTGTATCTGTAAACCGTGCTCTTGCACACCAGATTTGAACGGACTTACAATTGCCTTTTTTTTTTTTTTGGTCCTCAACGCCTCTTGGCCAGTTGTGATGAAAGGATTTTAATGACTTTAAATGTGTATGCATGCCTAAATGATCTAAAATAGTCTACACGATATAGGCTGTTCATCTTTGCGGGTGTGCAGCTCAGAAACTAGAAAAACTTAGGTCTTTAGAAGTGTAGGGCTGCGACTGCACCAGATGACCTTCAAACTGGTTATTTCAGTTAAAACCCCATACAAATGTGGGACAGTCCATTTAAGTTTTTTTAAAGCTTAGGTCGGCAAGTAATATACGACCAGGACATATTCCAAAATTTGATAATATTCGGGTAGCTAATCAAACATCAGTTGCACATCGAACAAGCCGTTGCCTTTGATAAGTGGCCGATGGGATCAGAGCTTGGGATGGAGCTTGCTGTCCATATTGTCGTCCGATAGACGAAATGTTGTCCGACAGGAGATGGACAAAATGTTGTTCGGCAGGACTTTCGTTGGACACAACACTTGTTGAACACAACCTGCGCTATAAAGATCTAACGACTGTCAAAACAAAACGTTCTGTAGGAATGAGAAAGAATTGACGCTGCGTTCAGGTATGTGCAAGAACATGATAACGTGCCTCCTGTGCTATTGCTTTGAAGTCACCTGAGGTGCACATGAAACTGACAGATTCCCTGTGTTAACCTTTGGTGCCGATCGTTCTCCCCGAGCATACAATGCAATTGACGATGTGAGGAAGCGTAACGGCCTCCTTGTGTTCTGAACACAAGGAACACACAATCTGAACACAAGTTGATATTCTTGTCAAGGTTTCAATGGCTGAAGCCAATGTTTTGATTGCAGTATTCGAATATTGAACCTAAGCCGAGTGCTTGCCCTAGAATCGGTCTCTGGTGCTGAGGTGTGGTGCTGAATGTGCCCGGATCTTACAGCTTTTATTCGTCTCTCTTTCGCACAAGCACACTTATTCAACCCTCTTGTATTTAGTTGCATTTTCGGTAACATTCCTCATGGAGGAACCTTACGTCACAAAGATGCATGTATTTCCCATTTCAATGTGAGAGTCATGAGGTTTAGACAAGAAAAACATAGGGAATGTCAAAATTGCCGCCCAGTGTGAGCGGCACCAATAAACGGCGCACGCGCGGACGATCTTTACAAGACTGAAACCCAGCGCGGCGTCAGGTGGCTCCAGCAGTTCTAAGCTGCAGTTCTGAATTGTTTAACTTCATTAATCGAGTCATTAAACCGACCGACGATACATAAAAAAGATTCCGTAGGCATGCGCTCTCATTGGGGTTGCCTCTGTTTGTAGACGGATGAGCAATGAATGTGAGATGTTTACGCATGGATAGTGGGAAATGCAGGAAAGCGTGAAATAAGCTGATGTTCTGCAGCAGCGCATCCTCTGAGGAGACGGTGGGAAAGCCCCGCCCCCTGCATCTTTCCAGTCATTGCCACATGTCTCATTGCATTTCAAACAGAGGCAGGCGATGAGGCTACGCCTTCTGCCAGCACCTCCTTTCGTGCTCTTTGGCCATGTGCAATGTTTTGTATAAAATACCACTTCACAACGTCTACAAAGAGCTGGCCACTGTGGGGATGTTGCCTGGACTACCACAACAATAAATCAGAATGTCTAAGTTGATGATGAAACAGAAAAACGACGGTCCGGAAAAATGTCTTCGGTGTTGAATATGGTGTGTATCATGCTTTATGCGCCAGAGCTATGGCAGATTAATGCCGTTTGGCATGGTATCAGACACAATACCAGGTGAGTGACTATATAGCACAGCAGTTGTAAATGCCTATAAGAATCCCTTTCAATTAGTCATGCACACGTCATAACCCCACCATCAACCTCATTATCAGCGTCATTATCAACGTCATTATCAACTTCTCGCAACGCAATCTGTATGAATTTCCCCTGACCTGCACAGACGGTCACATAGAAAGCAAATGGCACTTGGTACTGAGCCTGGAGAGCTGCACAGAGTCTCATTTTTCCCTGATGTTATGTAACTTTGCTTGCTTTCAATAAGTGTCTGCAAACAAATATCTAAGCGAATAATAATCTTTGCTAAGCGCGTGTGGATCTGCAGGTACTTGAAAACATCATGCTATTGCTAAAGAGCCAAGCATATTTAAGGTATTACTGAGCACGACCTTGGGTAATTCAGTGGTTTTGATTGACCATGTGCTTATGGCAACAGTAGCATTAACACTGATCAGGTAGCATTTAACTGAATCGCTTGCGGCGTGTTGGGCGTGTTTATAGTCAACGAGATTGCGTAGCGCCAAATGGGTTTTGGTATCAGGCTGTTCAGCTACGCTTACAACGATGTCCAATTATGCTGCGCGATAAAAACTCAATCACTTACAGGAACAGATCCAAGACACTCAGCCTGACTGCAGCAGCAAACTGCGAAGTCGTTCACGTCACGCTTGGTTTTCGGGGACTCGGCATGTTGGGCACTTACCATCCGCCCCTTAACCAGTCCGCAAACCCTGATCCTCAATCCGCTCTCCCTAGCCCATCAAAAACTATGTCGCACATTAACACGGTTTTGACACAAACTCCCACGAGATGTCTTGACGCCGCCCAAAATGACACCTGAGCGCACGTGCAGCGACTCCGCGACCCGTTCCCCACCTACAATGAGGTTCACTTCCTGCAATTAAATGTTGGCGGCGCAGGCGCCGGGGTTAACTGCGAAAGTAGACGGGCGAGCGCAGACGTATAAAGGCCTGGTGCTCCGAGACTAGAGCATCCTGTCTTGCCAGAGTCAGCTGCTCAACAGCATGTGGAAGGTACGTGCGCTGGAGGTGGGCCTCATGTGCAGTGCAAACATTTGAAAGGGGAGGCTTTGAAAAGTTCACATTATCAAGGCTGGACTTTTATGTTGCATGGGATGCGATCGGAACAGGGATTTGGCGCCGAAGATGTTTTGTCAGTCTCTCTGTTGTATATCAGCTTGTTCGTGTTTTGCTTCAACGACCTGACGACCTCAGCCAGCGCCGATAAAATCTTCGGACCCGGTATTCGGCCGTCAGTTACGTTTCCAAGCGACCAGTGTCCTTTCATTACGAACACGAGAACCGTGTTCGTGACGCCTAACGCCACGGCGGCCGGTCCCTCGCAGGTGATCCTAGCTGCGTTGGCGACATGGGTGCTGCCTGGGCCGTGGTCGGTGGACGCCAGGCCCGCTATCAGCGACAGCCGGCCTCGGCGTCAGGTGGACCACCCCCCGGGTGCGCCGACCCCTTACAGCCCGACGCCCCTCCCGATCGGAGCCAAGGACGGGCCGGCGTTTGGCGACATCGTGCCGGGCTCGCGGCGACCGCAGAGGCTCGAGGACGGGCCGATACCGCAGCAAGGATATGACCCACTTCCGGTCCCGCGGCAAGGTTTTGATTCCCCTCCGACCCCGCAGCAGGCATACGACTCCCCTCCGACTCCGCAGCAGGCATACGACTCCCCTCCGACTCCGCAGCAGGCATACGACTCCCCTCCAATCCCGCAGCAGGCATACGGCTCCCCTCCGACCCCGCAGCAGGGATACGGCTCCCCTCCGACCCCGCAGCAGGCATACGACTCCCCTCCGACCCCGCAGCAGGGATACGACTCCCCTCCAATCCCGCAGCAGGGATACGGCTCCCCTGCTTTCACCCAGCGGGAAAATGACATCCCTCCTCCCCGACAGCCGGGGTATAATCCGCTCCCCACCCCACAACAGCAGCTCGAGTCCGGCCGTGGCCCACAACAGCCACTTGGCCCCCCTGATCTGCCCCAGCAGGGCTATGGTGTCAATCCCACCCCACAGCCGAGATTTGAATCTCTCCCCGTCCCGCTGCAAGGGCTTGATTCTTTCCCTCGTCAACAGCAAGGGTATGACTCATCTCCATTCCCAGAGCAGCCACATGGGTTTTCGCCCGCTCCCCAGCAGGTATTTGATGTTCCTCCCACCACGCAACAGAGGTTCACCTCACCTTCCCTTCCGCAGCAGGGGTATGACTCTCCTCTTCCCTCTCAGCAGGGATATAAACCACCCATCTTCCCCCAGCAGGCGCTGGACTCCCCGCAGCCGACATTTGACACATCTGCCAATCCGGAAGTAGCGTATGGCTCGACACCCGGCCCTTTGCCCGGCCTCAACTCTTCGCCTGGTCAGCAGGCAGGTTTTGGCCCCCCTGGTGTCACCATTGCTCCCCAGCCCAGCTACAGCGCCACTCCCGAGCCTCACAGCGCCACTCCCGAGCCTCAGCTCAGCTTCCCGTCAGTTCCCGGCCCGCCCCCGGGTCACGCGTCAGCGCCCGAACCTCAGCTTGAGTTCCCGTCACAGGCCGGTCCCGTCTCCTACCCACCGCCCAGCGGTGGTCCTGTCCCCCAGCAGCAGACCAGGCCCTCGCCTCCCCCCGGCGCGCGAGGCGGAACACTTCCCGGCCCTGGTCCCCAGATCGACCAGGGCTACGGGGACCGGCCTCCCCCGGCTGGCCCTGGACGGCAGGTGGAGCCGAGCTATCCGGGTCCGCAGGCTGGGCTGCTCAGCTTGGGAACAGGAGTCGGCGGCGGTGCTGCTTACGGTGAGGTGAGTCTACCGTTGTCGGTGTGACGACGCATGTTTGTGAGAATGACGACGAGAGGCGATAAATCTATCCTTGGTCAAATTCAATCTCATATTTTCGACCCCCGGAAATTAGGGCGGTCTCTCTTTGCGCCACTTAAGTGAAGCCCGGGTGTGTTCGGCAGGGTCCTGCGAGATACAACTTCCAGTGGGGCGTGAGAGATATCTTCGGCAACGACTACGGCCACAGAGAGGCCAGAGACGGGCCCCAGGTGGAAGGCACCTACTACGTCCAGCTACCAGACACCAGGAGGCAGACTGTCAACTACCGCGTGAACGGCCAGAGCGGCTTCATCGCTGATGTCCAGTACGAGGGAGAGGCCCAGCACCCGCAGGGCGGAAGAGACCCGGGCTACCAGGGTGGTCCTGCCGCCGGACCTTTGTCACGGCGTCCGGTGATCTACCAGCCGATTGGCAGCTCTCAAGGCGGTCCCACACTGCCTCGGCCAACCTTCGGGTCTGAGCCTCAGCCGCTGCCAGAGCCGCAGGCGAACTACCAGGCTGGGTCTCAGCCTGGGTACCGGTCTGGGCCTCAAGCCCCGCCGCAGCCACAGGCGGGGTACCAAGCTGGGCCTCAGCCTGGGTTCCAGCCTGAGCCCCAGACCCCGCCGCAGCCACAGGCGGGTTACCAAGCTGAGCCTCTGTCTGGATTTCAGTCGGAACCTCCTTCGCTGCCACAGTCTGGTCTGAGGCCTCATCGTGATTTTCTGACGCCACCGCAAGCTGTTTACCAAGCTGAACCTCAGTCTGGTTTTCAGCCTGGCCCCCAGTCTCTGCCACAGCCGCAGTCTGATTACCAAGCGGGTCCGCAGCCTGACTTCCAACCGGAGCCTGAGCCCCTCGGGCAGCAGAAGACTGGCCGCAGGGCGGGGCCTAGAGCGCCGCCTCGTTACTAGCCGTGAGTCCAATCCTGAGGACTGGTGGACGGGATGAGCGCGTCTCGTCAGCGAAATCAGGGGCTTTGGAAAGTTTGGCTTGTCGTTAACAGGGGAAGTGTGTGAACACGGAAATAAGTGGTGGCGATGAGGTAAGCGTAAAGGAGGCGGTGTGAAGTAAAAACCACGTGTTTCTATAACCAGAGCCCTTCACATCCTTTGCCTCTCCAGGCATTTCCGTTCCGTCCGTCGCGATCCGGCTCATGACCTTTGAACTCCGAGATGTGACCGTCATGGGATAGCATCCCAAATCAGCCCCTTCCCCGACCCCAGTCTCTGGGTGTCGCCTCGTACCGAACGCCGGAAGACAGGCGACACGGGCGGACATGTGCGCGCTGTGTGTCGGCGTCTTGGCTGGGATGTACGCGCTGTGTGCTGGCGTCTTGGCTAGCATGTACGCGCTGTGTCGGCGTCCGGTGACAAAGGTCTTGACCTCGGATCACGTGTCCGAAAAGACGAGTCTCGCACGGCTACTGCAAAGGCAGCCGCGTGAAGATGCTGTCGCACCAACATTGTGCACACAGGCGATGCGGCTGCAGTCTGCTGTCTCATTGTCGCCATGGTGTCACGCTCGGCTCGGCCATCAAAACTGCAGTGCGTATTCTGGCTGCGTCCCGTACGGTGCGGCCGAACGGAGCCGATGTTTGATGAAGCTCTGCCCGATTATTTTGTGCGAAATATGGCGGTGAGTTGGCTTATGTTCTCACATTTTCCCATATGGCTGAATTGATTTGTGCGTTGAGAAATTAGGTGTGTTTGATGTTAGGAAATCAAAAATACGATAGATGAGTCCCATTTAATTCAGAACTTGTTTATTCGATATGATACCACTTGTTGAGCGATGTGAACCGAGCGTGTTTAAGTTACTCGTCATGAGCCGTTGTCATAATTATGTGCGTGGTAGTGCAACAATGTACCTTTTGTCACTGCGTAGGGGCTTACCGCGAAACGATCAGCACGCATTCGGTTTTGCAGTTGGTATAATGCGTGCGTACTCGCTATTCCGTTGTTATTGAATAAACAGCTTCAGGAAAGAAGCAGGGGTCTATTTTGCTGTCCCTATACATGCAGCTGCTACTGTTTTTTTTTTTAGCAGCATGCCGTTATTTACTAAAACCATGACGTTGAGCAAAATCAAGAATACTGATTATAGTTCTGCATGCGAGGGTGCACGGAGAGTGTGGTTGCAGCTACCAGCTATGCATGATGAAACGCGATCTTGCTTTGATCGAACGTACACATGCAACAAATACTGGGACGGTTTCCCGACAGATGCGTTGTTTGCAGTACGCACAATAACACCACCGCCGAAAAGAAGAGCTCGGAAGTCTCTTCCATTCGTGCAAGTGCCCTGTAGCACTCTGAGAAGCATAGCTGTAGCACTCTGGGAGCAGCTTTTCAATTCGTATAAGTGCCCCGTAACACTCTGAGAACCATAACCGTAGCACTTTGGGAAAGCATAATGAAAACCCTAATTAGTAAATAAAAACACAATAACTAAAACTTAACATAGCCGTCTGGAAACCTGATACAGGATGTATTTGAACATCGTATTGGAGCACACCTGCCTAGGGCAGTGACTGGTATTGTTGCTAGTATATCCAGCGTTTAAACACATTTCATAAACACACCAGGTACCAACAGCTGTGACCGCGAAGCGCTTTTCACAGGCTAATGGTGCCAGGCGAAGCTGGTCCTTGCGTTCCTTGGTGGTGGGTACAGGGGTGCTCATTTCCTGCAAATGGCAAAACTTAGTCTATAATGTGGTCTAGACGCGAAATAAACGCATAAGGCCAGCCTCCCCATAAACGTGAGTCTCGAGCTCGCTCTAAAGCTCGGGTGTAGATCTGACTGTTGATCAATTGGGCTGATTTAATTATGTTTCACCCCACACGGCAGGGCTGATTTGAAAGCGTTTACTAGTGTAAAAGCCCTAAGCGATTTCATCTGACTGCAGATTCACGGTGTATTTGTCAATGTATTTTGAGCAGCTGAATACGATGTGGAGTTCGCGTAAGAGACATCTGGGTATTTGCTCTACCGAACAATAGATTAATCGCTGTTCGCAGCGACACTAGTTCAACGACTGATAATCTCGAACTTCAGCATCTCAGCCAATACGTGCATACTGTCTTTTAAGGATTGACGAATCCTGTAGCGGCAGTACATCGCCTGCAACACGAAAGGGGCATGCGAGCGGTTTTTAGACAAGGCAGCCTCAGAAAGAGCCAGCCGGTGCACCGCTCCTCCTTCAGATGCCTCAGCAGCGATGACCCCGGGCGTTCGGAGCGCTCTGACCGGCGTGCAACTTCTCTAGTTGTGTAAGTTGCTCTTCCGCTGCTCGTGCTCTCACCTAGATTGAAAGGCGTCCGAAAGTCCAGAAGTCACGCGGCGTTCTGGCACCGGAGGGTTAACTCGGGAGTGTCGGCAACGCCACGTGTTGTAATTAGAAATATGGGCGATTTCAGTGGGGTGGACCGTGTTTCGAGCCTGTGTAATCATGTGTGCTTGTGCAATGCGGGGTCTTATTTAGACACAGTATTAAACACGGACACAGCTATTTAAACAAAGTCATACGATATCGCAATAGTGTGGCATCACGTGACTCTGGAACGCTGAGATCACGTGACCACACCCGTAACCCTCACCACGCAGCACTCCCGCGTGCAGCGTGAGCCAAAGGAATTCCCACTCAAAATGCCGGCGGATTCAGCTGTTATGTTATATTTGTTCTCACGGACTGTCAATAAATACTGGCACGCGGACAAACAGACTCACGGTAATCATATACCGGACTGCTCGTGATCACACGGCCCGGAGGCCGAGCAGACCGCAGCCGCCTGGGAGCAGAGGCGCGCTCAGGCCTCGGCGGCGGCGGGGGCAGCTTTAGCGGCGGCCGGAGCGGCCTCCGTGGCCTGCGCTGCCGCCGCGGTTGTGGCCGGCGCGGCTGATGCCGGTGCGTACTTAGGCTTGTAGTAGGCGGGCCGGTACGGCGCGGGGTACTGCGGGTACTGCGGCGCCACAGGAGCGGGGTTGTAGGGCGCGGGGGCCGGCTTGTACGGCGCGGGGGTGGGCTTGTAGGGCGCTGGGGTGGGCTTGTAGGGTGCGGGGGCGGGCTTGTAGGGCGCGGGGGCAGGCTTGTAGGTCGGCGCCTGATGCGTCGTCTCGGGGTACTGGGCCTCGCCCTCGTACGTGACCTCGGCCACGAAGCCAGAGTCGCCGTCCACCTTGTAGGTGACGGTCTGGACGCGGCCGTCGGGCAGGGCGACGCGGTACGAGCCGGTCGTGCTCGCTCCGTCACGCGTCTCGTCGGCAGCGAAGTCCGACCCAGAGTACTCGTCGGCCACGGCGTAGTCGAAGGCGTACTTGGCCGGTGTCTGCAACACGGAGGGGGGGGGGGGGAGGGCGTCAGCGGCGGGGCTGTGCTGGAACTGTGACACGAGTAGGGGGGTGTTGGCGGCGGAGTTGTGCTGGAACTGTGACACGGTGAGGGGGTATTAGCGAAGGAGTTGTGCTGGGACTGTGACAAGAGGAGGGGGTGTTAGCGGCGGAGTTGTGCTGGAACTGTGACACGGGGAGGGAGGGCATCAGCGGCGGAGTTGTGCTGGAACTGTGACACGGGGAGGGGGGTGTTAGCGAGGGAATTGTGTTGGAACTGTGACACGAGGAGGGGGGGGGGGGGGGTAAGCGGCAGAGTTGTGTTGGAACTGTGACACGAGGAGGGGGATGTTAGCGGCGGAGTTGTGCTGGAGCTGTGACATGGGAGGGGGTGTTAGCAGCGGAGTTGTGCTGGAGCTGTGACACGGTGAGGGGGTATTAGCGGCGGAGTTGTGCTGGAACCGTGACAGGGGGAGGGGGCTATCAGCGGCGGAGTTGTGCTGGAACTGTGACACGGTGGGGGGGGGGGGGGGGTGTTAGCGGCGGAATTGTGCTGGAGCTGTGACACGGGGAGGGGGTGTTATCGGTGGAATTGTGCTGGAGCTGTGACACGAGGAGGGGGGTATTAGCGGTGGAGTTGTGTTGGAACTGTGACACGAGGAGGGGGATGTTAGCGGCGGAGTTGTGCTGGAGCTGTGACATGGGGAGGGGGTGTTAGCAGCGGAGTTGTGCTGGAGCTGTGACACGGTGAGAGGGTATTAGCGGCGGAGTTGTGCTGGAACCGTGACACGGTGAGGGGGTGTTAGCGGCGGAATTGTACTGGAGCTGTGACACGGTGAGGGGGTGTTAGCGGCGGAATTGTACTGGAGCTGTGACACGAGGAGGGGGTATTAGCGGTGGAGTTGTGCTGGAGCTGTGACAAGAGGAGGGGGTGTTAGCGGCGGAGTTGTGCTGGAACTGTGACACGGGGAGGGAGGGCATCAGCGGCAGGGCTATGCGAAAATGTGCGGCTACGTCGCCGGCTGGGCGAGAACTGCCGGGCGATGAGTGATTACTTGATCGGTGTGCGGGATAACTGGAGTTTACATGGATAGACGAGTTTTAGTAAACAGAGTTTCCTTGTGAACCACACGCACACAGTAACCGCTGAGTTGATGTGGCACACAAGGAAGTGATGCTGGAGTGACAGTTAACAGTTTCCACGCATACGGTGCGAACAGGTATCCCTCAGTCGTCTTCGGAAGCTGTGGCCGGCCTGGCGTCTGACGCTGATGCCGCATAACTTAAAACTCAGCAATGCCAAGGCTAGATATGACATCATAGTGAACTGTCTTCATTCCAACTGTCAGGGTCGAGCGATCCACCTAGCGATCGAGCTTACCTCTGGGTAAGCGGGCTCCGGCTTGTAAGCGGGCTCCGGCTGGTACGGGTCGACGGAAAGCGCCGTGCCCACGAGCGCCAGGGTGATCACAACCTGAAGCAGACAACAGGTCAGCGACACCGGAACTCTGCAGGCCTTCACCGCAGCACTGTGGGCCGTTGTCGGCCAGACTGGGGCTGTGGTAACCGTGGATCGCCTCGTTCCGTGGCGTGGTACGGATCGGTTGTAAATCGGTCAACACATGCGGACTTCTTGGAAGCCAGGAAAGAAACGCAGTGGCAAGGCATGGGATAGTGGGCGGCAGTTAACCTGTCTCGGCTGTACCCTAACGTTGCAGTCGGCAAGATACCTAGCCGTATTGCGGACAGTGCTGTCCCTCGTTCGGTTACACCTGTGGCCGGGGGTATTCATAGACCAAAAGTGATACGCCTTAGTCCATGGCTTTGGTGCGGTCTCTGCGATTATCGATCAGTTTTAAGTCCTTAACTATTTTGTTGTGTTCCAAAAAAAAAAATCATTCCAAAATGGCTGAACGATTTACACTTCATGCTTTGTTTTCGAGCGTGACGAAGTGGACATCATGGACATATGGATGGTAAGGCCAGAACAGCATTTTCATTATAAGAAATACCACACTTATGCGTGCTCACATGCCATACTGGCAAAGGCAACACATCCACAGAATAATTGCAACCTACAGAGAAAACTCCTGGCCAAAATAAGAATACTGAGTGAATCAGAGCAGCACAAAACAACATTTTACGCATTTGACCCAAATGGAATATTTAGGTAGAACAAATATTCTGGACCTTTAGCGCTGCAAGGAAAAACAGCTTCAAAATTTCAGCTTTCGGTGTTTTATGGGGGGTGGCCTTTAGGTTTCCATGTCAAGATACCGCTTTGAACGGTTAGATCGCGTATATCTTGCTAACGCCCTCCTCTTACCTTGAATACCATGGTGTCCTCAGGTGGAACTGTTGTGGAGAGCGAAAGCCGGTGAACAGTGACGCCCTCCACCCACGCACACACTTTATACCACCCGATCGGCCAGTAATGACCCTTGTGACGTCACGTGGTCATCGTGTCCGGCGCGGCCGCGGGCGAGGAGACCTTGCGTCCGCGGCCACGGCCAATTTCCGTTGACACAAGCGGATCAGCCGATGGTGATTGTGGCCGGGAGGGCCGTGGGAGCGCCCCAGGCAGACCGCGCCCTCACATCGGACAGGCCGTGGCCCGTCCCGTGCCGTCCCCTGTTCTGTTCCGTATCGTCGCGTGTCCCGTCCCGTGTCGTCTCAGCACCGTCTCGTGTCGGCCCGTGTCCCGTCCTATATCCTCACGTGTCGTCCCGTGTCCCGTCCTGTGTCGTCCCATGTCGTCTCACACCGTCCCGGGTCGTCCTGTGTCCCGTACCGTGTTCACCTCGTGCCGTCCCGCGTCGTCTCATACCGTCCCGTGTCCCGTCCCGTATCGTGCTGTGTCCCGTCCCGCGTCGTCCCGTGTTCTTTCACGCCGTCCCGTGCCGTCCCGTGCCGTCCCGTGTCGTTCTGTGTCGTCTCACGTCGTCCCGTGTCTCGTCCCGTGTCGTCCTGTGTCCTCTCACGCCGTCCCGTGCCGTCTCGTGTCGTCTCACGCCGTCCCGTGCCGTCCCGTGTCGTCTCACGCCGTCCCGTGTCGTCTCACGCCGTCCCGTGCCGTCCCGTGTCGTCTCACGCCGTCCCGTGTCGTCTCACGCCGTCCCGTGTCGTCTCACGCCGTCCCGTGCCGTCCCGTGTCGTCTCACGCCGTCCCGTGCCGTCCCGTGTCGTCTCACGCCGTCCCGTGCCGTCCCGTGTCGTCCCGTGTCGTCTCACGCCGTCCCGTGTCGTCTCACGCCGTCCCGTGCCGTCCCGTGTCGTCTCACGCCGTCCCGTGCCGTCCCGTGTCGTCTCGTGTCCTGTCACGTCGTCCCGGGTAATGCGCAGCTGCTCGGTCGTTCTGTTTCGTGTCGCCGTCATCGAAGTCCGTTCCGCCCCATTCCTCTGTCACCCAGTTCCTTTTCATCCCGTCGTGTTCTATGGCGTTCCGTTCCATTATACTCCATCCGTTCCGCTCCTCCCGTTCCTTTTGTTTCTTTCCGCCTTATTCTGTTCCATTTCATTTCTTCGTCCCGTTCCGGCCCACAAGCCACTCTGCATCACTTCCCGTCCTGCATCACGTCCTGCCATGTCCGGTCACTCTGCGGCCCGTCCGGGGGCAGCTGTTGCATTATAAGCCTCTCAGTGGCAGCAGCTGGACTTCATTGCAACTTCACAGTCAAGCTTGTCTATCTTTTTGTTAGCTGCCCTAGCCATATGCTTGCAAAAGGAGTAACACGTGGTGACAGTAAAGTAGCTCGCACCCGAAGGTGTGAAATTCCTGTCCTGCACACGTATGCAGAGTCCAAACAACATCTTTTGAGGCCGCGTGAGGATGGGAGCGCAATCAGTCACTTATTAAGGAAAATGGACTGGTTGGTGCTAATGACCAAGAGATCCGAGGAAAGCATGGTGCAATTGCCGTTGATTACTGTGGTACAAATTAGGTCTTGTGGACCAATTCGAAACAAAAATTGGGCTTAAAATCCGAATAAGATGCACGTTCGGATGCGTAACTCCAGTCAATATAAGGGTTGATATTGTTCCTTTCACAACCACTCGCATGAAACACGGAAGAAACGCCACCAACAAGAAAAAATGGCGCAGCGCTATGCGTGGCGAGCGCACATGTCGTTTGAGACTCCCAGCTGACGTGCGCGCTGCCTCACCCAGACACAGAACGCGCGTGAGCTGTGCAGACCGATACGCTGCCGGTGATACAGAACGCCTTTGAGCTATATGGACTGGCACGCTTCCTCTGGCACAGAAAGCCCGTGAGCTGTGTAGACTGGTGCGCTTCCCCTGATACAGGACGCCCGAGAGCTGTGTTACACTGGTGCGCTTCCCTGACACCGAGTTAACTCTGGTGCTGCGGGGCTTCACAGGCCTACAGCTATTGTCGGTAATCGCGTTTGAACACCCAAATGCGTGATGCTGTTTCTAATTGTAGGGTTTTCAGCATTTGGGCAACTTCTATGATGATTAGAAGATGCAACTTGTGATAGCTTATGTGTACTGATCCGTTTGGTGAGGTCATGTCGGTGTCATTTCGCCTGAAAGCACCCAGTTGTGCTTGCGTGACGTGGAATATGCTGTCTGAAGGGCAGTGCTCAGCATTTTTAATGTGCTCGGCATTGCTTTGCTCTATCTCACCATTGTATGATGCGCTTTCTTAAAACCTGCTATTTTAGGTTATTCCAGGTGAAGATAGGTCAAACGTATCAAATAAAAACGGCCATGCAGCGAGGTTTTATGTTTTGTGGCCTGGCTTGACATACATTTCAACACAAATAATGAGCTTGATGCGGTCCCTCAAGCGCTATGCAGCGCCATGTGCGTCCTCGCTGTAACATACACAGTTTTTGAAATAATGATGTTCATGTTTTGACTGAATAAACGAGCCACTTATATGTGTTGCATTGTATGTGATTCATTAAGGAATTCATGAGCATGTGATTCACCACCAACACAAAACACCCAGCCAGGCACAAAGCTCTCACCATCGGCGATCATCCTTTCTCACTGCAGTTGTTTTACGCTATCGCACCAATTTCCGTGTTTAAGTTGTTTCCGGGTTCAGTTGAACTAGGTGTGTTTGTAAATACTAACCGCTCCCATGCTTGGAGCCCCCTTGCCACGTTCACTTTATTCCCTCATAAGTCTCTCTCTCTCTCTCTTCTCTCTCTCTTTCTCTCCTCTCTCCTCTCTCTCTCTCTCTCTCTCTCTCTCTCTCTCCTCGCTCTCTCTCTCTCTCTCTCTCTCTCTCTCTCTCTCTCTCTCTCTCTCTCTCTCTCTCTCTCTCTCTCTCTCTCTCTCTCTCTCTCTCTCTCTCTCTCTCTCTCTCTCTCTCTCTCTCTCTCTCTCACCCCTTTTTCAATGTGCCATCCCCCACTTCATGAAGTAAGTGTTCCTTCTCGCTTCGTCGCACTGTTTAGCAGACCTCTAACGACGCTTTCAATGTCTCGCCAACCAATTTGGTCCCAAGAGGTAAGTTGGCTCTTCCGAGTAGAGTCATTACGGACGTCATCCACACTATTTCAGGGCTAGCTTACCCAACGCCCTGGTGCCCAACGCCAATTACGTTGGCTGTGGTCGATACACAAATTACCAGTGAAAGGTATCTGCTCGTGCTGTGGCCATTGCTTAGTTCAAGAAACACACGTACCGTCTGATCCTGCTCGTAAGGTACATGCAGGCGTGATGCTATTGCCTGCAGGTGACGTAAGCATGCGTGGAGGTTGTTGGGAAATTCAACCAGCACATTTCCTCTGAATCACAGGGTTCGAAGGAAGAAATTGCCATGGCAAATGCTGCAGCACATCAGACGTTAGCGATTCACCGCAAGGTCACAGAGGCAACAGTCACTGGGGAAAACCCGCGTGAAGTGGGTGCTCCACATTTGCAAGGGAGTTTTAAACTGAAATATCCATCTTGAAATATAATTTGGTGCAGTTCACAGCCTTGCCTTCCTCAAGATCTAAGCCCCTCTAGTAACGGAGCTGCACGCCCACGGAAATGTGTGGAGCATTTCTAGGAGATAATTTCAAATCACCCATGCACCCATGACTTCATCATGACGTTATTCAAATCCTGCCATTCTACTGGTCATGTGGCAATCTAGGCCAAGACAAATGTGCTCTTTGAGTCGAGTCGTTAACGTCCGATACGTCTGAGCACGATTTCCAGATATAGCGGCAATCAATTGGCTCTCAATCAATGTTGTGCAAAGTACGATGACGCAAGCAATGACGTATTGAGGAGGATGTTTATTAAACAGAGAAATTGTGTTGTCTAGAACGGTCCTTTCCACTTCAAATTACACCAACAGTTATGAGTGACTTTATTTCATTGTAGTTAATGCTAATCTCAGCATCTTCAAATGTGGAACATACCGTTTAAGGCCATTATTGCGAGCGACGCGGCGGACTCAGTAAGCCAATCATGAGAACATTTTCAACTTGACATGACGTTCCAGCACAATTCGGTTCTGCCATCACGCTCTCGAGAACTAATATCCTTGTAGCCGCTAAGTGCAGGTTCATGCAGGTTTGTGCAACATGAAAGCGCAACTCTGTGGATTTATACTCTGTATTCCTAAGTGCCCACATGCAAGCTATTTCATCAGACGAGCTATTTCTGGATACATGTTGCAACATCATACGATTTTGCTTCGCTAGTCGGTTAATTTGAAAAAGGACAAAATTTCCAGCGTGCGGAAAAGGTGAAGAAATTTGTTGAAATTGGGTCTAGTCTGAATGTCCCAGAAGCAGCTCACTGCTTGGTCTGAAAACTACGCTACTCATAAGTGTGAAAGTAATCTTTTGAAAAACGTTGGTTAAACGTTGGTTAATGTAAAAATACTAAGCAATGTCCATCCCTTTCCAAACTGATCCCGCATACTCTTGTGACCAAAACCGATAGATTTGGCCATTATTATTATTGGCGATTATGCAGGCGCGCAGCCCACTTGCTGTGCGCATTGCAACACGTTAACCATTACCGTCGAGCCCGTAAATCGCTGTCCGAAAATTCACTACAAATTCACCGCTTTGTTCGACTAAAATGTTTGGACTTCACCAGATTCACTTCCAGTCGTTTTCAAGCCATGTTGTTTTTTAGATAGTGCGCAAGCTTCACATCAGCATAATTTCGCTCATGAAATTGTTACCGACCTTGGTAAAGCCAACGCAATGGTTAATGCATACTACCGTGAGTTGCCGAATGTGTATCATTCCATTAGCCGAATGTGTATCATTCCATTAGCCGAATGTGTATCATTCCATTAGCTTAATTTTTAACACAATCTACATAACAAGAGACAACTCCCAAATCTATCGTGGCCTCCTCATCCCGTGATGTGCCCGGAGTCTCACTGCTAGTTCAGCACAAGATGTCACATTTTCCGTAACACGAGCCATCACAGTTCTGCAGTCACACTGCTAGTTGTCGTGCAATTGCGTTTTTTCAAAGGCACAGACCTCACCAGTAGGACAAGACCTGATAGCAGAGGAACGCTGTCATTCAGCGCGCACGCCAAGTACGCGACGACGTGCACCACGCTCTCTTTTGAGAGAGAAAAAGGGGAAAAAACAATGTGCCTGATGCTTTTCATACAACTCGTGCGCTGCCAACATTGGCAACGGTAATGCCGCTCGTTATCCGTTCCACAGGAAGCGGGACGCCCATTCCCTCACCAGTGCACGCCCTGCGCCTAACGCGCGCCAATGCCCGCCAGACACCCACACCCACGTCCGCCGCCTCTCGGCCGGCCCCACCCCACACCGGCCATCCCCTCCCTCCAGCAGGAGCTGGTCACTTGCGAAAACCGACCTTGCGTTCGCCGCGCGCGCTGGGATGACCCATTTACGGCTGTCAGGCGTGGCGCGCGGCGGCGCCGGACGGCTGTCGTTAGCTTCATTACGGCTGCCCGAGCGGGAATTAGCCGTGGCGAATGTCGCCGCTATGGTGGGCGGGGCGCTTCCAACGCGGATTCGCGGAGAACTGAGAGCTAGAGCTCCTCACGGGTCATGGTTCCACAGCCGCACCCGCCCTCTGGCAGTACAGCCAAGCGTCTTCTGGCTCGGAACACTCTCCTAGTGGGTGTTACCCACCCGGTCGCCCGCTCGCTTGGGACATTGTGCCTTTTGCCTCGTTTGCGCAGCCTTTGGAACTAGTGAGGTGTCCCGGAATCAGTTAACTCAAAATCGGTCATGCATCTTAGTACATCCAGATCAAGGACAATTTCATTGATTTACTAGGATTTGTCTACTTCGAAGAAACGTTTAGTAAATCGATCTTAAATATGGGTTATCGAGATATTGTGCACATGATTATTATGACTTCATGCGAATCGGCGTGTTCACATGAAGCAGTGGTGACAAAACGCAGCCTGACGCCTTTCATTCCTCCAAGTCCAAAAATGTCTACAGGTGAGTCATATAAGTACCAGCACATGCCTTGGTGTTTCATTCATTCATTCATGCATTCATTCGCACGGTAACATACCATTATATTTGCTATTTCAGCGCGTGGTTTAGCGTCTCCGAGCAATCCAATGCCGTTATGGGCGTTCGCACAAGTTCACTGAAGCCGAACATTCGCCCGAGCATTGGGACACTCCTGATTCCAAGTCTCGATGCCATAAGCCTTCTTCCACGGCCGACATCAATCACGTCGCGCCGCGCCGCAAATGCGTGCCACTCAGTCCACAGCATCAGCGTAAATAATCCATGGCACGCTGTTCGCCTCGGCGCAATATCTGGCGTCGCTCACTCGGCCACTTAGGTCAACACCACAAAGGCGAACCACCGCGCATAGGTCAACGAAGGTGCACTTGCGAACGCATCAAGGTCCATCAGCGTGGCGCGAGTCGGCGAAAGACCACGAGTGACCTTTGCACGACTTAGTGGCCAGGGAGTTTGGCTGTTCCACCGGCGAGACGCTCGTACACCACTCCAGCACGTGCTCATTGCATTACTCGTGATCCATGCATGTACCCTTGAAGCCCTCAAGATGGCCGTTGGTCGGCACGTCACAAAAAAGTGTCATGGATCCTCGACAGCGAGCCCACGAAGCACAGAAAAGGACTAGAAACTTCAATGTTTTCGCAGCCAAACTCTGTGGTTCTGTTTCTGTATGGTCGTTTAATTCGGAATGAGACGAACCCTGGAATGCAGACATGTGGTTAGACGTTTCTCTACATGCGGTTTCTCAGCGGCGATTTCGAAGTCCTGCAATGAATCAATAATTTGCTTGTTTTTTGTTCGTCATATTGCATTATCCGCTTTGCCTGTATTTGTAAAAAGCATGAAGGTATATAGATATACCACGGTTAGCATCTCACCCACGCTTAAGCTTGGTAAGCAGTTTATACATTAATTAGCTTCGCCATTCATTTAATGAATACAATAAGTCCTTCAGTGTCGTGAAATCACTTCTGCAGTTCATCTATGCCTATTTCATGCCTATGTCATCTATGTAAAAATCTTAAACGCGGTGTTATTTTATCACCCAGTTTTTTTGTCATTTGCTTTCAATCAGTTTCTTTTTGTCACTTGCATATCATTGGCTGTTAATTTTCAATCTATTCGTCGATCCAGTTGTTGTATAGTCTTATAAACGTGCAAACGTGAAATTTTGAAACTGTCCACCCGTTTTTTAATAACACTTCATAGACAGACTTGTCACGAACTCATTCAGAAACAGATAAATTGTGTACAAAACATACAGCCCGGGTACTCACAGCAACGCTTAGCTGCACAACAAACCGGTAAAGTTTAGGGGGCTATTCTACGCCAGCTGAACCCCTTAAAGCGCAGTCTTGCATACCACCGTCACAGATTTGGATGCAATCTGACATATGGAGTTATTTTAAGCCCTGATCACGATTCTTAAGCTTTTATATCTCTCTGTCAGCCTAATTTTCGTCGACGATGATATCAGAAAATACGCAACGACGGAAATGCGCTGAGTAAAACGAAGATACTCCTCGACCATAAGCCTTTTATGGATCAGAAAGCTATCTGTCGATATGACGACAAGTTGAATTATTGACATCTTCATTAGATCACTATGTTTTTCTAGTATACAAACTCAATTTGCCAAGCTGAAGACACCCTTATTGCCTACTAAAGAACAAACACAAAAGCTTTTGATGACTGGTCGCATCCCTTTATTGGTCGTTTTAGGATTCAGGCTGAGCGGGTTAACGCAAGCCTTCCCTTTCCAAAGACGTGACCGCTTCACAATCGCTCTGCACGTAGCACCGTTTATCCAGACAAGACTCACTCCGCAAAGTGAGCCGCAGCTGAGATAACTGATATCATTAGGTGTGAGGGGGGAATGGGGAAGACGGCTGACTAACGGCGATGCTGCCGTCATTTAAACAATGACTCAAGCAGTCTGGAGTGGTGTTTCTGGACCAGCACGGGAGAGGGCCGACAACTGCCCGGCAACACCGGCTCGGGCCGGACCGGCCTGCAGGGGCTGGGTGGCGCGCGCGGCCGACAGGCCTGGAGCGCCGCGCCGGTCCGCTTGGCCCTGACCGCGTCCGCAGTGCGCAAGGGGATAGCGCGTCCTCACGTTATGCATAGCGAGTCCCCTATCGGTGGTTTCCGGTGTAGAACCGAACAACGATTCGGAAAATTAAGGTTTCGAACGTATCGAAACTGTTCAGCTTGGCAAATCGAGGTATTATGTTAGAATGGCTTAGTGATCCAATGATGATGTCAGTAATTTTTTCCTTATAATTCCAGATAGGAAATCATATAACCTACTTTAGTGCCTTTTATATAAAAAATGTGCCTAAGCTTGCGGACTCACAATCGTTTTACGTAGAGTACTTCCGGCACTACATTATTTTCTGACAGTGATTACGATGTATTTGCAATCAAGACGCAGCAGAGCGTCTATGTTATTATGATCTCATGTCCCTGGCCAGTAGCATTTGAACGGAAAAAATGAGCTTAAATAATTTATTCAAATCAGGTTTAGCACACGTTCGGGTTTGGGTCACTCTAACCCTCCCCGGAAGGTTTTTACAAAACAATTTTCGAAATACGTTTCATTTTGATATTTCGGCAACACGCTTTTATCGAAACAATGCGTGGGAGGATCTGGGGCTGGTCAGCCCCAAAGATGGCTGCTTGTGGGGGTCTGGGGTCAGTTTCGACATCAATCTGAAGTTTGGCCTCGTTTAAACCTATTTGGTCTGAAAATCATGACCTAAGAACCTCCCATTCTGACACAAGTCAGCTCACATGCAGGCTAATGCAACCGGTGAATTTTGTAAGTAGTTTTGTGGCTTTCTTGCCTTTTGAGATCTCATGAGGTTAAATCGAACCCCAGCCTGAGCGAAGGGTATTCAACCGGCCCCCCGCCGCGTGTTAAAACGCAACAGGCTTGAGACTTAAAGCAACAGACACACATGCAGAAACTCTTGGACTTTCCCATTCCAAAGAAGATGGTTCTCGTGATGGAGCGATACGCGTTACAGTAGCGCGCGGATGAACGCACCAATCCCAGCACTACCATTGGCCGCGGACAACCAATGCCCATCCCGCTGGGACGGCTTGGAGGCTCTCTCCGGACGCATCGGCTCGGGCGAGGTCAGCCGCGTCGCTGTGGTGACCCGACAACACCCCAGGCTATGTTCGGCCCTCGGCGGCCGGCTGAGCCAGCAGAGGGCGACCGAAGGCCGCCTGGGGCTGCCGACGATGACGGTGCCCGCCCTGCCGCTGCTGCTGGCTCTGCTGCTGGCGCTGTCGTACCTGGGCGGCGGAGAGACGCTACACGACCTCGGCCGGCACCGCCAGGACTGGACGGTAGGTGGGGACCCGCTCCACGAGCTCGAGGTCGGCAGTCTCGCCCAGTGTCTGGCGGCATGCAGACGGCGTGGCCGGTGCCAGGCGCTCCAGCACCGTCAGCTCGGTCCCGACCGCGTCCTGTGCCAGCTGTTCGCCAACAAGGTCTCCAGCCAGGACACTACCAGCGTACAACATCACGTGTGTACGCCCGGCTTTAGTTACGTGGATGTTTCTACGGCGGATTATCTCCAACGTGAGGACGAGGGATAGACGGAGCTCTGGAACGACACCCCGTGCATCAACGAAGGCTACTGTCCAGTCTATTGGTCTCGAACTGTTGCGTTTTTAATGCGTCTTGCGCTACCATGCAGCCCGAGCATGTGTCTTGCACGTGCAGCAGCGGAAGCAGTAGCTGTCAGTATACCACTTGGCAGACGACGGTGTGGCTGACGCTACACACTTTGCAAGACTGGTAGCTGGGCAACAACGGGTGGCACTGGAAGAATATATGAGTGGCGTGTACCACCTCGTCTTTAAAGGCCACGTCCCGTATATGAAGATATTGAGGCAAGTATGAGCTGTGGTGAAACAAGCTCACTTGTAGCTATTGGTACACTTTTAGAGGGAATATTGCACCTTTGAATATACTGAAGCAAGCATCAGATGCGAAAAAATCAGCCCACTTATATCTTTTAGTATACCTTGAGGCGGATAACATTTTTCTAGCAACACAATTTCTCTGGTTGGTAAAAAGGCTTCTCAATACGCTATTGCTTGATTGTGGCATGGAAAGTTTGTATGACGTTACGGTGCTGTCAAACTGTATGCACGAATTTGCCACCCTGGTACTCGCTTGCAGCACTAAATATCCCGAGAGGTAGCCGTGGTGGTGCTGGAGGTGTTCGGTGAACAAAATAACGTTATGTGCTGGTGCTGTAGCCCTTTCTCTTGGTGTTATTGCACATGCATCCGCGATTTTAAGGTGTTTTCTTGTGTTCATATACTCGGTTATGGCGGTATTCTTAAGTTATTCGATTACAAGCGTTGTTTCCGTAAGAACCAGTATGTCCAACTTCTTATATCGTTTAGCACAAAATATGGTTAATGATTAAAGATTGCATAGCCTGCACAGCATTGGTTGCGAGCCAATTGACGTCCGTTATATCTGGACTCAGTGCTCACGAACGCCAGATATGAACGGCAGGTCAAAGTCAGGTGGTGGCTGTCAGTGACGGCAATCCCTGGGGAATCGTTCAATTCGATGCGATGACGGTGAGTTAGACGACGCCATACATATGTACGATAGTATTGAGACCAGCTTTCGACGGCCAATAGATCCCGGTTCTTATGCAGTCCAGTTCATGATATTCAGTGTAGTACTAAAATCTGTCAGATGTGCGCTTGACCTACTCCTGAGGTTGCCATGACATCACGGGGCTCTGAGCCGGACACATTGATCAGCTGAGCCGGACACATTGATCAGCTGAGCCGGACACATTGATCAGCTGAGCCGGACACATTGATCAGCTGAGCCGGACACATTGATCAGCTGAGCCGGACACAGTGATCAGCTGAGCCGGACACATTGATCAGCTGAGCCGGACACATTGATCAGCTGAGCCGGACACATTGATCAGCTGAGCCGGACACATTGATCAGCTGATCCGGACACATTGATCAACTAAGCCGGACACATTGATCAGCTGAGCCGGACACATTGATCAGCTGAGCCGGACACATTGATCATCTGAGCCGGACACATTGATCAGCCGATCCGGACACATTGATCAGCTGATCCGGACACATTGATCAGCTGAGCCTGACCCGAGCCGAGCGTGCATCGCTCCCCGTTGCCTTTCGTCAATGTCAGACGGCGCCACTCCCTTGCATGTGAAGAGCAGGCGTATCCTTGGTTTTGATTAAACAACGACACATCAACCGTTAATGAACCTGCTGATTTAATGCTGCCAATGCGGTCGCAGAGCATCGTCTATTGAATATGACGCACTGTGCACTGTCCACAACATTTAACATGTCAAATGAAGCACCAGTCATCAATGGCTACCAATAATCAACATCAACGTCAAAGGAGGTTTATAGTGTCGTCCGCGGGCTTACCCTGATGTATTCCATTCAAAGTTCATCGAGCCTGTGTCGCTTTAGCCAAACGACCGGTCTGGGGTCGACGACGCTTGCATGCATGCGATACGATCCTGCTGTACCGGCTGGAAATTAGATAATGTTTGTTTTACAACAGGAACTCGCTCACAAACCATTCTTAAGCAGACTCCACACCAAGCTGAGCTCCGTAATCGATTCCCTGGGAGCGGTGATCGTCGCTGGATTTTCGCTGGCGCAGAATATTTTTTGCGCCCAGCATTTTACCATTGATGAGGCGGTCATTACGCAGCCTACTCAACTTTAGTAGTTCAAATAGGGTGTAAACGCTTGAACTGCACTTCCTTTCAAATTGGCACTCTAAACAGGCCAGAGTTGCGTTCGCCACTGTCCGTCTCACTCCAATCTTCGTCCTACTCCACTCGTCATCTTTCCACTCCACTCTCCGCCCCACTCCACTCCCCGTCCCACTGCAATCTCGGCCCCACTCCACTCTCCGTCCCACTCCACTCTCCGTCTCATTCCGCTCGCACAGCAGTGTTCACGACTCTAGGGCCTTTTGAGCTTGAAGGGCCAGACATGTATGTCTCGGACATCTGCGGCCTCTTGTCGGCATGAGTCTTCTCAAATTTAAAAGGGGAACGTATACAATGTTCCCCTTGGCAACGGCGAGGAGGCGGCTGCCCTTGCCCTGGTGGAGCCGCCCCAGGGTGCCTTCCGAGAAGGGTCAGTACTCGCAGCCTCTACACGACCAGGGACATGAATCCTAGGAGCTGAAGCCGGGAAGAAATGAATGACAGGAAGCCTTCTCAGCATTGTCGAATGAAGTGTCGCGACGTAGAGAAACGAAAACGAAGGACGTGTTAAGTTGTTGCCGCCATGAAAGAAGGTGCCGATTCCTAGCGCTACTCGACTGGGGAGGGGCTATTTGTTTTCCCAAAGATTTTGCCAGAGTGGCGGAAAAATGAAGAGATGCAGTGCGCCAGAACTTTCAATGTCTGTTCCTCGATTATATCGGCCTACTTCAGGGCTTTACAACTTCATTGCTGGTCAAGTCCTTGCCCTAGGAATCCGGAAATTGTTCAGCTGTTTAGCCTAGGTCAAGTACTGCTGCGCCCCATTTTCACGGAATGACAGATTTTGAGAGATCACCAGACGTTTGAAACAAATTTTCTGGATTTGAAAGAGAAATAGGCATATTACGAACATGCGTGACTGACAATGATACAGAAAACACATCCCAACAACTCAGGAACAAAATGCAAGTTAGCTCTAGCCAATCTGACCAACCCTGGAGGAGCACGCTCTGGAAGCAATCCAGCTTTGAATTGTAAGGCCATATAAAGGTTAAATAAAAACACATTAAAAGTTATATATTTTGAGTTCTACTCAAGATGAGGTTTCGACGGCGCCCTTGTTTTTGCCCCGCGGTCAACCAGTTGCGAGTTGGAGGGGAGGGAGATATCTATGTCACGCCAGTCGGGTGTGTATTGTGGCCGGCCTTCGTTGGGCGCGGGTAAGTACGGTTCATTTCTAGGAAAATCGAGCTTCATCACTATGACGATGTGATAAAAAAGTGTTAGCTTCAAAGTGCAAGAACGACGCATGATGGAAAATTTGTATTGAAGCATGATATATTATTGCTCCACTTCATACAAAAGTGAAAGTCAGCACATTCCACCGGTCTGCAAAACAAACGTTCCGCCGTTTCACCGCCGCTTTTGACCTGTGCTTTGAGGGCGTGTCTCTGTGAGAGCTCAGCTAGCTTAACTGACTGTCTCTCTTTAGGGTCTGCTAGTTAATGACTAGAACAACGTACTGCAATGAACCAATCACAAAACGCGCGTGGATAAATATCGTGCCAACTATGGCAAACATTGCTATGTGATAAGTAACTTTGGATAAATAGCTGCGTTCAGCTTGGGTCGTTAGCGGTCGCCCCTCCTGTTCAAGCATGCCACACGTCAGCGATGCAGTTTTACCCGCGTGGCGACACAAATACATATTTGCACGTGATTACCTATTACAAAAGTTCAGACCTGTTGGCCGAGCGAGTCTGAAACCAGTCTCCGTGTTCATCTATATGAAATGCAGGTATGTCAACCTGAACGTACCCGGGATCCCAGTCTGGCCGCGGGAACGGTATCTCTGCAGACGCAAATGCTACAAAAACGATACTTGAGAACGATATAGGAAAGCTCTTGGGGAGACCATTGTACTTTAGGTGCGGGATGTGACCCGAGGTCAAAATCAAGGTCACCAGATGTCAAAAGAGGTTTCATATCAAAGCTAAATATAATTTTTTTTCAAGTAGAGCCCAGCCGAATCTCAAAATATTTCGCCCGGTTGGCTGGACAGAATTATATTTTCTGAGCACCGCGCAGACAAAAAAGAAGCCAGCAAACCAAACACGTCAAGTCAAATGAGCATGCTCCTTTTTATCTGGATCAATATTTCAATTACTAGATTTCATAATAAGTGAGACTGGCCGGGGTCGGATAGAGACAAGGAAATGAGCGGCTGTTTGAAGAATTATACGGTGATTTTAACATTAACATTTCAAGTGCGCATAACGCATCATAGGACACTTCTATAATTGCCATCAGAATCTGTTCATATCAAAAAAAGTTTGATGGATGCAATATATTTGAAGTAATACCGTGACACGACCTCAGCTGGTGATAGCTGACCTGCTTGAAACCCTTAATTTGCGCACGGGCATGACACAAATCAAAGAATAAAAATTACCAACACTTCTCGCGCCACGACAATTTTTGTTTCGACAATTGTTTTGCCATGCTCAGAAAACCTTGAAGAAGGATTGCTACCCCCGGCCCTTCCTTGCTGAGGCAGGCATAGACTGCATTCATGTTAAATGGAACCTTTGTCACCCAAAGCGGCTCAAATTGTACGTGTGACGAATTGTTCATTGCTAGTGATAACATGGAAATATGCTTTATTTTGTTTTGTTGCATTATTACTACATTTAACTAGAACTTTAAACTTTATGAAATTAAATTGAATTCAAATTCTTCGAATTCGATGGACATGGGGCATCACATATTTCATGACAACGCTATCATGCAAGGTGCCTATATACCAAACAACGCCTCAACGTGTGCGATGAGGGGTGCCGGTAGTGTGGTGATGACCACTGCTCGTCTGGGGAAACCAGAGGTACGGGGTTCAATTTCCCGCGGCGCCCGCCCTTTCTGCCAAGATGAGAGGCAGGCGACGCCATATAGCCTCAGCAGCTGAGTGCGTCGTAAGGCCCCAATGACACACACACACGTGTGCAATGAACAAAAAAAGAAACATGCAATTTCAGGGCCACGTCTATTTGCGTTCCTAAGTAATCTCGCATGGCCGAGCATGAAGTGGAAGGGATATTAAACAGGGATCGGCATTTATCACGCTAGAATGTGTGATAACAGCTCTCGTGTACTCGGAGATGTAATGAAAGGCATGGGGAACTGTGCATTATCAGTTTTTTTCTATGTATCCGCCACTATTCCATTCGGAATATTTTTAGGGTAGATGTCTTCAGGCAAACGTCTGTCGGTTATGTTACAGCAGTTATTTGACCCCCGGTCGATCCACTGTTCCGAACAATAAGGACAACTCTTACCTTCCCCGGGCGGAAGGCACCATAGGAAGAAAACAAGTACCACATTGCCTTTCCCGGTTAGAGGATGAGGGGCCATTCTGTCACAGCTTGGAATACCTACCGGCTGTCATTCCGATGACAGGGGAACCGGGGTCACCTGGTCGATCCGGGGGCCCTCAGATATCTACACGACACATTGGTCCCCTTCCTGACGTGGGAGGCCCCCTGCCTTGAGTAGCTGCACCCGGCTCAACACAGGGTTTTCACTGACACAGGGACCCTCACGAAAGTATTCAGTAACGATGTAGGATGTCAAATAATTGACACAATAACTCCAGTTCGACTTACCGGACCTCTAGCTTGAATGGGGCGCGGAGCCTTCTTTTCATACGAGGACCCCTGGCTGACATGGCGTACGTCCATCGTCTTATTGTGGCCTTTTTCATCGTAAGTTATCATGCCTTACTTCATAGTCAGATGACCCCTTGGTAGCAGATTTCTAACTGCTTGCGTGATAGTTTGACCAGTGACGACCTCGCTGCTACCAGTCCTCTCGCGAGCGATGGCCAGCAGGGTACAGAACAGCAGCAGATGCGGCACAGCGGCGCAGATGGCGGTCACATATGGCGCCATCGTGATTGCAATGGCCGCTCAGCTGATGAGGTCGTGCTCGGCGAACCCTGCGTCTCGTTGGCATCCGCTCCTGAACCGCGAATGCGGATGTGGTAGCGACGTGACACTTCGGCCAAGCGGGCACATGTGCTGGGACGCTGGGGCAACGGTAGGTGCAAAGCAAGGTAGCATTAGGACCATTGCGTGAGCCCGAACGTGATGTTTGATGCCAGTTCACTTTGTTTCTCCTTTTTTCAGTGAGACTTTTGGTACCTATTGAATGGTCACGCTATTTTGTGCCGTACAGGCCAAGGTGCAAACTGCTTGGGTGTGGCTCATATATACACACACACACACACACACACACACACACACACACACACACACACACACACACACACACACACACACACACACACATATATATATATATATATATATATATATATATATATATATATATATATATTCGATATACATTGACTGAATGCCACAAGATATGGGCTTAGAGTTTAAGAAAATAAAAATTGTGTACTTCTATTGGAAGACATCATTTGGTACGGAGAACACAAATGAAGCATGACTAACTTGAAGCAAAACAGAATCCTATTTTCACTTTGATGCATATAAGATACACTTATAATGGGAAAACTACAAAGACACAATGAGGACACTATTGCCACAATCACCTGAATAGTGTTCACCACCCACCACATAATAGTTCAAGAGTTGTGCAAGAATTTATTTGTCCGTTTAGGGCTGGAGAGAGTTCGTTACTGAATATCCTTTCCCAAATTTGAACGCGTCTTCAATCATTGCACGTCCGTGCCAGTCCTCCTCTCGCGAAAGCGAGAGAAGGACCGGCACGGACAATCTCGTGACATTGTCATCCACTTTCTTATGAGGAACAGCCCAGACAGACCCGACAAAATGCACCAATGTAGTGTATCAGTTCAAATGCAACACCGAAGGCTGCAAACTTCGTTCCATACACTACATTGGTGTGACCACAACGACACTCTCACGACGCCTGACAATGCACTTACGTGACGGGGCATCTCTGGACCACATGCGACACGAACACGACACGACAAAAACTGACAGACAACTCCCATTTTGCGGACGTGCAATGACAGAAGACGCCATCAAATTTGTGAAAGTCTAGTCATTAACGAGCCTCTCCAGCCCTAATCAGACAAACAAATTTTTGCACAACTCGAACTATTAGGTGGTGGGCAATAAGCACTGTTGTTGTGATTGTGGTAATAGTGTTCTCATTGTGCCTTTGTAGTGTTCCCATTATGAGTGTTTCTTATATGCATGAACGTAAAAAAGCGTTCTGTTTTACTTTAATTAGTTATGCTTTATTTGTGTTTTCCGTATTAAAAGATATTTTCCAATAGTAGTGCACATTTTTTGCCGCTTAAAATTCAAAATTCAATCATTGTGCCATTCAGTCTTTTCCAACGATGAGGTAAGATCTCGAAACGTTAGAATGTAAACAACCAGGAATATATATATATATATATATATATATATATATATATATATATGTGTGTGTGTGTGTGTGTGTGTGTGTGGTGTGTGCGTGCTGGTGCGTGCGTGCGTGCGCGGTGCGCGCGGTCGTGCGTGCCCCCCCAGTTTTCATCGACGCTCGCAAACCTTGGGACTCGAACAAACCACATACCAGCTGTTTTATTCAAACCAATACTCAATACCTCTGAGCAACTTTCGCTTGCCTTCTGCACGATGCACGATATCAGGGACGAGCATGAGTGCTGACTCTTTCACGTCAACTAAATCATCCACAAATCATCGATAGGCGAACTAAATCATCGAAAGGCGAACGTTGATGGCTCCCCAGGCCACATGGGAATCAAACTCAATGAGAAAACGTTAGCTGTCTGCATCACGACTCACCAAACTGCACATGCCACACTGGGCTCATGTTCATGCTGGTGAACGAGCGTTCCCAGCGTAGCCCCCCTCCTCGCCCCTCCCTGACAATCGCCGTTGTCCTCGGGCTGGCCTCGCCGCCTGCGCTGCTGTCTAGACACGCCGCAGCGACCGCAGGGTGTCATGCAGCACTCCCGCAGGCCAACCCAGTCGCTGCTGCTGCTGCAGACAAGGCCGGACTGGCAGGGCAGCGGCAGAAACGGACAGGTCTGCACGGACCGCGCTGCCGCCTGGCGGTCAACTCCGGAAGCTCGCAGCAGCAGGACGAGCAGCAGGTAGAGCGGAGGAGACATTCTGCGGCTTCCAGCTGACCCTGGTGTTGAGCGGAAGTGCAGGTCGATCCAACTACGTCACACTCATCTCGAAGGTAGCATTACAATGCTGGTTAGGTCGCTCTTGGCTTATAGTCAGCGCAAGTGGCGTCTTGCATCGGTCGTTTCGATTCGCAGGTGTTGTTTCACATTGCCGGGGATTTTCACATCGCAGCTGATTTCCCAGAAAATGAATCACATTGCGAAATCCGTTCAGTGGTATCCGCTCCCTTTGCATCATTGTGTTTGCCCAAGGGTCTTTTGGTTCCACACGTGTTCGTATGAAGTTGGCAGATTTCTAGCTTCCATAGCGCAGCACTTTTTGTCCCATTTAATTCAGCGAAGTTTACTCCGTTTGTATTATCTTATTTGTTCACTCGCTTTTGGTCTGGCATATATACGTGTAAAGTATTTGTTTTGGACTTAGTCTAAGCTTTTGGATTTGACAGATGCTGGGCTTAGGGTCAATGTTTGGCAGTGCTTGTTGCTTGATTCCTTGCCCCCCCCCCCCATATCTGATCATTAAATTGCTGTTCAATGAGAGTATTTTGTGACGAAAACTTAACGCGCCGCAGTGCCCAGCCCAGTCCGCCCTTCCCTCTGACGTCACCTGATCTTAAGCGTGGCTGCTGCCACCGGCCGCAGGGGGAGATGGTCAGGGAAAATAACTCATTCAGCACAGTCAGGGGGAAATAGCGAACGCCTTAAGAGACTGGAACCCACCCCGCCACGACTGGGTAAATTGGAAGGCTAGCGTTCTAACTCAGCAAGTTTTCCGGAAAGGGAAAGATTCACATTTTTACTCTCCTCTCCTTCCTTACTGCATCCCATATCGCTAGCCGCCATTGATCATGTTCATAGAAGCTCCGCAAGAACGGCCACGATGTGTGGATGTGTGTCTCGACACATCCGCAAGTGTGGATGTGTCGAGAATTCCAATTCAAATACAAATACAATCAGAAGTTCTCGCAACAGACGGACAAAAATTTAGAGTTAAAACAGAAAATCTATCTTAAACTCCTTGAGCGTCTTTTAGCGCCGCTTTTGCACCGCTCACTTCTGTCCACATTCCGCTTTGAGCACGCCGTGCCTGAACCGAGACATGCCCAGGGGTCTAGCTCTAGAAATACGTTGGGGGGGGGGGGCGTGCAGGCGAAAAAGTATTTGCTGAATCAATCCCCCAAAACGCACTAAAGGCGGGCTTCTGCCTATATTTGGACCATTTTCTTGAGAATACATTGCAGATTGGAGTACTCGCAGGTCACAACTGAACAGTAAACGACACCCCTGTGCGCATTGAACCCACGAATGGACGGTACACCACACCCCTGTGCGCACCGAACCCACGACTGAACAGTACACCACACCCCTGTGCGCATTGAACCCACGAATGGACAGTACACCACACCCCTGTGCGCACCGAACCCACGACTGAACAGTACACCACACTCCTGAGCACACTGAACCCACAACTGGACAGTACACCACACCCCTGTGCGCACCGAACCCACGACTGAACAGTACACCACACCCCCTGTGCGCACTGAACCACAATGGACAGTACACCACACCCCTGTGCGCACCGAACCCACGACTGAACAGTACACCACACCCCTGTGCGCACTGAACCCACAACTGGACAGTACACCACACCCCTGTGCGCACCGAACCCACGACTGAACAGTACACCACACTCCTGTGCGCACTGAGCCCATAACTGGACAGTACACCATACCTCTGTGCGCACCGAACCCACAACTGAATAGTACACCACACCCCTGTGCACACTGAACCCACGAATGGACAGTACACCACACCCCTGTGCGCACCGAACACACAACTGGACAGTACACCACACCCCTGTGCGCATTGAACCCACGACTGAACAGTACACCACACCCCTGTGCGCACCTTCAAGACCAGGCGCATTGCATCTCTGGACCGGATGCAATTTAAACAATCGACTTCACAACCAACTAATTTAAGCACATAAATAAGTTGAGCACATACATCAAAAGCAGGTCACCCAATTCAGCGTCCAGATGGACCAACTGTTCCAATGGAAGCGTCTGGAGTGTGAACCAATGAAAGTGTCTGAGGTCTGAACCAATAGAAGTGTCTGATGTATGGACCAACGGAAGTCTCTAGTCGGATGGCAGACCCTCTGGACGACGACGAACGTGCACTAAGGGTAAAAATATGATAAGGGTAAAAAAGCTTACCCATTATTCACTGCATGTGATGCATAGCGTTCACGTACTGTTTAACACCTTACATGTTTTGGCATGGGTAGTCTTCTTTGCTGCATTTCTGCTGCTTTATGTTCAAGTGGGAGAGGGTGGATCCATGCAAAGATGAACAATGAACATATGACGTGAACCTGGCCCTTATCGTTCCAAAAACTCAGGCGTGTATTTATACATGTATATATATATATATATATATATATATATGAATATATGTGTATATATATGTTCGGTAGCTTTTTAACCCTCAAGAGCATTTAGGTCAGTTATGCTCGACAATAGATATGTAAGTTGTTCACACGCAAATGTGGTGGTAAAGTGGATAGAGCACAATTTCAGCAATGTATGTCCTCCATATTTTGAAGGACCTCTAGATGATTGACATTGATGTGTGCCTAAGTTCATTGAAAGTCTGGTTGGTCGAAAGAGGAGCTAGACGTCATCCCCGTTGCCACATATGACAGCATCGAAATGGCATATGTATTATTTCGATTAGACAAAGTTCACGTGATACATAGTCCGTGACACCTCTTTCGGACAGGTGCCATGGTCTGGCGTTGGTTGAAGTAAATAGGAGCATTGCAACTGAGCTGAATGAAGTTAATGACTTTGGACTTTGATTTTCAAACATGAAAAATTCAAGACACCTGACGTTTTCTCATGAGGTAGGAGGGATATTCAATACCTCAGTGCTTAACTGAAAGTGGATGGTGTGTTAATGACTTTTCGTTGGTCAAAAAAGAGTTTTTATTTAAGTCTAGGCAATCACTCATGAAAAGGCAGCCATGGGTGTAGCCAGAGGGGACTCTCTACAAACGCGGCTATCAACTTTTTGGTTCGAGAAGCATACGGCCAGCGTAGTTCTTGGCGCTAAATTTAAAAGAGACTATCCAAACTATCTCTAAGGTTTTTGGAAATCCTACTTTCTGAAGGTCAAATCAGGTCACTGATCTGATGCAAGCAACAGCGAGATGTATGAACCGCAAAGTGTTTCTCATAATAGCTGTTGGTAATTGAATAGCCGATCTTTTGGTACTCAAAAGCAGATATGCCTTTGCAAGGTTGCTGACCTATAGCAGGTTAAAGTTTAGCAAAGCAGGGTATAGCAGGTCATACCTTTAGCCAAGGCGAGTCCTAAGGTGTCGTTCAATTTAATGCGACCACGGAGCGTTGAACGAAGTCGTGCTTACAACTCCGGATGTGTCTTTGACAATCAGGTAATTGGGATAAGGATGACGAGTGCGCGTGGAACGCGGGCGCCATTTGCCGAATGCAGAGGGTGACGGTGGGAGGGGGGGGGGGGGCACTATCAGCTAATGATTGCTTATTAAATTGTCTACACATGGTAATGCGATGAAATTTGCTTCACCAGTCGATTCTGCAAACAGATGGACGTTTTCAAGAAAACATGGGTTGGCTCCTGCGCTCTAATGAGCACCAATGAGACCCCTTGCCCTTCTCTCCGGGCAACGAGCCTTCGTGTAGAGCACTAAGGGGTAGATTATTGTTTTCGACCAAGGGGTGAACGGTCATTTTGTCCCAGCTCCATTGATTGATTGACGTACATTTCAGCAATCAACTCCGGGCTATTGCAATCCATTTCAGTAGGGAAATGGACAGTGTATAGATCCTGAAGCCAAAGGCAGTCATCCAAAAACAAACGCACTGAAACACACGCTAAAGCACACCAGTCACGACCCCGCCGCACAGCAAGGTCATGACGTCTTCAGATATCCCCTAAGTAGGCCCCGTATCTCTTGGGGTGCCTACCGGCTGTCATTCTGGCGATGGTGGTGGTTTGGTGTTTTCGGGCGCGTCGGCATCGGGAGCATTTTCGCCGGTCTGGGGACACGGGTAGGAATCCCCTGGTCGATTCAGAGGCCCTAAGAAGGACACCCCATACATAGGTCCCTTTCTGACGCGGGAGGTCCTCTGATCCGGACAGTTGACCCTGGAGCAACGTAGGAGCCCTCAGTGACGCAAACAGATTCAGTATCGTCGAAGGTGGTGCAATAATTAGAACAGAGATTTCAGTTCGGCCTAGCAGGCCCTTGGCTGAAATGGGCTGGAGGGCCCGTTCGGTACTGGTGGCTCTGATTGACACAGGGCCCTTCCATTGTCTCATTACGGACTCTCATCATAAATCGCCAATCTCCTTTCTTTGTCAGACCAACGCTAGAGGCCTTCTGGCATTCGGAGCCCCGTCCTTGTGCCTGCTCAGCCATTGTTCCCTTGGCCCCTTGCCAACACAGACCCTTTTCCAGGCACGGCGGGTCCCTCGCCGACGCATGGGGCCCCTCAGTGATTCAGGGAACCCCGGCTAATGTAAATCGCAAACCCCGTCTTTGTTCATGCTTGGAAATGGGCCCTCAACCCTAGGCTGACACGGGGTCGACTGTTCGGCACTGGTGGTGCCTGACCGACATAAAGTCCCTCATCGACTCAAGGGGCCTGCAATCGAGGCAAAGGGCTCTCTGGGCCGAGTTCTCTTAATGCGACCACCGTCCAGCACTGCGGGCTTCGGGCTTCGGGCCTGTACTAAGGGCCTTCAAATTGAGTCCTCACTCGTCGGTTCCGAGGAGCTCTTCGAGCCCGTCCAAGCTAGAGGGGCGGGAGGGGGGGGGAGTGGCACGTGTCCCTGTGTCCCTCTCTGCAGGCGCCACTGTCTTCTCACACCCTTTTTCTATTTCATAGCCCTAGCGTTTGCCTCATCCAGTCAATTGGCGGCCTTCCAGGCTTAGATTTCAGAGCAGGAGTCACAGAATCCAACCGGTTGTGGTCGACGCTGAGCTGCGCCGAAGCGACCAATCAGCTGTGGTCTTATCGAGCTCATTGGCCATGCGCGCACCCAGCGCTGGGAAAGATGAAGTCAGGTAAGGAGGACGTGATGACGGCGGTGAAGCGTGCAAAGCGTGCGTTGTGTACTGGGGTGAGAGGGGTTTGTACTATTCCGGTAACGGTGCTGATGCTCTATGACTTGCGCGCTCGAAGTCGAAGATGAAATCATTGACGCGAATGTAGATATGAATGCCTTCTATATTCTAATATGCATGCCTGAACACACCATATCGATGCATCCATCACTGGTGCGAAGGTGTGTTTCCTTGGTACAATATGGATGTCTGAACAAACTGTCTACGTAACAAGGCATTTCAGTCTGCTTAACAAGCAGCGTAACAGAATGTATTTTCCGTTGCTCGCATCTTGGACGCGCCATTGACCAAACATTGACAGTTTTACCTCTCAAAACAAAGCATGAGCTCCAGCGATCAGCTTGTGTACAACATCGACAAAACGGTCCAGTTACTTGCGATCTGATTATATTAAGCTGACCCTTCTCACAAAGGATTCAAGCGACCTGAAAGCAGTGTTAGGCTATATCTTAAATGTGCATAGACATTAGTAGCGAAGCAATCACATTTGACTGATTCCTGGTCGATTATAGAACGTTAATAAGCGGACACAAATTAGCTGAATGGGACGAGGCGACTATGATATCTCCAAAACATGGCAGGAGAAGCTAAACCGCTTACAAATTATGTTACCTTTCCATTAAGCATTATAATTAACTTCATGCCCGTTACCTCCAATCTGTTCCGCAACCAGCGAAGAGATTGCTGCCTGTTAACCCTCGTCCTGATAGCGCGGTCGATGCAACCCGCTTAGGGTTTTTGAGGATATCTCTCCGGAATGTAGAGTGATCACACCGACATTTATATTAGTATATTGGACATCTCTTGCACATGATGCGACACCAGAAACGTGTCTCCAGCTATCTGGCTTCGGGGCAGCGGCGGTTTTTGTGGAAGATTACACGGCGATCTATGGCCTGCGCGGACGGTGGGCGGCAACGACGACGCTTTGGAACGCGCGGGAGCTGACATTGTTACATTAACGAAGCCATAGACCATAAATGTGTCGTTAAAATACATAACACTATACACTATTGTACTCCAATGGAACAGGAAACATGCTTGCTTAGGTTGAAACACGCCCGCTTGAGGCTGAAAAATAGCGATTTTCGGGAAACTTTTACCTTTGACACGGCATAATGGGGTAAATGTTTGACCCAACCACGTAACAACTGATAACCAATCACGAGATCTCGTTGAGACTAATCCACTGGTGTTTTCATCTTAGCTCTATCTGTCTTAGGTTGAGAACTTCAGGGAGTCGCATCCCCCCCCCCCCCACTATCAGTCCGCGTTATGAAAAACAGCGAATCGTGGCGAGGGTTAATCATCGATTTCTGTAAATATTAAACGAAACGCTGCGTTTCGTTCCAAACGAGCGAAGTTCCAAGACCTGTCACCCCTTGCATCATTGACGGCTTGAAATACGACGCAGTTACGGGGTTGGCTCGTAATGCAAGTTGCAGAAATAATCTGGAAAGGTCGCTAGTTCGAAGAGTTCTCAGCAAATTAGTGACAAAGAAACGATAAAAACGTAAAATTGGTCACGTCGCATTCGGCGCTCAAGTCATTAAAATCCCCTGAGGGCTAAACAAAGCGACGCATTCGCTCCTCGGAAGCCAGGACAATGGTTGTGGGACACCGCGCTTCAGGAATCGCCTACTGACGAACACAGGTAGGGCGTTTTCATTGCCTGATGCCATTACTCTTTTGTGTAATGGCTATTGTGAATTGTGCATGATCTGAAGTCCTGTATGCTAACAAGCAGGCCAGGCCTAATGCGCATCGCGGATGGAACACGTTTCATATTTCAGCCTCCTAATCAAACACTGTATTTGCCTTCCGATTCTGAAATGAGTCTGACGCTGATGCCTTGCCTTTGAGCCGTGGGCCTGTTTCTTGACATTTGCATCTGATGGTATCTGGACGGCTCAATTAGTGCGCAGTCCATTAGCCAGGGGCGGATATACAAGTTATCATGCAGGGTGTATGGGGAGAGAAGTGCTCGCTTCCCTACCCGAAGTCAGGTAGTATAAGACTTTTCACTTACTGGGCCTTCATAGCGTTGAGCGTTCGAGGTAATCACCTAAATAGTGTCACATGGGGTGAATAACACGGGCACAATGATCCCCCATCGGCCTCCCATTCTGCTTAAGTTTGTATGCCCCTGTGCCGACTCCGTCATGCCCATCGCCAGATCTCAGTGCCCGCATGCACTGTCTCGTTAGGGGAGGGGCATCGAGCGGCGGCGGCGGTACGCCATGCGTTACCCCCGCCTCTCCGTCGCGCCAGGCTGCAGTTGGGCGCGGTGGGTCGGGGCAGGAGGGCAATCGGGCGCGATCGGGCAGTCGGGCGCGCTCGGGCAGTCGGGCGCGGTCGAGCAATCGGGCGAGCTCGGGCAGTCGGGCGCGGTCGGGCAGTCGGGCGCGCTCGGGCGGCGCGCTCCGCCAGCCGCCGGGTCAGGCGCTGTTCGCTCTGAGGCTGCGGGAGAGCTCGGCCGGTTGCCACCAGACGGAGAACAAGCCCAGGTCTGACTGGAGGGAGGCGAAGCTCTGACGTCCTCCGGAGGAGTGGAGGATGTTTGGAGTCTACCCGGATGACAGATCAAGACCGATCGGTCACCGGGAGCAAGGAGGACGGCAGTGGCCGGGTATCAACCGGCGCGTCGCTGCAACGTATTAACAGCGAACCAGGTAACTACACCAAGTGTGACGCAACAACCGGCGCGCATCCGTGGCTCTCCGTGTTCACATCTCTTCGACTAGCTCAGGAGCGACGTCCCTGGCAATACGGCGATGGCCTCCTACAGACAGATGCCGAAGCGATGAATCTCCCAGGCGTAAAAAAGTGTAGCATAAATCGTGAAATTACCGGCTCCGCTTCGAGCACAGATGTTTGGCGACAAGGACGTTTCTGCTTCAGAATACGCCCAGACACTGTTTAACACTGTGCCAACAGATGTACCACTTGACTTTTCTGTGATGGACTAATCACCAGGTCAAAGAATATACGCGGTGCTTGCAGGTCTAACTCATAACCACGTCCGCTTAGGTCTTGGCTAGCAAAGGATTCCAAAGATTCCCTTTCCTATGACTTGCTCTGCGAACACCAGTAAAGATTCCAGATCAGTATCTATAAATTGTATGGAACAGAGAGCGCTTTAACAGAACATTAGGAACGTCAGTTTTGTCATTCTGCTGTTGAAGTCTCCGTTTAACAGCAACACATGGCAGAAAGCTACCACTATCCCTTCATTATAACTGTATCTGGCGGTTGGAAGCGTCCGATGACAGTTCATACTGATATATGTGTTGGCGTTTGTATTCATGTGTGCGATCGTGCGCGCGCGCGTACGTAGCTGCGTATGTGCGCGTGTGCATGCATGCGTAGTTCGTGTGTGCGTGCGTACCTGCATGCGCGCGTGCGTGCGTGCGTGCGTGCATGCGCGTGCGTTTACGAGTGCGTACGTGTGTGCGAATGTACCCGTGGGTCTAAAGAAGGATGCTTCACCGGGGGTGTCACCTTTTCAAATCGGTGGGACGGGGGGGGGGGGCAGCTCAGCCGTTAAGGCTGAGCTTTATTTATTTGTCCACCAGCTTTATTTGTGTTATCGACGTCAAGGGTATTCATTAATCAATTGACCTGCGCACGATTATCTTCGCTTTCATTTGTGAGTTGTGTCATTTCCCTCCCCCGCGCCTCCCACCCGGTTGCCAAATCCAGCGAGCGGCCCTGTTTAACAATGCGTCAGGCTCATGAAGAAGCAGATGAAAAGAATAACAACAAAAATTGCCTATGTGTGAAACTTTCGTCTGTAGATGGAAAAGTGTGTAAACAGATAACTTTAATCAGCTACCCTTTACATAAAAGCTGCTGCGTAGTGTTGTACTTTTTGGTCCAATCCAGATGATATCGCGTGAAAAACCTGCCAATAACTGTAGACTGGCCTAACATGCAACGAGTCTCAATGACAAAAACATGTAAGGTACATACAGGAAGTTATGTGATGCAAAATTAGCATACAGCTAATAGTGATTCCTCGTAGGTGCCTAGTGCACGAGCATTTCAGGAAAACTTAATGCATTTCATTGGTCCATTGACTGCGTTTTGGCCAGTACAATTTTGGGGGCTCAGAGGGGTGCTGGGGTGTCGGCTCAAATCAACATGGTGGGTTCCCCCCCCCCTCCCTCCCTCCTCCCGGAAGCACTTAAAGTGACGCCACTGCGTGCGGCGCAGCCACAAGCCAATTACAAATCGCCTTGCCTGCTGGCATCAAACTCGGCTCCTGCGGACGCTAAATTATATGGACATTTCACGAGATTATCAATACTTTCATGTTTGCCTTGGTCTGATCGTGGGCTGCAAGATAGTTATCTTCGTGCTGGAATGAACACCGGTCTTCTCCAGAGCCAGCACATCACCTTTTGTGGCTCTACTGATAGTTTAGGGGGACTGTTGCACATTTTTATGGGGTTTTAACTGAGATGGCCATTTTCACGCTCCTTCTCTACAGTTCACAGTTATGGCGTTGTTAGACTTCATATCCTTTCGTTTGTTAGCTGGGCGCACGCGAATTTGTGCGGAACATTGCGCGCCGCCTAATATGAAGTCACCCAGCGAAATATGCCATCATAAAAACGCCACACGAGTGCCACGTCCTCAGTGGCCTCATTGAGATCATGTCGAGTGAAGGATGGTCACTGTCTTCTTCGTGTCTAAAGAGCGTCGGCACGAATTGTCGAATGAATGGATACGAGTTTGCTTTCGACCAGCTACATGTGTCGCATGCACGTTTCGATCACGAACATCGCTTCACGACACACAATACAGACATTTGGGCAGTTCTACCGCTTATGACAGACATGAGGCTGGGACTTAAATAATTTGAGCATAGCGCCGCGACCAAAAATGCAAACAGAAGTCAAAAGATGCCATCACCGAAAAATATACAACACCACAAGAAAGGGGAAAAGCACGTGCACATAACGATGGCCGTTTTTAACACGCATAGATTAACAAGCCAACTTGCGATGAGTTGGAGGTCTTGAAGTGAGTCAGCCGGTCCGCCACAGCGGCAGTTTTGATACGGTCAGCCTGGCAGTGAGTCTGACGTCATGAAAACGTTCCAGGACGTCATCAAGCGATGACGTATTTAAGATCTGGTGCTCGTCTCAATGTCTTTAAACGTGGAACATTCCATTTTAAAGCCAAAACGATGTATCCAGGCTTATCAAGCGTAGAGGGCTGCGGACTGGCTGTGTGGCGCTCTCCTGACTCAGTCAGCAGCTACCTAGCTTAGGACACCACAGGTCTCTTACGACCTCTGCCATTTTTGGTGCAAACTGGGGGTTCCAAAGCAAGTTAACTGAAGATGGCATACCAAGTGATCTAATCTTACTTCAGTGGTAAGAATTAGTTCAAAATAATTTTGAGCACTGCGTATAGATCGGCATCGGTGATTCTCAGAGGCTCATTCTTCCAGCGGGCGCGGAGCTACTGTGCTTTCCTTACAAATATATCAAAAATGGCCGAACACATTCCGAAAAGTGTCGGATACAGCCGCGCCTTAAACATTTCCATGCGGCTTAAAGTACAGCTGCAATACTTGCAAAAGTTTTGATCTTGCAGGGGTCATGTGGGAAGCGCTCAGGTCACAATCACCTTTGTATTGCCGCGGCGTTTTTGTCCTTGGCATTACGGCCGAAGGCATGCGGCAAAAATTATTCTGTTCGATGCTTGTTTGGGTTCGAGAAGCTGCTCTTTGGGTGTGGGAATGCCCGCTCGTTGTAGGCAAACACAAAACCGGGATGTATTTGCGTTCCAGGAGGTGGCTTCAATACTGGTGACGAATTCTTAGTGCCTCGGGTCTTCTGTGCCCGCGCATTTATTGACCCGCATTAAAGCACAGATGATTCGGCAGGTGTGAATGGCGAGATCCAGATCTAGCGTATCTGCCTGCCGAACTGCTCATCGTGCTCAGCTCAGCTCAGCCGAGATGCCTCTCTTCTCCATCTCACCCGCTTAGAACGATACCTGTTCCAGTTATCAGCTCAACGGCTCAACAAGCTCTAACACAGTGGTGTATTCCGACAGGCACAGGGGGCACGCGCAGTCATCTTTTTTCGAGCATGAATATGCATGTGATTGCATGTTAGTGACAAAAAATCAAGGAAGTCACGTCAAAATAAGTAGATAGAAACGGGTGACGATGTTATACGGGGTGCAAAACAAAATGGTGCGACTGCAGTCGCAAAAATGCGCTTTTCCGCTAAAATATTGAGTTGTTCTTGGCTCTACTGTGAAATTCAGCATGCTTTCCTGCCCCAGCGTCTAAAACTAAATCAAGGCCTTCAACGGTTTTGTCAGAGGCGGGGATGTGTTGCAGCTTTATATACTATTATTAGTTCAAATACTTTTAAGTTTGGAACAGTTTCACCAGCCCGTCAAGTTTTTCCCAACGAATTTCCGTTTAGAGATAGAGCAGAACCGACTGGCGTAACATTGGCGGCCAGCCGGCAGGATATTTCATGCGATGCTCTGTTTTGCTCTGGTACGTTGCGGGCAATTGGTCGCGGACTCCAAGACCGAGCACAAGGTTCATGCTGCTGCATATCCACAATGCATGAGGTCTGTTCTCATTCAGCCAGCCGTTCCGACATGCAGTCTCTGGAGCTCCCATTAATTTCCTGAAAGGTGTGTCCGACACGCAACGTTGAGCTCTATCTGCGCTCTGTCGCTGCAGGGGATTCCGCGAGCAGGCTCCGACGCGGCTCAAGCGGGGCTCGTTTCAGCACCGCCACCCGGCTGAGTCGACCTCGCTCCATGTTCGACCGTAGGCAGGGGCCCCGGAATCCTGACTCGCATAGCATCTGTCGCATTCAAAGCCGCTTTGCCGCGTGTCCGCAGATTGAATCGACCATCGGCTGTTTCCGGGCTGCGCTGGCGGAGCTGGATGCACCACACGAGTCTTGCGTATTGCGCAGTTGATTGATAGTGGTCCGACAGTAAATTAAGCTTAAAGGCTTCATCAAATTCCAAACTGCATCAAACACCGCTGTGCATGGGTGTCGATTCCACAAAATGGGGAGGGGAGAGGGGTGGCAGCCGCCGAAAGGGGACAGGTGCGAACAAGTTCCCGGATTTTGGTCACTCGCCCATTACCCTGGTGATTCGCCATATGTAGTACTGAATGTCCAGATCATAAGTGTATATATATATATATATATATATATATATATATATATATTCGTATGTTCGGCTTATCGCTTTCGCTGTGACGATGCAGAATGTAACCAAACCTCTTCAACGCTTTGATCAGTTCGATGATTATTTTTAAGACAAGTCTTACACTTTAAACATGCAGTCACACACAGTACACATGTAAAAAGTTAATTGTGCTCGCACGCTTATGCAACGCTCGTTCGCGGTATTTGAAAAATGACAAGATTGACATAAATTTAGAGGTGTGCCTGGAACTTGTGATTGACGCCTTACGACGCACTCAGTTGCTGAGGCTACATGGCGTCGCCTGTCTCCCATTCAGGCAGGAAGGCCGGACTCAGCGGGCAACCGAACTCGGTGCCTGTGGTTTCCCAACATGGGTCTGGAATTAGAGCTTGCAGCATGCAAATGTTATTGCTCGCATCTCTTTTTCGTGTGTCTCCTGTTTCAAGTCCTTCGCAGTTCTGCGTGCACTGGATAAACTGTACGACGCCAGAATGGCCATCACGTTGATTCATTAATGAACAAAATTAAATTCATGGAAAAGGCCTGGTTATTTATTTATAAGGCCTGGTTATTTATAGGTCTGGTTATTATCATTCATAAGGGCCTGGTAAATTGCAGCAGGTGGCAGGGCGAGTGCCACTGCTCGAGTTGTAACTGTCGTACATTTTGAATGCCCCTGAAGGTGCTTCAACAGTCATGGGCGCAGTACGTCACGGAATCTGTACTTCCAGCAGGAAGTGCTGACGCACGGAGTCAACTGACTTTCATAGCTGAACTTATCATGTCAGCACCAACTGGCCAATATCAGTGACTTGAATATGACACCTGTAATGATAGGCGTTGTCCTCTCCGTCAAACGACTTCTACGAAGCCCGTGCTGGCTCAAGATCTTAGAACATGCGATGAAAAATACGTCATGAGCTTCTGGTACGCCAGCTTGTCTTTTAGCATCGCTGCTCTGGCAATCAGTGAAATCGGTCTGAAGTTGCCAGGTGTGGTCACATCTAACAACCAACGCCAAATGTGATATCTCCCACAGTTATCACAGTATCCAACAGGAAAAATGCTGTTGATGATATGCAGCAAAGTGGGCATAAGAACTAATAGACAGACCTTGGCAATGTGAGACTTTATTCCATCACCACCCCTAGCGCTGCTGGTGTTCATCAATGCAATAGAAGGGTTTAGTTCGCGTCCGGTAGCATATCGTAGGCAAAGAGATTGGCGCATAGTCATGCGACACGGAAGTCTAGCATATCCACCAGAGTCGCTGTCAATGCCTTGTAGAAGGTCTTCCTCCTGATGTAAGTGAAGGGCTCGTCGGCTTGGCTACCAGCTCAGTTAAAAGCATGTTGGCGAGGGTCCCTTGCCACCGACGATGTTACGGTTAACGCGGTTTTCGCTTCTGGGCCTTGCGGTCTCTATGCGTCATTACATGTCTTCACGACGGTCATGTCGGCTGGCTACACGATTGCAACGATCCAGCTGCCTGTGCATGGTGTTGGTGTGACGCAGGGCGCTGTGTTCTGCCAAACCACGCTCGCACGTCCCGCGCGTGCTGGTAATGAAAGAAACCGCATATTTTGCTGCTTAGAATCAAACGATGCAGAATCTACTGGGTATGACGCCATTAATTGCGTCAACTACTTCGCTCTGAATGATTGCTTTGCGTCCGGGTCGTTGCGAATACACCCGCTATGTCTGTCGGAGAATGTTATGTTATCGAGCCAGCTCGCCTGCATTCAGTTTTACCTTTTCAGCTTTTAACTCAAGGTAGTGGGTCAACACCTTCATCCATATATGGATACGCTATGGCCACAATTGTGTAGCAAGCAAGCCTAGGAAGCTTGTGGGAGGAGTCTTCTAACTGATAAGACGATAGTAATAGCCTCATTCCTCGGAGAGAAAACAGGAGAATGGAGAAATAGATTGGTTGACATTTCGGCAACATGCCTTCATCGAAACAATGGCAGAAGCTGTCGCTGCTATTGCTATTATTTCTGCTATTGTTTCGATAAAGGCATGTTGCCGAAATATTAACCGATGCATTTCTCTATTCTTCTGGTTTTTCTCCAAGGAATAAGGCAATTACTACTGTCTTATCTATGTGAATAATGTTCCTCGCGAATGCGCTGAACAAGTTACGAAGTTTTCCAACTGTTCGCGAAAGTTCAGCATTAACCCCAGTGTCGTGGCGATTTCCTGGCGATGGACTATATGTGATGCTTATGGTTACGAACACGGCGGCCATTCCTTCCTTTGGAGTCTAATGAAAACTAGTACAGACAATTAAGCCAGCTTCAATTGCCAGGTCCATATGAAAAGCTGCCAAGGTCTCCTTACGCCTGAATGCAGATAGATGCCGTTTAGTGGATTTGTTCATGAAAGGCTTGCTATCTAGACAGCTTGATGTTACTGCTGTTCGAGTTGAGAAAAATGCTTAAGGTTTTATGGCATGATGAGGAAGAGCGAACACGCGCTGAGCTTCAGTTCCCTTCTTACCCACACGCAAAACTAAGAGCCCAGTAGGCCAGCGGAATTGTTCTTGCTAGACGTGTGAAGCATCCGGTAAAAATACCTCACGCGTGAAAGATCTGACTCAATTTAGCAATTTCCGAATCTCGCACGAAGGACGCACTGATCCAGTTGTCTGCGGCAGGTTACCAGAGCTGAAGATGGGCCCCGGCTCGGCGATGTGCCTTCTCCTGGCACTTCAAGCGCTGCCGTGCCAGCAGCAGTCGACCAACGCTACGGCGAGCTCCAGCACAGTCCTCGCCGAGTTCGTAGTCGCCGTGCTGCGGGAGAAAGGGAACTGTGCGGCAAATCTCGTTTTTGACGAGGGATACTCCGCGGAGGCCGATGACGTATCCCGACATCTAGCGAGAGAACGACAAGGCTATAGTATACAGGTAAGACGTAAGTTGAATTACCTGATAAAATGCTTCTGGCTGAGTAAAAAACATGTTTAAGTCTACATGTCTGCATCGTGTCGTGGGTATTCCATATTTGAACGGAAGGCCCTACGCTCTTGCCGGGGCCCCATCTGTTGACCTGCTCGGGCACACTAATATCCAGGGGCCCTCCACATTGTGCCTTGGTTACTTCCTATCTGAATGGAGGGCACCACGCACTTGTCGGGGGCACCATCAGTTTGCCTCCTTGGCTACTCTGGATTGTTCGGGGGCCCTGCATATCGGGTCTTGGCGTTTGAATTTAGGACCCTACACTCCTGTTGGGCCACCTGATAATCTGCTCGGGTACCCTCCATTTTTGGGTGGCCTTCCGCACTGGGTTTTGGGTACTTCTTATTTAATTGGAAGGCCCTACGCTCTTGTTGGGGACCTTCTGATAACCTGCTCGGGCAAATTCCATCGTTCGAGGAGCCATTTACATAGGGTCTTGGACTGGTTCCCGTTTGAATGGAGGGCCTTACGCTGTTGTTGGGAGCCCTATCTATTAACTTGCTCTGGCACATCCGATCATGCCGGAGCTCTCTACGAACTTAATAATTTCCAGATTGAAAAGGTGTTGCTTGAGGGGAGATTTTGGGGCTCACTACGCTGTCCAGAGGCATTCTGCTGCTGCCCGGGGCCTATTTGTCCGCTTGCCGAGTCAATCTGACAGCCAAGGAGCTTTCCATGTTGCCTTTGATGTCTTTGCATTCCCTCGTAAGGCCCAATGTTGCTTTTCGGACACCATCTGCTTCCATGCCTGGGCACTGTTGATAGATCAGGTTTTCCTCCATGGATTTTTCCTATTCGGCCGAAAGGCCCTTTTCGCTATTCCGGGTCCCATATGCCAAGGTAGACTCAATGCTCAGAGGCCCTTCGCATTAGTCTCCGATCCTTTCCACTTACTTTGAGGGCCTTGTGCTGTTGCTGGGATCCTCATAAGGCAAGGCACCGAGACACTCGATGTTCAGGAGCCCTCGACCTTGACCGAAGGATCTTTCCCTTTGATCTCATTTGCGGAGAACTCTTCATTCCTATCGAGGCTCTTTTCGTTAACGTGTTTGTACACTTTTGATCGCACAGGGGTACTAATTCATGGTCTTGGGTAATTTCCCTTTGTGCTCTGGGTGGGACGACCAATGTCAGCCTGCCCGGGCGCTACCGATCGTGTAGCGGCCACCACGCTGGACTTGGGTTCTTTTGGGTGCTTGGACTCCAGCGTGCCAGAGGCCCCGGCAGGGCTCCGACTCAGCCAATGTCAATGGAAAGCCGACTAAGCAGCCGCGGCCCAGAGCCGCCGGCCGGGCCCGTTCTCACCGCTCTCGCGCGGCGTCGGTGTGCGCGATCGAGGACGTTACGAGTTTCTTTGTACCCTGGAGGGATTGGAAGCCTGACAGTAGACGTAACTTGGTTACACTTCTCCCCGAGCGGCCGTGGGCTATATGAGCTCACACGATTTCTAAACTGTCGTTGCATAATATTTGTATAGTATGTGGCCCGAGATAGCTCAACCCCAGTCGAACCAGACCACATTCTCACCCATCCTTCGCGGCATCCGACATTCAGATCTAGCCGCTTTGTTGTGGCTTGCGTGGTCCGCCGTCAACGTGCGCAGATTTGCCAACAGAGCTCGATCCTCGATAAGTACGGATTATAGCGTGGTCGACGCACCGCGGCTGGTCTTGATAAGCCGAAAGCAGAAAAAGGCTCGGACGGAATCCACGGCTACGAATAAGTCCCTCCAGACCACCGCTCTCTGAGATGATCTAACCTGATTGAAAGTATTTATGCTAAACCCAGATAAGGCGTGCCACGGAGCGAGCCAGGGGGGTTGGTATGGCACATAACGCACTGGCCAGCACACTTTATGAGGGTCTGGCCTAGTTCCCTCGTGAACGTGGCGCTGTAAATCGAGGCTTATCATGCGAGGATGGATTTCCTGCAAAATCATATAACAGTGTCTTATAACCATATATTGGTGTCACAATTAGGTAGAATGCCTTACCTTCTAATGCATTTCTCAAATTCCTCTTACATTAATTACCAATTATTCGTCATCATCTTCCAACCAGTTTGCAATGAATGAGACTGGTGGCTGGAATGAGAGTTCGATCCTATTCGTTTGTGTGACCCTGACTACATTGCTCAAAGGCTGTCCAAAAGAAAGACTGATCCATCCAAACACCGTGCAGCATTGCCACATGCACAGAGCGAGGGATGCAGCGAACCGTTAAGGTCATGATTGTTTTGTACAGATAATGCAGCTGTCAGAAGTTTCCCGGTTTGCCGGAGTCAAAGTGGTTTCAGCCACTAACCGTACATTCGTTGCCGATGTCGAAGTGACGGGTATAAATGCAAATTGTGTTGAGCCAATACACTGGTGTCTCTGAGCAATTTTGATACAAGCACCGTTAAAATAATTCGATATGATGTGGGTTCGTGAACTGACGTTTCGCACGGCTGGCTGGCACAGTGACGCCACGATCGTGCTCTGTGTCGCAGATCTCGTCGGTGGACAGTTACGTGAGCGACACGAGCCACACGCGAGCGGTGCAGGCTGGCGCGTGCCGCCTGTTCCTGCTGCTGATCAGCTCCACCGGCGAGCTGTCCCGCCTGAGCGGTATCACACATCTGGTGGGCCGCATCTGGGACCACCGCGGTCACTACGTCCTCCTGACGCCGCTGCCGGCCGGCGAGATGGCTGCCAGCGTCTCTGGCGGCCTGCTGCGGAACCTGCCCTTCTTCCACGTGGCGCGCGCGGTGGGGGCGCCAGTGTCACGCATCTCGCTCTGGCTCTACTCGGGCTATGACCTGACGCTGCGACGCGTGCACAGCTGGAAACCGGGGCGCGGCGCGCCGCCGCTCGCCGCGCCCGCGCCGGACTTCGTCGGCCGCAGCTTGCGCTTCGTCAGCTTTGCGCACGAGCCGGGCAACATCTACCTGGACGGACGGCTGGACGGCGCGCACGTGGGCATGGACTACTGGCTGGCGCGCGCGCTCGCCGATGTCTACAACTTCACGCTGGACATGCGCGAGCCGAGCGATGGCGGCAAGTGGGGCGAGGCGCTGCCGAACGGCACCTGGATCGGCCTGGTGGGCGACATCAAGAATAGTCGCGCGCACTTCGGCATCGCCAACATCTTCTTCACGCTCAGTCGGTGGAACTACATCGACTACACGCGGCCGTACGACCTGGAGTACGCCTGCTTCGTGGTGTGGAACGAGCCACCGCTGCCGCACTGGCTGGCCGTGACGCGGCCGTTCCAGTGGCCAGCCTGGGTCGGCATCCTCGTCAGCTTCCTCGTCAGCGTGCTGGCGTTGGTGGCACTGGCACGCCTCGGCGGCGGCGGCGAGCGGCTAACGTTCACGAGTTTCCAGCGCGCCGCGCTCTACAACTTCGGCGTGCTGGTGGCGCGCACGCACGTCATCGATCCGCGCGGCGGCGCAGTGCGCACCTTCGACGGCTCCTGGCGCGTGGCTACCATGGTGATCGGCATCGCTTACTGCGCCAAGCTCGTCTCGTATCTGACGTTCCCGAGCACGCCTGCGCCGCTCGACACACACCGCGAGCTGGCAGAGACGGGCGTGGAGGTCGGCAGCTGGGGCGGCACGCTCGGAGAGCTGATGGCCGCCTCGGCCAACCCCTGGGACCGCCAGCTGGCCAGCCGCTACGTGCCCAACTACGACTTCGAAAACGCACTCCGCCGCGTGCACGCGCGTCAGTACGGCTACATCGAGAACCGGAACTTGCTCATCTATCTCATCCAGAAGTACTACACGACGCGCACGGGGGAGAAGCAGCTGCACATCATGAAGGAGTGCTTTCAGAACTTCATGATCAGCGTGGCGCTGCCCAAGTACTCGATGCTGACAGACCTCTTCAATAGCAAGATCCTGCGTCTGCGCGAGGCCGGTCTCATCCCGATCTGGTTCAGCTGGTCGCTGGAGGCCGTCAAGTCGGACCTGGTCGACGTGGCCAGGACCTCCGAGTCGGCGTCCGGCGTGCACAGCCTGTCGCTGGAGCACGTGCAGGGCGTATTCCTGCTGCTGCTGTTCGGCTGGCTGCTGAGCCTGCTGGCGTTCTTGGCTGAGATGGTGGTGCGGAGGGCGCTGAAGCGCGGAACTGAGATCATCGTGGAGCCGTTCCTTGAAAGGAGCTCGGTGGCGCCAGGAGGGGTGATGGCCGTAAATTAATCGGGCCGTTGGTCGTCACTGACAGATGACTGATGTCACTGGTCGGCACTGATAGGTCACTCATTGTTACTTCTCGTCACTGACAGGTCACCGATATCACTGATTGTTTCTAGTAAGCTGATGGTATTTCTGGTCGCCACTTATCAGTCGGTGATATGGCTGGTTGTCACTGGTCTGTTAGTGGCATGGCTAGCTGTTACTGGTCTGTTAGTAGCATGGCTGGTTGCCGCTGATCGGTTAGTGGCATGGCTGGTTGTCACCGATCGGTTACTGATACGGCGGAATGTCACCGTTCGGTCAGTGATGCCGCCTGATTGGCAATGGCCGGTTTGTGCACCCACTGATCATCACTGACGGGTCACTGGCAATGCCCGCCACCAAAGGCGAGTCACCGATGAGGCTGGTCGTCACTGATCCGTCACTAAATACAACTAATTGTCACAAGTGACAGGTCGGCAATGATCGAGATGGTGCCTGGCCCTCCCCACCCCTCCCCCCATCCCTCCTGTATAGAACAAATGACTGTCATCAACGGTCACCCTTCATTGCCATGGAATATGTGTTTCAAAAGCTAAATGTCAAGCACAAGGATAAGCAAACGAACTTCGTCTTCTGATGCGCTCTCTAAGTTGACCACATTCCATGGTCAATGGCTATACACCTTCTCTTGAATCCTTGGACCGTGCTTTCACGCCGCGTACACCAATGTCGAATGTTTGATAGTCTTGCCACTGAAATGCCATAAAACCTAGTTTTTGTCAATGAGTAAACCACAAAGCCTGCTCCACACATTAATCCTTTTTATCACCGCCACAAGATACAATATATTTGGGCCGAAGCGACAGTCAGTCTGGTCGTTCAAACGTGATCTATCTGTGAATCAGTCCACTGTTCCTTGTCGTCGGTCCACAGTTCGAATTGTGACAACCTTGGGAATAAGTGACGACAGCATAATATGTATTTTCCTGCGAAACAGCGCTTAGAAAATGAGCACTGCTATGGTCACGCCTACCACGTTCAAGCTATGGAGCAACAGACAGCGAGGGACGCGGCCTGTCTGGTCTACAAAACTTACCTGAAAAAAATAACGTCACTTTGAAGCAATGCCATCTCGTCAGGCATCAGTGCCTTCTACAGGACAGTAAAGCTCTGCTTGTTGTGAACCTCGTTGTACCCCATTCTGTTGCATTTGGGATGAATCCGAACGCGTCATATTTCCATCACAAATCTGCCTGTGGCCTCATGGGTGAGGCCACGGGCAGAGCTAGCATTGACGTGAACAAGTCACTTATTGTGATGGTGGTTAGTTAGTAAATTGCCAGCTGCAACAGCAAATCATCAGTGATTTTACTCTTGTCAAATGTTGCTGCAGTAACGACTATTGGTGAGCGCAATTTACCAGAGTTCATGAAGCAGCATGCATTTCGGGTGGAGTGGAAAACCCAGCGCGTTTCACGCCGATGGCTCATCCAACCAGTTGAACAAGACGGATTTACTGAGTCCATTGATCTCCATTAATTTATTTCAATGTTCTATAATGACTGGCATTCTAACGTTTACATTCGGATTGGAAGCACTATGCTTTCAAATCACACTCTTCATCCACCGCAACACTCCAAGTTGCAGTCCCCACGGCAAATGGTTTGCCGTAGGTGTTATTGAGTTTGTCACATGCTCAAGCATACAATTACAGTGAGACAATTACATTTACATATATGCATAGGACACACACACACACACACACACACACACACACACACACACACACACACACACACACACACACACACACCTATATAAATATATATATATATACATATATATATATATATATATATATATATATATATATATATATATATATATATATGCATGCATGTATGCGCGGCCGGCGCGGCACGTGACACAAGGCGGCCTAAGAGGCGAGCTTGTTAGCCCTGCGACCAGCGCAATGGTCGGCACAACATCTGGATAAGCAAGCTCCTCTGAACGGAAAACTTACAAATCCGGGCGATACCTGAATAAAGGCTACACCCAATGTCTTCGAATTTTCTGTCAGAATGCAGCTGCAGCTAAGGATGCTTGAACAAATTTAAGTTGTCACCACTTTTTAAGGGTATTATGATCACGCGCTGTAGAGCAATTTTCCCAACCAGGCTTCATGGAATCTTGCATGAGACCAGATTTAAGCTTTTGTGTCTCAGTGATGAAATATCAGTTGGCATCAAAACTTTCTTTAGACTAGATATCCCCTTGCGAGGAATTAATTTAGCTGATGTCCTTTTGCCCCCTGACGGGAGCTCTATTCAGAAGACCAGCCTTTTAAAAAGCCGGAGCATTAACATCCACAGAGCTACATATGGTGGGACGAGGGCGGCTATCCCTCTTATAGGACAAAACTACCACGTAGCCATGACAAACAACTAAGACAAGCCGATACAAGTGGAGAAGGTAAAAACGTGAAATATAGGAAACTTGACGTCAGGAAGCTGAAGTGCATGACTACTTAAGTTAACAGCTTTTCAAGAGGCAACATTCTGACGGCAGCGCCTGCGAGTTCGACGAACGAAGGAATTAGCAACAACGGTTTATACTTCACCAGTTGCATTCTCCATCATAAATTCAACGAAACTGCACAGTTCGCAGTCCAGCGTGTTATGTGAATTAGCTTTGGATTACGTAAAGATGACTCTTTTCACACCGCGTTTCTGATACAGATTCTGCTGACTTTTGTGGGGCTCCGACAGCTTATAGTGCTACTTTTTTCGGCTATCCAAATAATAATCCGTTTGGTGGAATCTTATGCAGCACATAAATGTCCAATTCAGTGGAGGTCATGATGCGCAACTTCCCGCTACGTGCCATATATTCGGAACTTTAAATTTCAGAAACCGTGCAAAGAAAAGCATTGTCTTCCTGCTCGGCAAGCAATATGCTGTTTATAAGAGCTCGAAAAGAGCTTGGGTTTATGAGAGCTTGAAAAACACCGGATTGGCCATGACGCATTTGCACGACGTCTAAGACAAGTCGATACTACAGCATGCGCTACTATGCTTGTGGGCATACTCCGACACAGAAGAAGATCTCTGAACCGTGGAGAGGCTGGTCTGCCGATCAACATTTAAGCATTGTTGTTCTACCAGCGAAATCTTAATCAGCTGTAGGTCATTTGCTAGCCAAGGTGGGGCCATTTGGATGCTTAAAAGCGCTGTCGGTCCGTCGCATGCGATGCATCGGAGACGACAGTATAAGCACACAACAACGCATTGATCATTTGGGTGCTGCAGAAGGTCCGGCTGGCACTTAAGTGACTTGCACACTTATCCTAAGCGGCTACCATTCAGTGCATGGCTTGCTGCTTGACTGGCGCGGCGCGTGCACCGCCCGCATATCTGGAGAGCTTGTGGAGCATTGGGAACCGGTAGAGTGGGAGTTGTACAACCTCTATGCTAAGATGTGTGTCTCAACGTGTGTGCCGTGAGCGTTTAGTCATTTACTGGTTGTCACACTTTTGGCGAGCATGGATATTGACAGAGAATGAACGCACTGCCGTGAAGTCTCCTGCGATAACAGCCAGAGTTGTTATAAGCCGTGCTATGACGTTTTCAGCGCATTTCCACGTACCTGCAGGACCAGGCTACGCTTTCCTGCATTACAATATGAGAAGAATTTGAAATCCCTCATTACATCAGGATGGAAGACAAAAAAACATTACAAAAGGCCGAAGAACATGGTTTCAAACCAGGTCCAGATTAAACACCGGCGCTGCATGAAAGCAACACATTCTGTCTAAGGACAAATTGTAATCGCCTACCAGCAAGGGTGTAGGTAGACGTACGCTTCTGGCATGCTCTGTCGTTCGAAAACCACGGAGCCGCCCATCTGGGTCGTTTTTAAGGATTACTGTCAGATACTGAGGACCAGAACAGGCAAAGGAGTGAAACCAGCTGTACGACGTAGGCGAATGTACCGTCTGCAAATCATCAGGAGATCACGATTAAGAGATTACCACGGTCCGGTCACACAGCTATTATCACATCACGTGCCGTTATTAAATATATCATATCATACACATCATATTACATCATATACCGATCAGGTAACGCAAACGTATCAGACATAGACCGGGAGCAGCGAATGTCATCTTTTCTGAAATCGGCCTGAAATGTAGCGTGTGCGGCCCCAACCGAGCGATCCTTGGTCGGGAAAATCCATGGTCGTAAAGCCAAGCTATTTTGGTTACTACAACAAATATTAGGTCTTAAGGTCTTTAAGGTCCCCATACTTTACGTGCAGTAACTATAAAGGTAAGGGCAATTCGAACCTTCTCGTTTTGGTATACTACCATTCAAAATTGGTTAACCTTGTCAGCCCTAAGACGAGTAAGCATCCCACCACTCTTGTTTGAAAAGCTACACTCGAGCGAGAAGCCTTAAACGCCAGTGCCTTTCAACCAAATAAAAGACAGATTATCTAATGCCTTTGAGAAACATTTGCGTGTGATTTCCCAAAAGGTGGCAGACTTCATTGCTTCCAATTTGGCATGATCGATGTGCTGATACTATTCACGTCTGCTGTCATATTCGTCGCCCCACACAGCGAAATACGTCTGACGGGTTATATCTTCCTGATTAGCAGGTGCTGTAATACACACGTGGACACACAGCAGTGCTGTCCTCGAAATGAGAAAAATGCCGCCAAATAATCGTGAACGCAACGCGACTGTGCACAGCATAAGCACAACGCACCAGGTCTCGACTGGTCTCGTTGACCCCCCCCCCCCCCCCCCTCAATGGACTGTGGCGCGGCATGGCGATCATCCCTGATCATGTACCGGAAGCTCTCTACCAAGGTGAGAAGGGGAGCGGTGGTCTCGGTAAGAGGCTCTGTGGGAGGGGGGGGGGGGGGGATGCGGGGGCGTACCGTCACAAACACCTGCCAATGCCGGTACCAGCGCACCGGACGGGCGCGCGGTGCTAGTCAACGGCTGCGGTGCGGGTTAAGCTGATTACACTTGTCATCGGTGTGGTGTCCAGATTCGTGCCATGTCCTGCATGGCATCACGTTCTACGAATGTGATTCAAGGGGAAGAGGCCCGTTTTACACAACAGGATGACGGCCAGGGCCACGGTTGCGGATCATCGGAGCCATTGATGGCTTCCTTGGAAATGCAACAACACCGAACAGGAGCGACGCCATGTAATGTTTTCAGAGGAGAAAGCCGATCTAGAGTCGTCCGAAGCAGATCTGTGGTTTCCTTTCGGATTTCGCCGAGTTTGTTTTGTTCCAAAGGGCCTGTTAGTGAAAGCGGAGACAAAGCCTCGGCAACCTAAATCCCTCTTCGAAAGAGTGTTCATAACAGGGAGTGTTCATTTGCACGGAATTTTGAACTTAACTGGTCATCTTGAAGATCACTCGGTGCAGTTCACCGCCTTGCCCTTCTGAACACCTGAGCCCCTTTAGTTTCTGAGCTACACATCTGCGAAGATGTGCAGACTATTCGTGTATACTGACGTGACGTGTGCACTATTTCAAGGTTATTCGGGAATCCATGACGCCATAATAACGGCACTGAAATTCGGTTGTTCCATTAGCCATGCGGCAGTCAACGTCAAGAATATTTCTTTCTAGACATTATGGCTGTCAATTCGCTCTCAATCAATATCGCGTTACAAGGGCACGGTGACGCAATGAAATAATGGTGTATCGAGAAGCATATTTACTGAATAGGGACATTGTGTTGCTTGGAGCAGTAATTTCCACTTAAAAACATATATATATATAGTCATGAGTGAGGTAATTGCATCACATCTGATGCTTGCTTCAATATGTTCATATTTTGAGAATTCCCTTTGACGGATTAGGCCAGGCATATTTTTTTACGAACGGCACCTTTGATTCTGATCAGAATTAGCCGAGAGCTTTGTATTTCAGCAATATAGTAGTCATGGTCATAAGTGCTCGCCAAAAGGGGAAAGCTTTCCTGAAACTTACGTTTCTCATAATTTTGCGATACTAGAGCACAAAAATAAGGGAAGGACAAACCAGCGATGGATCATAAGCCAATGTCAGGAGACAGAGCCCACACAAAAGGCTAAAGAACGATGGGCAAGGTCTAGGTCAGGTCATATGAGTCAACGTATGGTATGGTTAGGTTAGTTATACGGGACAGATTTCTGAGGTATTTTATAGGCGTAATTTACGTGAGATTTTCCTCCGTACGCATTTAGGCTACACTGGGGTGAGGAAAAAAATTATAGTCATGGCCATATCGCAAAAGGCTGACATATCGCGAAATATCATTATTGCAAAACACATGTAGCGATAAGACCAGAGCTTTGGCCATCCCTGCGTTCAAAATAATTCTTACTAAGCCTTATTATAATGATTTGGCACTGGAAATTGATTAGTGGTCAGCCAGATACTGCAGGTATTAGTTATAAGCTATATACCACTCACCGCTCCTTGAATGACTGCTGTAGCATTTAATCCGTATACAGACCAGCTCCCGCTGCTTATGCTTTTGTTTCTTTCAGTGTTTCTTACATGGGAGAACGGTGTCTTTCTCATTTTCTGTTTATATGGTGTTGGGGTGAGGTGCCGCTGGGCTGCGAGTAAGGTACTCCTCGTCAGCTGATTATGAGTGACGGTTTCAAAATGCGTAATTTAGTAATACTTCTTTTGTCAAGGTGTATTTTGCCATAAATAGGCGGCATAAATAACTTGAACTGTGTCTCTGGTCATTGCTAACCAAGGCAAGGTCAGTGCCGGCTGGCCACCAAATGCAGTGATAGTGAATGTTGAAATGATTTTTATATGGAGCAAGTAAAGACATCCAATTGAAACACGATGCATGGGTTCATAACTATTATCTCTGTCGCCCAGAGCGACGCTAACCTAGCTCCAAAACCTGGTTTCTACCCGGATGTTCGCCACTTCAATCTGCGTCCCCGATGTGAAAGCAAACAAAAACTATCTGAAATCTCTGTAGATGCAAAAATTATTCTATTGTGCAGAGGTGAGCTGCTATTTAAGGACGATGTGACACCGCGTTTAATGAAAAGCTTAGAATGGGCCGTAATGTCCAGAAAAAAAACTGTATGATTTAAACCTTTGCGATCGCCGAAAAGAAGTGTCGTTCATCGTTCATCGAAGATGACTCTTGTCACAAAAAAGATAGCCTCATGTAGAATGACGTGGTCGTGTGGACGACCCCCTATGGATAATTTTTGAGTACGTTGCCACAATGTACTTATACATAAAAGTAGTACTGACCTTGCATGACCTTTTCAACAGGCATGTCGGTGACTGGAGGGACAGAGTGGGTACAGACTGGTGACTGAAGGGGTCCGTAAAGCGGCCGTCTTAAAACAGCACGCCCACCGGTTTGACGCGTGTTGGAAGTTGATATGAGCAAGCAAGGTCTTGAATCTTGGTGTTTCGTGGTGGTGAGTTGGGAGTTCTCATTCTGAATGAAATCTTCTTTCAACATACCAGAAGCTAGTGGTTAAACGACGTAACTAAAAACATTGACTCAACTGGGGAAGGGGGCGATTCGGAGCTGTGTTCATGGTCAGACTTATTCACAAAAGTCAATCAACACCATCATTGCATTTATTTCACTCTGGAACGCACTGCACAACCTGGATTTAGGATTTCATTCCTCGACAGCCTTTTTGTGATACAACCAGATGGTGGATGCACTGTAGAGTTGTACCCTAAATCATCTGATCCCGTAATGTACTTGAGTCCGTTCCGATATCTCAGCTGGTTAGAGTGCCTGCCTTCCGATTCGCACACCTGTGACGGGGTGGATTCGAGTCGCCTTGGGAGTTTGCTATTTGTTCCTGACCGGGACAGCCTGCGCCGGTGGCAGCAGTCGCTCTGACGTTCAGCTGACGTCACATGGCCGTGCTGAGCACTGCGGCGCGTTAAGCTTTTGCTGCAAAGTTCCACTGTTGGCAACGAATTTTACGACCCGGTCAGCGCCCACCTAACAAGCACTTCTTAGCGTGGGCGCTCATCCCAGAAATACATCCAATCAAAAGATTCTGACTAATCTTAAAAAGAAAACTCACAGCCACCCGAGCCATACCGCATAGCAAGTCCGTGCACCGCATTTCTACTTAGAAAACAGTCCTTATATAACAAATGGGGAGATGGGCGTGCATGCCCTCTGATCCCAGTCATGAAAAAGTAGATATGCAAAAATATTCCTTCTCTGTCATGAGAACGGATACAAGGAGCACTCAGCGAGGTCTCCCGATTGTCGGCTGAACAATACATCAGGCTCGCAAAGAAAGTGTCGAAAGTTGAAGTGAATCGACTGTGTCTGTGTGAAGCCATCGTTTGCGCAAGGTCGCCAAGATAAAAGATGTCTCACGTTTCACTCAACAATGGCAAAGATGTTCCTCGTACAATCAATACAGGGGTGGCATTTGAATAACCATTTGAAGCCAAAACGAAATGAAAAATGGTAGTCATCAGCGATCCCACGTGAGTGCTTGATCATCTTTTTTTTCAAATCATGGCTACAGAAGATGCCTTGTTGAGGACGAGAACGGACATCTCGTCAATACCATCTCCTAACCTGGCGCCACATCGCTGCCGACACCCACCGATTGACACCCTTCTGGGCGGCCCTGGGCGGCTCCACTGGATCGATCGGAACGAGGAGCGACTCCGGCAGGACGGGAAGACACCGTACACGGTACGAGCTCCACTGGATCGATCGGAACGAGGAGCGACTCCGGCAGGACGGGAAGACACCGTACACGGTACGAGCTCCACTGGATCGATCGGAACGAGGAGCGACTCCGGCAGGACGGGAAGACACCGTACACGGTACGAGCTCCACTGGATCGATCGGAACGAGGAGCGACTCCGGCAGGACGGGAAGACACCGTACACGGTACGAGCTCCACTGGATCGATCGGAACGAGGAGCGACTCCGGCAGGACGGGAAGACACCGTACACGGTACGAGCTCCACTGGATCGATCGGAACGAGGAGCGACTCCGGCAGGACGGAAAGACACCGTACACGGTACGAGCTCCACTGGATCGATCGGAACGAGGAGCGACTCCGGCAGGACGGGAAGACACTGTACACGGTACGAGCTCCACTGGATCGATCGGAACGAGGAGCGACTCCGGCAGGACGGGAAGACACCGTACACGGTACGAGCTCCACTGGATCGATCGGAACGAGGAGCGACTCCGGCAGGACGGGAAGACACTGTACACGGTACGAGCTCCACTGGATCGATCGGAACGAGGAGCGACTCCGGCAGGACGGGAAGACACCGCACACGGTACGAGCTTCGCTGGATTGGTTTGAGAATCATCTCGCTGCAATGCACATCAGCTTAAGACAGCCGTGCTGGGGCCTCTCACTCGCCCGACCTGTCGTCCGTGAACTTGATGCCGTGTGGTAACCTCAACAACCACGTCCACGCAGACAAGTCGGCGAACCTTCGAACGCTCAAGGTGACTTTCAGACTTCAGACGGGTGCGTCACCGTGGAAAATCGACCAGACAATCTACTATCTGCGGCAGGTTCGGCTGTTTACAGTCCCGGACCGCCGACGGGTCAACCGGAACACCCGTTGCTGTTTCCGTTGCTTTGGCTTAGTACTCCCCTGCTTATGGGCATTGAGCCGGGGTGAGGCATTGAGCACCCCCAACGGCTTAGCGAGCTGTTGGGGGTGCTTTAGAGGCATTGGGTTGAACGTCCAGGAAGCTTCGGACGTCCAGCCCCCCCCCCCCCTCCCCCGCCTGAACGTAAGTAAAGTGGCGGCCCTGTCTATCACATGAGTACAGTTTGTTACCGCATTGCAACAACCTGGATTTCAAGGAACATTTCGCCACTTGAGTGTGTTTTTCATGTGGAGACGAACAAGAGGCGTTGAAAATATGATGTAACATTATGGATATCTTCTTGTTTTCGTCCATTTCGCACATTATGCCTGCATTTTCCTTAAAGTGCTATTTTTGACGTCTTTGGGAACAGTTTACATTTTGTGCCCAATATCGCTTATTATTTACCATCTAGTTCCTAGCCCATACTTTTTTCGAACGTGCCCAGTCTCTTCTGCATCAAGCTCTTTTGCATCAAGCTCTTTTGTGCCGCGTCACAATTCTCTCTCCAACGTCACTTAGAATGCATGATGACCCTCTTATCATTCGAGAGCTTTTTCGAACAAGATTAGACCCTCACATCTCTCTGCGTCGCCTCTCCCGTCACACCACGCCTCATGTGAACTTGTTGCACGGGTGGTATTTATTGATGTATCTATTTTTAGCCCGCGAAGTATCGCCTCTGTTTGCGATGATTTTAACAGATATGGAGATAAAAACATCAACAAAAAAACGTGGCGACAGGATTCACGCAGTCAGTCAAGAACGACGGAAGCGAGGGTGGATGGATCGGTGGGTGGGACGGAGGTGGGGGGGGGGGGGGGGGGTACCACCCCTTCCATCTATTTTAGCAAACCATTTAGGGTTACTCTGCAATGCTGCAAGAAATGAAGCAAGTCAAATATCGCATCAGCCTTCATCCTCGTCACCTTCAAGCACCTGCCCGCGTTGGTGCAAGGCGGGTTACCAACACTAAAACATAAGCAGCATGCAGTAAAAGCAGGTCCTCTGCGACGTAAGTGAAAGCGAATTTTTCTTTTTGTTGACGTCCAGCGATATATGCATCATTTAACAATAAAAGCAGAGCAAAACTCGCAATGTGTTATTGAAAACGCCCATTTTTGCGCGCCGCTGGCCCTTCAGCTTTCTTGCGCGGTCATCTAAGTCAAATGTTCTCAATCGCATTATCTTTTCCACAAGTCTGCATCGATTTTGCACATGACGAGATTTATTCACATATCATGCAAAATCCATCATGCATGCATACCATGTATGCACTAACTTGATAAGAGGGCTTGGCCCTGTTCACCCCGTGCCCTTGAGTACACCCCTGTTTCTTTTTATGCAATTCCACAGAATGAGTTCATGAATTGTTTTCAGAAATGTTTGTGGCTGATCAATCTTAAATTGTTATTTGATGTTCATAATCGGCGTTATGACATGCTTTTACCTTTTTTCTCGGGCATTGATGTATTCAAGAGCGGGGGCGTGGCCCGAGTCACACTTGAACTATACAAAAAAGTAATTTGGGCGGCCTGACCCAGCCGTAAAGGCGTCTGGAAATCACCATCTTGGCAACTGTTGATTGCGGGCTAATACACTTTAAGCTTTTGCATGCAAGCTGTTTGATCCGGCGTACTCTTATTAGAGCAGTGGAGCATTACCACACATTCGACTCCTCCAGCAGATTTAAGTGATTAGGCAAAATTTTAACGTTGTTATAACGGCCAAGAACATGGGTCGAAACGAGGCCCAGGTGTCGACGTCGAGATGTCATAACCACAGGAGGCCAAAGGATTCTGACGAAGGAAAATGGACGATGGTATTGGCCAGATCGTCGGCCGATTTGGAGCGACGTTCACATGTTTCCGTACGTAAATCGGTTGCAGTTGGGGGCCTTTTCAAGGAACGATGTCGAATCTCAGTAACCAGAACATATGAAGACGTAAGACCAACTGCAAGGTGTAGGTAAATGTATTGGTTTCAATTCACTTATCGACTTCAAAGCCACCTGACCTAAACGTGCGCCAATTGCAGGCAGCGAATTTGTCATTGCCAACTATTTGCTAACCGATCTGGAACAGAGGTGCTGTGCCCAACTGAAAGAATTACGCTGCGGAAGCCACGCTCGGATCCGGCCCCGTTTTTAGGTGACCCTTCCCCCCCCCCCAAAGAAATGCTTGCGTGATTTGTAAAACTCTGATCACGTGTGTTAAGCCCACAATTATTTGGTGGCGTATTGTGGCAAAAGATTGGACTAGATACAGATGTTGGAAAAATTACGTTATAGTTATGGGTGTGGGTGAGTAGTTTTTAAACGAAGAAGGAAAGATATCAAGAGGTAGTAGATAATGCTGCTGCTTCCGCTTCCAAAAACCTCCGCGTCTTTTTTACTTCAGCTGCTTTAGTAATGATCTCCGCTATTAGCTCCATTCACTGCAATCCTGCAACTTTCAACGTGAGAAAATAAGTTTCCGCGCAAGCTTTCCTGAAACGCTTCCGCAACTGCAACTGCAACAACAAACTGCAACAAATGGGCGGGTATGCGAAGAGTGCAAAAATGCAAAGTTGGCACAACCCATTGGGAATCGGTAGTGGATGGGCACGGGCACAGGCCTTCGGGTAGCGGGTGGGTAGCGAGTGGATTGGGTAAAAGAACTCTTGCACATGAAGGCCTTTGCGCATCATTGTTTTTGTTCGCCTTGTACCTCCGGGCCCCGATTCCGTTCAGCAAGATTTCTGATTAGCGCTAGGTAGGTGGGGCTGAATTACTGTGTGGCCCGAAGAATCGACTGTCGAGTCCGTTGACTCCTCATTGCTAGGTGGACTCTGATCGCCACTGACAAAAGACCCATGTGCGGTGCGCGCCGGGAGTCCATTACCTCCTCATGGCTGGGTGGACTCTTATCACAACTGATAGAAGGCTCATGTGCGGTGTGCGCCGGGAGTCCATTACCTCTTCATGGCTGGGTGGGCTCTCATCACCACTGACAGAGGGCTCACGTGCGGTGCGCGCAGACAGTACGCATTTCGAACCATATTGCTGTTCATGAATGGGGCGCGTACTTTGAATGGCAGAGGGAGATGGTTATCATGAGAAGGGTGTGTCTGGCGCGTGAAGGGAGAAAGGTAGCATGCCATGTTGGTTCACAACGAATGGATTTATTTTTGATTAACATGCGGATCATTATTCAAATGATCTACGGCGAAGAGCTACATGCTGTTTGCTGCCTACAATTTGTTACATTGGGGGCGGGTTTGAAGCGACTTAGTTTTCGTCGTTCGGTGGTACACTGGCAAATGAGAATGCATTCTAGAAAGCAATGGCTGCAATTTAGCCTTCTTTGGCCAGCACTCATGCTGAACCAGTGCACATTAAGTCAGAAGGCGCGAACAGACAAAGGTGTCACGAGAGGAAATTCCTATTAGGCCTTTTGACTAAAGGTGACCTTATCGCCAAAAATCAGTTCCAAATGCCTTTCAAGCATTCGTTTTAGGCATAGTGATAAATCTGCGCCCAAAAATGCAGAGGAATTTAAACAAAGAATCCACGGCATGCTTCTGTTGAAATGGTATGGCTAAGCCGTGGTGCCATCCTTCATCCTCCATAGAGCTAGCTGTCACGATGATTGAGACACGTCCAGCATTAGCTAATTGAAATGACGAATGCTTGGGTTGTACAGATGTTGCCCGTGCCCAGCCATCTGGAACTTGCTAGACGGCATCGTGCACTTTCCGGTACGTTTAATGTTGTGAAATGAGTACGATGTGGATGTTTGGATGGACACTGTTTGCAGTCCCGCATTAAAGATTTATAGCATGCAATAAATCGCTAAGTAAGAAATACCACCTCACGAAATACTGCAGAAATGTTGTGCATTGCGTCACTAAAGCAGCACCCACAACCATACATTATCTCTGCTGAAGGCACTTTTGTGTAAGGAATGTATGACGTGATGCCTGTACAGCAGCATCCGTAGATGCGTACGTGAGGGCATACCTACGGCGAATACCCAGCGCAGCTATAGCCTGACGATACACAGTCATGCCCCTGGCTGCCGTGGTGCCGTATGCGATCCAAATTGAGAGAGTGAGACACTCATGATCGCGACATGTTCATCGCATCGCGTTCGGCGCTTCGCGATGTTCGGGGAATTATCGATCTGTTTAGCACTGTATTTAGCGACGGGCTTTGATTATCATGTGAACGCGTCAGCTGGTCAATTGCTGCACGAGAACATCGAACCTGGTGGCAGTCTTTGTCTTCAAAATCGTGCCGTCTTCACGGTCATATCCAAGGTCCGATGATGGGGAGCTCCATATCATTGACATGCTATCAGCAGATTTTTTGTGCTAGACCATCATAATTGTCTTCAGCACACACACACACTAGGGTGTACTCTGAAGTTGAAGCTATCTTGTGTAGCCTGGCGTCAAGTCAATCTTGACAGTTAATTTAAGATAAAATTGTGAAGATCTCCAGATCACCAAAAAGCTACCAAACGATTGCTTATCTAAAGCATCATTTAAGCATTTTTTCAAGCAAAGCATTTCTTTAGCGTATACCTTGAAGACCCCTTCCCTTCCCTTCTGGAGGAGTTGGCCCCCTGAGCTGGTCATTGCGATGCGAAGCACGCTGCAAAACCGTTGTTTCACGCCAGGCGGCCATCTCATGATCTTCCGTGACATCATTAGCCTTATCCGTGAAAGTACTGCCGGTAAGATTACGCTTTATCAGGAAACAATTACAGTAATTGGACAGGTTCGGGTGACTAAAGCCTTCTATCTGAGACCTATCCTTTCTTTTCTTAGACAGCACGTCACGTCTTCTTCGTGCCGCATATCGATGTTTGTATACCTATGGATAAGCGTGGATAGCCCCTCAAACATGCACTTCTATGGAAGGACAATACAGGGTAAGACGTCTTTCCAGCTGGGCAGTATCTGATGCGGTCGGTTGTAATCGCATGCGTCCGTTCGTGCGAACCCATGCAAGTGCTGAGACTGCAATATTATCGAAACACGGCAACGGGAGCAACCAAAAACATGACAAACAGCTTTGTTGAGTTGTCACGCTTTCCGAAAGTGGCATGCTTTGAGAATGCATTGTTCTCTCTTAAGAAGCTCGCCCAATTCTCGCTTATCGGACTACCATCATTCATGTGCGTGGATCACGCCCGGTCACGGGTGCACCCATGCCTTTGAGAATGGGGAACACACCAGGACTTGGGGTAAAAGCCGCGCATGAAATTGTATTTTATGAGAAATGGGGAAATTTTGCGTTTTAAGGACAAAATTGGAGGTGGGAAAAATCCTACTTCGTTGGAATTGTGGGATATGTCCCCCATGTCACTACAATCGTGACACCCACGCATACAATGACCAACTAGTTGGTTAATCTTTGCTCTTTGCAGCTATAAAAAGGGAGCGATTATATGAACTCTTCGACTGTGATGTCAGCCATAATATCACATTCGCATATGCATTTGCATTTTGCGTCATTCTGTTGGTTACGCCACACGACTGTGTGCAATTGGGGAGGACAGTCCGCTGGATAAGAGACTTTCACGACCCCAGAAGTGCTCCGCATGCTAACATCATTGCAGGGTGAGATTCATTATTTGGTTCGGGAGTGGAGGTTGGCAGCTCCCCGGCTTTGAGAAGAAATTGTGCCAGATCGAGGATTTGACTCGCTTTCGACGTTTTGTAAGTATGCTGAGCATTGTCCGCACTCAACCCCCTCCCCCATTTATGTTGCGGATGCGACGCTAAATGCATGCATCATTGTCCAGCGATAATAGCCGGTTGTAAATATGCATTGGAGGGCATTGCCAGAAGCTTTTAACTGGACAGCTTTTCTAGCTTTTAACTATTTGTTTTCGTACCCACGGGTTTAGTTTTATATTCAATTTGAGGGAACTTCAGCATCCTCAAAATGGGCTCCACGCCCTCCCACACCCAAACTTTAAGAAGAAAGTTGACGAATCCGGGGAACCGCACACGTTGGCTAGTTTGAGGTGTACGTTTTTCGTATTTGTTTGTACTGGTCAGCCCGAAATGCAAATCGTTCTGCCAACTTGCGCACCTGTTGTGTATCATTCTCCATCGCCATCCCTCCGGACACAGCCAGTGCAACAGGCTCCCTTGGTTTTATTCGAACCTCTCTGAGTGTTGTTCTAAAGCAATATGCAACTGGCTTACCATGACTTATGAGTCTCTAATAAGAAGATAGGTACACCATGCACAGAATAGTTGGAAAATGTCACAAGATGCATGGTCGCGCGTAGGCGTGCTAGGGAAGGCCGAAAGCAGCACTTTAATAAATCTCTAGCAACTGGATCCAAATCCAGCGCGTCTGTTTCAAGTGATACGCGCTCCTTGTTTTGTAAATTTGGCTTGCGGAAGTTGCGTGGCGCTACAATTGACAGGTATGGTGGTGCAGTTTGTTTGCGATTATTATTCCCGTTATCGAAAGCTATTACACCTATTCTGTTTCCATGTCACAAGGATTGGCTGTATGCTTGCTCTATGGGTTTTTGACTGTTATTGGGATAAACTGTATTGCTATGTTTAGCCATGAGACAGTGAATGCGGATCTGTGGTAGTTAATGTCCAGCTCATTCCATTGCACACAAGTCACGGTGTGTTCGGTGTGTGGTGCTCTGTGCATCATGTCATGTTTTCAAAAATTATATAGTACTTCTGGAGAAAGGCTATTTGTGAAACTGGAACATTGTGAAACATTGACACAACTAGCCCATGGATATTGCAACCAGTTGGAATGTAACATTTTGTTCTGTGTAAGCCCGCATCAGCCTGTTATTTTGGGTATGCAAAATATTATATTTGGAAGGGAAACCTTCTGCTTATGAATGCTGGTTATCACGGAGGGTATTTTGTGCAGTATGCGGAATGTAGCCTAATGTATCACAACCATCTCATTAAATAATATATCAGCTACCATGTGATGCATAGATCCCTATTGTAGTTGCTAACATAATGAACTAACTTAGATATGTGAATGATAACATGTGAGCCAGCTATACATTTATGGTACCTATTCCCATGTACATGGCCGTGGAAACCACAGACATTGATTCACGTGGGCCGGAACACATTGGTTGCCATTAGCCAGTCAATGTCTCGTGGCACAATATTGGTTAGCTAAGCAGCAATTATGCTCCATGTTCCTATTGCAGTGGGCTTATTGGTGGATGGCAGTTGGTATTTGGGGAGAGGAGGACTGTGATTGGTTTATTATAAGCTGAGGCAAGTAATGCTGAATACTGCAGCTGGTTTTGTATGCTTTTTAATGTGTGTTGTAAATCAGCAATGTTGCATATGAAGGCTCATATTAAGCAGCATTTCAACAGTCAAACCATGCCTGTTTTAGGCTCTTTAATTCTGAGATGGTGTATTGTATGACTGAGCCCATGAACATGACAAGTTGATATGTGGTTTCAATCTTTTTGCAGCTTGAGTGCTCATGTCTACTGCTATGTTAATGAGTTAAGTGACCATTAAAGCCAATATAGATCAAATACTCTGTATGCCGAGTGCATGAAAGCAGAGAACACACATGACAGAACAAAAAGTCACTTACATACAGATGGTTCATCAGTTGTCATCTGGCAAAAGCAGTTCTGTGGCAGCAGCTTCCAAACAGTTGTTCAGTGGATCAGAACTTATTGGTTGAGATGCATTTTAATGAAAATTGCAGTGCTAACAAATTGCAAAGTTAGACACGGTGGTCAGATTGGATGTTTAAAAGGTATCAACTATGTTCTATGTCTATAATATCTCACTTACATTGGATTCCAAAACTAGTTGAAAATTCTCGCATATCCTATATGCTGCCCCCTTCCTGAAAAAGCAACTGGAGCATCTCCTCCCTGACATTTAGCAGCATGTGAAAAGACAGAACTAGTATTGCTACACGTTTTGGTCAGTTTTTATAACCATTGCTTTTTCAGAGTGCCAAGAGCTGCCGCCGCAGCAATAGCCAGAACACATCAGTTAGCACTCAAAGGGAGGGTTCCGCATTTTTATGGGGTTTTGAACTGAGACAGCCATTTTGGAGATCATTGAATGCAGTCCACGGTCCTGCGCTTTGTGAGACTTATAACCCTCCTCAGAACTTGACGCCCGCGAAGTTGTGCGGACTTTTTCGTCTTGATTGTTTCAAAAACGCCCAGGCACGCATAAAAACGCCCAGGCCCGCCATTGAAGCGTCACGCAAATACTGTTACCTTGTTGACCACGTAGTGTCAAGAGTCGAAGCCGAGGCAAGTGTGATTATTTATTCATTCGTGGCTGACGTACATCAGCACGATTTCTGGCAACAACGGACTTCAATTGGCTCTCGACCAAAGTAGCGCGTTCAGCCTATGTTCCGCGCACGGTTTGGATATTTGGTTACCTGGATTAGAGTCCTTTTGACCAGCAGTGATGAATAAGAACTCTGGGATGAATGAGAATGGATAACAGTGGGGCAGAGCTACACGCGCCTGAGGACTCAACCACCGAGGCTAAGCTCTCGTAGAGACCCCTCTGCGGAGAGTGCGCTTGGCGCTTGGTTGGCTGCCCCACCCGGGGGGCTTTTCGGCTCATTCGTAGTTAGCGCATGCAAGCTGTCCCGGATAAGCGGGACGTCGTGATGATGCAAGATTAAGCAGTGCAGTGGATTAAAGGGTGGATTCCGGATACGAGTCACATTTTGTTGTACACACTGCAGGAAGTTGGACAGTGGTCTGAGTTATGCTGGAAATAAGACTGGGAATCGAATAACTTAAGGGCAGCGCCACAACCGAGTATGCAGCGTCTCGACGTTATAAGACGTTTCCACTACGTAATCAAACGATGCGGTATTGAGCAATTATTTCACCAAATACTGACATTCTATCGGCTTGGGCAGTCTTTAATACTTACAATGAAACCGATGGTTACGAGTGAGCTTATTAGGGCAAACATCAAATAAAATGAAATATGCTCCAAATTTGAAGACATTAATACGCGTTCGGTTGGGGGGGTCAGATTTACCCTTCGAAGGTTTTCCCGGAATGGTTTCCGAACAACGTAGCCGCGCCAAATTTTGCTTAGCTGTAGACAATTGAATAGCAGAACGTCTGACATCAAAAATTTGGATGTACCTTGTAAGGTTGCTGACCTATGGCAGGTCAAAGTCAGGCCATGGTTTCAGCGAAGGCGTGTTCTAGGTAATTGTTCAATCCGATCAAACAACGGGGTGTTACACGAAACCATACATCTCTGGGACACTTTCTAAGGCAACAAAGCAATTGAATCAACGAATAGCATTGACCTAGGGTCTGGTATGAAGGTCAGACTAAGGTCAAAGCCAACCTGTTTTATTACTCTCCGGCTTTCTGTATGGACTGGTTTCTGGTGCTCATTTCGAACATATTGATAGCAGGGACCGCATTATACACCTTCATTGGACTTCTTATAAGTCAGAATAGGTTACTGACCAAGAATGACCCAGGTCAACATTTTGTTTTTTTAGCAACAACTGCCTAGCGCAATCTTTGTCGCATATCCAGATGCAAAACAAAACAGTTTTATATCATTTTGGTCATCATGACTTAGGTCAAACAAGGTCTCTGACCTTATTTGAGCGTGTGACATTTTGTTCAGAACAGTTACCTAGTCTCTAGGGGTCCTTTGGAGACCAATCTGTAATTTGACCTTGTTTGACCTTATCTCACCCAAAGATCATAACATAGGAACTTCAAACTCTGACTTAAGTGAGTTCACATACAAGTCAACGCACCCTGTGAATTTGGTGTCTCTAGATCTCTTAGTTCCCGAGATCTGAGTGAGGGGGTCAAATTGACCCCTCTACCTGAGCGAAGGTATCCAACCGGCCACCCGGGCGCGTATTAAAAGGTCAAACAAGGTCACTGACCTTACTGAGCGTGTGACATTTTTCTTAAAACAGTTGCCTAGGCCCTAGGGACCCTTTGGAGACCAATCTGGAATGTGACCTTGTTTGACCTTATTTGACCCGAAGGTCATGACTTAGGAACCTCAAACTTTGACCCAAGGGAGTTCACCTACAGGTCTACACACTGTGAGTTCGGTGTCTCTAGCTCTCTTAGTGCTCGGGATCTCAGGGGGATCAAATTGAGTCCCCACCCGAGCGAAGGGCATCCAGCCGGCCACGCGGCCGCGTGTTAAGGCAAACATCGCATAAGATGAAATGTCTTCAAATTTGGAGCTTTTCCTTGAATGGTTCCGCGACTGGAGAGTCCAACGGGGACTCGCATTCGGTGGGCCGCCGTGGCGTCGGGGACTCGCACTCGGTTGAGTTTCCGTGTCAGCATCACGTAATGCCAGCCCGGGCTGCGAAAACCTATGAGCCCGTGGTGAGGGTCAGTTCGATCCAGCGCTTAAAACTTGCCCCGTGTTACAAAGGCGTTTCCTTGTAAGGTCTTCAGCTGAGGTATAGGTCGCCGGGTGGGAGATAAAACATTTCATGTCAAGCAAAACCGTCATCGGTCGCGTGCTTCCTCTGTTAAGAAGGCCCCTACGTCCTGATCCACGCCTGGTTCGAGCCATTCTGATACATAACAGATCAAAGGAGATGACCACAGCAGAACGATCATCCATTGTTCAGTCGTAGATTAGATCCTGGCGCACGTACGACAGCAGGCCAAGTCGTTGAATCACTCGTGGAGAGTATATATACAATAATGTAATATGAATATATATATATATATTTATATATATATATATATATATGTATATATATATATATATTTATATATATATGTATATATATATATATATATATATATATATATATATATATATATATATGTATGACATAATTGTAGGTAGTTGTAGTCAGTGACGGTCATATTGAATTTAGCTCAAGGGCAGATTAGATCCAAGATATTTTGGCAAATCGATGGCACTGTTACCCCGACATAGCTCCTGAGTACCGAGTACCCAAAAATATGTTCGTAGAATAATATGCCCGTTTAGCATTCAGTTTTCTTTAAAGAAAAATATTTGTTGGTCTCAGGTAACCTCAGGTCAGGTGACACATTTAACAACAGAACAGATGGTTATATCATATGACACGAAAGTGGAAAACATTGTTAGATTACGCTTGCGGTTTTTGACGCCTACACAGGCGCCAGGTGGCCTTTTAAGTGTGTGATCCCGTCCGGTTCGTAGCGCTTAGGACTGCAGGGCGTGCTTATATTCATCTTTCGTGACCTTTGCAGGGAAAAATACGCACCTGCCAAATGGGGGCGGACTGATTTGCCCGTGTTTGGATCAAACACATGAGTGGACAGCAGAAGCAAACGAGAGTGGTTCTGCTATGCGATGTCGCGTATGTCTCATTGCAAGTAAACGTAATTTTGGAAAAAATTAAATTGCCTCGTTGGTGAGTGACAACGGGACATTCCGCTACCAAACTGTGCTTCAAATCTGTTAGTTTAAATAGAGCGATCATTCAGCGCAACATGGAAAGTAGTAACGTGGAACTTTGCTTACTATATTTATAGACCGGCTGCACGTTCAGGTGCGGCCAGTCTGTGCCATGTAAACGTGCTTTGCCTTTGTAGCCATTCTATTTTGTAAATTCGCGCAAATGTTGCTTGCAAGCATGCGGAACGTAAGTCACGGAGGCGGTGCGATGGGCATGGGAAAAGCTACCACGAGCTCGAAAGTATTGCGATGGGTAGATGTAATTCACTTTTGGTTTCTAAATCCGGAGTCCGGAAGACTTACTCGTCTTTCATGGCCGCACGACTATGACTGGCCCGACTTGAAGCCGTTAGTATGTCGGTTCTTGCACTTCATGCCACAAGGTTCATGAGCGTCCAAAGTCGCGCAGGTCCCGGTACAGGTCGTCCGCCAAATAAGGCCGTATCCGTTGCGCCCCCTCACGCCTGGGAACGGCGCCTCTGTGCGATCCCGCGGCCGCGAATGAGGATCTCCTAACGGGTCGCGTCTGCCGCCCGTAAAAGTTTGACACAACCTGTTCGCGTGGCGCGTTTAGCGGCTGCTTGAAAAACGTGCGCCGCGGAGATGCGGTCTGGTCGGTCGGACACCCGACGGGGAGTGCCGGGGATGTGAACTGGCGCCAGCGTCCGTGTCTAAAGTGGCCACCGGATTAGTGCATGGATATGCCGGAGCCACCTGGCATGCGCGGTCTGCCCTAGACGTACGGTCAACTGAACTGGCGGAATTCTCGATGGCTTGGCCGGTGGTCTGAATTGGTCCTGTTGCTTTTGGTCACTGTGGTTCTGGCTATTCGAGCGCCGGTGTTGGTCGAAAATTATGGCACGTATGAATGTGTAGAGTCGCATTAGGATAGCTGAAATTGCTCACGTGAAGAGGTCATTGAACCCGTCGGATAACATTTGACATCAGTAGGCTGGTTCAGTTGGCAAGGAAAACACATTCGTATACTATTTAGTTGTAGGTCGCGCATACGCAGGTGTTCAGCCGACACCACTCAGCCCAGTAACGTTGGCACTCACGAACCGACTCGTGCATTCCAACACAAAATCCACGACATTGTTGTGTGTGTATTGGCGAAATCAGTACCAAATCTAGGTCCATTTGAAATTTGGAAGTGGGCAATGCGATAATTGTAGTTTGCCCCGTTGTCAGATGTAGTTAGCTGATAGCGCGTACGCCATGGTCAGATGGTCTCAAATTGTCATCAGCCTGCTTCATTTAGAAATAAAAATGATGCTTCGTTTTCTTCCAAGTGAGACGTACTGTGAACGTTCGGAGTGGAACAAAATATCCCACACTCCGTGATAGCTCGCATGCTGTTCATGTAGCTTTCTCATGCCAACCAAATGAATGCTGTTTTATGTTGTGCAATACGTGTACTTGTGCGAGTAGGTATTATATGAATGTTTGGTATTTAAAGATAACTGTTTAACATAAACATAGTCATGATTTTATAAGAGAAGGCAAATATTCACCAACCATACCGTCGCAGTGCTGGGTAGAATCTGCAGCGGGCTATTTACTGAGGTTTCGATGCTTTTTCAACAGCCGATACCTTATCAATTTGGCGCGATGCTCAAGCTGTGTAAAAATTTTACGGAGGGGAGCGGCGAAAAAATGAACAAAGACAGAATAAATCGCTTTCGACAAGAACGTGGGCGGATGCTCAGGACTCGGAATTTCTAGGTGTCAAAATCGTTCCCAAGTCGGCAAGGCATACCGCACGAGGAGACTAAGTCAGTCCTTGCCCAAGCCATGGAGATGGGTCCTAAAAAGAGGCCTTGGGCTCACACCAACCAGGATGTCAATCCACTACAGGCTTTTAGAAGGTTACTAAGAAGCGCAGTTCCCTTAGCATGGAAGAGTGTGGATAACCCAGATAGAAAAATATTCTGACTTACGGTGTTACGAAACAACGTAGGTTCTGACCTCCGCGGCGTTTGGCTCAATGATGGACACACGTACGGGGAGAGATCGGCAGGATGAGCTCCAGAATCGGGGCGTACAAACTCTGAGATATTGTCCAGGAGAGCTGCTGATGCGGCAAGAAGCTCAGGGCGTGCACGATCAGAGCTAAAGAAGGCAATCGCTGGCCGAATCAGAGCTAAAGAAGGCAATCGCTGGCCGGATCCCTGCGATCTCCATCGAGGTGTAAGAGATGAAGCCTAGACCAGTGCCCGTGTGCGGCACTGGAACAGGAGGCGACCGGCAGCATCTGAACATGATAGTACTCTGCGTAAAACTCAGCCCCTGCGAAATCAAGCGTCGTTGACCTCGGTGTCGATTGGTGTTGTAAAGCATTTTTCTTTTCTGTTATTTCCGTTCATCTTGGCGACGTACTTTCGGAACGATTTCTGAAATGTCCAGCATTTTTATGCGCGAGTTGATGCTTTAGCTCACGCGTAAGTCTTACGTCTATGCGAAGAGTTGCCTACAGACGTATTCGCACCTTACACAATTGCACTTTGTGATGTGTGCATAAGCGTTGACTCGCGCGGAAATGCGTTTTGCAAGGGAGCGTTATCAGCTTACCGGGTGTTGGCCGATAAAAACATTACCTAAGCGAACTGATTGAAATGCCACAGCATTTCTGATAATTTCTCTCCGGATTTCGAGCGCTACTGAAGGTACACAAATGTGGATTAGCATACTGCCTGTGATAAATGAATCGAAATTAAAGCATGACAGTCCCACGATGGGTGGGAGAATGACAGTGACACGTCATGCTGGTGATTGTGGCACGCGTATTAGGTAATGATAATTCGATATTGTCATCGAAATATTCAAGATAAATGCACTCCTTGAAAATGATGAGCAAAAGTCAGAAAACGTTGCAAGCATATTTATCCTAGCCATGACTCAAGCGCGATACACATCAGGATGAAGCCTCCCAATTAGTAAGTGCACTCCTGTGTCAAGTCAATGCATTCGAAGACGTGCCGTAGATCTAGAAGCCTAGGCCCTGATTGTCCGCTGATAGCCGCGAGGTGTCCTTCGCCGCTCCCTAATCGTCTCTGCCATTAGATTTTTGAGCATTGCTGATGGGGCATAAGCCTGGAAGGTATTTGATGCTATGCCACTCAAATGGCCCCTGTTTTGGACCGCCCGCCACGAGGCTAACTCCGGTGATGCGATCTATTGGTCATCACGTTATCTTATGCATGCTTTGGTTCGCAAAAAGCCTGCTGTAAGCGTGTGCCAGTGTGCGTACCTGGTGTGCGTGAAACGAGTACATCAACTACAGCATCGCCACACTTCCCACCACCGGTGTTTCGACACTGAAGGCCTTCCACCACGCAGCATACTATCCCTGGCTTATGTTTACTGGACGAGGTCAGCACTTCATGCGAAACATTCAGGTATGGAAATGACTGAATTTCTAGAATCTTATTAGGCTTAACAACCACGTTATACCACAAACATTAAGGCGAGATATTTTGGGGTGCTTACACCTCAATGAGAATGATGGCTCAGAATGTCATGCTTGGCGAAAAATACCAACCAGGACAGCACCATACAAGCTAGGCAAGCAGCATTTATTCATCTCACTCTTTCGAAATGTAATGGGACGTGTTCAATGTTGCGCGCTACTCTTAAGTGTTATTTAACCCACCTTCTGATTTAAGATCAAGCATTTTAGGCTGAGTACTCAGTAAGAGCTCTGTGGTCTGATAAAGGTATATGCCTCCTGTCATGCTCTGGATGTTACCAAGATGCTTAATCGATCCGAAATGCCCATTACACCAAAGCCGCATTTAGTGCACTGACAGATACAGCATCTCTTACATGACCACGCTTTTAGCGGTCGGTATCCCAACGAACGCCAAGATGAGCACGCCATCTGAACCGGCGTCGCCACGCTTCCTATGAAGCACAGCGCTGCAGACTGACGCGGGCGCCGTTCTCTCGCGGCGTCCTCGCATACTTGCCTGGTGTTGATCGTGATACTAGCGCGTTCTCCGTCGACGCCATACCGACGGTCACGAAGAGGTTGTTTTCGCTGTCAGTCGCCGACGTTCCCGTCACATGCCTTTGCGCTCATCTCTGCCCAGTTATAATCCCCGGTGATGGTGACGTCCTCGTCTCTCACCTTCAGGTGCGCCTTATCTGTATCTCCGCCGAGAATAGCGGTCTGGCACCGGCGCTGACGACATGAACGTAGCCCGGGGCACGGCGGCGCCCGGCTTCGTCGGCATCAAGTTCTGTCAGGAGTGCAACAACATGCTGTACCCGAAGGAGGATAAGGAGAACAAGGTGTTGTTGTACGCCTGCCGTAACTGCGACTACAAACAGATCGCGGACAACAACTGCATCTACGTCAACAAGATCATGCACGAAGTCGAGTGAGTATCACGCCTCCCTCACCACTTGAGAGGCTTTGCTCATTGCGTGCGATTGGCAGTTGCCTGACCAACGTACGTCTTTGTATAAAGGATGGAGGGGGTATCGACTGGGGTGCAGCAATATTTACACGTGGCTTTAGATGATAAATGGACGCATGCGGTCGGAACCCGCGAATGAGCAAATGACTTGCTTTGCAGCGTCTGTAGAAAACTCGTGGGCACCGCATAACTTTGTCTGGCCAGACCGCTAGCTATTTTTGTCCTTGTTGGACAAATTCGGCGATTTTTCCGAAGAGGCCGTTGTGTACCTATGCTTAACTAGCCATGAGCTGCAAGAGAACTTGAGCGGGTTTGAGCGTTGATCTCATAATGGGACACATGCCACGCACTCTTCTATTTACTACGATTGTTCGGGCATGCGCCTCCCTATGGCACGTGTCAAAGCTCTTCACCTTCTCGTTTCGAAACTCAAGTCAGTTTCACAAGCAGCTCACTCATGAAAAGTTCTGGCGTTGTCGGGGATCAACCTGAGGATCTTATTTGCCAACTGGGTGAGGCGGTCTGTGGTCGGTAACGGCCTCTACGCGTTTTTTGGAGGACGAGCCAAACTCCGGGGCTGACTCGGTTGCCCGCAATCATCTGGGAAGCCCGTGGCCGGTGCCGATTGAGAGATTCGTCGTTGTGGCTTGTTCATGCCGCACGGCCCATTTTGGCTTATTTGCGGCGAAATGCTTGGCGAAAAGGGTGATAGAAATTTAGGTGCTCATGTCAGATAAAGCTCGATGGATCGCCCTGACGAACATCCACCACCGTAGCGCTGGGGTATGTATCGAGCGATATCAACGCCATGCGTAATTCGTAATTAGGGCTTAGGCCGGACATGGTGGGGAAAGAAACATTTTCTACTGTGTCAAAAATCGTGCAGAAGTAACGTGTTCGAACCATCTTGTGGGCTGCCCGACATGATACACATTTGTAACTAAGATGAAGTATGGACATGCCATGTGGCGTTTAGTTTTTGGAGCACTGCTGGAAAACAGGTGCTAACAATAATTGGCACTCAATAGATCAGATCAGTATGGTTACATGAGGCCATATAAACCGCTATCATACGTTGTTTACTGTCTCGAAGAGACATTCTAACGCATCACAGAAAGCGCTGGTGTGAAATGGCTGGCCTGGCAATGTGGAGTACAGCAAAGGCGGCGAGCGCTTTCCAACCGCACATATTCAGGCCCAGGTGGAGGGAAAACTAGGACGCACGTGCTCAGTGATTCTTCAGGATGTGATGATGGCGGAAATATGTAGTGACGCTTTGGGAGGCTGTAACAGCGCCGCGTAGTAAATCACACTTATAAAAAAACTGGAACGGTTAATCTGACTGAAACAAGGAAAGTACGAACCTCATTGTCAGATGCAATTGTTCGTGATGTTAGCCGCTGCTTACGGCCCAAAAGTGAAAGCTACGGGCGTTCGAGGTGCTTGAGCTGTTGAAAACCAAGCTGTTCTTTTTCTAGCTTGTGCGTCAGCCGGTGCTGGTGTCACTGTATGCTTGTTCAGTTGGTGATGTTATAAGTAATAGCTGTTGAGTGACGTCACGAACAGTTTGGATTTTGACGTTTCCTTTATTGTAGTAACCTTTTGCCATACAGTTTCTGAACACAGGACGATAAAAATGTCTTCTTGTCGTCATATAATACCTTCCCAATCTACTGCATCTGGAACTACTGGTCTCGCGAGAACAGTATGATACCATCGCTGTAAAATTCGCAAATAAAACACCAAGAGATTGCCTGTTTTCGCTTAGCAAGTCATCCACGTAACGGCGAGCGATGAACCCAAGATTGCTGATGATTCATACCAAGGTGTGCTGGGCTGACCATCTCATCCTTCCCGGCCGACTATTCCAAGGTGACCCGCTGTGTTGTCGTGGATCCCATCCTGGACTAATACGTAATTGTCTTTAATAACATCTTGACCGTGAAAACACCCAGTTGTAAATAAACCATGGATGAATCGCATTTCGTGAATTGAATAATGCGACGTGTAGTTAAACTTGTTTTTTTAGCTATACGATACAATCCGCAATCCCTTCACCGGGGTTTCTCCTAGCGCTGGAAAAATGTCTGATGTGTCGCCAAAGGGAGTTCCGGCACCGCCAGCCTACGCGCGTAATGCCTTCGGACCATAAAGCAACGAAACCATTAATAGTCAACAACAAAACATGCAAGACAGTGGTAAGAGCTTTATTTCTCGCAGAATAACCAGGGGAATGGCGAGATAGGTGGATTTTTATTTCGGCGATATGCCTTTATCGACACGAATATCAGTAGTCTCGAAAAGGCATGTAGCCGAGATATTAGTCCACCTATCTCTCCATTGTTCGGGTTATTCCACGAGGAACAAGGCTATTAGTACCGTCATACGCATATGCATAATGTTCATCGCCAATATACTTAACAGCTCACGAAAAAACAGGTGTTCTCCGATAGGCTTAGCTAGGTTTTGTGAAAGCATGAATAGAGAAACTGCAATTTGTCAGTCATAAAAGAAACAACAGGAACAACCATTTCCAGAGAGCTCAGTCCAGCGCTAAGCCATCGCAGAAATGAGGCGCCGACCAGTGACGTTACTGCGGCCCAGCCGACCAGTGACGTGCGATGGCTTAGCCGACCGATGACGTCACTGCGGCCTAGCTGACTGGTGACGTCACTGCGGCTTAGCCGACCAGTGACCGTCACTGCGGCCTAGCCGACCAGTGCTGTCGCTGAAGCCTAACGGGCCATTGACGTCACTGCGGCCTAGCCGACTGGTGACGTCACTGCGGCTTAGCCGACCAGTGACCGTCGCTGCGGCCAAGCCGACCAGTGCTGTCGCTGCGGCCTAACAGACCAGTGACGTCACTGTGGCTTAGCCGACCGATGACGTCACGCAGAATAACTTAAATATAACGATGGTCTTCGAGTGACTTTATGGCTCCTCAGTTTGCGTTTTTTTTTCTCGCTTGCATGGCTTTGTATTGGGCACTGAGCCCAATCTGTTGACGCTTCAAAATCATGGCATATTGGGAGCAATGGCGAAGCGTGATGCGGAGCCCGGCTGGCCACGGCCAGAGCGGGCCCTCGACTCTCTGCGGCAGTGTCGAGCAGGGGCGCAGCTAGGATTTTCGGGTGGGGAGGCTGGGAGCTCGTTGAGAACGCATCACGCCGATTTTTGACTTGCTGTCAGGAGCCATCTGGCGAATAAAGAGGACGTGTGCGTCTAGGGGAGGGGCTCTATTCGAGGCGCCCCAAGTACTGAGTGCCGAGCACCACTAGTGGCCCGCGTGCAGCGCAAAACTGCGTCCTGTCCTGAAGAACCTGTCTGCGGAGCAGCCACGTGGAGCTAACGGTTTCATGGCCGAGTAGCACGGTGCTCCCGATCTGTACGCCACGCTTATCCGCTGCGCCACCCATTTTTCGGACGTGCCTGTCGTTAAAATTCAGGATTAAGTGAATTCCTATCTCCCGGACAACATTTCTAATTCCGGCATCTTTTTTGGAGTGTATGTGCTGCGGATGGGAGGGGGGATCACTTGTTTGCCGAAAACGATTCGCGGTCAACCCAGCGGTCAGTTTTTTCCTAAACGGAATTTCACTTTGCCGATGTGCACTTTTCTATGTACTCACTGTCGATGCGCTGTGGACGGGATGGCCTCAGCTTCTGCGGTCGTCGGTGCTGTCGGCGCGACCGACACGGCCTCAGTCAGCCTCTGTTGGAGAGCCGGCAGGTGTCAGGAGCTGTCGTCGCCCGGCACACACCACACTGATCAGGCGGATCAGCGCCGGAGCGGCCTGCCGGTCAGAACCGTGGGTGGCTGTTGGTCTGGGCCAGGTCCGCAGCCTCTTCGCCTGCGGTTTCAAAGTGGTCAGGCCGCCGTTTGGTGTCGGCGTTGACAGACGTCTTTGTCATTAGAAAGCAACGACGGATGCTTATCCTCACAGGCCTTCTTTGAGGAGAGGCATTGAGGCAGTTCTTAGGTGCGAATAGACCATACCTTATGCCAATCGGAGGTATATTTTCTCGTGTAACGAGGCTGCCGGTCTCCATCCTAACTTGCCGAAATTTAAATGACTTCCATGTCACAATAACAACGGTCCGTGGCGTAGCGAGACATTGCAGAACCACTGCCATGGTCTGCTCAGGCTCACTCATGGGTACAAGCTGTCACGAGCAGTCTTGGTAACAGAGACCGAATGACAACGTCCGTGTTCCTTGTTTGTCCGCGAAGCCCGGAGGCGGCTGCCGTGCACCAACTGACCTGTGTCCGGGCCCGCCGGGGTGACCCGGCCTCACCTCCCACCGTCTGGTCCCCGCACTGTGTGAGGGAACACAGAGGCGCGCCCAGTGCGGGTGGGGAGGGGGGGGGGGGGGGCAGCGCGATGACGCAGCCAGCATGGAACGTGCAGAGCACACTAGCCGCTCGCAGGGTACTTAAAAAAAAAACTTTGCAGTGATGGTCAGTGTTGGCATGTCATCACGCTATCATGCTGTTTTTCAAGCGCGTGAAGATTTTGGAGAGCGCTTGTTCGTCGTCATTGGAAAGATAATGCCATAGAGCCGCGTAGGCTAAGCGTACTTTACGACCGTGGGTAGACACTGAGCCCCGAGCTGCACCTGATATCTCTTCTTGATGCGAAGATACGTCCTGACGTTCAAAGCGATTTATGACTGGGTCTCGCACTGACATAAACCCTGCATTTTGTGGCTTGGGTTGAAACTGTAAATTATTCGTAAATAACGTTCGCTTACGCCAATGGATGATGATTTAGCTTCAAGTTAGCGTTGAACCTTATGCCACGATAATGCTCAGTGAATAGGTAAGATATTTAACCACCGTAAGGCTCAATTTTTTCTCTTGATAGCCGCGTGAATGGCTGGATCTCATAAAGGGTGAGTATATTACGTAATAGCTCAAACGACGTGGGCAGCCAGGATGAGTTCAACGCTTGTTTGACGTGTCTCATTTACAGTACGTGTGGGTGGAGGCCTTTCGTGCCTTGCAAGGCTATTTCGGAGCTTTCCCAGGGCCGAAAAGTGTACTGAAGGTTGTGGCGGGGATCTGCAGAGCTGGATGGCATTCCGGGCGTATCGGAAAACCGATGCCCTTTGTCAGCGCGTGCTTGCCGTCAGCAGCGTTGTCTGAGCATGACCAACAGATGAATGTTACAAAAGTCCCAAGACGCGTCTAAAGCGATTCGGTGGGTCAAAGGGAATTTTTCAGGTGTGTATAGAATCTGAACTGAGATAACCAGGTTGTGGTTTACGAAGAGCCACTCCCAGACAAGCTTACCAAGGCCTGAAATGCTGTAGTCCCTGAGTTATCGCAAATAATCGGTGGGGAGTTAAAAGGATTGGGCCCACTAAGGTACCGTTCTTTACTCTCAGTTGTAGGGCTCAATCTAGTAATCGCTTGATTTGCATGATGCTTTTCCGCTAGGACTTGCTTCTTCACCATGGAAGAGCTGTGCGAAGCACCTCCATTAAATTGGGTCCAGCGAGGGATGAGTGGTACCTACTTTCACCATGACGGTGATGGCATTCTAATGTGCGGGGTGGGCTCTCATGATGACGATGTTTCAGTCCGTAGCGTTACTGCCGAAGGCAAAGCGCCAAAGTGACAGCACATATATAGATAATGACGCAGGCAAATTTTGAATTAAGCCTCACCACATGACAAAATGCGCTCGCCCGCGGCGCGCTAAACCGGGTTTCCAGTTGAAACTTGAGCTGCGCACCGATTGCGAAGTCCTGTTCACTGTTCACGTGCTTGCCTTTTTGTCGAACCTTGACTGTGAAGTTGAAACTTGAGCTGTGCTCCGATTGCGGAGTCCTGCTCACTGCTCACGTGCTTACCTTTTTGTCGAACCTTGACTGTGAAGTTGAAACTTGAGCTGTGCTCCGACTGCGAAGTCCTGCTCACTGCTCACGTGCTTACCTTTTTGTGGAACCCTGGCTGTGAAGCCGGCGCCACCGCGGTAGCTTGCTCTCACCTGGTGGTGTGGAGCTTCTTGACATCGCCGCCGTCGCCGCCCTGAATGTCTCACACGGGGCATGAATGTCGGTGTTTCGTTAAGCCATCGTAATCTTGTGGCATATGAACAAAACATCACTTACCGGTTTACGCAGGTGGCAGAAAAAGATCAGGACCTGTATTTCAAACGTGCCATAAGCGCCGTTGTAGTGGTACGTGCCAATTGGCACCAAAGACGAAAGCCGTTCTCTTTTTTAGGACACGAATAGGTTACTTAAACATAAGGATATCTGTTTTATGCCGACGCCATAGTTTCTACCTCGTAACTGTTGTGGAGGCCTGGTTTTGCGTGATAATCAGTTGCCTGTGTCCTGCTTTAGTCGGCGACTACAACTTTGACTTGTCATTAGTTAGTGCAGATACGGGGGGCACCTAGACGCGACTAACAGAAGGATCTTGTTTATTGAAAGCTTAATTTTTGATAGTTTTGCGTTGTGTTGAAGGTGTAGGGGTTGCGATGAGTGTCACTGTCAGTCATAACCGACGGTTAGACCCCACAGTGGGTTCTGACCGTTGGTTATCACCACTATTTGTTGCCGTCGCTTGGCATACATGGTAAAATGACGTTGAATTTTGTCGCCATTAATAATTGTAGGTTAATTTGAAATGTACTGATTAACCCACATCCGAAGTACATACGGAATGGAATGTGTCGATTAACAATTTGCTACTATAACACCTCAGTGGAGAATTCCTTGATTTTCGCTCACAGGGCGCGCATTGGCCCGAGTCACCTGTCATGCTGGTTGCGATATGAACCCCCATTTGCGATCGAGACGATCAGGGCGGTACCGACGCTTGACCTGACTCCACCCCCGCCCAAATCGGCCGATCGACCCAGCCCCTGGGCCGGCGCAGCCGCTTTAAGCCGCGGACGCTTTGCACGCGCAGCCTCTGCTGCGACCCCGAGCCGGCTCTGGCCAGCTCAGCGACCTTACGCGGCGGGGCGGCCGCGTCGGCGGGCGGGCGCGCGTGGGTCACCGGCGCAACAGTCCACGCTCAGCGCAGGGAGAGGTGACGTTTTTGCCTCGTCACAGTGACGGGTCAGATGGCGGCTGCTGACCAGCGGCAGTGACGTTTGTTCCCCTGAACTGGTGCCGGTTACAGGGGCTCGTGCGCCGGGGGCCCCGAAAGGACGTGAATGAGCGTGATGTTCACGACAGCTTGGCTTACCTTGGGGTGTTGGCTTGTTGAAAGAAGATTTGTTCCTTTGGGCCATTCATTCCGTATTCGCTGGAACCGATTTACACACCGAAATGAGTCAAGGTTGTTTTTCCTACGCCGTAGAATTCGTCATGAATGTGGCAAATTTCGTCTTTGGACTTGGAACCTTGGAGCATTTGTGATGCCGATTCTGCTTTATCACGTACGCTCAACCTTTCGCTGATCCTCTGCGGACAAGAAAAAAAACAGGGCTTACTTCATCTGACCCGTTACGAGTGCAGAAATCAATTTGTTACCCTGACAAGGAACATCGCTCGATGTAGAGCTCAGTGAGCCGGCTACGCTTCAAGGTAATCGCACATGTTGCACGTATCCTGACAACGGTCACGGAATATAAGTTTGAATAAAAGGTGTCGAGATGAAGGTGCGAGACCGTGATTACTGCAGAACAGCGACTTGGTGCTTTCTGGTGGGAATACAGCTGAACGGTGTCTGATTAGGGCATTGCCTGACTGTGATGTTGACAGGATATTTCCCTCGCGTCACGAGTGAGCGTGCCAGCACGCACTTGTTCGGCGCAAAATCGCGACGGTTAACAAGCTTCTTGGTCAACTTGCACAACATTGTTTCCGGCTTAGGTGGGTGCAATAGCCACGATTCGTGATTTCGGTTGCTCTACGTAGAAAAAATGATTATGAACGCACGCGGCATTAGTCGCGCGGTAACGAGACGTAAGCACGGCATGGGCTTTCCTCGCCACTGCCGACGTGCGCTGCGTCCTGGACGTGGTCCTGCTTCTGGACACTCTCGTCACTGCTGTCGGGCGCTGCGTCCTGGACGTGGTCCTGCTTCTGGACACTCTCCCTGGGTGTGCGACTTGCGGCGGCTCACCGGCGGAGCGGACCGCGGAGGGGGGGGGGGGAGAGGGCCTTCGGGTCTCAGGACCCACCTTCCGCTATCCGGTGCGAAACCGGTACCGGAGCCCAGACCAGGTCCCGGACGGTCCTCGCCCGCCGGTTCCGCAGGAGACCGAGGTTTGGACCCGGCCCCGGACGGTCCTCGCCCGCCGGTCCCGCAGGAGACCGAGGTTTGGACCCGGCCCTGGACCGTCCCCGCCCGCCGGTCCCGGAGGAGACCGCCAGTGTGCAGAGCTGGCGCCCATTGGCTGCAGCCCATGTGCGTGTTGTATCGATTGTTTCTTTACATATTACCTGCTTTGATGTCTGCTGCCTACGTGATCTGATGGAAAGGTGCTGAACTTGTTATTCAGCGGCACTGGGTTCGAACCTCAGGGCGCACGTATTGTTTGGCCCGCCTGTCAGGAACGATCAGCTTGCAGCTGGCCAAAGGGTGTCATCCCAGGCCCGGGGCGGCCGTGCCTCAGCAATGCTGGGCACGTGGAACTCTCCCCAGGCTTGTCTAAAAAAAAAAACAGACAAAATATCCCTTTGGATGGAACGACACAATTGGTTGGTGGGTTCAGGGTGCGAGCCACGAGCTTGGCTTTGTAACTGCTGGTGACCCCGAGCCATGTATGCAAACCAATCTGAATACGTCTATCTTAAAGCTCTATGTGACATGACCATGGTCTGGGGAGTTGTCCCTGGTCTGGGTTCCAGGGCTCCACGCCTGACGTTGGATGAGTCTCCTTTACGTCTAAAGAGGGATGGGTCTCATTCACGTCTGGCGTGGAATGGGTCTCCTTCACGTCTGACCTAGAATGGGTCTCCTTCGCGTCTGACGTGGAGTGGGTCTCCTTCACGTCTGACGTGGGATGGGTTTCCCTCACATCTTATGTGGAATGGTTCTCCTTCACGCCTTACGTTGAATTGGACTCCTTCACGTCTGACGTGGGATGGGTCTCCACGTGCCCTGAACGGAGGGTCGACCGTGGCCGGCGTGCTAGCCGGCTATGTGGAGCTCCGGGGTGTTCGCCTCTCTCGTAGACCGCTCTCCGTTGTCTCCGTTTGGCGATCGGCTGACGGCGGGCTTTGTGTGAAACAAAGTCTGACATTAGTTCGGTATCTTGTTCTCGTCAGATCGTTGCCGCTTTGTTTGCGGTTTTGTGGGTCTACTCGAGCAATATGCTGGCGTGTTTATTGGGCCAGCTGATTTGTCTTGATAGTCTGATCTCAGGGATAGATGTGCAAGGTTAGACAAATGTCAATACTTGAATAGGAGGTAAGTTACTCATGACGTTTGTCGTAGGACACTAAAATAAACATTTTTGGCAAGTACGTAACATTATCTCTTATATGAGGGTAGTCCACAGCCACCACTTACAGAAATATGGCCAGCAGAGGTGTGCAGGCAGATGTTAATACTGATAGGTATTGTTCAGTATGGCGCGGAACGCGCTTTGTCGATGAAAGGGTATTTTCAGTCCAGTGTTTCAATGAGTGGCACTCCACCAAAATATGAAGTGTCAGCTCCCGTGGAACCCTTGTTAGTTTTCAAGACGGCTGTCGCAACACCCTGAATCGCACTCGGATCTAGTGCGCGTCTGTCGATTACTTCAGTCGTTTATTGAAGTTACTTCTGCGCCTCAGCACAATGACACGGCGTCAGTAATGGGTAATGCAGACCTGATGCCCGTAAAGCTCTGCGCCTTGAAGGTAAGTGGGAAATAAACATAGCATGGAAGGAGTCATAAGCGAGAGTCATGCAAAAGTCGTTGAAACATACCACGGGCAGCGTCATCAAAAAGGCCGACGCCGGTGGTGATAGCAGTCGCAAGATCAGGAGCGGCCGTCCCCGATCCCGAGGCGGCGACCGAGACAGTTCTAAAGCGCTTCGGGGCACGCACCGTTGGACGCAGTGCTCGCTTGTATTTAAACTGATGTGCACTTCTGTCAGGAAATGGCGGAAATCGCCTCACAGGCTGAACCTTACGTTTTGAATTTGCCGCGCTTTATGTGTTAGCGTAAAGGTTTACTGAGAACTGATTTTGCTCTGAAGCAAAACACGCAGGTTCGCGAGTAACTCACCTCACGCGAAACATTAACATCGGCTTCGCAGTGTATGTTGGATGCCCATAGTTTTTGCTGAAACCGCAGATAGCTACACTCATTTTAAAGGAAAGCTTTCGCACTTTTAAATGATGCATTTTTCACTATGCCGCATCCACTGGGCTGTGAGATGTGCTCCTTAAATCTGTTGTTAACAATTAATCACCACGTATATTGATATGTAGGTGGTACACAACAGTGCAGTGGTACAGTTGCCACACGCTTTGGCTGTTGGTCACCGGATTTGGGATAATCGTCTTGTGTCTTTGTTTGCACCCGACTTTTCCTTAGCTGCTTGCCGTACGAACATGTAGATACGCGACGTTGAACCCGTCTAGAAGGTTGTGAAGTGGCTGTCCTTGAATACGAGCCAGTTTGGCTATTTCGACCCTGTCGAGAAGCACCTCCTGAATGTTGAGCGCCCGAGATGTTATAAAAAAATGATTTTCACGTGAAGTATTGTGAGACGGGGGATCCGTTCATGTGGGAACAACGATGTTAGACGGAAGCATTTGTGTGAACCTTAAGACGTTGGCCGTGTGAAAGTCCTTGGAATGATGGAACAAGATCTGATTGCGCCTTTTTGCTCACGTCGCTTGCTATTGCCGGAGAGGCCGTAGGCAGAGTGCGTTTTACTTGTAGCCTAGTGTAGCAAACACGGCCAGCTTTGGAGCGGCGTGGGTCGTAACTAGCCGATGCTTTGTCCCGTTCCATCCATGCATTCGGCGGGGTATGCCACTTTTCACAGTTTTTAACCAGAGCCTTGCATGCCCTGTACAATTCTCGCGCGGCCGCGCCCGCAGTGAAGTGAGCTGGGCGCGACGGAGCAGCTTTCGAAGCAAAGAATGCGGAAATTACTCATATGCGACTCCTCGAATGCTCTTGGATATATAATGGATGGTTTAGCTAGACGTGATACGAGAATTGATTGCACCAATCAGCTTATCATCCACCATGATTCCAATGAGTGTCAGTGTCATGAATGGTGCGCTGCACGTGGCAAAACATTGCGTTGCTGTCAGTGAAGAGCTGCGACTGTGATCTCTGCGGTCATATCGTCGCCTGTCGCCCGGTCCGGAGATAGCTGTCGTTGCTGTCAGTGAAGAGCTGCGACTGTGATCTCTGCGGTCATATCGTCGCCTGTCGCCCGGTCCGGAGATAGCTGTCGTTGCTGTCAGTGAAGGGCTGCGACTGTGATCTCTGCGGTCATATCGTCGCCTGTTGCCCGGTCCGGAGATAGCTGTCGTTGCTGTCAGGAGAGCTGGGGCTGTGATCTCTGCGGTCATATCGTCGCCTGTCGCCCAGTCCGGAGATAGCTGTCGTTGCTGTCAGTGAAGAGCTGCGACTGTGATCTCTGCGGTCATATCGTCGCCTGTCGCCCGGTCCGGAGATAGCTGTCGTTGCTGTCAGTAAGGAGCTGCGACTGTGATCTCTGTGGTCATATCGTCGCCTGTCGCCCGGTCCGGAGATAGCTGTCGTTGCTGTCAGTAAGGAGCTGCGATTGTGATGTCTGCGCCTGTCGCCCGGTCCGGAGATAGCTGTCGTTGCTGTCAGTGAAGAGCTGCGACTGTGATCTCTGCGGTCATATCGTCGCCTGTCGCCCGGTCCGGAGATAGCTGTCGTTGCTGTCAGTGAAGAGCTGCGACTGTGATCTCTGCGGTCATATCGTCGCCTGTCGCCCGGTCCGGAGATAGCTGTCGTTGCTGTCAGTGAAGAGCTGCGACCTGTGATCTCTGCGGTTCATATCGTCGCCCGTCCGCCCGGTCCGGAGATAGCTGTCCTTTTGGTGAAGGATGACTCCAGTGTGTAACAAAGTAAATTTATCGCCGATTGTTTGAGATTATGGACCACTCTAAGCGGATCTACATATTCTATAAGCAAGAGAGGTATTAAGCTTCTTAAAGGACGTCAGCTTCATGTCATTATCTTCCAAAACACGAAGTGTGTTGGCATATGTCCTACGGGGGTTCTTTCACATTCGCGCTGCGTGGGGAATCCTCAGAGCCTGCCACCTCTGTAAGATCTTGAAAGCCAGCGAGAGCGCGCGTCCTACGGGAGTTCTTTCGCCTTCGCGGTGCGTGGGGAAACCTCAGAGCCTCCCACCACTCTAAGATCTTAAAAGGCAGCGAGCTGGGGCCACGGCATTGGAAAGCTCTCGTCCAACTTAATCAGGCATCTGTGACTGAGCAATTGTGGATGTTCCCTTTGACAGGTAAAATCAGGTCACAAGGTTGATTTAGCAGTTTACAGACTCCTCAGGTTACCTCAAGAACTTACCATGTTCCGACAACTAGGAATATGGCGTGGAATAGCTTTGGGGAAGTCCATCAGATGGGCACCAGTGACATCGTCACACGTGACCTATGATATGTCATGCTAGGTCAAATGGGTGTTGCCTTGGCTCATGTGGTTCTGTTAGGAGCTCAACAAGCCACGTTATGAAGTCAGCAGCGTTAGTAAGGCCTTGCAAAGCTATTATATATGTGTCATTTAGGTTTAAATTGTATGACGTTCAAAAGATCAAGTCCGGTGACAAAGAGTCAACGCTTGACCTAACCTGACCTTTGATGACCTAGTCTAACACCGCAAAAGAAACTAGAACGGTACTACGGCACTTAAATGATATAAGAAAATCATCAAACGGGCAGCGTCTGTTTTTGTGCAGTCGTTTGCGTCTTCCTTTCACGTCTGTGTCCGTGTTTTTGCAATTGTTTTGTGCGAAGTAGGTAAGAATGTCTGCTTGGATATGTAAGCGACAGCTGTGGGTGTTTTTTTAGTTGTGCATATAATTGTTAATACTCAATGTTAGTAATATGATCGGGCCAGAAAACATGGGAATGCGTTTTCTGCGAGAAATAACATATTTTGTCGTTTTCGAGCAATAGTCCGCTGACGTAACTTCGAGAAAGACGTCATGGATTAAAACCCGTCAGGGTTAGAAACTGTCAATGATCACACCCTGCTCGAAAGTTCTGTAAACTGCCCAAACCCAAAATTGCAGCACTGTGCTCCACATCGTGTAAAAAACATTCCGGGAAAACCTCAAGGACAAATCCTTATTTACCGATGTTCTGAGCCCCCCGCCCCCCCCCCCCCGCTCTCAGCGCGAGGACTAAGACTTCACGCTTACTCGTCTTGTTGTTAAACCGGCTATCGTAGCGCCATCTTGTCGCCACTATCAAAATGATCCCCCGATTGTTTGTGGCAGCGGTGTGCGTTGTTGCCATGGTCTGTGTGCTATTCTTGGACGCGTGAAGCACTGATACGGTCGCCGACGAAACAACCACCTCTCGTCAGGCTTCCCTGCAGAGGCTGTGAAATAGCCGTTGTGCGGGGCTCGAACCTGGGCGTGTCGTTCACAAGCCCGACGCGCTGCCGGATTCGCCTCTTAACACAGACGACCGTGATCGTCATCACAAGCACCATCACCAGGCTGGTGGTGACGGCAGTCCGCGAGCGTTCCTACCACCAGCGGCTGACGGGTGGTCCCGCGTTGGTTACGTGTCCGATGGAATCGGACCGCACGCCGGCTGATTGTCAGGTAGAATCGGACCACGTGCAGACCGGCTGATGTGGAATCGATGCACGTGCTGGCCGGGCGTGAGTGGAATCAGGTCACGCGTCGACCAGGTGTCGGTGGAATGAGACCACGTGTTGGTGGAATCGGACCACGTGTCGGCCACGTGTCGTGGGATTCGGGCCACGTGCCGGTTAGGTGTCGGTGGAATGAGGCTACGTGCTGTTCATGAATGGGAGGAAACAGACCACGCGCCGACCAATTGTCGGTGGTGTCGGACAACATGTCGGCCAGACGTCGCTGGAGTCGGACTGCTCATCGCGATCCTCTTGGATGCCTCGTTGCCGGGCTGTGGCATGCCGTCGGCCAGCTAATCCTCCAGTCCGCGTCGTGTCTGCGGCCAAGATCTGGACAGGACACGTCCGTGATGCCGCCTCGTCTGCGGTCATCGCCGAGGCTTTGCCGGCAGGTGTCAGTTAATGGTGGCGATACTTTTTAGAATGGCAATTAGCTGCCCGGCGTTGAACGCGGTCCAGTTGGTCTTGACCGGCATGGAATCTTGGGAAATTTATTTACTTTGCGCTACCGTGTGAGGCCAGCGGAAAAAATCGCAAACACCCTTTTACCGCCGTGCGCCACGCGGGGGACCAGACTCAGGTACTTAGCCTTGGCCCGCTTATGTCCGGTTGTACATCGTCCACTTCGCGGGTGGGACTGGCATGGTATCACGTCATCAGCACGCATTTTCTTCGGGGATTATTCGGCTAAGTTATCGGTAGCCGTGTCATTTATGCCAATTGGGTCTTACCCTACTCTGATGGCAATCCTCCAGATCCCCCGACGCATTGGTGGATACTATTGAATGATCGGTTAAGCGGCGGTCGAAGCGCGGTGGCGGAATGCTTGACGCGCAGCTGCGAGGGTGCGCGTTCCGAGGCCCGCTGGCACCAGTGCTGCAGCGTGTGTTCCCAGGCCCGCTGGCACCAGTGCTGCGGCGCCCCCCGCGACAGCTAGCGTGAATGATCGCTGCGCCTGTCGGTGCCGATGCTGCGCGTGTCGCAGATTTCTCAAATGTTGTTAACATCCGGACGCGTGTTAGCGTAGGGAACGATGACATCGGAGATGTATTGTGCTACGATTACTGAAGAGGCCCTGCAGACAGTGAAGCTACCTTTCTGCTGGTTGCTGAACCGCTCATCGGAAGCTGTAGTAGTGTCCTGGGCGACCAATGAAATTAGAAGTGGCAATCTGAATTATTCCGCGAATGTGTTGATCTCGCCGTACAGGAGTGTTTCACCTTGCCCTACGCCCTACAGGAGCTTCAGAGTGTTATGCCCTACCCTCAAGGCTCGAATAATGAGCAAGTTAGATCCACGGGGAAGATAGCATCAGAAACCCCTCGTCAAATTGCCTCAGATTTATGTGACTGAACAATTTGGCTGTGACCTTTGACGGGCCAAGTCGGGCCATAGGGTCATATTAGCACTTCATAGACCCGTCGTGTTGTCTCAAGAACTTAGCATGTGACGACGATGCGGAAGACGGCGTTCGACAGCTCATGAAAAAATGCTAGTAGGTGGCACTGGCGGATATCGGCAGATGTGTCTAATGGCATGTCATAGCAAGTCAAAGAAGTGAAGGTTGTTACGTCGACCCGTACGGCTACATCAAGAACTAATCCAGCCGCATCAATGGAGGAAAACAACATGAGAAAGGCCTCCCAATTATGGATGATGTGTGCCATTAAGGTCTAAATCATGTGACTTGAAGGGTATAATCTGGTTACAAAGATCAAAGTTTGACCTACTTTGACCTTGAATGACCGAACCTTTCAAAAGCTACCAGCACGATATTATTGCAATTTTGAATGGTAAGGAAGAGAAAAGAAGTCTAAAAACCTCTAGAGTGGATTTTCTGTAAGAAATATCCGTTACTTGTCTCATTTGAGCAAAATAGCACCTACATGATCTCGAGAAAGAGGTCATAGATCATGAATCGCTTAGATTGCATAGTTAAGATGTTCATAACGTGTGTCAACAGAGGGTACATTGCAGCCATCCAAAATTACAGTCCTATCCCCAATACCGCTGGGAAGGTATTCCGGAAAAACAGCAAGGGGGCTTCGGAGACCAACTCGCTGGGTGGGTATTATTTCCATCCTAATATGTTTATGAAATATAATGCAATTAATCATAGGAGTTTTTGAATTCAGTAAATAAAAGGCAGACAATTTGAGATGTGACACATTTGAGTATGTAAAAAGTTCCGTTCGCGTGCGTGCCGGTTTTTTTTGCAAATCTACTCGTGGTTCCGACCGCATATCTGCTGATAACTGCTGGGCAGATCCGGTACCTACCGATGTTACTCATGCTCGAGCAATGCGTGATGTGCCGGATGCATCGAATCATCCATGGCCGCTAGTCGCGTGGGCGCTCCCCCCCCCCCCCCTGCCGTTGATCCCACCCGTCCGCGGCGACAAACCCCGACCGGCCGTCTCCGCGCCAGCCATCCGCCCCAACCCCGCTCCCGCCGCCGAGAGTAGCAAGCGAGTTGGATGGGGAGTCCGGTGACCCCTCGAGTGGGCGGATGTCGGCGGTCTTCTCTCCCTGGACCGACGAAACATGGAGATGGTTGCTCTTTGGTGTGGGAACCTGGGTGGGCATGTCAGCCCTCCACCCCTCCTGGTCCTCACTTTTGGTGTATGGAACGTAGACGACGGTGGTGCATGCCTGATACGGTGATCCCTGGGCTTCTTGCGACCTGAATGCTCCAGGAATCAGCATTCCCTGTACCTGTGTTTTCCACCCGTTAACAATGCGTGTAACATTCAAAAACCGAACTTTTCAGAGGATACAAGTGACAACCCCCTGTTCGGGTTCTTATCGGTTCTATTTCGCTTTGAGGCGTCCGGTTTTTGTAGTCACTCTGGCATACCTTGTGCGTTTGCCTTAAAACACAAGTTTTAAACAGCTGATTTGCCTATGTACGGATTTGCTGTGCCTTGTCATACTGCATAATATCGCGCTTACGCGACACGTATTTTGGTTAAAATACGAAGATAGAACGGGTGAAATGCACCAGAAGATCGCTCTGCGCCAAATCAAGAAATGCCATATTACCGATATGAAAATTAGTTCCTAGATTGCGGACCTGGCACCTGAGACGGCCCCTGACACATCTGAGGCGGCTTTAGCCGGCGGTGGATGTAGTTCGGCAGACGCTGTCCTGTGCCGATTGTTTTCGGTCGTCCCCTGGTCAGCTCTTCGGGTCGTTTTCTGCCGTCCTATGCTTAGTTCTTGAAATAGGGGTTGGGATCTTTGCGCGCGAGGCATGACCCCTGTGGCCTGCTTTTGCGTGTCACAGATCGTACATGCTGCTTGGTACTATCGGTGTATGGGTTGGTGGCCCACGTACGACACAATGATTGTTCTTCCCATTGTCTTAGCGCACACAGGTCTGGAAGAAGGAAAGCGGCTGCGAACAATAACGGACTAGTTGGCCTTAATTGACCCGTCGGAAATCATTTGCATCAATGCTTAGTTGCACTAATCATACTCATCTATGCGTAAGCTATTGGGTGTCGCTTTCTTTTCTTATCCAGTATGTTTTCGTTTTCGATGTAGCAGGGCACTGTAATACACCCCCGCCCAACGAAAGTGAAAAAGTCATCCGGTTATATGTGAATACTGTTCATAAACTGAATAAAGGGCAGCTCATGAAATACCATGCATCATTCACAAAAGGCATTTTTGGGTAAATAACATAACGTAACATTGCAACACGCTCGGAATGCCTGTCAGGAGGCGATCTTAATTTTCCAGGAGCAGCCTCGCAGTACTGGAGAGGCAGTTGGTCACGTCTCGAGACGGTAGCTGCCAAGGCAGATATAATTATTGTGTCGGGCTGTAGCCGTCCAGGTTCAAGATTGGGGACACGGATCCTGACAATCAGTGCTTGGGATCGTGTCGACTGATAATGCCAGTCAGTGAGCTGTGGCTGGTGGCCGATCATAGCCTAGCGTGCAAGATATGGTTGACAGACGCCGCCGTCAGCACACTGAATCCTGGTGATGTATCGCACCAGCCAACATTCTCGATCCTCGCCACCGATCCTGACATTCTTTGTTCAGGGTCCTGGTGACGCATTCTCGGAGCCGATCAGCAGCATCCTGGTGACAGACCGGCGGAGGATAATACCTTCCTCCGTGATTCAGTGGGCGGGACGAGCTGTGGGGCAATCGGCATGCCGTCCTCGCCGGTCGGCTCGGTCGCGGCCCGACCGACTGTCGCGTAGCAAGCCATCCGACGGGAGATTTGGTTTAATGTGTCATGGCTGCAGACGGAGGCATGCCACGCTCGGGGTCGCGTGGTGTCAGGGAGAGCCGGCCGAGAGGGTGCAGGAGGCGGCACATAAGCGAGTGTAAAGACGGGAACTCAGAGATCTACTCGTCTTGATTGACACCGGGGATTGCGGTCATCCGATTTAATCGCTTTTGGACTATTCTGTCGGCTCATTATTGTAATGAATGTTATCCCGCTGCGTTTTTAATTGGCACTGAGTCGTGGTTAGTGCGTGTGGTGCTCCATCGTGTCTGCATACCGAATATTAGAGAACATGTCATTAACAACTCCATAACGCATTCCCAACTGAAAACAGCGAAGTATTACGTGGAAAACTTTCAAAGCTGTCTCATGTTCCCAAGAAGTGTTGAGCTTTAAGCATTGCGATGTATTACACGTGGGGCAGGCAGGATAGCATCACAGTTTGAAAAACACTAACATCAACATTCATGTATCATTATCAGCTGTCAGGTTTATTCTCTGAAGTTCTGCTCTGACCCAATCAGGAGCGCTAGAAAAGCTGTCCATGCCATTTTTCTGGGCTAGCATGCACGTCATATTTGCTGAAGCCATTATGCCTTGACCACCCTCAAACTGGTTCTGCACTGCAGCGTACAGGTAAGTGCTCACTTAAAGAAGGATTTAGGGAAGAATACGATTAATGCCAATCTCCTGGCAGCAGATGGCCAGCCTATCAAGGTTCTACTGTTATTGGTAGTAGTTATGCCTCTGTCTCTGTCCTGCGCACCTCGGGCGGCCACGAGTGTCATGGCTCTGTCCTGCGCACCTCGGCGGCCCAGAGTGTCATGGTTCTGTCCTGCGTGCCTCGGGCGACCACGAGTGTCATGGCTCTGTCCTGCGCGCCTCGGGCGGCCACGAGTGTCATGGCTCTGTCCTGCCTTCACCGGGCAGCTGCGGGTGCTTTTGGCTCCGTCCTGCCTTTCTCGGGCAGCCGCGGGTGCCTAGCTCCAACCTGTCTTTGTCAGGCAGCTGTGGGTGCCTCTGGCTCCATCCTGCGTAACTCAGGTGATCACGGGGGAACTGTCCGCATATTTGAAGGGATCCAAGCTCCTCCCCCAAGATTTTCTTAAACCTTGCAACATGGTGAACATGGATATGCAGCGAAAATGATTTGCTTAAATTCCCGAGGTCCTCCGTCACTTAGAAAAAGCCCCATCTCTGGTAATGACCACCGTCTGCGAAGTGCATTTTTCCCCTGTTTTCGATACCACCGGATATGGTAGAAACGTTACATACGCTGTATATTCGTGTTTTGGGATTTAATATTGGCATGTGTATGAAATGGTAGATGTATTTTAACTAGTGAAATCAGGAAGGTAGTTGGCAATCATCTCCTTATTTTATCTGTTTCCATGCCTTCGTCTACTGCAAGGCTTACAAATATTGCGCAGGTCTGGACCATGACGCGCCGCAGGTAGTCTGAAACCAACGGCCATTTTGGCCCACACAGTTGCATTCGCCGTCGGATCCGTTCAGACGTGCATCATTTCGTAATGTATTCCTCACTTTTCTTCAGTTTCCTCTCGACATTTTCCTGTCTTGCTCTGGTAGCAGGGACTGGAATGTTGACTGTCCATGTTATACGCATCTGTCATTGCTGTAACAATGGCATCTGATCGCTAGCAGAGGCCGTAATTTTTCCGAGCAGTCAGAAGCCTTGTAGGAGGCAGACTTGCAGATGTGTGAGGCGTTATTTGTGTTTTTCTTCAGAAGCCCTTCAACGATTCTTGTTTTAGGTGGGCGTCATTCTAATGGAACTTTAATTCGCTGTGAGCCAACGTTAGCCTCTCGTCTTCCAGGCAGAAGCGTGTTCTGAATTGGGTCAGATTTCGATAAGATCTCCGTTGACGGTTCAATAACTAGCTGCGCCAGATCAAGACGTAGATCCAGATAGTATGGTTGATTATACATCTGCCCAGCTTGACGGACGATTGTGCGGGAGAACCTTTGACCGTTTCATGATCCGATGCTACTTAGACTTTGCTGGTATTTAGTGATCAACCCGCAACTCCTTTAAGATCCCGCGCCCATTTTGATGTTCTCTGAAAGGTGGGGTCTGTCAACACCTCTTCCAGTTCACGGCGTTTTCCACATGCCATTTTCAGCCTGCACGTGTGACTGCGTGACACGTCGGTTTTTGAAGAGTGCCATCACGCTTGCAACCCCTGGCTTTCGTGGTGCAGTTTCAAGACTTATCCTATCTCGAACGTGCCAGCGTACTAAGAAATGATCGTAACCTGCTGAACTACTTCAGTGCATGAATGAGAAGTCAGATTGACTGAGCATGAATTTTGGGAAGTTAAGTGTTGTTTTTTTTAAACTATCGTTTCAGTGCGGCATTTACTTTTCGGCTGCACCCCGTGCCCACGATGCACTGCAATCGCAAGAACCTGTTTGGACACAACAGTATAGTTGGACTGGGCCCACCGACAAAGTGTTTGCAATCGAAGTGCGTAGAAATTAGTGGCGTATATACTGATCCATTCTGTAGATTTCCTCCATATGGTGGCTTTCTGTTTCTGCGTGCTGCACAGCGGTAGTGGTGTCACCGCTTGGCTTTAGTCCATAGCGTCATGGACGAAGGCAAAGCACGGAAGTGGGGCATTTCAGTGTCAAGGTTTGTTGGAGCTGAGAAGGGGTCATTTTCTTTCATAATGCTTTGCTCGATGTGAGGAGTAAAGCCAGTAAATTTGTTCGGTAGGAAAAATTATTTCAGTGCGCCGAGTTTGCAAGTGGTCAAGGCGACATAGGTTGAAACTTTCGCACGGGAGCCAGCCCCTCGGTATGGAGATATTATTCACACAAGGAACGGCCAACGGCTCCGCCATTTGTGTCCCAAATTGTAACACTGGGTCATGGTCATTTGGATTGGTGCACGGCAACTGAAATTTTGGTTTCGATTTCTTCGTACGTATTTCAGATGTGAAAGTTTTCTGACGGTACTGCTCTGCTCCCCAAGCTTGCAATGATCTGTTTCTCATGCTTTTGAAGAAGAAGATTCGTGTGGTTGACCATTAGGCCTTTCTCCATAAAGGGGCGCTTGACGATTGAAGGATTTGTTTTGAACAGCTGAAATTATTAGAAATATTAAGTGCGACCATGGGATGTTTATTTTGCAATGATGCTGCAATATGTTTCTTCGAAATATGTGCTGGTGATAATGATTGTTGTTTGGCGCTGCGCCAGCCTCATCTTCATCATCCAACTACATGGTCCTTTTCGGGCTTTAAAAAAAAAAACTGGGGAAGAGGGGGCGCTCTGGGGCCTTTGACTTTGCAGGTATCTCAACAGCATAAAATGGGCGCGGAAATTGGATCATTCTACACCAGTGTTTCCGAACCTTCTCGGGTCTCTTTCCACTGGAGGTGAATCGAATGATGATCTCGCCGAGCCAAACAACAACGCTCAGTAAGTAAAAGCCATGCGTATTGTTAGTCCACTTCTTAGCCCCGACTGTGAACGGGGTTCCTTCAGCGACTAATAGGTTTAAGGCTCAGAGAAGTGCCTAGCATAGCGGCTGCACTCAGGCGACACGAACAGGACCGGGTTCTCGTCATCTCGCTCGTGTCCAGATACTCCATGCCAGTGCCGCCCCTCATCGCATGGCTACTGTGACAGCTATGTTCGGCTCAACTTCAGTGGTGTGTGGCGGTGCACGTGGTGGCATCGCCTGTCAGTTAGTACCTGGCTGTGGGCGCTGCCGGTTTTTATTTTTCGTTATTTTTCACGACTCGGTCGTTGTTTGGCTACGATGCTGTTTCGCTCATCCCCACGCTCTAGATCCTCGACTCCCCCCCCCCCCCCCCCCCCAGGGGATTTCCACCGAATGGGAAACCCCGTTTTATACAATACACTTGACAATATGTGTCATCCGTAACCTGAGTAACAGATGGCGGTTGTTTGGTATTTGATTTTTTTTTTTTTGCTTTCAAAGGGCCCACTTTTTCGCTCCGCCCTCGTGCGGGTCATAACAGAAGTCGCATTGGGGCACTTTCGAGTACAGGCGAAACGTAGCCAGCACGTCGTTACCACCGCCAAATTGTCAGGACGTTAAACTTTGTTTTTTCCTCGCGGCAAAAAGGACAAAAAGACTTGTGTTCCTGGATGTAAAAATACAGGAACACCGAACAGTGGGGTGGAGCATTGTCGCGGACGGGTGTGTTCCTGTTCTGTGTGTCGTCCCAGACCACAGCCTGGGTATGGTTAGAGTGTGGTCAGGAAGGAAAAAGACGTCACCCAAATTGGTTGCTGATTTCTTGTTTGGAAACATGCAAGAATTAAACATTCCGCCGCGCGTATGATGATACTTATCTCACAACGCTTAATTGTAGGCTTTGGATTATATGCGTCTCGTCGCGAAGACCCCGATGATGGCTGGCGGACTCACACGGATCTGGCAGTTCCGATCCCGAAGAGGCATGTCTCGCCGTCGCTTTAAATATCAAGCGCAAGTCCGGGTTCGGTTATCTCCAGCGGCTAGGAATTTGACATATACACCTACGGTACAGCTGCGTGACTATTCTAGAGATCTTCATGGCTTGATGTTCTACAAAAAACGCGGGGCGCCATGTTTGCAGCGCCGTACCGTTTGAAATACGCGAGCATCTTGAGTCGAGTATCTGATGAGATGAACAGGTCGAATAGGAATACCTGGAAGTTCATTGCCTGGAAATTTATCCACCCGATAAAATTCACATTTTTTAATGTTTTTTTTTTTTTGCTTGACTTGGCATGGTCTCTGTGAAAAACTTGATTGGCGCGGGCGAAATTATTTACTAACCAGATTTCCGTCTACTCGGCTTGAACCCCGTCCTACGACGCCATTTCAGCTTGGCTTAGTAGCAAACTGAGAACGCACGCGTCCCCCGCCCCCTATGATTTCCCCCGCAGCCGTGTTTACTCCGTCTAATGGTGTAGCAGCAGCTCTCGTCTGTAGGTTCGCGCCGGTAACTGCTCCGCTGAGTGGCATGATTCCACCTTGGCGGAAAACCGCCAAGGTTGTTCTCACGAAGGCTGGGACGATGCTGACGAAAGAGCGCAACAGACTGGAGGTCCATATTTGTGCCGAGTGCACCGTCAAAGTCTTAAATAAACTTAAATATGAAAACTTAAATATGTCACCTAACTCCGTGCCCGAAACACGATTGTATTATCATAGCGCGTCAGTGTGGATTCCGATGCCGTCATTCTGCAGAAAATAATGGGATCATCACTTCCTTCTGGCGACAATGGAAGCATTGTGGCTATCAACTCATTACATATCTTGTCTTATTGTCACCGTGTCGAAACAAAACATTTGAAGCAGTGTATTTTCTTAACAAAAACATTAGTCACGAAAGGAGTACACGGCCCAACACGGACACCTATTGCTGACCGGAGCCTGTCATTGAGGTAATACGCCACATCCAAGAAACGTCGTGTTCAGAGCTCTTTCCGGGGTGCATCAATGTGGTCACATGACGTGACCCATGCGCTCTATAAAGGAGAACATGTGGTACGTCTGCATACCTCGCAACCTCCCTTCATCGTCGCTTGCTCGCGTGTCGTGACTATCACGTTCCACATGTTCAGTCAAAAATTGTTGATTGCTTCATGGGAACCTACATGGCCGTATATTTGTTTGTCTTGTTAAGCGGTGCGATCAAAACCACTAAATTAAGAGCAGACGTCTGTCGTGTCTTCATGTTCTCGTATACTTGTCTGTGTCAACATTTCGTTGCCTTGACAACAGCACAGCCGGCTGCCCGATTGCCGTGAAGTTGGCACGACTTGCTGATCCTCCGTGACGATCGACGGCATAGATCCACGCCCGTTCGATACCGTTGTCGGCCGCGGTGCACGTGAGAGCGGAGCGTTTTGGCATTTAGCAGGCAGACTTGTGTATTTTATGTAGGAGAAACAGGTTGTGCTGAGGCCAAGTTAAAAGCATGCCGCAATGCCCGAACGGCGAGGACTGTAGCGCGCTCGCACAGGGGGACTGCCAATGGACACAGGTCTGCAAAGCTTAGAAAGCTTATCAGAACACTGTGCGTACCAATGAGATGCGAATCATCGGCACGTGGTCGGAGACGACGCTGTTCGATGCCAACAGTGTCGACGCCTCGCCAAGCCAAGCAAGTGGGGACCACAAATAAATGACAGTATTTGATAATCTGAGCGCGTGGAACAGTGTTGCGCGGGCGTTTGGTCCGAATAATCAATGAGCGTTAAATAGCCTACTACCGCTGGGACCCAGCGTATAGTGTGGGGGCACGAGTCCACGTCATGTCGGTGGTGGCTGCGAAACTGGCGCCAGCGGCGTCGCCTCTTCGCATGATGAAGCAGGCGCGAACCGCCGGTCTGTTTCTTCATTTTAACGCATTGCCCTTTTTTAGGGATTTATGGCTGGAACGATTTTCCGTTCTTCTTTATTGCAATGTGGATATATATATATATATATATATATATATATATATATATATATATATATATATATATGTATGTGTGTGTGTGTGCATGCGTGTGTGCGTGCGTGCGTGCGTGCGTGCGTGCGTGCGTGCGTGCGTGCGTGCGTGCGTGCGTGCGTGCGTGCGTGCGTGCGTGTGTGCTTGCAGACGATCAACGCTTTCATATTTGTCGTCTATTTCACATGCTATCTGTTTTGCTGTTACGTTGTGCGTCCTTAAGCGTATGTGTCATCTCCGTCTTGCAGTAATTGGTCGATACCAAAACAGCATGTGACACTTCCTTCATATAACAGACAGTGCCAGTAGTCGTCTCTTTCACCAAGTTCGTATAAGTGAAGGCGTTTGCTTGTTAACAACATCTTGTGCTAGCAGTCGAAATGTAACCACTGAACCTTAACGTTACCAGCCACTGCACACGGCCTGTTGAAGAATGCTCTCTAACTGAACGTTGCTTGCGGTCTATGCCCTTTCCCTATTTTCGTATCATGGGACGGCTTCTGTTGCTTTTCACATTCCAAGTATGATTGTGTTGCCTAACAAACTTTGCATACACATTTACATGCAACTAATATTTGCATGCATGACATTCAGTCGCATCGAATAACTCGTGTCGTGCTGCCGGGACTGACGTGAGCACCGGCTGGCAAGACTGGAGGCGTGCTTATCTGGTAGCGAGCTCGGTCGCGGAGTTTTATGCGGGTTATTTTTGTGTTATTCGGCTCAGTCGGTCACATGATTTAGCTGAAGAAACTGCGCTGTTGCGGAATTCACAAATATGGCTTCAAAATACACAGGCTCGTTGTGTGCCTGGCTGCTCAGAGACGCACCTTGTTTCATCTGTGTTGCTACAAGGAGGCGTTTTTGGCCCTGTTCTCTTCCAGTTCAGTGTTAATGATCTAACCACAGCTGTAAATGGTACGTGAATTGTGTGCCGACAGCACAAGATATCTTTTCCAGACCAGCATTAGAACTAGACGCAGCTATCTCCCGTCTGCAAGCTGCACCTGATTAATTAGCTGCATCACATATTCTACTCGGAGCGGTTTGACATGGAGTTAATGTAAAGATCAGGCGTTATCGATTGCAAAGATCAGACGTTATCGATTGAAATCAAAGGAGGCCTGCGATGCGTCAGCCTTCTGAGATGACCGTTTTAAACGGCATACCTCTTATTAAGCTGCCCATTTTAAGCCGCGGGTAGCGATCCTATCAAGTGACATCTCGAGTAATCGCACAGACATGGCTATGTTCAGCGCGCAGGCGTGCTGATCAGCTCTGTTTCGCCAAAGCGCGTAAAAAAACAAGAATGCGCAGGTGATCAGCGCTTTTTGTCGTACGGTGTAGCGGACTTGTGTTATCAAACAGGACGAAAATATGTAATGTATATATATATATATATATATATATATATATATATATATATATAGATAATGTATATGGACGTGTATGCGTACGTGTGTGCGTGTGAGTGTGCGTGGGATTTTTAGTGTTCTGATGCATTGCCAATGACGGTGCTGGACGCTTAGCATGGCATATGCCCCAGAACCTGAGACCGACTGGAACAGTTACTTTTTAAAGTGCACACATTGAAGTGAATCGCACGATAGTGTCTGTTTATCCTGAGGGCACACCATCTCGGCTACCAAGCCTTTTTTATGATAAGGCATGCTTAGCGTCTCAAGGAACGGTTAGGACGTCTAATCCTCACATCATCATGCATTCCATTTGTATGTATACATATATATATATATATATATATATATATATATATATATATATATATATATGCATCACACGCATTCGGGCTCAAATTGAGGGAAAGATTTTTCGCGGAAATTCCTTGTTTACCATATGCCGCTTAAAACTTGAGCTCAGAAAGCTGATGAATGTCGCAAGCAGGCGGTGTTAAATTATTCACTTGCGGTGGTGTCTTGTGAAATAATCTCTTTCGGTCACATGCGTCATTGCGTTTGCATCGTATGCGTGTGACATGTATATTGCGCATGGGGGTTGTTCTGCATGCTACATCATAATGTAAATATGTTAGCTAAACCAGCTAGTAGACTGTCCCCGGCCATATCCTAGTATACTGGTGATATGACATATGAAAGTGCGAAAGCCTGCACTGATGAAAACGTCCCGCTTTTCCGTAAGGTCCTCCCGGCAGAGGTACGGGCTGGGAGCGTAGCTACGATGGATCGTTATTGTCATTGAGGCCTTACGACGCACTCAGGTGCTGAGGCTGTATGGCGTCGCATGCCTCTCACCCTGACAGGAAGGGCGGGCACCGCGGGGAATCGAACCCCGTACCTCCGGTTTCCCCGACGCGCGGTGGTAGCTACGATGGAGTGCTTATTTCATAAACAATTCACTGTACCCCAACGCCATTCATGGCATGGTCGAGGCGGACATGATAGTGGGAGTAAGTATGCAAGCGTGACCCAGTTGGCAGGGGAGTCATGCCTGCGCTGATACTGGCCGCAAAATCACAGTAGGACGCCGTTTGTTTCAAACATCTGCCTTTCCTCTTCCTGGAAACGTTTTTCTGCACACCGGAAGACTGTGGTTCTTACCCCGTGCAATCCTCTTACTGCCCGTCTCCTGTAAATCAGCATCACGCACAAAACTAAATTATGAACTTAATTGTCATTATTTTTGTACTAACAAAATCACAGTAAGCTTCCCCCCGCAACAAAAACAGAAACAAATGGCGACAAAATGTGTTCACCAGCTGCAAGCTACGGCTTCATCCCGGGAAAGTATGTTACGAATGATGGGAAATGAACACAAACGTTTCCATGGCGACATCGCAATGAAAAGTTGCCCACTATACATAGCTTCCTTTTGTGAAAACACTGGCCTAATGCTTCCTGACGGATTGGAAGGTGCCTGAACGGGCCAAATGTTTCCGGCAGCACCAGTTTATGCAAAAAAGGTGCGGGAAATTGTGCGTTTTCGGGAGTATTCAAAGTCAATATAAGGAGTCAATCTATGATGCACACTCAGTGAATGTAGCTACCCTCCGTCTTGCGTCAGGTCCTCATTATGCCCATCTCTTGAAAACTAATAGTGAAAACGAGCAGTCAATGAACGGTTTTGTTTTCGGCACTGTTTTTTTTTTACTGGTAACCCCGGCTAGAAGGATAGGACCCTGCATTTTCAAAGAGCGTGAACATCGAACGATGCGTTAAAACAACACGAAAGGCGTGGCAAATTTACGGTTAAAGCTTATGGACATGCTTGACAGTCGCAAATGCAACCTCCTCTGGAACAGACAGATCCATCATACGCGGATCTGATTACCCTGGTCCTGTTCGGTGGTGATATGTCATTGCCAACATCCACGCACCGCTCTGAAAGCTGGGTTGAAGCGGCCAGTGTCTCCGCGCTCGTGGAGCCGCGCATGGAGCCATTAGGTCTGTTGCGTCGTGCCCTTGATCAGGCCGGTCGTCAGCAGCATTAATAAGTCTCGGTCGATATCTAATAGATCAGGCGGTTCCGGCCGTTAGAAACTTTTCTGGACATGAGCTGTCACTCTGGTGGTGGTCATAGTCAGTCTCTGAGCCATGACAAGGAATGTTGTCTCCGCCAGAACCTAAGTCGCCCCCCTCCCCCCCCCCCCCCCTCCTCTCCTGCTCGATGGCCGTGCGATATGGACTGTTCTTTCAAGCACGCTGGTACGCAATGGCTGCAAAACTGTGAAAAACGTCTGCATTCTTAAAGTGTCTACGTCAGTTTTTTATGAAATGGTTATGGAATTTGCTGTATGATAGTCATTATCACTATCATTTATAAGCAGTCTCAGCCCTTTTTCCGAATGTGTTTTTTCTGAACAATAATAGCTATGCTTGCCAACTCGGTCTTAAGAGTCATAGTAATAGTAATGTATGTAGCATATTGGTACCTGCTCTGACAGTATGACAGATAGGAAGCTTAGTTGCATCTGCTTTTATAAGCAACGGACCTGGTTGCAAAAACGGACACCTCAAGGTGGTAGAAGTCCAACGGCAGCAGGCTGCTTTTTTAAATGGCTTCATCGGCACGAAAAATGTCTGCCAAATGCTCGATGATGTCACTGCGTACTTACCGTCTGATGAGCTGACGTGTCGCTGCCCACCTCCAATGTGCCGAGGCAGATAGCTCATGGCACCTAGCGTGTAAGAGTAACGGCTGTTGGCACTATCGTAAAACCGATTTATACTGTCAGAACATTAGCTCGTTGGTTACGTAGATTGGGTAATTTGCTCCGAAATTTTTGATCGTCACGTGGTTCGTGCTGTATTATTGGATAAAATCCTTGATCAAGAACTCAATGTCTCGGGCAAGTCTTGAAAACTGCCTGCGTTCCTGCTCCTGCACTCCCTATAAAGCTGATTCGGTCGCTGGCATTATTATTGATAGTGATCTAATTGAGGACTGCATTCTCTCCGAAATAATGCTAGGTGTGATAATTCGAGTTATTCCTTGACCGGTTGGTCGTTGAAGTTCTAGAAAATAACGACGTTTAAGTCCTGGAGGACATTTAGATGTATTTTTGGTGGTGGATTCAAAGCATGATGTGTAGATCTGGACAGACACTAATCAGGCATGTTAACGTTCTTGAAAAAGGCAGTCGCATCCAGACATGGTCATGTTGGCCCAAAGATCAAAATGTTTCGCATATTTTCCGTGGTTATGGAATCCTCAAGACGTTGCAGCGCAAGAGGAGCCGACTTGAGCTAATAGTAGCATAAATTCTGAGGTTGCGGAGGTATGACATGGCACATTTGCGCAGGCGCGGAAAGTTTTTTGAAATCGGGGGGGGGGGGGGCGGTCTGAGGTAACAACCTAGCCTCGTTTTACGGTTTTATCAGACTTGGCTCCCTTGATTTGAGAATTTTGAAAACTGGGTTGAAATTGGGTTTTTGTTAATTGTTTTTCATGCTCAAGGGCTAAAAAGTTGGCGGACTCGAATGCATCATGAGTTCCTCCACCCGAACTATTCCCCTTCAGGCAGGTGGCCTCTTGTTCTGGGGCCTCGGCATACCTACTGACGGCAAAACGTCCACTCTTGGAGATCACAAAAGCAAAACGGCAAGAGCTAGAAATTGTCACATCTTGTGCTTTTAAGTCTGTCGCGTCACGCATTATAGCCAGGTTTGTTTTATCCAAAAACACGTAATAAAGGTTGAGGTTTACACAAATTTACTTTGGTCCCCGTAGAGAGCGCGAATGGCATCTTGACATGTTGTGGCGTACGATCTTTGTGGATGTCTCATCCATCCATCCATCCATCCCCATCCACTGTCAACCTGTGGTTATGTGTGTCGTTGGGTCCAATATGTATTTGGATGCACCAGCCGCTCCCCGAGAACGTGGTGAAGAACTCCCCGAGAACGTGATGATCTGACACGAATGGGCATTGTCCGGAGTAAAGTACTCCCGACCAACCACTACTAACCGCGCTGTCTGTCGATCCGGCTCTGTTGCCTCGCCTGAGTGCTTCTGCAGTACACCACAAAAATACTGGCATGATCATTCCTAGCTTATCGCCTTATTTTTGTCTGTGTAACGCGGTTTGTATGCTGCACATTTGCGTAATACGTTGATAAGTGTCATGAAAATAAGGTTGTGCTAGTCAACTCACCCGCGAAATGCTCTGTGAATGTCATTTTCGTGTAGTTTTTTGGTCAGTTCAGTATTTTCACTTTTGCTGGCGTTGCAATTCGGTACACTACGCCCAATATGCGCGCTGGTCGCGGTGCGACACTGACCACGCCGTAAGTGGTGTGTCGCGGTGCGACACTGACCACGCCGTAAGTGGTGTGTCGCGGTGCGACACTGACCACGCCGCAAGTGGTGTGTCGCGGTGCGACACTGACCACGCCGTAAGTGGTGTGTCGCGGTGCGGCACTGACCACGCCGTAAGAGGTGTGTCGCGGTGCGACACTGACCACGCCGTAAGTGGTCTGTTGCTGTGCGACACTGACCACGCTATGAAGGGTCTGTCGCGGTGCGACACTGACCGTGCTGTGAGCAGTTGGTCGCGGTGCGACACTGACCATGCTGTGGGCAGTTGGTCGCTGTGCGACACTGATCGTGCTGTGAGCAGTAGGTCACGATGCGACACTGACCATGCTGTGGGCAGTTGGTCGCTGTGCGACGCTGACCATGTTGCGAGAGGTCTGTCGCGAGTCTTTCGCAAAAACCCGTGTGGGTCGCATCAGATGCCGACTCCTGATAATGCATGCAAATGATCTGGGCCCCCTCATGCAGGCCAGTCTACGGGGAAGACAGGACTCGTGACGGCGCTCCGAGGGCCGCTTGGATTTCCCGCCTGGCACATTTGCATGCACTCCCCGCGGCACTCTGTGGCGACATACCCCACCCAGCCATCTCATCAGATGGGCGGCCGAGGCACAGAGCATGTTTGTTCGTCCAGTGACGCCACGTCTTCGATGCCTCGTCTGGAGCGCCGCGGGCGCGGCCGGCGCGGACGAAAAGACTGAAATGTCCGGCCGCAGCACGGGGTTTCCGATGAGCGAGTCGTGGCTCCGGAGACGGTGAGGCGAGTTCGCGTGAACGGTGACGCTGCGAAGCTCGGGATGCCACGCGGCAGACACGGCGTCGCGCCGGCTTGATGATGTGATGGAGAGCGCCCGGGGCGCACCCGCCGCGCGCTTTCCTCTCCCTCAGCCAGCCGCAGCTCGTCGGGCGAGTCCACTAGGGGTTTCACCAGTGTCCTAGAATTGCTGACTTTGGGTGTAAAGCAACACCCCATGAGGAGGGATTTTTCACTCCTTTTCCCCATATTTTATGTGAATTTTTCACTCCTGCCTGACATTGCCCAATCGCACATGCCAAACCCCTATTTCCCTTTCTGAGGTTTTCAGATGTCATCCAAAACCGAGCTCATTTGAAACCGCCAAGCATAAACGAGGCTTCGCAGAACCTGGACACCTATGGCTTTGTCCTGCCTCACCTACATCTGAATCATGTCTATGTATGCACAGAGCAAGGGCGCCAGGTACCTCCAAGCCCAGGAACCCCAGCGACCCCAGCCGCTTGCACGCATTAAGCTTGGTTTGTTTACAAAATGCATCACAATCTGCAGCTGTGCGCCAACTGCAAGGTTTTCACGCATCCCCTACTTTTTTGGTCTCCACCACACCACGAAAGCAGAGCCTGGTGCAAACACCAGCAAGGCCTGGTAGAGAATTTTGCTCCACGTATTTCTTTTTTCCCGAGGAAACTTGACCACTAATTTGCGTCACTCCCGAAATGCAGAAGTGAAAAGTTCAAGAAATGTCTTCTAGATTAAACCCACAAGAAGAATATCACCATTTGAGCGCTTATATTAACAGATGTTAAGTCAAATTAGCTGATTACGAAATGTTGCGAGAAAAGTGTCGGTCTTTATGTTTATTTAGCACTTTTGTTTTTCTTGGTATCATACCAGTGTGATACTACTCTATTCTTCCTTCCTTTTCGATTGTCTTTAGAGGTACCATCTGCTGCTTAAAATTTTGACCAATTTCTCTGCAAGATGCTCCAATTGCAAACTTGTACGTATTTCATACATAAATTGGATTAATTCGCCAGCCGCCCAAACATGTTTGATATGCACCCAAGCGTGAACAATTCACAGGGAATGAAGGAGACAATTTGAACCACGGAACTTAGTTTTACCGGTATTTTTGCCCCCTTAGACCTTCGGTTAACCGTTTTCTTGGTTCATGGCGGTGCTCAATAGTGATAAATCCAAGCCTTTCGAGTGTCTGACTCACCAGGCTACCTTGCAAGACCATTCTAATGCTGCCATATACAGCCTTGGGACAGACCTGACGCAGCTAATACAGAAGTGTGTAATGGCGAAATTCTGCCCTCTGGAGATGTTTATCATGCACACCTCTACTTTGTTTCGCATTTTGATATTGAAGGTTGGTGGGCATGATTGATATTTATATTTGGGGGGTGAGTCGGATGACTCTGTCTACCAGTAGACCATGCAAAAGGTACTGAATTTTTCTTTTGGGGGGAGCAGGAGGAAGCCAGTAAGCCTCCTGTGGACCAATTAATTGCTTACCTTACCTGCTTTCATCACACCATTGGTAACCAGTTTGCCATTTTCTGTTTTAATGAATCGAGTTCTGCCATAAGACAAATTATGATGCCACAATGCATACAGTGGGCTTGTTTTGTTCCATATTCTTGGTTATTTGCCCCAAATATGTTAAAGTGGTCCCTCATGGCTGCCTTAACGAGATGTTTTCTGTAGTTGTCATGGTTTGCTGACTGGCAACTGACTGCACTGTACATATGCACTATATTTTTAACACAGGGATACTCTAAGCTGCATAGCAATTATAATATAAATTAAATATTGGTATATAACAAATAGTCAGACCACCCTATTGAAATGTGAAGCCAACATCTCAAACTTTGTCATTAAATATGATAAACACACCCAAATGGATGCATTTGCTGCAGCTGAAAAGGCAAGCAGCAATACTGGCATGGTTATCTAAAAGTTACGTTATTTTTGGAGAAGAGAAATCGTTTTGTAGAGCGTACCCGTTATTGCCCTTGACATAGGTTAACCATGACAGCCAAAATAAGTCGTTCAAAGTAATTTAAAGTGTTTTGATTTGTGTGTTGTCAACTTTGTCTGATGTCAACAACCATACGCCATCAACCATCAACTGAATAAAAATGCAAGTTGAAACCAGCCAAAACTAGCTTTAAATATCATGTTTTTATCACAAGTGCTGTTGCAAGTGCACAAGTGCTCAACAGATAGGTGAGTTGAGATGATGTTCATCATATGGGCTACCCTAGGTTAGGTTGGTCAAGTGCATGGCAAGTGGCAATAGGAATTGTGCAAGAATCAGTAACTCACAACTGCTGTTGTGATTACAGGATGAGATGGTTATAAAACAGGTTATAAAAGGTTACCAAACAGGTTACCAAACAGGTTATACAGGATGAGATGATGTAAAGCCACTTTAGGTTAGGCATAGGCTACTTTCATTGAAATAAGCATTGATATTTGATAAGAAACAGTGAGAAAATGTTTGTTTTCCCTGACCCCATCTTAACAGAAGCCAGAAGTATGTCTTCTGTGTTTGACTTGGTGATGGCTAATGTGTAGAATTCCAAGGTTTTTTCTTTAGAGTGTTTTATGCTTGTTCAATCTTCTGTCGTTATTTTGTTATTGAATTCCTTGGCTTCGTTTTGTTTTAAAAGTATTGTGGAAGGGAATTGAAAAGTGCAGCATCAAATTATTGGTGTAAATAATTTGTTATGCTCATAATATTGTCATGAAATTACTATGCTTTAACACGCGCCCGGTTGGCCTGCTAGATACCCTTCGCTCGGGTGGGGGTCAATTTGACCCCCCTCTGCGATTTCGGGAACTAAGAAAGCTAGAGACACCAAATGTATAGGGTGTCTTGACCTATAAGGGAACTCACTTGGGTTAAGGTTTCAGCTTCCTAGGTCATGACCTTCAGGTCGAATAACGTCAAGCAAGGTCAGATTCCAGGTTGGTCTCCAAAGCGACCCCAGAATCTAGGCAACTGTCTCTAAGCAAGAGGTCACAAGCCCATTCGAGCTCATTGACCTTGTTTGACTCCTTGAAGGTTATGGTGACCAAAACGATACAAGACTGCTTCGCGTTTTGCATTTGAATAAACGACAAAGATAACGCTAGGCAGTATGTTCCTAAAACTAAACCCAGGTCATCATAGGTCAGTGACCTGTTCTGACCTCTAAGAAGTCAATTGAAGATGTATAATGCGGTTCCTGCTGTCAATAAATTCGAAATGAGCACCAGGTACTATCCCATACAGGAACCCTAGAGTAATAAATCAGGTTGGTTTTGACCTGGGTCTGACCATCATACCTGACCTTAGGTCAACATAATTTGCTAATTCAATATTTGTGGTGCCTAAGAAAGCATCTCAGAGATGTGTGTCTTCGTCAAACACTCCGTTGTTGTATCAGATTGAACAATTCCCTAGAAATTGCCTTCGCTGAAACCATGGGCTGACTTTGACCTGTCATAGGTTAGCGACCTTACAAGGTGCATCTAAAATTTGTATGTCAAACGATCCGCTGTGAAATTTCTACAGCTATGCAAAATTTGGCGCGGTTACGCCGCGCCGTTCAGAAACCATTCGCGTTAATGGGCGCGTGGGCGCGTGTTAATGTATTCTTTTTCACTCACTTTAATGGCCTAAAATATCAAAAAACGAAATAGTTTTGTCAGGTTCCTGATATTACGTCCATGTCAACTTGAAATATGTCTTCGTTTGCTGAAGCATCAGTCACGAGCTCATAAGTTCCATTTTTTGTGGATTAATTTTTTCACTCCTGCACGGTCTTTTTGCGATGGAATTTTTCACTCCCACCCTAGTTCAAAAGCGATTCTAGCTCCATGGGTTTCACGCAGCGCGAATCGCTGGGCAGAGGGGGGAGGGGGAGCTCATCGCACGCGGCCTGTCTGACTACCGGTGAGGGTCGTGGAAACTCGTGCGAACGTTATCACCACTGCACCAGGAGATCGGCTCCCAGAAGGGGCGGCGGCGGTGACCGTCTCAATGTCAGGGTGCCTGTCCTCCCCATCCCTCCGACCCCGTCGGCCGGTCGAACTGCCGGTCATTCCGCGCCGCATCAGTTTCCCGTTAGCGCGCTGAAGGTCACCATCTCGGTCAGGCGTCACCGGGCCCTAACGACAGCCATTCTTCTGGGCGTGCGTTGGCGACAAACGCTCACACAGGACTGCCGCGAGCGTCTAGCACAGGCGCCGTGTGCCGCGGGCAATCAGGGACGATCGGCCCGCGGCGGTCGCCGGAAAGCGAACGGTTACGCCACGGCGCGCCGCACGACAAAAATGCCGCGCGGCGGCGTCTTCGTGCCGGCGGCGCGGCCGGCCGGGGCCCGCTATATAAGCGGCGGGCGCCGGACGGGGGGCATCAGTCGCTCCTGGTCCAGCGCCCCGTCCGCCACAACCACTCTCAACATGCAGCTGTTCGTCGCCGCGTGCCTGCTGGCCTGCGCCGCCGCCTTCCCGCAGGGGCAGTTCGAGGGCTCCGGCGAGCCGCCGGCCCTCCGCTCGGGCTTGAACGACGTCGGCATCTTGCGCTCGGATTTCGACATGAGCGAGGACGGCTCGTTCCAGTACGGCTTCGAGTCGACTGACGGCACAGTCGTGGACGCGGCCGGCGAGCAGCGCCAGATCGGCAACTCGGCTGGCATCGTGATGCGCGGCTCATACTCGTACGTGTCGCCCGAGGGTAACAACATCGCGATCTCCTGGGTGGCCGACGAGTCGGGCTTCCGCGCCGAGGGCGACAGCATTCCGGCCGTGCCCGAGTACGTGTCGACGCTGCTGAAGAACCTGCCGGCCGCGCCGGCGCCGGCGCTGCTGTCGACCGTCCGCACCGCCCCGCTGGCGCCTGTCCGCCAGGAGGTCGTCGCCGCGCCGGAGTCGGTGGTGGAGGAGGAGCTGCTGACGGTGGTGAGCGCCGATGAGCCCCAGCAGGAGGAGGAGCAGGAGGTGTTCGTCTTGCCGACGGTGGATGAGCAGATCTTCGACTCCCAGCCCGAAGAGGTGGCCGTGGAGGTACCGGTCGAGGTCGTGCAAGATGTTGGCGCCGATGCCCAGCCCGAAGAAGTGGTGGCCGACGCTGTGGAGGTGCCGGCCCTCGATGCGCTGCCCGAGATCCCTGAATTGCCCGTCTTTGACGCCCTGCCAGAGGATGTCGAGGAGCAGGTGGAAGTCGTGGCTGCCGAGCTCGCTGCAGAGTCGGAGCTGCCATCGCTGCTCTCTGTAGAGGAGAGTCTGTCTGACGGCGTACCAGTACTGCTTCTGTGATCGCCCATCCACCTGCTGATTACTGCCCACCTTGCCTTGTCAGTGCCGTCAGTCAGATGGTCTCGCATAGGAAGGCCGTGATGTTCACTGTTGATGTTCACCGCTAGGTCATTGCATTGCCGGCGCGAGTATCTCCATGACCTTCTTGTATGCGCCATGTGGACGTGTGCCAACGAAATACATGATTGAGTGATGCATACCTCGTTTTCACGGAATTAGCTATTTCGTCAGAACTCGCGCTGACCTAAAGCACAAAGGGAGGCAGGCGCGATAAAAATAATGTCACATGTCTTGCAAATGCATCGGTACGGTCTGATCCAGCGCATCGTATGCAATACTTCGCCAAAGCATATACCCTGTTGCCGTAATCTGGCACTGCCCTGTGAGGAGCGACTTTATGCTTAAACAGGCTGTGGGCTGGTCATCCTCAAGCTGACCTACAAGGGCTTTCATCTCTGACTGTGAGCTAACCCAGACCGTGCTTAGGTCACTCCGACCTATCTGCTGAGCCTGACCCCGCCACAGTGGTCTGCTCCGTGCGGCGGTGGTCCTATACGTTTTTCTACCGTGACCGAAAGCTGCACGCAGCTCACTTTGAGATCGCAGCCGTACTAAGCACGGCTTGTTACGAAGGTCGCAACTCCACCTCCGCTGGAGATATATGTCAGTCTAACGGGCAGTTTAGGCCGAGAGATTCTGGCGTGTCATGCAATGCCACAATGCGGCCGCCGCCGCCGCCCGTGCCAGTGTGACCCTCTCAAGGTCACTAGTGAGACGACCTCCCTTGGTGAGTCGAGCAATCGAACGCCAATTCTGTGACACGAACCTAAGTAGTGTGCCACCTTAGTTGTCAGCCGTCCAGCGCTCCTTGACCTGACCACAGCTGAGCCTGACCCATGTTTGGCAGCGATTCGACCCACATCGTGACAGGTTCGTCACCTCCAACACGACCTCGGTCGACCTTGACCTCTGGCAGCGCACTGACTCAAATTGTGATAGTCGTCACTCCCGTCACGACCTCGATTGACCTTGACCTCTGTTTGGCAGCGAGCTGACCCAGATCGTGGCGGACGTCATCTCTGACCCGACCCTGCCCCGGACGGAGGACCACGCCTGTCCCGTGTGTGAGCACCGGGAGGCCGTCTTCTTTCAGGCGCAGTCCCGGCGTGCGGAGGTAGGCTTCCGCGCGCGCGCCGTGCCCAGGGCGCTTCACGGTCTCAGATGTGTGCTGTGGTGACGCCCGTGCTGTCAACACTGACGCCTGTATTGACACCCCGTCTGACACCTCATCTGACACCTCGTCTGACACCTCGTCCGACACACGCCGGCAGGGAGGGTTTTAGAAGCTTGAAGGTTGGTGTACGGGTTTGCATGACCGGTTTCATAAGCGGTGAAGGCATTTCAGCAGTGAGATTGAACAATTTCTGTGGCGAGAATTATCGCATTCAGGTTTACATGATCCGTATCCTGTTCCGTGCGGCTGCACGCACCTGACAAAGTTCGTTGGCTTAATCACCATCAAGCACTTTTGGCAGTGGCTATTTGTGTTCAAATTCAGTGTGCGTACGCTGACTGGAGCACAAATTTTGGCGTAGCTTCCTGCGACTTCGGCCTAATTAAAGAAAGTACAGCACGTTACCGAAGGTAACAGTGCGCTCCGTTGTTAATATTCTGCGCACTCACAGGCCGTTTTGTTCATTAGTGTCATTTATCTGCGCTCAGTATTATCCGTGCCTGGAGTCATCAGCCCGTGAGTCCGTCTCGGACTGCTCAGGTTGGCAGGAACAAGTGGTGGTGGTGCTAAGATTTCCTTTGTGGCAGAGTTTACTCCGATCGTCGACTCCCACCGGCGGGATCCGTGATCCATCCACGCGGTGCCAGTCCTCTGACGTCATTTTAGCTCGAGCCACCGTGCACCCGACATTCGAGTGTTGTTAGATCCCCCCCCCCCCCCATCCTTCCCCATGCTGCTTGATGGAACCTTCCGTGACTTTTAAACACGTGCATGATTGGGCTCAAGAATGGCGCCTCTAAGCCGGTGGAGGGCCGGCACAGCTTCGCAGAATCCTTGACATTCCGATCAGGAGCCGCGCTGTCGAACCGCCTGGTCGTCCCGGCGGGTTAATTTTTTGTACAAAGGATTGTGGCCGCGTCCTTTACAAAATTTAGGGACATTATTTCCTGTCAACCCCTCAACGCTACCGATTAATGACGCAAAAGGGTTGGTGGCCCTGCTGAATACGACGGTCACCAACACCGACTCTCTAATGGTTGCCCATCTCTGATGCGTGCTCTCGCCAGGTTCCACTTGTTTCAACTACGCAAAGTTGCGTACATGCTTGCCAATATGAGCATGACAAGACCAGACGCCTGTTCCTACGCTGCGTGATACTTTCTGAAAATGAAGACTGACTATTTCTGAGACTATTTCTGGACTGCCGAGTCATTAACACTAAGCTCGAAGCTGGACATATTGTGACGACGCGTCAAAATTGTCTACGCGGTTGATGACAACGGGTATTCGCTGCGTATTCATTGGCATTGGAAGCTAGACCATTATATTTGGAAAAGAACATAAAGCAGCGCTTTCGGCCACGGATGCTTTTGATTTCTGGCAAATCGTGTGTAATTTGTGTGATTTCGATGAAAATGAGTTTTGTTATAACATTGACGTGACGTCTTACCCTGCGAGGTCAGATTTCAAATAAAAACGTGTAAATGGTTTGCACCGATGCGGTTTCTGTTGTACTTTTACGTCGCATGCTTTCATGCGTTTACGATGCGATATTAATGAGGTTCTTGGGACAAAAGGGAACTTTTGAAACGTAGTGATGCATGATCCCAGGTTTAATTCATGTTACCTGTGTTACTTTCGATTCCATGCCTCACAAGCTAGATCATTAAATCGGACTTCTGTTGGCAGCCCCAGGCTGTGTTGTGCAACCTTTGCACAGGCCATTTTCGAGTATATCGTTTGAGCCACCTGTCGGATCAGGTCAAAAGCGGCAGTGTCGATGTTTTCATCTGATTCACACTATGTTTCCGTCGTGCTCAGCGGTAGAAATAGTTCAGGTTTGTCCAGTCATGCTCGTGTATGAAATGTCAGCCAGGCACATTCGAGGACATATTGCTATTAAAACGGCGTGGCACTGAATATGACAAAACCATGCATATTGGATCATGTATCGCAAACGCTTTGATACATTTTCATGTCTACAAGGATCAATAACTCGATGATCGGTAATTGACTTACTCTGGCAGCCATCTTCAAGCATTAACGCGTCAGATTAGCGCCGGTCACTAGCGTATGGTGTCCTCGAATGATGAAGCACACGGCCGATTGGTGGGTCTCTCCCGGGCCCCAGCGCATGGCGTCCTCGAATGGCGAAGCACACGGCCGACTGGTGGGTCTCTCCCGGGCCCCAGCGCATGGCGTCCTCGAATGGCGAAGCACACGGCCGACTGGTGGGTCTCTCCCGGGCCCCAGCGCATGGCGTCCTCGAATGGCGAAGCACACGGCCGACTGGTGGGTCTCTCCCGGGCCCCAGCGCATGGCGTCCTCGAATGGCGAAGCACACGGCCGATTGGTGGGTCTCTCCCGGGTCCCAGCGTATGGCGTCCTCGAATGGCGAAGCACACGGCCGATTGGTGGGTCTCTCCCGGGCCCCAGCGCATGGCGTCCTCGAATGGCGAAGCACACGGCCGATTGGTGGGTCTCTCCCGGGCCCCAGCGCATGGCGTCCTCGAATGGCGAAGCACATGGCCGATTGGTGGGTCTCTCCCGGGTCCCAGCGTATGGCGTCCTCGAGTGGTGAAGCACACGGCCAATTGGTGGGTCTCTCCCGGGCCCCAGTGTCGGTTTCGGCCAGCCAGTTCTTGGGTCGGCGGCTAGCTGGCCTGGCACTGGCGGTTTGGCAGTTTTGTGCCAGTGCCTAGTCCCGCGGGGCGAAAATATGAAAACGCATTCTGATTTGCGTTGCATGAACTGAAAGACTAAATAGAACTTAGCCTAACCGGCATGTGCTATTTATAAATGTTTTAAAAATTGAAAGACCAAGTAAAATCGGGTGGAATCCGGCTGGTATGTACATGCAGCGCAATTAACAAGCGCGTAGGTCCGTGGTTTATTTTTACGAAACTAGGCCTTGTTTCAACTTGGCGATGATAATAATAGAACTAGTTTTCGTGTGGAGTGAAACATGCTTCAGGAACTTAAATCAGTTAAAATTTAGCTCCAACAAAGATTACAAGAATAAAGTCGATATCCTACAACCGCCGTAAATTTCCCAACGTCTGGTGGACTTCGGGAAATTTATTAATGTCGTACCAGATCCTGCAATAGGTGGACGGTTTTGGCCAAATTTAAAGTCATGTTTCTTAATTTGGCGTTATTTACAATTGGGATTTGGAATTTACGGTCCAAATACTCTGACATATTCTTAACACACGCTCGGGTGGCCGGTTGGATACCCCTCGCTTGGGAGCTGAATTTGACCATCCTGAGATCTCAGGAACAAAGAGGGCTAGAGGCATACAATTTGCTGTGTGTTTTGGCCTGTATGTGAACTCACTTAGGTCAAAGTTTAAGCCTCCCAGGTCATGATCTTCGAGTCAAATAAGGTCAAACAAGGTCATACTCCAAGTTGGTCTCCAAAGTGCCCCCAGAACCCAGATGCCTGCTCTAAGCAAAAGGTCATATGCTCATTCAAGGTCATTGACCTTGCTTGACCTTTCGAAGGTTATGGTGACCAAAATCATGGAAGACTGCCTTGGGTTTTGCATTTGAGTACACGACAAAGATTAAGGAAGGCAGTATGCTCCTAAAAGCAAAATGTTGACCTGCGCAATTTTAGGTGTGACCTATTCTAACGTATAAGAATCTTAGACACGTATGGCTTCATCTAACACTCCGTTGTTCCATCAGATTGAACGATTCCCTTGAAATTGACTTAACTGAACCCATGGCCGGACTTTGACCTGCCGTAGGTCAGCGACCTTACAAGGTGCATCCAATTTTTGGTTACCACGCGATCTACTATTCCATTGTCTACAGCTATGCAAAATTTTACGGGGCTTTGCTGCGCCGTTCGGAAGCCAGTCTGAAAACACCTTCGGTGGGTCAATTTCACCGTCCCCATCCGAGAGCTTATCAAAGAGTGCTCGACGTAAGTAGTATGAGCAAGTAGTAGTGAATGAGTAGGTGAGTAGGTAAGTATGATGTAACCTCGATTCATTTGTGCGTCATTAAAAAAAGCTTAAACTCGGTAATTTAAGTGTCGCATGAAGGAATCTGTAGTCGTGATTGATTGGTCTTCAGGATGGATTTGTGCATACCAAAGCTATAAACTATGCTTCGAATGCTTCACCATGAATGTGATCAACAGCCGCCGGTCATGCTCACGGCCGGCTAGTCGGGTCGGCTCGCCGCCCCCACCCCCCCATGCGGAGAGCTGATTGTTCTGTGGCTAGCCGGAAGCCAGTCTTGTGGGTGTTATACTGGACTTGCCCTGAAGCTTGAGATGACCCGGAAGATGAAATCATAACATCCGCTCGTGAGCATGTTTTTTTTAAATACTGCGTCTACTTCTTCCTCACTCATGTGTGGTTTTGCAAGACCCGAGTTAAAAAGTGCATGCCCTCGGTAAGCCTGACCTCGACTGCGGCGCGACAGATGACACGCCACCAACATGTGATCGGGCTTGGCCGAAGATAAGACCGCGGGGACAGGACAGTGCCCGCCACGTGAGATGTCAGGTGTGACGCATTTACAGGCTGGTCACCAGCGTGGGTGTGGCGTCAGGTGTGACGCATTTACAGACTGGTCACCGGCGCTGGTGCGGTGTCAGGTGTGACGTACTGACAGACTGGTCACCAGCGTGGGTGTGGCGTCAGGTGTGACGTACTGACAGGCTGGTCACCAGCGTGGGTGTGGCGTCAGGTGTGACGTACTGACAGACTGGTCACCGGCGCTGGTGCGGTGTCAGGTGTGACGTACTGACAGACTGGTCACCAGCGTGGGTGTGGCGTCAGGTGTGACGTACTGACAGACTGGTCACCAGTACTGGTGCGGTGTCAGGTGTGACGTACTGCCAGACTGGTCACCAGCACGGGTGCGGTGTCAGGTGTGACGTACTGACAGACTGGTCACCGGCGCTGGTGCGGTGTCAGGTGTGACGTACTGACAGACTGGTCACCAGCACGGGTGCGTTATCAGGTGTAACGTACTGACAGGCTGGTCACCAGCACGGGTGCGGTGTCAGGTGTGACACTCAGCGGCAGCGGTCATGTCTGCACAATAACACGTATTGCATAACAGAGCCGAATCAGAAATGATCAACGGAAGATGGGATGACGAACTGCCAGACAGCGCTACTGACCGAGCCCAATAAAGCCCACTTTGGGATCTATTTCATAAGTCTTCCAGGATGTCTTTCGACTAAGTAATGCCTCCTCTGATCCCCGTGTGGAGTGGTGTAGGTTTTTTTCGCCGGCTGTGACCAGGTGCGGCCGCTCCTGGCACCGTCACAGGGGGATGATACGGGCAGGCATGCTGTCTCGCCTTTCGCGGCCAAAAGACCTGTTGTAATGGACCCGTCGAGTGTCGGCCGCGCCGGCCGTCGAGCCACTATTCGTCGGATCAATCCAGTATTTCTGAGCCCCGGCACCAAGGTCAGTGCGACTGGCATGGGCGATATCTCAGGTGATGTTTGGGCAACACGTGGGGCGGTACATCTCGGAGCCCAACATAACATTTTGCCCAGACTTCCGCCCTGCAATTATTATAAATATATCCGGGGATGCTCAGACTTCAGATGTTCAAAGGCGTAGCAGATTCGTCGACGACGTAATCAGTTCAAGATATAATTGAATTCAAATTACAATAGTCGAAGTGTCATCAATTTAATTAGTGTGTTAATTAATTTGAGTTAGTCATCTAACGAATAGCGTATGTTGGCTGCGGGGGCATTCGTATTATTGGTCAGATTGAAAGTAAGATAAGCTTCACAAGGGAGCGTATTATATATCCTATCCCAGAAAGTTGTATGCACCCCCAAAATATCGATGCCATCAAGTTGCTAGGCATCAAGGCATGACGTGTGAAAAGTAACAGTTGCGCAAAACGATGCAATCCCAAATTAGTAATACCGCATCTGGTTGGACCAAAAGCCAGATCAGCTTCCCCCAATAAAGCTTACACTTCTGAAAAGACACAACTTTTTCTTCCTGATACCGTTTGGTATCTGTCAGGCATCGAGTAGTGCTAACATTGTCCAATTTTAGCACTGTTTTGTGTCATGTCTCATTTCAAAGGCGCATAAATTCGCATGAGCTCGAACTCGCTCGCACGAATTGAGGGATATTAATTGTTTTCATATAACTGAGCTGGCATCTCACGACCCAGATGAAGACGGTAGGAGCGTTTCTGACATGGAGAATCGCGTGTAGCGTGCGCATAACAAGTATTTTTAAGGCATTCACAGAAGCATCGTAAGCGGTTGAGATAGGTATAAAGAGCCGTTGAGAAACGGTTTTTGACAAAGCATTACATACTCCGCTCGGTGTGAAGTTTCCACTTCTAAAATATGTTCGTGAGTCTCGGAGGTCTCCTTTGCGACAACGTAGTAACTACGATGAACATTTACACTCGACAAGCATCTGTTTAGCACTACCTCGTGTTGTGAATGAAACCGTTCCACTAGCGTGAGCTTTTCTACGATTTTTCTCCGAAATAACGGAGGACATAGAAATCCCAAAGGGAGGTGTTGTCTGGTATTATCCGCAAGACTTACTCGGTGAGGTACACAATTCACCAGCTGTCCAAGAATAACCGCATTGTACTTCCTCCCTATATTGCAAGCGCTCGTGTTATGAAAAAGTTGGCACGCGTCCATTCTCAAGATGTTTCAGCGCTTTAAGTGGGACACTGTCCAAAGCCATCCCCGAGCGGCAGGTAGTGGCAGCTGGATGGCGTTGATTCTTAGTCGTATTTTGCCGGGTGTCATAAGCGTCCCGCTGGTCACTCCTGCTCGGATTGGGCAACCGCGCCTCGGGCCAAGCCCACCAGCACAACATGTTACCCGTGACGCACCTAGCCGAGCATGCCGTACCAAGCGTGTGCGCATCTTTACAAAGCAGCTGGCAAACCTAGTGGTTTGACCATGGAGGTTTGATGGTTCATCCGGGAGCTCCATGTCTGTGTTATCTTCGTAGTCCGGCAGCGAAGGTCCGTATGGCAGTCACGCTGGAGATGGATGATACTGAGCGTCGGATAAGTACTGAAAAGTTGAAGATCTCCCACCAGGGACGGGCATGTCTCCCGGATGTGGGGTTCACCTATCAGTATTGATTCGCTGAGTCACACCATCGACCCGCATTGTACCGGCACAGTACGGCCTTTTACGACGGTCCGTTTACCACCTAAGCTCTTTGGCAGAAGCGTGTGAACAGCACAAAACAAGAAAACATCACTGACAAATCTCGCGTTTTAGCTGCTCTGTATGTCAGTTATAGATTTTGTCTTATTTGAGACCCCATTTCGGTGTCCCTCGAGATATTGTGCCACTGGCGTAGCCATAACGTACGAGCTTGCCTTGCTGAAATTAGCAGTCTCATTGATAGCTTCCGCCCACGGTGACCGTGGTCCCTCCATGGGGACCGTCGGCGACAAGGACAGGCTTCTGAGCTGTCCTCGCTCGTGGTGGTACCATCACCACGGGTCGGTCAGCTCAGCCTGCGGTCATGAAATGCTAGTGACTTGAAATGACCGTTTGAGCCGCGCCATCTGATCCGACATCAGCGACCAAAAGCTTCGGGCGGGCTGTCCAGCCCAGCTACTGACACCCTTCACTGCTCTGGTTGCAGGAGGAGATGCGGCTGTACTACGTGTGTACAAACCCGGACTGCAAGCACCGGTGGTCGGAGTGAGCCGACCGCGCTGTCTGCGCCGCCGCCGGCTGCGGCCCGGTCGCGGCGGCGGGCGTCAGTGCCGCAGCCGCCGCCGCCGCCGCCGCCTCTCATGCGTCATCTTCACCGCTCACATGTGTCCCTCACCGCCGAATATAGGCCGCGCCGGACGGACGGGGTTTACTGCGGCGGTATGTCCAGCGGTGCACGGCGAGCCGATCATGCGAGAGCGCGGGCACGCAACGGCGGATGCGGCGAGATTGGCGTGCCGGGAGCGCAGGATTAGTTCCCTAACGCATTAACCGGACACGGCTCGCCCACAGACAACACGCGTTCCGTACATGTATTGGTACGTCAGATGGTAAACGCTCGCGGCTGCCGAGACATCGCCGCTCGAACGAAAATGGTACTCGGGTCGTGATGCGGCTCTTGGGTAGCGCTCAGCAAGGACGACCGCACAGAACAACTAGAACCCGGTCGCTGCCTAATACACTAACGTCACTAACCGTTGTGTTCCACTGCGGGATGCTTCCCTCCGTGAACACGGCGCGCCGCGAGCGTGTCAGCTTTGCGGGTCCTGTGACACACCACAGCTACGACAGGGCAGTGCGACACATGGCCGGCTGGACCCAGCCGCTGCTCTAGCGGTGACGGTCGGCAGCTGGACAGGATGGCGTGCTGAGCCGGGCTCGCCCAGCTGTCCTCTGGCGGCACCTGGAACGTCCCCGAGGCTCCAACTGCCTGGTGCCGGCGTTGCCGGCGCTGGGGCTGGTCAGCCGTGCCGGTGCTGGCGCGTCGTGCCGTCTCCCTCACCAGGCTGGCTCTCAGAGCCTCGGCGGATCGAGCCCTGATAGGGAGCCGGTGCATAGCGCGGGCAGCCCGACAGTCAGTCGGAACTGGCGCACTTGGCATGCTTGGCCAGTACGAGCAACGCTGATGTTTTCCGTTGCTCCAGCAGCACCAACAACTGACTGTGGCTGGTGACGATGAGCCCAGAAAGCCGCCCTGACCATTCGCCGAAAACGTCCAATCAGTTTCTCGCTGAGTGACGTCAGTTTAACAGCGGGGCTGCTGAGTCCTCGCCCGTGGTCACCGCCACGTCACCTGGACGCCGCCCGGTCCAGGCGACATTCACGCACGACCCTCCGAACGCGCCACTGTACACCGCCTGCTCGTTCTCCTCGTGTCTCGTGTCATGACGTCATCCCGCTCGGGCCGGGCGCAGCCGCCGTTGGCCACGCCGGTGAGCGGAGACCAGACCCCGCCGAGGTGGCGTCATTTGCCGGGGGGGCGCCGTCGCGTGCCTCTCCTGCCGACGGAGCGACGCTGGCGGAGCGAAGCCGGGGCGCCCGACACCGCATCCGGTCGCCCGGCGTCCAGGTGACACACGAGGGGCAGCCCGACCGCCGCGCCGCCCCCGTCCGCCTCACAGCTTGTCGGCCTGCGCCAGCAGCTCCTCGATGAAAGCCTGCGGGAGCGTGGCGTCAGCGCGGTGGCCGCGGCCGGCGGCTGCCCGGCAGAAGACGCTAAGCCCGCTTAAGGGGCAGTCACCCGGCCGGAGCCGCACGCCACGCGGACGGATCAACATTGCCGATTAGATAGGGCTGAGGTCTCGTGCAGCCTTTCTGATATAAGAGCTAATGCGGAGTGATCGCGGCGGACGAGTGCCCCGCTTACACGCGCTCTTCTCGGCAGCTCTGGGCGAAGCCACGCTGGGCTGTGAGAAGGGGAGTCCCCGCTAATGGGGGATCATCTGTCATCCCGTGGCTCTGTTTACGCGTCGTACTTCAGTGGGAAGCATAAATTTTACACTCGGGTACGAACCGACATGCAGACAGAACAACAATCAACGCGACGCACAGGCAGAAGAACAGGGAAACCCCGCGCACGAAAACACAGGCATCCCGACGGACCGAACTGACTGGACTGGACTGAAGGACTGACAGATGACGTGTAGAAAACACAGGCATGCCGACGGGACGGAGCTGACTGGACTGAACTAAAGGACTGACAGATGACGTGTAGAAAACACAGGCATCCCGACGGACGGAACTGACTGGACTGGACTGAGGGACTGACAGCTGACGTGTAGAAAACACAGGCATGCCGACGGACGGAGCTGACTGGACTGGACTGAAGGACTGACAGCCGACGTGAAGGGAGGCTCATCCGGTGCCAGACCGGGGCGGCGCTTCCGATCTCAACGAACGCACCCGCAGAAGACGGGTATACAAACCGGCAAAACAATATTTCCAAGTCCAGGAAACGGGCTTGTGTGAGGGTGCAGAGGCAATAGCGGACCAGCGAGACCGCTCAACAAGAGCTGACGGACGGCCGGGGCGACACAAAGTCATTAGGGCCGGCCGGGACGCCGCCTGGCGAGGGGCGGGGGGGGGGGGGGCACGCCTCTAGCGACCGGGCGGCCGGCTCCGCGCCCCCTGTTGGGAACCGCCGGCGCTCACGTGGAGCTGCTGCCGCGGCGGGGCGCTGGCGTCGGCCAGCAGACGGCGCAGGTAGCTGCGTCGCTCGGCAGTGCCGTCGATGTCCAGCAGCTCGTCCAGGTCCAGCTCCTGGTGCGCCGCCGCCTGGTCTCCCTGGGGAGAGGCTGCCGGTTAGGGTTTCTGTCCAGCGCGGGTGACAACCCCGCTTGGCGTCCGCGGGGAGGGGGTGGGAAAGAGTGCGGTTAGCGCGCGTTATCAGATAACGACGGTAGCGTCTGCAGGCGTGTAAATATGTCTGTGTCAACTTGGCCTGAGTTTATCTCAAACGGCCTATAAAAATGAGTCTAGGTTACGAATGCACGTCAGGAAAATAATGGCTTACGCCATACTCGGCTGGGAGCCCAGGTAGGACCAACGTCCAGTTACATAATAGCTTTGCGGGCTGGTTTTTCAGTGCATTGGCGATCTGTAAGCATATTTGCGGCACGTCTTTGAGCAAGATGTTCTTCGCGAGCGATGGCGACAAACAAAACATAGGTTCGGTGCTGTGGAAACGTCGACGATTTAGAGCGCATGTACTGAAAGTTATTATCACAGTCACGGCGCCTAAATTACAACGCTCAAATCGCCACTGTAGAACGATGTGTTGGTCCCCGCGGCTCAATTGTTCACTTGGTTGGGGATTTAGTGACGCTGGATTTGCTGACTCAGAGCCCATTTAATAAAACTTTCATGTCCAACTTCAAACTTCAATGTCCAAGAGGTACGCGGCAAAAATTCGGACACCATCTGGTTGGTCACATTTTTTCCGCACAAAAAACAGCGAGTGACACTGGGTCTAGATGTCCAAGCTCTGGGAATAACACCATGTCTAAAACCACATGGTCGTTTGTTATTGTCAATTATCATAGATCAATGTGTTCGTACTCTAGCGCATATTTACAAGTAACAGCTCATTTAGAAACGGCCATGCCTACCCGGAAGATCTACAACCTTAGACACAAACTTTGCGTCAGTTACCAAAAAACCTCTGCTGAAAATTTTTCGCATGACTTATCTAATTGCACGCGGCGAATTTTACTTGAATTCATTGCGGGCACATGTTTGATCCCAATGCAGGTACAATGGCCTGGAACTAGAACGCCGACATATGAAGCAGACACCTCGTTCCCCGAAACGGCTCGTCCGATCGCCTTGAAACCTTCACCAATCGATTCAGTGCAATGAGGTGAGTGATGGGGTGACAATATTAAAATCTGTCCAGGGATGAGACACTTAAAAAACGCGAACGTACAATTTCACACAAAACATCAGATAACTCAGATCTCAGAACCCACAGCAACGATCGCTGCACTCCACTGGAACAGGTTGCACTGTTTTCATTAGTCGTTTTGCTTAGTTCATGTGGACAGCTGAGTGCCATTTGATGGTTGTGATTACGGCAAAACATCCCTATTTTGAATGGCGTCAAGTCGTGGGCACTGACCCTATCATTTCTATGTATAACGCAGAGAAAAGCCGCAACGCTGCGCTTAAGAAAGGACTCTGGGGTCGCCGCTTTTGGGACACCAGTCCGAAGTCAGCCTCAGCCAAAGGTCGCGCAGAATCCTGCTTCCGCCGCTGCCGTACCGTCTGCGGGCCGTACAGCTTGGCCATCTCCTCGAGGACCCACATCTCGACGCTGAGCCGCTTCCTGATGAGCGCCATCTGGTGACTGCCGTACTTAGCCGTCAGGTACTTCTTTCTGCTGTCCATGCGGCCGTGGGCCGGCTCGAAGTTGACCGCCTGCGGCCGAGTTCAGGTCAGCGAAGCGGGGCGGTGTGGAGTAGGGAAGCACCGGCACCGGCGACGACGTAGGACTATCAGGATTTGCAACGGGGCCTTGGGTGTTTTAGGAGCGAGTTTCAGCCCTACTTGCAGCGTTTGCGAGCTGCGAACACACCACAGGTGCCGTAGACGCTGAGAGATACATAACCAACGTATCACAAGGCTATCAATGTTAGTTTGTCCTGGGACTGGAAACAACCGTCTAGGCTGCGTACTCTACCGATGCAATTATTTAAAATATTTTGAGGCACCACACCACACTGATGAGACGCTCAGATTTAAGCGTTCTGCTTATGCGCCAATCCACTCGTCATATTATGTGCTGCTTCGTGTCCATAATCAAAAATAAACACAATCAATGGTATTTTAACAAATGCGCTCGACCCTGACGGGAGCTTAAGCTCAATGAGCCCCGCCCCGCCCTGGCCGCCCCCGGTGTGGGAGGCAGCGGCGGTAGTGGGGCTGACGGATGGTCAGGTCCGATGGATGAACGGATGGATGGTCACAGCGTCTGGTGGCGGACGCTGTGTTGGCAGCAGATTTGATGCACTGTACCGCATACGGCGATGTGGCACAGCGTCTCACAGCGATGTGATACCACGCAGTGGGCATGCGTCAGCATGCTGCTGTGGCCAGGAAGCCGCCGCGTCGGGTACATTGCCACTCACGAAATGGCGCGGCCGGGATATGACGCTGTGGAGTGTGCTCCCAGTCCGGTGGGCCACGGTACAAAGCAACAGCAGCCGTGGGACTGCTGCGATACAGGGGAACGTCCGCAAGGATCTCAAAGTCCTGCACGGTCATCCACTTCGATTATCTGTGCAGAGTTTCGATACGTGTAGAGCAGACTGTTGACTGCCGTAATCTGAGATTGCACAGCGCGAAACGGGGTCCCGATATTGAATGTGTTGTCACAAGCCGTTGACCGCCAGCAGCAGTCTGTTGAGGCTTGGTGTACAGATCGCTTAGTGGCTGATGAAATGCAACCAACCGTAAGCTGCTTTCCGGTGACACGATATTTTCAAGAGCAAAAACAGAGGCACTCGGTACAATCACGCGGTTGAAAGTGATGCTTCCTCGTTATGAAATGCCCAATTACCATCGAATTGACGGGTTATGATATATCTAATAGGGATTTGATAATCTGCATACTGCCTCGGAAAAGGCTGTCGACCTTGAGTCTTCAAACGCGCCCGTCAATAACCTGACAGAGCACCTGACACGCATCAATAGACTAATACATGTTATTGTTGCTGTTCTGCGGTCGTCACCAGCATTCTCGCGGGCGCCGCAGTTCCCGACCGCAAAGCCAGTAGAGGCTGTGGGTGGTATACCGACCTTGGGTGATTTGATGGCCTTGTTCTCTAGCATGTTGTCGGTGCCTTTGCTTGTTGGGCTGTATCCAGCCGGAATGCCCACCTCCATCACACAGGGCTGAAACCAAGGAAACAATATCGGACTTTTGCGCGCAGGCGTCGCTTTACTAAGAGATCCCAAGCCAAGTAATGCTGGGGCACAATGTCGATACCTTCAGTGTAATTTCCTGTAGTGCTCTTATAACGTTAATGAATACGTGATGTTTTTCGGAAATACTGGTGACATTAACTTTGAAAACACTACAAACGCAGCAAAAATAATATTTGGTGAATTATCGTGTAATGTCTGAACGCTTCGTAGGAGAGCAATGCCTGCAATTTTCAGGATCAGCCACTTTCATGCATCTGCGTCGCAAGCTTACACTGGGAAATACGATGGATAGACAAAATGTGTGTTTACATTTCTGAAATTATCTGCGGTAATCGACACTTCCCTGCCTGCAATCAAGCCGAGAAGGTTGTGTTGTCTACTCATGCAATTGAAACGAAATTGTAAATTCGGGCTAAATCGGAAATTTTAAGGCAAACGGAACAAACTGGACGAGGTGTGAGTGCGAAAAAAGTGCGAGGTGCCCCCCCCCCCCAAAAAAAAATCCGTGAATTCGAGTAAAGCGCACCAAACGTATGTAGTAAGACTTCATCGCTACATGAAGCGGCGAAAAAGCTTACTACATATACCCTTTGTGCCATTGGTGAATCTGTGTGGCGGGGTTGTTTCACCGAGTGCAGCTGCTTTGCGTTACGTTCGTCCTTATAACGTCTCGCTGAGGTGGTCTGGGATTTTGCAATGGCACATTATGCGCGGTAAACTGGCGTGCACCGGAACCAGCGATGAGAAAGCACATGGCATGACCATCTGCAGGCAGCTTAAGGATCCAACCGTAGATTAACTCAATTTCATCTCCAAGGTCATAGCCGGCTATTAATCAGGGGTTAAATTCTCATGACCCTGAGACAAAACAGCGGTCGTCGCGGTTGAGATCTACCAATTCGCTGAGACCAAGAGAATTGCGTCATACTGTTTTTTTCGACATCCAATGCCTCATCCACGGGGAATTCCTCCCCATCCTGGTAAAACTGTCATCCAAACTGTCATCCAGAAGTTTTGCTGAACAGCTCTGAAGCGGCGGGGGAAAGCACCCTGCTCAAAACGTCCGGAAAATTGGAAGAATAAAGGCTAATTTATCTTGGATGGCAACACACCGACCACCGCATTCCTTGTTGTTCCGTAGTTGCGGCTTCCAAAAGCAGGGCAGTCATTCCACCCACCCCCTTTGTCCGACCTTGCCATCTGCAGCTCGCCTGATTCTCTAAGATGAGATTCTGGCTGCAGGGGCGTCGTCTTGACACGATAAGGAAAATCCAGACAGAATGAAAAAGAGCTCAACACAGTCAGTCACACTTCATGGCTTCCAGGCAGACACCGAGCCGTAGATAGACGCTGAGCCCGCTGGATTCATGCCTCAAGAATCCACTTTGGAGGTACCGCTGACGATTTGGGGCTGGAGGAAAAGCATTTTCATGAGATGGTCAACTTCGTGCTACTTTTGAATTCAAGGGACGTACGGCCACCTGGAACCAATGGGAAGTTTCCGTGTTGCCAGAGAAGAGCAACTGGGATGGTGTAACGTGGCTTAAACAAAAGAAGATGGGGAGCATGTCCTTAACTGATACCGAAGGTGAAACTGGGACCTTCTCAGAGCCAAACCCAAGGCTACATGTACTTCATAAAAACAACTGATCCTGCACATTCCGTTTCGGTCTCGTCACTGACGGCCTGTTACGTACTTGGCGACCCAAAGCAAAGAAAAAGTGCAAAGCGTCGGTCACCAAACGACGACAGTAATCCTGCTGCTGAACCGTGGGACTGGAGCGGATCGCGGCGATGGTGACATTGCAATGTGTTGCATGATCTCTGCCACCCCGATCCCTGTCACGTTCCTGAGCATCGCACGGACCGAGCGCGGTGGCTCGTCGGCAAAGCGCGCACGCTGGAGCGTCGCGTGACCCAGGGCTGCCCGTTGATGACTCTCCACTGATCTTATTCCGGAGAAAAGCCTCGCCGGGTTGTGAGAACACATGCCGGAACTTGCTCACCTTTCACCTCGCAGCTCACGGCACCCTGAGATCCGGGGGCGTCGCTGCCCGGCCCACAACCGCCACGCCGACCCTCCAGCGTAGCCGCAGGTGGCAGCACTGGGCACATCGTACGAACGCGACCCGAGCGGAGCGCCCGACGCAGGCGCGGATACAGAATACCCCGCCACGTCGCGTGGGGCGCCACCGCATCCGCTCCAGCTCGCGTCCCCGCCCTGGCAGAGCAGCACTGGACACAACCAGGGGCTGACTCCTCTGCAGCGCGCCTGTGACCGCCCCTGCGCAAGGGCGTCGCCAGTCACGCATGGGGGCTGGGCGTCGACCGTTTGTGACACGGCGATGGGGCCGCCGGCCGCTGCTCCCGGCCGGAAGTGCGATGCTCAGCTGACCTTGTAATCGTCTGCAAGAGCTGGTCATTCACCGGTCCCGGGCCCGGGCGGGCGCGGCCGGCATGACCGCCGCAGCGGCGTGCACGCGTTAGTGGTCCTCCCGCTCAAGTGACAGGTGGGCGAGGGCTAACGCGAAGACGGTCAGCTCCAGGGCAGTACAACACCGGGTACTCCAAAGTTTTGACTAGTAGGTATCGACACATACTATAAGTATACCAAAATCGGGATTAACACCATATTTAGGATGTTGTACCAAAATGCATATATATGCATACTATATATATATATATATATATATATATATATATATATATATATATATATGTTTATATATAATCGGAGTAATGTTGCACTTAATAGTTATATCGCCAGTTAGTGGCCGTATTCGCTCCGTGTTCCATCTTAACTCTGCTGAAAAGAGTTGGCGGCAGCGGGATTCGATCCCACGCTTGGACATCGTGACGCGTGCATGGGTCTGCGCTCTGCCTGATAGCTCGAAAATGAGTGCCACGGCCCACACTTTTGATCTTGGAAATCGAAAGAGACTTGTTCAAGCTTCATCTCTATGCACTTTTTGTGCATATATATGTTCAAGATTTAGAAAGCCGTGGGCCTGAAGAAGGTCATTTTAACATGGAAACCCTATGGCTTGCCGTGAAATGCGCGCCGTTGCTGCCATATTTTATACCAGACTTTGGACCCCCGGGTCAGCTCGGTGCGAGCAGGCGCGAGGAGGAGGCGGAGGGGCCGGATATCCAGTTTATTCCACGCCGTTATGCAAATGGACGGAATGCGGACATTGTGACTTATTGCGAGCCTTGGTTTAGAGTTTGGGATGAATGAGCTTGTAAAAATGCAGCTCGTGATAGCGCCGACAATGCAGCATTTCCAGTGGAATGCTGATAATAGCTGGTTTTGCGAAAACGCGTCGCATCCTGAAAAAAACGCATGATAACAAATATTATGTCGTCCTAATAATGCATTGTCCTTTGCCGTGACACGGTTGACGAATAGGTAGACAGTCTGTGCGGCCGGTGAATCTTGGACGGATCCAGTGCAGTATCATAAAGAGCCAGTTCAGGGTGCCCTAAAAGTGATGTTTCACTATGTGTGTTACGATTGTGCTTCGTCAGTGGCAGGCAGCCTCGAAATCTACATTCATGACATGAGTTTTCAAGAAGAACTTTTTCGGAAGGAGTCAGACAATGCCAGGATTTGCATAAAACCACCATCCCTCCCTTGTTTCCGTGACCCGTAACACGGTACACGCCAACCAGCGCGTAACACGCCGCCGTCGCGCGGATAGGTGGCGCCTCTGCTGCCCGTTCCAGGCCCAGCCGAGCCGTCCCCTCCCCCTCCCCCGTCCCCTCCGACGCCGCGCCGGCGTCGACGGCATCGATCGTCGGTCGCGACGCGATCAGCTGGGGCGCGTCGACTGCGACGATGGCGGCGGCGCGGGCGGCGGTGCTGCTCTCGTGGCTGGCGGCGCTGGGCGGCGGCGCCGGGCCGCCGGGCGCCTGCCAGGACGACTTCCTGATCCGGGAGGGCGCCATCATCCGCACGGAGGACTCGCGCCGGCGCGGCGCCACCTTCCTCAACATCACCGAGGTGGCCGAGACGACGCGCTGCCTGCAGGCCTGCTGCCAACGCGCCGGCTGCAACGCCGCCATCTACGACCAGAAGGTGGGCGCGAGGGGACGGGGCGGCAGGCTCGTTGGGCTGCAGGTCAGAGGGTTCCGTCGCAGCCCCGACACCAGGCTTCGTTTTCGGTTCGTTTTAATGTTTTCAGAGGTCAGTCCGTCGGAAGGTCAACATCCGGCCCCATAGATGGTTTGTGTGGTAGTTTTGACTTCGTTCCTTCGTTGACTACAGCTAAGGGGTGATACAGTGACAGCCATGCCAATGCCTCGTTCACGCCCGCGGTAGCAATAGCCTAGGAAGTCTCCATATGCCACCGAACGGTAGCCAGCAAGGAAGATCAGTCAGCTGACACGAGGCCATTATGTCAGTTTCCACCCCAAATCTACCACCAAAAGACCCTCAGCAACCGCTGTTCAGCACCTGTCGCAAAGCACGCCTCTCGCTCAACCGCCTGCCCTCAAGTGGAAAACTGCCGTCGGCTCGTGTCAGCCGTCTCCATAAAACGCCCGGCGGGCTGGCGGGCTGGCGGCGGCGGCGCGGCGACCGTTTAACCCAGATGCCCTATGTCGTGGCCGGGCACCGGCGGGACGTGCACGCCGTGTTGGTTCGGGTCAGCGCACGCCCCGGGGGCGCCGGGAGCGGCACGGCACGGCACGGCCGACCACGACACCAGTCGTGCGCTACGACACGCAGCGCCGAGCCGGCGACGGCCGCGGAGGGAGATGGTGAGAGGCTGAAGGCAACGGCCCGCGAATGGGGATGGTGAGGGGCTAAAGACAACGGCCCGCGGATGGGGATGGTAGGAGACTGAAGACAACGGACCGCGGATGGGGTTGGTGAGACGACAACGGCCCGCGGATGAGGATGGCGAGACGACAACGGACCGCGGATGGGGATGCTGAGAGACTGGAGGGCCCGCGGATGAGGATGGTGAGAGACTGAATACAACGGCCCGCGGATGGGGGTGGTGAGAGGCTGAAGTCAACGCTCTTGGGAGGGGCAGACACTGACCTGGGGGCGGGTCTGGCCAGAGGTTGCGCTGACAACGGGCCGCAGTTGCACTTGATGGGAGGCTGGTGGGAGGCCAGGCTCAAACGGCCCGGTAACTGATCTAGCCCTGGACTGATTCTGAGCCCTCATAGCACTTACCAAGACAGATCTGTGGCGCTCGAGGCCCATTACGCCGCTCAGGCGATATGTATTCAGTTCCCGCACTCCCGGCCTCGCTTTCGGATCCGATTAGGGCTAAAGCTTTGGCTCCTGGAATCGCATCGGCGTGGCGTGTGGTCGGCATACGTAGTACGGTACCTCGCCGTGTTCCATAATCCGAGTCGTGATCAGAACTGGAGCGCTTGGCAACTGCACGAAGTCATCAGTGGACAGAGAAGCCGAGGTACCTTCGGCCTTCAAGCCGATGCGTGGCCGCACAACAGAGATCGTGGATCCGCGAGGCAAATCCGGACCCACAAGACAAATCCGGATCCAAGAGGCAAATCCGGAGATCCCACTGCGATCCCACCTGCTTCTCGTCGTCCCACTAGTCGAGTAATTTAGGAAGCCATTCTGGCGCATTTGTGGCATGTGAGCCAACAAGTCCGTGTCTGCGAGCTAAAGCCGCGGTCGATATTGACCCAGCATTGGGAAGCACCTGACGTGTGATATCACAACACAGAGCACAATTAGCTGCCCTCACCGGATTCTGATTTATTTATCAGTGCGGACGTGATACATTTCCAGTCAGACCAGCCGTACTATGACCAGCATATCCTGCACTCACAGGCCTCACGTTTCATGGTTGGTGCTGCCAACAGGCTGCCTCTGCCTTCACGGGTGAAATATTCAATTGCTTGAGAGGAAAATGGTTTTCCCTGTTCCGTCCATCATGAATGTTCCAGCACCATGTGATTTGTGGAAAGAACTGGCATAAATTGCACCTGAAATGATCACGTGTCTCCAATAACTCCTGAAAAGTTCCTTCGCCGGCCGCTGCTGCCGACGGAGCCGTGGTGTCGTTACCGACGGAGCTGTGGTCTCGTTACCGACGGAGCTGTGGTGTCGTCGCTGACGGAGCTGTGGTGTCGTCGCTGACGGAGCCGTGGTGTCGTCGCCGACGGAGCCGTGGTGTCGTCACCGACGGAGCTGTGGAGTCGTCGCCGACGGAGCTGTGGTGTCGTTATCGACGGAGCTGTGGTGTCGTCGTCGACGGAGCCGTGGTGTCGTCACAGACGGAGCTGCGGTGTCGTTACCGACGAAGCTATGGTGTCGTCGCCGACGGAGCTGTGGTGTCGTCGCCGACATAGTTGTGGTGTCGTCGCCGACGGAGCTTGTGGTGTCGTTCCCGACGGAGCTGTGGTGTCGTCGCCGACGGAGCCGTGGTGTCGTCGCAGACGGAGCTGTGGTGTCGTTACCGACGAAGCTGTGGTGTCGTCGCCGACGGAGTTGTGGTGTCGTCGCCGACGGAGCTGTGGTGTCGTCGCCGACGGAGCCGTGGTGTCGTGGCCGACGCTTCACCCCTGCCGTCGTTTCAGACGCACAGCTGTTTCCTGTTCGACTGCGGCCCGCTGGACGACTACCGGTGCCTGTTCACCTCGCACACGCAGTTTGTCAGCGCCACCCTGAAGGTCAGCCGGGGTCAGCTGGACCTGGCGCAGTGGGGCTCGCAGAGCCAGCACGAGGCGGAGCTCACCAGCCTCAAGTAAGCCCAGCCGCGGCGCACGGCGTGCCCGATCCGCCAGGGCTCCAGCTGAGGAAATGTGCTAAGAGCGGGTGTGGTTGCCTGTTTGATTGAGGAAAACTTGCTAAGAATTGATGTGGTTCGTGGGTTGGGGTTGCAGAGATTCGTGCATCAGCAATGTCAAAAAGGCAGTGTGAAGATCCGTGGTCAAAGCATGGCGAGGTCGGAGTTTCATAAGCATTCCCATCGCCCGGCATCGGCCGTTCCCTGTTGATTCACGCGTCATCCCGCATCCCGCAACGCCCCGCTTATCCGGGGCAGGGCTGCATGCGTCAGTCATGAGTGAGCTTTAAGCCCCTGGCGAGAGCCGCGTCCCTGCCCCCTGCCCCCCACCTAACCCGAGAGACTCCTCATGTGGGCTAGTCTCGGCGGAGGCCTGTCAGGTGCAGGCAGTGTGGTCTCACCACTACCCACTCTCCTGCTTCCCATTGTACTGAAATGGTCACGAATAGCTAAAAGGGGGTCTCAACCAAACCAAACTGACCATCATCTGGCCAATACGTACAATGCTGTTCTACGAAGACGATATTAAGCCTAGCGGCACCCACTGTGATTGATATCCGAAATTTTCATTTTAATAATTGTTTTAGAAAAATATCAACGTCTTTGACGGTTTGGCATACGGTGACTAAAGCTTTGTAGGTAAGTGCACCACCCTATACAACCACCACAGACATCATCGCCTGTGGCCGGGACCACTGCACATACAAGTAGGATTTTCCCGACACCTTTTCCGGAGGTCTCCGAGTAGGCGTAGGTGACGCATAAAGTTGCGGCTCATGTCGTGCTGAATCCCACAGTTGGACCAATACACGTATGCCGTGATACACGCTATAGGTGTGTTCTTCCACATTTGAGATACTCGCATGAAATTACGCGGAAGCTTTCGCAGAACACGACTTCATGCTGTCAGATAGCTCCAGCATTCGGCTCCAAACGCTGCGCAAAATAGCCTTTATTATGGGAAGACGACTAACATCGGGCTGAAGACACCCACGCTGTTTTTTCAGGAATGTGGTGCCGCCCAGCGCACCAAAGCCGGCTGAGCATCAGAAGACGCTGGAGCGGCCGCTGAAAGAGATGATTCGCCCTCCTGTGACCTCTGCCCCGGCCGTCCCCAAAGGTCAGTGGGTGCGGGGCACGGGCGACTTGCGGCCACAAGGGTCACCACCACACCACAGGTCATACTGCTGTCCAATACTAACACAACAACCTTCTTCACGCAATCAAGAAGCTCAGGCGCAATCGGCCTGTCGCAAAGTCTGTGGTTGTATAACGGCACTCCAAATGACGCCATACAGATCGTGTGTATTTTCCGATGTTGCAAGGCGAATGAGATCCCCCTTCACAGTGGGCGGGCGTCAGTTTATTCCGCCGCCGTTTCCCACGTGGCGTGGAGGGCTGCTGCCCGGGTCAGGTCGGGGGCGTGGGACGGCTCGAAGCGCGGCGCCTCGGTCCCAGGCGCTCGGAGGCTCGGAACTGTACCGTTCGACGGCCGGCGCGGCTCAGCGGCATTAATGCCGCAGCCGGCGCTTCGGCTGGGGCTCAGAAGCGCCTCGGAGTGGCGCGGCCTGGTGATGCCGTGCGTCAAAATGGACGATCAGTGAATCGCAGAAGGTACTAAGTGATGTCAGAAAGGGAATCCAGATAGATTGCTCATGTCAGAATCGCTGGTTATGATTTCTTGCAGATGATGGGCGTTACAAACGTCACTCGTGTGATGAATGTAAGTGGCCCTGGTGTTGCACCACAATTTTTTCGCGACAGCTGTGAACAATCAGCACGGTTTGAGACAGAGAACCAGGAAAAAATCAGCTGTTGTGACTGATGCTAGCAGGGAAAGAAAGTAAACTTGCTTACAAATGCAAAGGATATTTTCACTTCGGCGCGTATGCGGATGGTGACTGCTAAAAGAATGCAGATCTTCGGAGTTACGGAAAGATATGGAAAAGGAGTTGTGAGAAAATGTGGTTATATAACGTGTCTTTCCATTACATGTCATAAGGCTAAACGTAGCTTTCCCGCACGTGGTTAGTCACTAGTGCCGCCCCCCCCCCCCCCTTAGTTGGCCGTCATCGACTCCTAAAACGATGTTATAGTTTCACGACTTCACGTTCTGCTTTTGCCACTGTCGCGCAGTACAAACACTGAAAGTACAAGTGTCAATTCTCCCATATTCATCCCCGCTAAGTGATCGGCGTAACTCTTACCTCCAATTCGCAGCCATGGAGACTTCAAAAACCAAATGTAACTAACGCGTCCAACCACACCGCTCTGGGCTACCGTCTCCGCGCGCGGCGAGAACCGAGCTCAAGTGATTTTCGAAACATGGGACATTTTAATACGTCTTTGCATGTAACTTAGATACCATTGAAACAGGTTGGACCACATCAGGACCCAAGATTAAGCAACGCATTGGGTATCGTGTCTTCCTTGACGTTCGATTCAATCCAGGAAAAGTGTCGAGTGTTTTTGTCTTCTCGCCCAACTTGAAGGCGGCCAGAAAAGCGGGGCTGCGTGCCGAACCATACAGCCCTCCCGACAGAAGAGAGAAGTCCTCAAATAGTGCAGAGGTGGCGTCCGTGAGGAGCAGAGCCTCGCGTGGAGACGAGCGCCCGGGAAAGCGTCAAATCGAACACGTCACGTGACGACGAGCTGGCGCTGAGCGCTGAGCCTCGCTGACCGCGGCGCGTCACGACTTCTGCCGTCTCTGAGAGGTCGGCAGAGGCGTTAGCCCCGCGTGGAATGGGCCGTCCGTGTGAGTTCTCGAGACGAGCGCGAGCTGCGTGAAGCCTAGAAAGCCGCACATGAGGTGACGTAGTAGAAATCAAGTCATGAGAGATAGGTGGGCCAACTGGTGCTGTCTAGAAATGATAAATGGTCGTGCGGTATTGCCTATCGAACGAAATGGCCTTGCGCAATCAAGCGTCCTTTATGTATTGCTTGCGGGCCAAGAACTTTAACGAGATGTGAGAGAGCTAAGTGTTTGAATGACCAATCCGACTTCATGTTTAGTTTCATGTCGTGTCGTGGTAGCTTTAAGTTGCCCACAAAACTTTTCCACCCAGCAATGAGTGAAAAACCGCCCGTAGCTAGTAAGCTCAACGTGGACTCAACTGCCCCTCCCCCTCCCCCCCCCCCCCCACTACCACCAACAGGAAAAAGCATGTTTCATTGATGTATTTACCAGCAGGCATATTCACCCCCAATTGTGCCTCAGCGTCCCTGTCGTGATGAGAGATAGGAGAGAACGTTGGTCTAATATTCCATACGACCACGTGGACTGGGTTAAAGTGGAAAGAAGGCTGTGTTGTCAAGAGATTACACCGCCCGGGATTGGGAAGCAATCAAGGCGTCATGCTCAAGAGACTACTGACGGAAAGGCGAAGGAATTGCGGGTAGTGACACGTGAAGGTGTCTGACCGTCTCCATAACAAGAAGAAAGCGAAAGGAAATTGATGATCGAATTCATTATGTCGTTTGCTGCGCGTCGGATTCGGCTGATTAACTGAAGTTCGCGGTACGCGGTTACCATCGTTGTACGAGATCGAGGAATTCGGTCGCCCAACGTCCTGTTCTCAAGATCCATTTCACCATGGATATACATGTACTTTACAGGCTATTTTTTTTTTGTTACTTTTTGCAAACGCAGCAAGCCGCAGTCCCACAGAGTGATATCGGCTAGCATTCGCCGAGTTGCGCCATAATACGCTATTTTAGTCGGCCTTCAACAAAAGCGTCCTGGATCAAACCGTGTCATGTTCGTGCACCGCTCGGTATTTAAAATGACGGTACGTGCACGTCACATCTAGCATTAACCAAAGCATCTACAGATGATCGCGTACTCACCCTGGACGGATAAAATCGCTCCACCACAGGACCCAGACCGCCATCGTAGCCAAACAGTGATGGCCTACGCAGTTTGGACGTCATGGCGCCAAACAACCTGGGAAACAGATGAAAAACAGTTAAGTCGATGTAACGAAACATTAGTACATATACCCATGACAGGTTAAACGCGGGTACTTACATTCCACACGTAAGTGCATTACAAAATCGGGAATGAGACAAGATAATTTCCAAGGGACGATGAGATGACAATGGTTGGTGCTCACTGCATACACTGACACTCGTTAGCGCTGAAACAACGGGTAACATCCGCATAGCGCTCTCATAAAATAACATGGACAGTATTGACTGATAATGGGAGGTAACTTCATGAATTTTTGGCAAGCGAAGGGCAAGATCAGTTAGGTTCGTTTGCGGCAATGCAAACAGGCGATCACCTCCAGTCCTCGGAAAAGACTCCCTTTTGACGGCGTTGGCGCACTAAGCTTAACAGGCCGATGCGTTAGGAGGGTTCGGATGGTAGCAGCGTGCGAGACATTGTTTTGCGGGGGCACTCACACAGCTGCTACTCCAACGCAAATGACAAATGTTCCAGTGACGTCATATGCTGGCACCAAATTATCGGCTGTCATACGGATGACTGGCCCCTGGTTTCGCACAGACTTGCTTCAGCATAATAACGTTCTTGCATTGCCTAAGCCTATGTATCACAGTGTAACAAAGAGGTCAGACTCGAGAGTTCGACAAATATCGCACCAACGGCCCCGCCACAAATACAGCTAAATATAGCCGTAAAACACGGCGCCTGGGCGCGACTGGAGAGCTTCACGCTCCAGCGCAGGCACTCAACGCGGGCGTGAGAGCCTCCGCATATACCGCACGGGAGAGAGGCCGGTTTCAGGTCAAGCGGCGACGGCGGACAGTTATCCCGTGTCGGGGAGCCGAGCTGAGCAGCGGCCTCAGTGCGGGACGCGCGCCGCTCGGCGGGCCTCGTAAGGGTGATGCCACCGCCGCGGCAGCGCTCCAACGAGCGGAGGTGAGACCAGCTGTTGGAACATCCACGCCACGCGCTCGTTTGCGGTGTCCGCCTCACGAGCGCTGATGAGCTGGGCGCGGTGGTAACGGTGCGAAACACGGCGTTACGTGGTGTTATGAGGGTATAAGCCTCGCAGGAGACGCCCCTACCGCCATTACCCAGAGGGAAACCTTTCGTTTGTTACCAACCAGCGAACCGTCAGCTGAGCCTATCGCGCTACCAAGATAAAAAGGAATTATAATATAATTTGCATTATAATATGCTTTATAAATATGAACATTATAAATTGCGCAAGTCAGTGAGAAAACTGTGGCATGATCCAACACGCCAGAACCAAAAAGCAGCGTAGCTGTCCGATCCCCTGCCCCATACCTCCCTCCACCCGTCTCCCTCTTATCGGCATCGCGCGTGTCTGCAGCTGCACCGCGAGCCGGCGAGGAGACGTAGGCGTGGAGACGGGAGTCTGCTGTCTCCCGACGACCCAGATAGGCGCACGGCGGCGGTCTGCACTGGTGCGAGCGGGCTGCGCCGGCGGCGGCTAACGGCCCGACCTCCCTCCCACTGGGCGGGCGCGCGGCGGCGGGCGGCCGCGCTCCGGCGGCGGAACTCAGCCGGGTGGTCCTGTGGTCCTGACAACAGGCGGGGGCTCGCGGCACGTGGTGGTCCCCACGGCAAGCGAGGGGTCTCTGCTGTAGGTGGTGAAGCTGAGTGGAGATGGCCGACCTCCCCGCAGCGCAAGCGGGATAAGAACCAAACTGGATGGGCGTTTTACCACATTTTTGAGGAGTGCTGTGCTGAACGCCTGAGGTTGCATGCTGACAATTGCTGACGAATGCTGATCCTGCAGGCGATGCTGGCGTGGCTCATGCACGTTTGTACACGATCGATCCCGTGCCTTCTTGCTTGGAAGTTGTCTGCCGTTGGAGTCTTCCGCGTCGCTCGAACGTTACGGAAACGACCGATAAAACCGCCCGTTTGCAATCAAACACGGCTTGACACCGCGACGCCGGCCGCACTCAGAACGCGGACGGACCCCGAGCGTCGGGCCTGCTCGCTCGCCTCCGCCGCGGCGTCCTGGACCACTGATCGCGGCCGCCGTCAGCTGACGTGCCGCTTTTGTCGCCGCCGCGCCGCCGTCGCCACGCCGTGACCCGGCGGCGGCGCGGGGTCGTACGCCGACCGCTCTGGCGACTTGTGCCCGTCATCGCGCCGCGCTGGCGGCGGCGGCGGCGGCGGCAGCGGCAGCGGCAGCGGCGGACACGCGCCGCCGCGCCGGCCCGGCCCCCGCGCCACCTGCCGCAGCCCGTCGCGCCCCGTGTCGCCGCGTACGCACAGCGTGTTGCGAAATGTCGCCCGCCGGCGGCAGCGGCTGCGCGTCACGCTGGGCTGAATGCGGCAGTGTGGCGGCGGCGGTTTTGGCGCGGGCGGTTTCACTCGGCGCCTTTGTTTTGCCGGTTGTTTTGTTCGGGGCATGTCCGCCTTTCGGGTCCGTGGAGCGGGGTTCAGCAGGGCGACGGTGGCCAGGAAATGCGGCGTGCGCTGGCCACGGCCGTGGTTTTCGGGTAGGGTTGTGGTTGTTTGTGTTGCCGCAGCGGTTAATGTGAAGGTAGAAAGCTGATGATGAGCCGGCATCATCAGCGGTGAGGTGGATGGGATGAGGTGAGAGTTTGTAAATTGGCTCGAGTAGCGCTGGTTTTATGCTAACTATGTGTATGGTTCTACGTACATTTATCAGATTACTACAGACGGTGCAACTGCGTGAGACCATCTTAAGTCATATGTTATTAGGCTTGTGGACAATAAGCCTTTGTTTCACTAGCTCTATTTTTTTTCAAGTTACCAACAGTTCAAACGAAAACTATGCAAGAACCGAAGTTAACGCAATGCTCCAGCAAAACAATTGTCTAACGGCACGTCTATAGACCAGCCATCCTAGCAACACTGTCAACAAATTCGTGACAGCAAAGTTGTCCAGTGTGGGCCCGTAGACTGGCTGACATTCCCTGACCTTCTGCGGGCTCAACTTGTCACAAAATCGGTTCCAGACGTCCAGCCTGCTTCACGTCAGACTTACAGACTCCCATGCAGAGCGCTGCAGAGAGCCGGAGAGGAGCATCGTTTCCCAGGATTGGCTGCGTTCGTCCCATCGATTACCAAGAGACGGTGCGTTTTTACCCGTGTCACGCTCTTCACATTTGGTTCACGACGCAGCACCGGCTTGCACGCTGCTCGGCGCAGGACATTGATACGCGGGCAAGTGGTACAGCTAGAACAAGACGGGGTGGCTACGTCAACAGCACGTCTGAGTCATGCAGATCTCGTCACCGAGTAGCAAGCGCCGGAAATAAATCTACTAAGCGAGGCACTTGCAGTGATGCATGCATACCTTGGTCACATGGGATTGGTGTTTTGCGTTCTTGGAAGAGCACCTAGGCGCGGCTTGGCAGTATGACGTGACTGCCGCGCCGAACTACACAGAGCGATCCCGCAGCATCACACAGGAGCACCCAGGGAACCTCGCCGGCCGCAAGCTTCGCTGTCCTTCAGCCGACCGCTGAGAGGCAGGGGGGGGGGGGGGCGCGTCCCACGGAAGACTGATGAGAAGAGATAGCCCATTCCACAGGGAGGCTCAGAGGAAACGAGCAGCTTCCCGTTCTGAGGAGAGGGATGTGGAGCGTTGATGAGCAGCTAGTAAGAGCAATGTGGCTCTTGCTCGGCTGTTGTCTGGAAGGATGTGGCTCTTGCTCGGCTGTTGTCTGGAGGGATGTGGCTCTTACTCGGCTGCTGGCTGGAAGGATGTGGCTCTTGCTTGGTTGTTGTCTGGAAGGATGTGGCTCTTGCTCGGCCGTTGTCTGGAATTATGTACCTCTTCCTCGGCTGTTGTCTGGAAGGAGTGGGCACTTGAGGGCAAGAGTGCCTTATTGCTCAGCTGTTGCCACGAGAAGGAGCGCCAGAGTTATTGCTCAGCTGACTTTTGGGAAGCCTCTGGTGAGCTGATCTGATGTCTGGGCTTCTTCTGGTGGGCTGATCTGATGACTGGAGCTTCCTCTGGTGGGCTGATCTGATGACTGGAGCTTCTTCTGGTGGGCTGATCTGATGTTTGGGACCTGCTGTGGTGGGCTGATCTGACGTCTGGGGCTTCTTCTGGTGGGCTGATCTGACGTCTGGGGCTTCTTCTGGTGGGCTGATCTGATGACTGGGGCTTCTTCTGGTGGGCTGATCTGATGTCTGGGACTTCTTCTGGTGGGCTGATCTAATGTTTTGGCTTCCTCTGGTGGGCTGATCTGATGCCTGGTATTTCCTCTGGCGGTCTGCCTGCATCTAGGCCCATGTCGCTCTCAGCACCGGCACCATGTGCACGGTCGGTGGAGATGCATGTCGCCGTATTCAGTTCGTGAGGTTTTCCCCGAATTAGCGGTGTCCAATCGTTGACGTCGCGTGGCAAATGGCGAGAGCAGCGACGAGAACAACGTCGTGAAGACTTGTAACTCAACACAGAGCGTCACGAAAAGACGCATTGAGCACCTGTCTCTGCGGATGCGCTTCTTTTTAACGGTGACGTCTTACGCCGTTCAAAATACGGTTTTAAGGCGTTGTGGTTCTCCTTAAGGGTGGTTTGCTCCTTTAAAAAGAACATTTAATTCATTAATTTCATATGATTTGGCTCTCCCGTTGTCATTTCAGAGAGAGCTTCGAAAGGCATGCTGGGCAAACTATGCTCCAATGCTCTTTACAGCATATGAAATGATTCCACGAATCATTGTCATCCGGTTACAACATTTGGGTTTGCACGGTATAATCTGCAAAACTGTAGCAATATTTTCCCTCTAGAGCCAGCTCCACGAACTAAATATATCAGAAATTAAGCGACGATTGTCTGCGGACTGCGTTAGAAGTGGCAGCATTTAGTATCTTTTACGAAGGTCTATATAAACGGTATGTTCCAAAACTACCAGCCCATTGGTTTCACCATCCTCCGCAGCGTTGAGCGGTATTGTCCGTAACACAACCCCTGCTGATTAACCCACAAGATGTATTCACCCTACAGCAAAACTTCCGAAACGCTTCCTGCACACCTGTGCGTGAAGCGCAGCTTCTACTTCTGTCGGTTAAACTATCCCTGGTTACACGCCAGACCAGGCCAGCGCAGCCAGATGATGCCTCTGTGGCCTCCGCGCATGTTTTGACGTGTGCGGAGTAAGACTGAGCCACGTCAAAGCACATCACCATTTGTTTGCAAGCGGTGTCGTGGGGCGTCCCATCCACGGTCAGGTCATGGCTCACGGTCGGGCCCATAACATGGGTCTCGCCTGACTTTGCAGTTACTGTTGTGTGCGACAGTGATCGCTGAGTGGTGTAAACATTCTTTTGACCTAGCTTTAGGCTATCTTGACGTGACGGTACTGACGCGACGGTAGTGACGTGACGGTACTGACGTGACGCTACTGACGTGACGGTACTGACGTGACGGTACTGACGTGCGGTACTGACTTGACGGTACTGACGTGACGCTACTGACGTGACGCTACTGACGTGACGCTACTGACGTGACGGTACTGACGTGACGCTACTGACGGGACAGTACTGACGTGACGCTACTGACGTGACGGTACTTACGTGACGGTACTGACGTCACGGTACTGACGTCACGGTACTGACGTCACGGTACTGACGTCACGGTATTGACGTCACGGTACTGACGTCACGGTACTGACTTTGACTCACGTCACCATTGACACCTGCCGGCCATCTTGGCACCGGATTCACACCCTTGTGGAATAACTTAACACCACGAACATCCTTTGCAGAAGTCGCAAGCATCGACAACGTTTATCATTTAATCTTTAATCAGTTTAACCCCCCCGCTTTCATCTTTAGCCACGCAGCTCTGGAAACGAGAACATATCTTGGCAGCGTGAGGCGGCAAAGAAGTCCTAACTTTCAGGGCCTGCATAAAAATGTTACGAGTCGATTAGCGCCCATTTATCTTGACCCAACAAACCGCATGGGGATACTTGGGAAAATCGAATGGGGTTACACGAACTGAACCCAAGATTCTGGCGAGGGTTGAGTTATATTGGCAGGTTTCACTTCAGTTTACATGCCCTGATACCATGCCCATCACGTATTGTCTATGCCCTGGTTCGTGAGCGGTAGACTCTTAAAGGGCCCCAGTGCTGAGTTTTCTAGAATAATTATTCAGACTAGTGCAGTAGTCAGTGGTGCTAATGTGGCACTCATTCGCAAAATTATGCAAATGGACACCATTGACGAGGAAAGTAGGCCAAATAATCGTTCCATCCGCATTAATTCCTCCCCAAAAGGTGTATGGACTTCAAACGCTTTGTAATACTCATACCAAATACGTATGTACTATTATAACTCCTTTCTTTTCGTCTTCAGCAACTGATAACAGGTACTCTTTCCTTGAAAAATAATTCAATTTTCATTGCATGAATTGCCTGCAAGGTTATCATGAAATAGCCCTTTGTAGAGTGCATCATCATATCATCTGTCTCCCTCGACGACGGGACGTTCGATTACAGGCGTAAGTGTCATTCATTGTGTGTTGGCTCGCGTCCTTTCATTCGCCTATCTTACCATATCGTGAATTGCACCATTCACACCCAAGTAAGTGCAAACATGGCAGGTCACGGTGACTGGGTATGTTGACGATACACAATGTGATAGACGGTGCAATCAAGCTCACAATATTGGAGCATGTGTGAATTTGATGTCTGTCCGTTGTTTCCAGATACCGAATGATGTCGGGAATTCGCTAAGCCATGGCTCATAATTCCTATATTGTTGGAGCCGCAATAACACAAAATCCATACTCAAAAGCAAAAGAGAACGACTCAAAAAGACACTTTCATAGCCCCACTTATCTCGCAGCACACACACAAACCCCCCTAGCGACATACATCGCACACATCCCAACGACACATGCGGGCGCCCACGCGAACTCGGACTCGTGCGCGGCATGCAGGCGTCCGGCACGTACCGTATGGCATGAGGCTGGGTACCGGCGCGGGGTCGGAGGGTCGCCTTTGTGTCGCGTCGTCTTGGCAGCCCGCTGCAGCACCTCAGCCCGCGCCCGTGCCGCCACCCGTCGCCACGCGGTCTGTGGCGCCGCCGCCTTCCGGCCACCGCACGCGCCACCGCCGGTGACGTCATCGGCCCGGGGTGTGACGTCACATACCGTTGCGGCCCCCGGCGTCGCGAACTCTCCGAGCGAGTGCCTTCAGTGCACCTGGGTGTGAAGAAGGGTCGAAATGCCAGCGTTCTTGGCGGGCTTACAGGTCTGGCGAAAGCTATTGTTCTGACTTAATGAGGAGGTTTCGGACGTCGAGTGGTCGATTACAGCTCGGGCAACATGACACTATGCCTGGTTAACATGGGCGTCGATTTGTACTCTTGCATGAGGGTTCTGCCCCCCCCCCCCCCCCCCCCTGTGTTTAGTTGATCCCCGCAATGTTGGTTTGCTCCTCCCCTCATATTTTGGGCTGAAATATCACGAAAAAGCATAGGAAAGAGTTGACTCTCATAAAATTACACAAAGACGATCTTCTTTGCTCTTTCCTCGTAGTAGCGTCGCCATGGAGGTTGCAGATGGGTTACTGGAGGCCACAACCTCAATATTGTACCCCTATCTGAGAGGTGACTTTAATCATTGGAGCCAGCTACTTTACAATGAAGCTTCTATTTTTTCGTCCGTCAAACGTAAGCCTAGTTGTTGTTTTCCCGCAATTCAACATGATTTTGACACCACTGTTTCTTGATGGCAAGATCTCATAAGAAGACAAAGTGGGCAACAATTTGTGATGTTGGTGCGGCATCGATAGTGTAGATTGTGGGTCCAATTCAGGTGCAAAACGAGGAATCACACAGAAAACGCAAGTATTGCCGGAGCAATTTTTTTAATTGGCTCCTTGCTGAACACAGTTTATTGCTAGCACCCTTAACCCATCATCCCACTATTCTAAAGCATCTCCAACAGATCCATCTCGCCTCGGCCACTTATCCAAATAGCCAGAAAGGACCTTTACCGTGTCATCCCACTACACGACTGTCGACTGCCCCGTAACCAGGCTGACACTGTGAAGCCAAAGGCTGAATGGCCCTAGTTGGCGAGCCATATATGAACACTTATTCTGGAAGGCGAACTAACCACCACGCGTTTCGCCACATCACAAATGTGGTCAGCACAAGTTCAGTGCTCTGTCGAAGTTGCGCTTCCGCCATGACGTTTGGCGTCTCTGAGTGACAATATACGTTGTTTTGCGAGCATTTTATACATTGCAACCAACGGACTCGCAGATAGACGATGTCTGTTAATTTCTCCTTCACCAACTATCCTTGTCAAAAAGTGTCACCTGCGACATAAAAGACAGTCACGCTAGGGTAAACTCGGGTAAATACATGACACCATTAATTAGAACGGTAGTATTGTTTTTGACAGCCTCACGTTTTTTCGAGACAAAATTGAGAGGTCTTAGCTTTATCTGGAATTGTATGGCCAATGTGTTTTCAAACAAGTATGTGGCTGCATCATTCCACCATTTTAGGAGTTTCAACGATTGTGAGACTAACTCAGACTTTCAAGTGTTCAAATGTTCAAGCAAGTGTTCCAGGCTTCCGTTGCTGCGCTGTGTGCAGCGGAAAATGCTGTCATTTAATACTGCGCAATCTTACGCATTTAAATCAAGTTTATTTTATAGGTTTGCCATTATTGCTTTGATGAAGAACAAGTCCAAATTCAACTAAGATAGCCTCTATGAAATGACATACACCCACTCGACGAAAATTTGCGCGCACCCCAGACAGCGCAACAGTTCAATAATAGACATGCATGTGACGGTCCTATTAAAAGCGCATGCATTTTCTACGCCACTGCTACAACGAATTCAACATCACCGTCGTGTTTACAGCGTATCATCATGTGTCCACTTGAAGTAGAAGTAGAATTGAAGCTTTTAGCCCCGTCCCATTCAACTGTTGGCCGACGTGAATAATTTATTATTAGTTGTTGTGTGTGTAGTGAGTGTAGTTGAGCATTGTTGGTTACGATTATGTTGTTGATCATAATGGCTGATGTCGTGACATATTTGAATGAAAAGATTTAGCACGACGCCAAATTCAGAGCGAACTTTTCGCGTCCCGCTCGTGCTTCACGCTATCTCTGCGCACCTCTTTGACAACGAGGCCAGAGGTGAGCTAAAGCCAAACTAGAGCCAAACACAACGTGCTGAGCGGGCCACCAGTGAGAACTGAGCTGATTAGGTGATCCTTGAGCAGTGACCTTGAGCAGTGACCTTGAGCAGTGAGGCTGTTTCGGAGCAGTGACCTTCTGACGCATGGGAGGGGCTTCCTGGTCCAAAGTAACGGCCTCCTGATATGTAGAGAGTGCCCTCTAACTCGGAACAGGGACTCCTTGTTCATAACGGGGGCATCCCGAGCCAGCAAATGGCCTCAACACAAAATGGAGCTTCTGATCAAGAAAACGAGCCTTTTGGAAGAGGCATATCTTCTGGGCTTGATTTTCCATTTTAATCCTCGATTTAGTACTCACTCGTAGCTCACTTGTGAGGCCTCCTTCATCTGAATTTTGGTAAGATAACGTTAGTTATAAACCTTCGGTTTGTGCAAAAGAGCCAGCAAAATACTTCTGGGGGTAAACATATACTGCTGCCCTCATTCTACCCCCCCCCCCCGCTGCGCTGCCTCTGTTAAACAGCAGTTTCCATTTCTTAAACCACAGCATTTCTGCAGGGTTATTTTCATCTCATATGCACATGTTGGATTGGTGTTTCCTTTAAGTGCAATTTTCCAAACCTGCTCCAAGCGAAAGGGAAAAGTAACTCTGAGAAAGGAATGCTGCTGAATATAAAGTGTCGATCGAACAATTCAAGGTTTCAGGCAGAAGTGTTCAGTATAGGAATGCATTTTGTCGCAATTTGAGCCATGAGGCCCGGTGTGTTAGATTGCCGCAACTGCACCCCTCTATTACCTGCAGTCACATATAAAGTTATGGGTCTTGAAGTGGAGCGCCGAAAAAATTACGTAGAAATGGAACACTTCAAACTTGATGTTTTTAGCGATGAGATTGTATGAAGTTACTGCACCAGACCAGCTCTCGGAGCCGTGAATTTGACGCGTGGTGGAATAACTTCGGCAAAGCCTCGAGTCAATTTTGAAAGATATTCCGGTCATTTCGCCTGGATGTTAACAGTGTAAGTACCTGTCAATATTCCGAATTAAATTTAAGTATGTTCCCGCCAGCAGGGCTTTACAGTATAGAAAAGTGAGGGACATTAAGTTAATTTAATGCCCTTCTCGCTATGCGACGATTATAGGACCTACAGGTGGTTGTGGACGCCGAAATGAACACAGTTTCCAACTCCTAAGTCTACCCCCTGGCCCGCCGGCCAGAAAGTTAGCAAAGCTGATTTACTAATGCCATTCGCTTCAGAAGCTTGCCGGACCTGCCGCCGGTGGGGAAGTTAGAAGGTCGCATAGGGTGGCATTCTGTGGACATTTAAAAGCCCGAACGGCTAGATACCTTAGTTTTAGGGTTTAGGTGGCTGATTTCAACTTAACGATCACTTTTCTATCTATGTATTCTATCTATATATCTGCATCACTCAAAACCGCCCTAGCGCTATCATTCTCGATCCCGCCACTTACCAAACAATATATTTGTTATCTGACTTGATGGCAACTGGCAGTGTTTTCGCGACCTCCCTTTCCTCCATCTACGTGTGTGATCACCCGAAAGCCAGCATTATGATGCGAAAGTATAAACTGATTGCGCGAAAAGCTCAAAACTATGATTACCCGTGGTGCCCGCCCTTCCTGCCAGGATGAGGGGAAGGCGACGCCATAGCCTCAGCATCTGGGTCCGTCGTAAAAGTTCCAATGACAAACTTAAAACTACCGTGCTGGCTTCAGGACGAGGATCGCACAAAATGGCGGATCTATCATTTTACGAACTTATTGAAATATGATCAATTACACGACCATTAAGAGCAAACAATAAAAATATTTCCTGAGTGAAGGAAAATTTAGAACGCCTGTGCCCCACCATGCCAACCACATAACACCTGCTTGGGGACGCGGGAAGCTTAGCGCTTGCATGTATGCACCACCATTCCGCTGTGGATTTTCGGCATCGGCGCTGAAGGAGAAACACCATACGAGGTGCGAACTGGGACAACAGCCGGTCATTAAAAACTAAGGATAAGTGGATCGCTGATTTTGATATTGGTAGATGTTAGGCTGCTGGTCACTGTGTGCAACAATCAACAGCGCTACCTAGCGCAGCACAAGCGAAGATCGTTGGCTGTGGACACCTGCGGGTGGAGGGTTTTTTTCTTAATGGTAAGAAAATGTGCTAACATTTTGGGTGGTGTGGCCCTGCCTGGATGAAGCAACTTAAAATTTGACCTATGCCCAGTGTATAGGAACGTAGTTTGTAAAAGGAGTGGTGGTGACTGAGCAGTGCAAAATGACGCAACCCAACCAAAAAATATGCCAGCGATTGGCTTTTCTCCGGATTTGGACCACATTTTTCTCAAAGCTGAGGGGCTGGATCCCAAGTTGGGGAAGGGGCAGAGATGATGGGGGAGGGCCTTCGGTGCGCTCAAATGAACTGTGCCTCTGCCAGTATGTTGTTGGGATTTATAAAGGACTGTGGACCGCCTCAGCTCCTTTGGTCTGTGCCTCCACTCAAATCAGCGAGCAAAAGCCTAAACCTGCGGCGCACTGCTAGCATTGTCAAGCACGGCGTTGTGGCAGCTGTGGTCTGGCGGAGGAGAGTGATGTGGCGCCAGGCCGAAGATACTGGGCATGGGCCCAGGAGCGGGCCAACCATTCTGCCTGACTTGTGAGGAAAGGCCTGCTGGTAACTAGCCAAAGCGGTTCAACCAGGTCCGGACGGCCGTGTCAAGATACGGTGCGAACGGCGATCCGGCTTACGAAGAAAGGTCTGCTAGTAACTGGCCAAGGAGCAACTGCAGTCCTGTCTTACCTGCAATGAAATTTAAAGCTATGGGTCTTAAAGCGCGATGCCGACAGAATTATGTAGGAACGGAACACTGTCAAAATTCGATGCTTCTTAGGGGTAAGATTGCATGGAGCTATTGCATCAGATCAGCTCCTGGGGCAATGAATTCGACGCGTGGTGGAAGAACTTCACCAAATAGTCGAATCAGAACCGGTCCTGGTTCGGACGGTCGTGTCAAGGTACTGTGCGATCGGTCCTGGTTCGGACGGTCGTGTCAAGGTACTGTGCAATCGGTCCTGGTTCGGACGGTCGTGTCAAGGTACTGTGCGATCGGTCCTGGTTCGGACGGTCGTGTCAAGGTACTGTGCAATCGGCCCTGGTTCGGACGGTCGTGTCAAGGTACTGTGCGATCGGTCCTGGTTCGGACGGTCGTGTCAAGGTCCTGTGCAATCGGTCCTGGTTCGAACGGTCGTGTCAAGGTACTGTGCGAACTACGACACGTGAGATCTACGCGGCAATGCCTGGTAAAAAGCCCGTAGGAAAAGTTATCCGAGGAATTCGATCGGATTACTATGAATGGATGGTTCAGGCAACATGCCGCAAGGTCTGTTAGACAAAGTCTGTGGGCACAAAAACCTAGGCATGTAGAGCGTTCGGGATATTTTAATCTGGTAGGGTTGCAACAGCGTGGGCCTTCCGAGAGAGCAAGGGAACAGCGGAGCCGCAGGGAGCAGTGGGACAAAGCGACGTGTTTTGGTGAGCAGGGACGAGTAGCGGATGCGTCCCTGTAGTCACAATATGGCTACTGGTCTGGCTCCGTCCCTGAAGAGTTTGCACCTCCGCCTGAAATTTCGTGTCGTGGAGTGACGGGCAGAGCGGGCCGGCTGGGTGCCCCATTCATCCCATAGGTGGTAAGGCCTTCGTCCACTCGCGGACTTCTTAGAAAAATATGAAAGGTATCTGTTATCTGTATGTAATCTGTTACCGGGCATATTTCATTTATTAGTTCTGTTCATCACATCTCAGACTGTCTGCACACAAGTCTCGCTGCGAGTGCCCAATTCAACTTTTTTGAATACCGGGGCATATACAGGGATAGAAAACGGCACCCTGGCTCATACGCGAAATGGCAGGGCATCCAGAGTTGAACTTCTCGGCCTGCATATGTTGCAGAGCCATTTAACGACCAGCAGCGCAGGCTTGATATTCATCAAGTGACCAGACATGCGCGCAAGGCATTGTTAAAGCTTCGTAGTATTTACAGCCGCGTTATGGAACTTACGTCGCCCCCCGCCCTTCGAGACTTCCTCGGTACTACCCCCCGTCCAGCCGCGCGTGACCCGGCTGCCTCCGGCCTGACCCGGCGACCTTGGCGCGCCGGCCAGCGTGTCGCGCGCGGCCGCCGCGTGACGGCGCCGCTCACGCCTCACGCGCCGCCGTGACGCCGCCGCCGGGTGAGTGACTGGTCGCGTCACGCGACGGGGGGACGGCCGCCGATTGTGACGGCGATGGGCCGTGACAGGCCGACAATGGCGGCGGCGACGGACGGCACGGCGCGTCGGCGCCAACGCCGTTATCAGGCGCGCTGATGGCAGCGCGTTTCGACAGATGGGCGGGCTGGGGGCGGGCGGTGGGTGACGCGCGTTACGCAGAGCCGTGGGCGGAGCTTTGTGCTTCTTTGGGGGTGTTTGGCCCCCGCTTTCCTGCCCTCCATGCCGGGCTGAAAGCGATTAAAACGTCACTGAAGAAGTAAGACGGCACAATATTTGCATTTTGATATGCCTGGTCTTGGGTCAAATGACAAATCGTGTATGAAGCTCCACGTTTGCACGGAGCACTATGGTGGGAAACAAGTTGATCCCGAAGCCTTGAGAATGCGGGTACCCGTAATAGTGTCCACAGCTATATTTAGGAGGCACCAGCAACGAATAAACAACGTTTTCATTCGCGGCCATCATAAGCCAGGGGATAACGAGCCCCAATCAAGGGGATAACGAGCCCCAACCGGCCAGGCTGACTGTTTATTACTCCATGCTACCAGGGCTCTATTCCACGGTTGGAGTGAGGACGTGTCGTGTGGCCAATATGGCACGCGTTGGCATGGTAGTGAGTTAGTATACAAGAGGGGCGTTCACCAATGGAGGTATTTCATTTAATTGCGTCATGTGCTGGCTCATCGTGTGATTTAGGCACAGGTTGTAAGTTGGCGAGCTGCCCATTGCGGTATGCTACTAGATACGTAGATACTAGCTACTAGATACGTAGGCATGACTAGATGGAAAGACAGCAGCTAGCTCAACAATGAGTGTCGCTTGTCGACCCATGGCTTTTAGCAGAATTATTTTCTGGAAACGTGACCTGGTGACGCATCAGTTGCAGCGGACTCGGACGTAGTACGAGCGACAGCGACAGCCGCCGGCTGCCTGATATGCTGCGTCGGGGCACAGCGCAGCCCACGCCCAGTTTGATTACCACTGACGCCCACGGGCGATCTGTGTTGCAGTATCCCGAGCGAAGTGCAGCCGGTTCCAGTTTGAGTGCCACAGCGGCGAGTGCATCGGCATCTACAACGCCTGCGACGGCATCCCGCAGTGTCTGGACGCCAGCGACGAGGGATCGGAACTCGACTGCCCGGCAGGTGAGGGGACTGCCACGGCATCCCGCGGTGTCTGGACGCCAGCGATGAGGGATCGGAGCTCGACTGCCCGGCAGGTGAGGGGACTGCGGCGGCATCCCGCAGTGTCTGGACGCCAGCGACGAGGGATCGGAACTCGACTGCCCGGCAGGTGAGGGGGTGGGGGACGAGTCGCTTCTCCTCCTGCTATCAGGTCTGCGCCAACGCATAGTTATCTTAAGACAGTTGATGTTTGGGACATTAAGTGTTACCGTGTAACAATGGAAAATCGTTGACCCGGAAGAATGAGAAATCTGCGCATGGACGAAAAAAGGCATCATCCCGAAAAACAACGAACTATATTTGCTATGCCCAGTGCAATCACTACCGTTCTTAGGCTCATGGGCAAAACATTCGGGTTGGGAAAGCAAGAGGCGTGAACAATTAGCAATAATCCACCAACCTCTCTCATTTTCTCCGGATTTGGGAACAGGGAGTTAATTTAGTGGGTACCATTCTGATGCTGGTAATGGGCGGAGGAGGGGTGGGTCATTACCCCGCTGCCTCTTTGAGGCGTCGCCTTGATCGCTCCACCGAGGGATTATACGTTGGCCGCCGCTCGCTGAAAGCCACCTATTAAGGTCAGTTGAAATGTACTACGTCATTATGCGTGCATGTGGTTACGTAACATCGAAATTCGCATGGGCTCAGCCGAGGCGTGTATTTGTGCGTGATAATGGGATTTCATTCGTCGCATAGCATGGTTCGGCGTGATGTCGACCGGGACAATATTGCTTCAAAATTGGCTACGAATTACTATCGTAATTTCAGTTGCCGGCGTCACAAAGCCTGTCCTCTGAAACAGTAAGCACAGCTGAGTGGCGCGAGCAACACATAATCGTCCTAAAGCGCTCGATTGTATGTGTTTGTCTGTCTGTTAAGAGCCTTTGTGATTAGATACCAGACACTCATTTCGTGATCGCCGGGCAGTACTAACCTTAATACTACAGCACTATTCGGCAGGAGCCGTGTTTTGAGCAAATTGCCTCCACAAATAGGCATCAGCCCCGGAGTCCAGCGATCGCTAGGAAACCTTGTTTTGACTGCTGGTAATTTCTCGGCTTTGAACATCTGCATGAGCTATTGTCAGGTATTTCCAGTGGGCTGCATACTTTTTTGTCAGATCACTGGATAAGGACACGAGGAGGTTTTGTGGCCGAGTGGTTAACGCCTTGGACTTCCACGTGGGCCCTGGTTCGAATCCCGGTTTCGGCGCGGCCTCTGAGCGCTGTTATGGCCGACGCAGTCACCGATGCCCCTTAAAAGGATACGTGACGACGTGAGCTGCGTCGCCTTTCATAAGCACTGACCCGAAAATGGCATGAATGATTTGCCTTGCTTCAATTTGTACGTTTTTTACGCATTTAGCCATAAAACTTTAAATTGGTGTGGAACGAAGGATGTTTGATATGCTGTAACTGAAAGATGTTATGATAGGTTCCACTTCAGGAACATATCATAGAACGTTCACAGGGGAATGATAAAAGCCAAGACAATGTCAAATATTGTCAACGTCCGACGCGTTTGCGTTATGTCAGAATACGTTTTATGTCCGAAGAGCGCAGATACAATTTTGTAATGGCGTCGGCCTCCCAGTCATGTGTCCTGTTGCGATACAAGATGACATGGCCAGGTGATGGCCGCAGACCTGTCAGGTTACGTCCGGCTCACCAACGTCGCACGTGAAGGACGCGTTGTTTGGAATCGTCATCTTTAAGTTAATATCGCATGACCTGTTGAAAAATATGACATTGCGTGGTTTGACTCACCCTGATCGATAAGCGGTACATCGGTAGTGTACCAGAATTATAATAAAGCCGTCGAAATCAGAATGGAAACTTTGAAGCACTGGCCACGAAGGCAGTGACAGGCTCGCGAGTCTTGATGTTAATATTTGGCCGACGGTGATACACCTCCGTAACGCTCGTGATAGTTGAGACCAGAATGACTGCTCGCCAGAGCATGTCAAATTTATCAGCAGGCAGCCACCTTACATGTGGTGAGCTACCTAGAAACGATTAACTGTATTTAAGAAAATTGGAGTGCATTCCTTTAGCCCGCTTTCGTTGGCCGCCGGGCACGGTATATCATACCAGGGGCAAAGGGCTCATTACCCTGCGATGATCGTAGTCGCTGTGGTCCCAACTGTTCAACGATTGTACCACTCCTGAGCTGGGTTTAAGTGTGGAAATATGTGCGGCGAATCCCAACCAAGAATAAGCGTTTACCGATGCGTTCTTCTTTGTCGCAGCCTCAAAAACGGAGGGATCTGAAATTACTGAGCGACCTCAAGTAGCAAACGCAGGAACTAAGAATATCGCAGAACAGCCACAGGCAGCGCCACCCCTCCAAGGTGCATCAGAACTAGCGGCTCAAGGCAACGAGAATGCAGGTGAGGTTTCATCAAAAGGTTCGTTGTGCTAGTGGAGCATTTGCAAAGGCAATGGACGGGAACTATTTTGCTATGGAATACAAGAAAGCATGTTTTTCAACAGTAGCGATATCCTCAGCGAACAAACGACAGGCTTGAAGTTCATTTTACCAGCAAAAGCTGTTTTGTGGGGGTTTTGTATCAAACTGATTCTATTTAAGAATTACGAATATGGGCGGTCATTCAGTTTCCAATTCTAATCAACAGTCTCACTGGGTCCGTCGCCGTCCACTCGCTGCCAGGAGCGGCTCCAGGAAAGTTAACCTGCCGGCTAAGTACAGGTCCAGTATCGTATCAGATCTTGAAGGTAGATCTGATACGATAGTACTACTTACATCTATCCGTAGCACCATCTGTAGAGCAAGCACTACAGATGGGGTTAAATTTTTCATGAAATCATGGTTGAATAGGAGAGCCATTGCTTTTTCGCTGTTTTTCTGGAATTCCTACACATTCCAATTGGCCCCCCGGTTCCACCCCTGCAACGGATCTCTGGTCCTGAAGGGTACTCCAGGCTTGTGGTGTTCAAGTAGTCCATAATCACGGGTGTTCTATTTTGAATAGGCGTTGTTCACTGGCAAACCCTCGGGGATTAGCACAGCTTAAAATGACAATTACTGTCAATATAATCGTTATCTTACCCTTCAACGTCGTTTCACCCGTCTTGGTAGACTGATTGTCATTATTTCTACAAAAGAACTTTGAACCCAAAATTTAAAAGTTGGTCTTCCGTTAAGCAAAGATGCTTCAAGGACATTACGAGCATTAATGGCTCTGACCCAACCACTAGACGGATAGATGTAAGTCATTCACATGAGATGTACAGATTGATCGCAATCGCGAAAGCACCAGTCGGAGATGCGAGATTTGTGAAGCGAAATCCGAGCGTTTGCCAGGCCCGGTTGTCCGTACAGCCGAACAGCTGACATCGGTAGCGCATTAGCTCGGTGCACGCTACCGCTGGCTCCAAATCCCACCAAGGGCGTCTGGCTTAGCTTTCCTGGGCAGCATTTGCCGGGCACTCAGCCGAATCGGGGTCCCGGGGTCACGTGACTGATGTCGCTACTGGGAGCGCGTTTTCAGCTTGGCGGCTGCCGCAACGTCACTCGGTTTTGGGACATGCGCTTCATAGGTGGCGGGTCTGTTCTGATGCGGTTAGTGGCTTTAAGGTAATGGTCATCCTCTCAGTTCCACAGAATCCACCAATGACTTTATTTGCATTTGCCGCCGCCGCCTGGCGCCGCCTCCTTCTCGAGCCGCCTTCGTTGTTCGCAACCGTCCCCAGCTGATGGCTGCGGCAGAAAACGTACGGGGGCGCGGATCAAGACTAGTGCCGCACTAACGCCTCCCTCAGCCATCCGCTAATGCTGAGGGCGTGTTGCGCACGCTCCGACTGTGAACGAGTGGAGCCTCTTACCACTGGCACCATCTGCCGAGCGGACATGGGCGGACGTGGACCCGTGACAGCGAGGTGCCCTGGGGGATTCGGCGGCGATGGAAACGCATGAGATTTAATGACAAAATATACATGATAGAATATACATTATGATAGAATATACATTAAATGATAAAAAATGCATTAAAATAAATTCTGCCACGAACGAATGTTTTACTTGGCATGAGTTGACAGCTTTGAGCTACGGTCAGGATGTTTGGATTTGATTCATCATGTTTAATTTGATTCATCAAATTATTTTCTTGGCAACATACCACGTGCATGTCTTCTTTCCCCAAAGCTGTTTTTCATTGCTATCTGACAGAAGACTGAACACGAACACCCTCCTGACAAAGTGCCAGTCCATTGTTCGACATACCTTCCTAGGGCAGACCGTTGGTCGAGGTCTTAGTACCATTGGGACAGCTTTCCAATTCAGTGGCACTGACTGAGCCCGGCCTGACACGTAGACTCGGCCGGACTCTTCAAAACAGCATGGCGGTAATTGCAACGCTGCCCGCGGAGATCCCTGTCATGACCTAGCAATGAGTCAGTGCCAGGTGACAACGGCTGTTCTGCAGCTTCTTTTTCGAGCGGTAGATGGCGAACAGCTTGTACGGGGTTACCCGGCTGGTAGGATGGCGAACAGCTTGTGCGGGATTATCCGGCGGTAGATGGCGAACAGCTTGTACGGGGTTACCCGGCGCCTGTCAGGGTAACGATTATTTTCAAAATCCTTCGGTTTGAACACGTGGCCTCCAGACGCTCATCGATTAGCGCCAATTATCCCTATATTGACGACCTATCTCTCTTGACTTCACGTCCCTGCGTTGAAACGTGTCCAGCGATGGAGTTACATGTCTCCTTACTTGGTCTTCGCCGAGCTGGAGGGATGCTTTCTAGCATCTCAAGTGCATGGGGTCGGGCGGGTAAGTACTGCGAATCGAACTGATCCCTAGCTGAACTAGAGTTGCAATCCAAAAGCAAGCCGACGAACCAGATACAAGTATCACCAGCCCTGAATCGGAAACGGCAAAAATGTGCTCCATTTGCTGCAACATTTACTCCATATTTGTGGCTTGTAGCTCCCGAGATCTCGCCCATCGCTCCCTCCTGCCCAGCGGCGCGCTGAGTCCGCCGCCGCTGCAGGGTCGTCGTGGGAGCGGCCGCGGTACCAGCCCGGCTACTCGGAGCCGCTGCCGGCGCGCGACATCTTCAGCCACCGGCAGCAGGTCCTGCTGCCCGGACTGAGTCACTTTCCGGCGGCCGTCGCCTCCACGCACCCACACCACAACGTTCAGCAGGCCAGGTCGGTCGATGGGGTGGCGCGGTGACGCTGCTGCGGTGGGGAACCGACGCATGGCTCAGCTGAAATGATGTGCTTTGCGCATAGCTTCGCCAGTGTTGATGCGCAATGTTTGCAATGTTGTAACATGACAGATATGCCGCGTTTTGAGTCGGCGTTCTGGCCAAAAATTTCGTTTAGTAATCCACAGGTTTTGCTTGACATGATTGGGGTTCACAGACGCGAGTTAATGTAACACAACGTCGGAAATTAAAAACCAAAGCATAAACAAACAAAGTAAGTTTCTCATTCGTCTGACACTGTAAGCAGAGCTGCGCATTCCTCTACAGTGACGAGCGCCCTCTGCCGGGTCCGCAGCTTCCCTCAGTACGAGAAGCCGCCACCGGCGTACCAGCCACCGGTCTTCTACGACGACATGTACCCGAGCTGGGCGGCGCGGCTGCCTGGCGCGTACCCGTACAACCGGGGCTATGACCTACTGCCCCCGCAGCGGGCCGCCGGTTGGGACCGCAGGCCGCAGGAGCTGCCGCCTGGCGGCGCGCAAGTGAAGCTCGGTCTCACGGCGTCGCCGCCGGCGGCCTGGTCCGAGCAGCGCGACAGAGGAGATGCGGTGAGTGTTGGTTCAGGGTCCAGGAGGCCGGTATGTAATGGAGAGGACCAACTTCTTCCTTTTTTGAGTACATGACAAGTGCACTTGTCCCATCTTACATGATATAAGCTGCTCTCCATCTTCGCCCCGCTGCAAAATCTTCCTAGACGGGAGTCTCTTCCTGTAGCACATTTAACGCGACACGTCACGAGTATCATACACGCCCAGTTACGAGAAGCATAACATGCAGTTAGGTGATACATCATATCATATATATTTTTTTATTCCTCAGAGCGGCGCCCCAGAGCCCCAAGAGGCGGCTGCCGATAGACCTCTGTCCGTGGACCGTCGTCCCACGCCACAGAAGGCCCCCGCAGAGCAAAGCGCAGCAGCAGCCGGCGGCGACAACAAGACGGCACACGCCACCCCAAAACCTGACAGCGAAAAACAAGGTGAATATGATCAAATATAAGAAGTAGTCAAACATACGATTTGCGCGACATACCACCACACAATTCAGCACCTCTCTGGCAACCATTAAAAGAGCATTACTGGCATGCTAACCATGTGCGTGGCGTCTCACAGAGCGGGCGGCCATAAGAACGCCGCAGCCTCACCAGTAATCCCATGACCTACACCGCTCTCCCGCCGACAGCGGAGACGACCACGGCAGCGACGGCAGTGTCCCCGGCCGTGACGAAGGCGTCAGGGCCTGTGGTGGACGAGGTGGAGTTCAGCATGACGGAGCTGCGCGCGCAGGCTGCGCTCCAGGCCACCGAGTCACAGAGCGCGGCGATCGTGCTCACGCTAGGTCAGGCGACCCCACTGGGGCCAGCGCCCTATGTGACCTTAGACCTCATTTCAGTTACCTGAGATCGAACGGCCGGCAGCGCTTAAGCCGCCGGTGAATCTGGTCTAGTTCCGCATCATGCACAATGCGGGGTTGCTCGTGTCGTGTGTACATCGTGCATGAAGCGGTCAGTTCGTGCAACGCGGCGCGCGTCTCGTCTAGTACACAATCCGTAGTGTCTCGCCGCTGACGAGCCGCCGGGTTTAAAACCCCTAGCGGAACTCGTGGAACTGCTATGTAAGAATTACTTACCGCACTCCCAACTCTCTTACGAAATGCAAAAGATGAAGCTCAGTTCTCAGAACTCACGCACAGACGTCCTCTGTGCGTGAGTTCTGCGGGCGTCTCACTTACCGCGTCTCTCTCTCTCTCTCTCTCTCTCTCTCTCTCTCTCTCTCTCTCTCTCTCTCTCTCTCTCTCTCTCTCTCTCTCTCTCTCTCTCTCTCTCTCTCTCTCTCTCTCTCTCTCTCTCTCTCTCTCTCTCTCCTCTCTCTCTCTCTCTCTCTCTCTCTCTCTCCTCTCTCTCTCTCTCTCTCTCTCTCTCTCTCTCTCTCTCTCTCTCTCCTCTCTCTCTCTCTCTCTCTCTCTCTCTCTCTCTCTTCTCTCTCTCTCTCTCTCTCTCTCTCTCTCTCTCTCTCTCTCTCTCTCTCTCTCTCTTCTCTCTCCTCTCTCTCCTCTCTCTCTCTCTCTCTCTCTCTCTCTCTCTCTCTCTCTCTCTCTCTCTCTCTCTCTCCTCTCTCTCTCTCTCTCTCTCTTCTCTCTCTCTCTCTCTCTCTCTCCTCTCTCTCTCCTTCTCTCTCTCTCTCTCCTCTCTCTCTCTCTCTCTCTCTCTCTCTCTCTCTCTCTCTCTCTCTCTCTCTCTCTCTCTCTCTCTCTCTCTCTCTCTCTCTCTCTCTCTCTCTCTCTCTCTCTCTCTCTCTCTCTCTCCCTCTCTCTCGCACATTATTGACGGTTTGGTCCTAAAGTGAGCCCCCTCTGCGCGGTTTTGTCGGCAGCGTGCTGATCCGAGCGCGTTCCGTCCGCCAGGTGTTCTGCTGAGCGCGGTGCTGGTGGTGCTCGCCGTCTGTCGGGCGCAGTGCCTCCAGAGGCGGACGGCGAAGGGCGAGCGGCCCGGCCTGGCCCACGACGCCGACTACCTCGTCAACGGCATGTACCTGTGAGCGAGGCTGGGCAGGCGCGGCCACGCACGCCAGCAGTCGCGGCCCTCCAGCCACCCGAGGCTCGGCGGGGAGCGTCCGCACTAGACCACCACCAACACCAGACACCTGCAGGGGACGCCTGCACCCGAGACGCCGAGGAGACGAGCGCGCCTCGGACGTCTCACCAGATACCCAGGCGGCAGTCTTGGACACCCAGGGCGCGGGGGCGCACATGCAGGGAACATGCACGTCTCCCGGACGCCCGGCGAAGAAGCGTGGTAGGAAACACCACGTGAGCGGACGTGAGCGCGTACACCGTCTGCGACGACGCAGCACAAGAGCGGTGGGGCGCGGCAGGGATCGTGTGTGGACGTCACACGGCCTCACCGCGAAGCTGGCCGGAATGCCCCAATCATCACCATAATCACGGGGAATAAACAGTGGGCAAGTGGATGTCCCAGCACCGGACGACACAGCGAAGGAAGTCGATGAACAGCAGCCAGGAGACGTCTCGTGTGTCAACGATCCACGTGCAGGACATTCGTACGTGCGCACTGCCCTGGTATGAGGGTGATGCGTATATACTCAGTGCAGCCAATGTCTTGAGCAACCAAGACCTGTCGTTATGCATCATATAAAGCATATCTGTCGCTAAATAACTACCTGTATCGTACGGTGATAGCACGCTGCTTTCTCGTCTGCCTATGGGTTTGTCGAATGGGTAACGCTGGTGTCTGGACTGCTTGCCATTCATTGCTTAAAATCGAATTGGTTTGTAATTTCTATGCGTCTGATAGCGATGTCATTTTGATAAGCGAACATCTCATTCCATGTCCGTTTGGTGCTTACCTTTGTTGCAAGGATGCCCGTCCAGCGCTCAGTATATCAAGGTAACAACATGGAAGCATGCAAGTGCTCGTCTACTTTGAAACGGTGACGTATGAGCAATACACGACCGCTTCGAGCCGCTGTCACCGAGAGAAGAAGACCGAAGCCGACAATCAGGTCCTGCATTGCCCAATATCCAAGAGATCAACGCGTTACATTCACCCATGTATTCGATGGATCGCATGTGACACTGCGTATGTGATGTCTGGTGACACGCCCGAATCACATCACTTCTTCACTCGCGTGGATGACAAAAACCTCACACAACCGTGATAATGGGATGTTTACGTGATGCATGGGACGACGGTCAAGCGGTACTAGACAGCTCAAATTGTCCATGTGTTCGTGAGCATGGCAAAATCAGTCGGCAGAGCTCATCGTGGACACAACCCTGGTGCACGAGCCCTATCTGACGTCACGTTTGACGTCACGCCATGACGTTAGACGAGACATGCCAGAGGCCGGCAGGGCCCAGGCGGGTTCTCAGGTCGTGCACTGTCCGCACGGCCCCACGTCTGCTCCGGGTCAGGCACCGAGGCGAGCGGACGCTCTCCGGATCTCAGTCCGGACCCTCGTCTCACTCGCCAATAAGCAGTTCCTGTCACGGCTGCCGGGCTGGAGCTCGCCCACGGCCGGGACAAGCGCTCTCTCCCAGACGGCGGCGGCCACCGGGGCGGTGTCCCGCGCCGCGGCTCGCCCTGCGCCGACCTCAGCGCGGCCCGCGCCGGCGCCGCGCGGACACCCGGGCGGCGGTCACGAGTCCCGGACGGCGGCGAGCTCGTAGAAGTGCGGCGCCAGCTCCGTAAGCCAGGCCGGGTCGATGACGGTCAGGTCCTTCATGAACGGCTGGCTCGTGTGCACCACCTCCGAGAACAACACCCTGCGGTAGCGGCGTCAGGTCAGGGGTGAGCGGAGTGGGTCGGGGGTAGGTCAAGGGTGGGGAGGTCAAGGGGCGGGGCAGGTTAGGGGTGGACTCCTCGGGGTCGCGGTAGGTCATGGAGGAGTCAGAAACAACCACAACAATTCCATGCTTTAAGGGCACGCATCATTGCTACTGACATGGGCATGCCCGCTATTCACGCCATTCATCGCGATCGCAAAACCTGATTCGTTAATCTTCAGCCCAATGCACTAGCTACTTCCCCCTCTCAGTCTCCATCTCCATCACAACTAAATCGACACGTCTTTTCACGGCACTCCAGTCGGCACAACGGCTACGTCCACACGCACACAAATTCCGCCACCGCGGCCGGACCCAGGCCGCCCCGGGCAGCCTGCCGGGCGCCGACTGACCACTGCGGCTGCTTGACCGTGTACAGCACCGACGACGGGTGTACGGCCAGCGGCTTGTCGCCGCGCACGGTGCGGTACGCGCCGCTGTGGTGCAGGTACGCGCAGTTGGGGAAGAAGCCGGCCGCCACGCAGCGGCACACGGCGTCCACGTCCCCTGCCGGCGCGCCCCGCACGGTCACGGCTGAGCGGCGGCGCGAGGCGAGCGGCGCCGCAAGAGTCGAGACGACACCGCAGCGAGCGTTACAACAGCTGACGGCCGGCACCGTCGGGGAGAACGCCACACAGTGCGCTGCAACCCGCAGGGCTTCCCTTCGCAGGTGGGTACATCCTGAACGGTAGCATCCATCGGAATCATCGTACCACTATCAACATTTGTCCAGTTTAGACCTTGCAACATCTTCGACACGTACAGTACAGCTCCTCGAAATAAGCATTCACCTCACGCGTTAGTGCCTCGACGGCAGACATCCGCTGGTCATTCATCACCTAGCCAGCTGACGCCAGGGCATGGCAAGACGACGGTAGGAGGCGGTCTCCGTCCTCGGTACTCACCGTCGCAGGACTTGGGATCCACGCCACTGTGTCGCATCATCTTCAGCACCTGCAACGCGAGACGTCCGAGCACTGCATACTACCAGCACCCAGCCTTCCTTTTTCAAGCATGCATGGACAGCATCTTATGTAAGTTGTGATATTTTTCCAATTTCGTGAGAAACGATGCGAACGACCACTAATATGTCAAAAATCCCAGCGCTTTCCGTTAACCCCTTTTAAGAGGCATTCCCGCACCTCGAAAGCCTTCCAGGTCGACCTTCCGTTCTAACAGGTTTGTCGTGACTCACCTGCGCTCGTATTTCCTCTACACGCTGCATGGCCTTGTAGCGAACAAACATCTCATCACACCACTGCTTGGAGCGCTTCCGCTTCACAAACTGAGTGGTAGATGTTGAGGATATGTGATAGTGTCCCCCTCCTCCACCTGCCAGACAGCCACAACACCGTTTGAAGCCGGGGGTGCAGCCTCACGACTCCGAGGAAACCGTAACAGCCCGTGCCAGTAAAGCATACTACACTGGTAACGATTACCGATAGGGCATTTGCTTCTCCACACTGAAATCACAACTTTATGACTCCTATTTTTCGTTAAAGCTCAAAAACCAATGTCTTGCAATGCTCTCCTCGCCACTAGGCAGCGCGCCAGGACTCCCATCGCCGCCAGCCACGGCTCCAGCTACCTCGAACGTCCTGTGTGCCACCCGCGCCTTGAGCAGGGCCTGTCCGCGCCGCGGCTTCTGCAGGATCTGGTCCACCTGCAGCATGGCCACCAGCGTGGCTATCTCCTCGCCGCAAGCCGAACTCGTCTGCGGCAGCAGCAGGGCGTTACGGTGCCGAGCGGGACCGACAGAGCGTGACGACGAGACACGGACGTGACACAAAATGGCGATATTGTCGGACACAAATGTGACACCGAAGGAGCATGCAGTGTGGGAACAATATGCCACTCCCGCATTGCAGTAAATGGCCATGGAAACGACCTTGAATGACCCTGAATTGGTATCATCAACCTATTTAAGGTGTGAATGACCATAAATGTCAGACCTATCCAGTGTTAGGTCTAAAGCGACAACATCGCAGGATCTACACACTTAGGGATGTTATCAAGGCACCCTGTCAGTGAAGTCGAAACGTACCAGCAAAAAAGAAACCGTTCCGCACTCCAACACAGCACATGCCGCAAGCTAGCCCAGCATTGTTGTGCAAAACCAAACAGCATCTTCAGACTGCCGACCAGACGACAAACACCAATCCCCACCA
>NW_023596420.1:5382304-5398236 GCF_011947565.3 Pollicipes pollicipes
CCCACCTTTCAGAGAACATCAAAATGGGCGCGGGATCTTAAAGGAGTTGCGGGTTGATCACTAAATACCAGCAAAGTCTAAGTAGCATCGGATCATGAAACGGTCAAAGGTTCTCCCGCACAATCGTCCGTCAAGCTGGGCAGATGTATAATCAGCCATACTATCTGGATCTACGTCTTGATCTGGTGCAGCTAGTTATTTAACCATCAACGGAGATCTTATCGAAATCTGACCCGATTCAGAACACGCTTCTGCCTGGAAGACGAGAGGCTAACGTTGGCTCACAGCGAATTAAAGTTCCATTAGAATGACGCCCACCTAAAACAAGAATCGTTGAAGGGCTTCTGAAGAAAAACACAAATAACGCCTCACACATCTACAAATCTGCCTCCTACAAGGCTTCTGACTGCTCGGAAAAATTACGGCCTCTGCTAGCGATCAGATGCCATTGTTACACCAATGACAGATGCGTATAACAAACATGGACAGTCAACATTCCAGTCCCTGCTACCAGAGCAAGAGAGGGAAATGTCGAGAGGAAACTGAAGAAAAGTGAGGAATACATTACGAAATGATGCACGTCTGAACGGATCGGACGGCGAATGCAACTGTGTGGGCCAAAATGGCCGTTGGTTTCAGACTACCTGCGGCGCGTCATGGTCCAGACCTGCGCAATATTTGTAAGCCTTGCAGTAGACAAGGCATGGAAACAGATAAAATAAGGAGATGATTGCCAACTACCTTCCTGATTTCACTAGTTAAAATACATCTACCATTTCATACACATGCCAATATTAAATCCCAAAACACGAATATACAGCGTATGTAACGTTTCTACCATATCCGGTGGTATCGAAAACAGGGGAAAAATGCACTTCGCAGACGGTGGTCATTACCAGAGATGGGGCTTTTTCTAAGTGACGGAGGACCTCGGGAATTTAAGCAAATCATTTTCGCTGCATATCCATGTTCACCATGTTGCAAGGTTTAAGAAAATCTTGGGGGAGGACGCCTTGGATCCCTTCAAATATGCGGACAGTTCCCCCCGTGATCACACTGAGTTACGCATGGATGGAGCCCAGGAGGCACCCACAGCTGCCCTGACAAAGACAGGTTCGGACGCTAGCACCCGCCGGGCTGCCCCGAAGAAAGGCAGGACGGAGCCAAAAGGCCAACCCGCAGCTGCCCGGTGGAAAGGCAGGACAGAGCATGACACTCGTGGACCGCCCGAGGGCACGCAGGAACAGGAAGGCCATGGACACTCGTGGGTCGCCCGATGGCACGCACAGGACCAGAACCATGACACTCGGGGCCGCCGAGGCATGCGCAGGACAGAGCCATGACACTCGTGGACCGCCCGAGGGGGTGCGCCAGGACAGAGACAGAGGCATAACTACTACCAATAACAGTAGAACTTGATAGGCTGGCCATCTGCTGCCAAGAGATTGGCATTAATCGTATTCTTCCCTAAATCCTTCTTTAAGTGAGCACTTATCCGTACGCTGCAGTGCAGAACCAGTTTGAGGGTGGTCAAGGCATAATGGCTTCAGCAAATATGACGTGTATGCTAGCCCAGAAAAGTGGCATGGACAGCTTTTCTAGCGCTCCTGATTGGGTCAGAGCAGAACTTCAGAGAATAAACCTGACAGTTGATAATGATATATGAGTGTTGATGTTAGTGTTTTTCAAACTGTAATGCTATCCTGCCTGCCCCACGTGTAATACATCGCAATGCTTAAAGCTCAACACTTCTTGGGAACATGAGACAGCTTTGAAAGTTTTCCACGTAATACTTCGCTGTTTTCAGTTGGGAATGCGTTATGGAGTTGTTAATGACATGTTCTCCAATATTCGGTATGCAGACACGATGGAGCACCACACGCACTAACCACGACTCAGTGCCAATTAAAAACGCAGCGGGATAACATTCATTACAATAATGAGCCGACAGGAATAGTCCAAAAGCGATTAAATCGGATGACCGCAATCCCCGGTGTCAATCAAGACGAGTAGATCTCTGAGTTCCCGTTCTTTACACTCGCTTATGTGCCGCCTCCTGCACCCTCTCGGCCGGCTCTCCCTGACACCCACGCGACCCCCGAGCGTGGCATGCCTCCGTCTGCAGCCATGACACATTAAACCAAATCTCCCGTCGGATGGCTGCTACGCGACAGTCGGTCGGGCCGCGACCGAGCCGACCGGCGAGGACGGCATGCCGATTGCCCCACAGCTCGTCCCGCCCACTGAATCACGGAGGAAGGTATTATCCTCCGCCGGTCTGTCACCAGGATGCTGCTGATCGGCTCCGAGAATGCGTCACCAGGACCCTGAACAAAGAATGTCAGGATCGGTGGCGAGGATCGAGAATGTTGGCTGCTGCGATACATCACCAGGATTCAGTGTGCTGACGGCGGCGTCTGTCAACCATATCTTGCACGCTAGGCTATGATCGGCCACCAGCCACAGCTCACTGACTGGCATTATCAGTCGACACGATCCCAAGTACTGATTGTCAGGATCCGTGTCCCCAATCTTGAACCTGGACGGCTACAGCTCGACACAATAATTATATCTGCCTTGGCAGCTACCGTCTCGAGACGTGACCAACTGCCTCTCCAGTACTGCGAGGCTGCTCCTGGAAAATTAAGATCGCCTCCTGACAGGCATTCCGAGCGTGTTGCAATGTTACGTTATGTTATTTACCCAAAAATGCCTTTTGTGAATGATGCATGGTATTTCATGAGCAGCCCCTTATTCAGTTTATGAACAGTATTCACATATAACCGGATGACTTTTTCACTTTCGTTGGGCGGGGGTGTATTACAGTGCCCTGCTACATCGAAAACGAAAACATACTGGATAAGAAAAGAAAGCGACACCCAATAGCTTACGCATAGATGAGTATGATTAGTGCAACTAAGCATTGATGCAAATGATTTCCGACGGGTCAATTAAGGCCAACTAGTCCGTTATTGTTCGCAGCCGCTTTCCTTCTTCCAGACCTGTGTGCGCTAAGACAATGGGAAGAACAATCATCGTGTCGTACGTGGGCCACCAACCCATACACCGATAGTACCAAGCAGCATGTACGATCTGTGACACGCAAAAGCAGGCCACAAGGGTCATGCCTCGCGCGCAAAGATCCCACCCCCTATTTCAAGAACTAAGCATATGACGGCAGAAAACGACCCGAAGAGCTGACCAGGGGACGACCGAAAACAATCGGCACAGGACAGCGTCTGCCGAACTACATCCACCGCCGGCTAAAGCCGCCTCAGATGTGTCAGGGGCCGTCTCAGGTGCAGGTCCGCAATCTAGGAACTAACTTTCATATCGGTAATATGGCATTTCTTCATTTGGCGCATAGCGATCTTTTGGTGCATTTCACCCGTTCTATCTTCGTATTTTAACCAAAATACGTGTCGCGTAAGCGCGATATTATGCAGTATGACAAGGCACAGCAAATCCGTACATAGGCAAATCAGCTGTTTAAAACTTGTGTTTTAAGGCAAACGCACAAGGTATGCCAGAGTGACTACAAAAACCGGACGCCTCAAAGCGAAATAGAACCGATAAGAACCCGAACAGGGGGTTGTCACTTGCATCCTCAGAAAAGTTCGGTTTCTGAAAGTTACACGTAGTGTTAACAGGTGAAAAACACAGGTACAGGGAATGCTGATTTCTGGAGCATTCAGGTCGCGAGAAGCCCAGGGATCACCGTATCAGGCATGCACCACCGTCCTCTACGTTCCATACACCAAAAGTGAGGACCAGGAGGGGTGGAGGGCTGATATGCCCACCCAGGTTCCCACACCAAAGAGCAACCATCTCCATGTTTCGTTCGGTCCAGGGAGAGAAGACCGCCGACACCTGCCCACTCGAGGGGTCACCGGACTCCCCATCCAACTCGCTTGCTACTCTCGGCGGCGGGAGCGGGGTTGGGGCGGGTGGCTGGCGCGGAGACGGCCGGTCGGGGTTTGTCGCCGCGGACGGGTGGGATCAACGGCAGGGGGGGGGGGGGGGGGAGCGCCTACGCGACTAGCGGCCATGGATGATTCGATGCATCCGGCACATCACGCATTGCTCGAGCGTGAGTAACATCGGTACGTACCGGATCTGCCCAGTAGTTATCAGCAGATATGCGGTCGGAACCACGAGTAGATTTGCAAAAAAACCGGCACGCACGCGAATGGAACTTTTTACATGCGTCAAATGTGTCACATCTCAAATTGTCTGCCTTTTATTTACTGAATTCAAAAACTCCTATGATTAATTGCATTATATTTCACAAACATATTAGGATGGAAATAATACCCACCCAGCGAGTTGGTCTCCGAAGCCCCCTTGCTGTTTTTCCGGAATACCTTCCCAGCGGTATTGGGGATAGGACTGTAATTTTGGATGGCTGCAATGTACCCTCTGTTGACACACGTTATGAACATCTTAACTATGCAATCTAAGCGATTCATGATCTATGACCTCTTTCTCGAGATCATGTCGGTGCTATTTTGCTCAAATGAGACAAGTAACGGATATTTCTTACAGAAAATCCACTCTAGAGGTTTTTAGACTTCTTTTCTCTTCCTTATCATTCCAAATTGCAATAATATCGTGCTGGTAGCTTTTGAAAGGTTCGGTCATTCAAGGTCAAGGTAGGTCAAACTTTGACCTTTGTAACCAGATTATACCCTTCAAGTCACATGATTTAGACCTTAATGGCAAACATCATCCATAATTGGGAGGCCTTTCTCATGTTGTTTTCCTCCATTGATGCGGCTGGATTAGTTCTTGATGTAGCCGTCCGGGTCGTCGTAACAACCTTCACTTCTTTGACTTGCTATGACATGCCATTAGACACATCTGCCGATATCCACCAGTGCCACCTACTAGCATTTTTTCATGAGCTGTCGAACGCCGTCTTCCGCATTGTCGTCACATGCTAAGTTCTTGAGACAACACGACGGGTCTATGAAGTGCTAATATGACCCTATGGCCTGACTTGGCCCGTCAAAGGTCACAGCCAAATTGTTCAGTCACATAAATCTGAGGCAATTTGACGAGGGGTTTCTAATGCTATCTTCCCCGTGGATCTAACTTGCTCATTATTCGAGCCTTGAGGGTAGGGCATAACGCTCTGAAGCTCCTGTAGGGCGTAGGGCAAGGTGAAACACTCCTGTAGGGCGAGATCAACACATTCGCGGAATAATTCAGATTGCCACCTCTAATTTCATTGGTTTCTCAGGGCACTACTACTGCTTCCGATGAGCGGTTCAGCAACCAGCAGAGAGGAAGCTTCACTGTCTGCAGGGCCTCTTCAGTAATCGTAGCACAATAAATCTCCGATGTCATCGTTCCCTACGCTAACACGCGTCCGGATGTTAACAACATTTGAGAAATCTGCGACACGCGCAGCATCGACACCGACAGGCGCAGCGATCATTCACGCTAGCTGTCGCGGGAGGCGCCGCACCACTGGTGCCAGCGGGCCTGGGAACACACGCCGCAGCACTGGTGCCAGCGGGCCTCGGAACACGCACCATCGCAGCTGCCCGTCAAGCATTCCGTCACCGCGCTTCGACCGCCGCTTAACCGGTCATTCAATAGTATCCACCAATGCGTCGAGGGATCTGGAGGATTGCCATCAGAGTAGGGTAAGACCCAATTGGCATAAATGACACGGCTACCGATAACTTAGCCGAATAATCCCCGAAGAAAATGCGTGCTGATGACGTGATACCATGCCGGTCCCACCCGCGAAGTGGACGATGTACAATCAGATATAAGCGGGCCAAGGCTAAGTACCTGAGTCTGGTCCCCCGCGTGGCGCACGGCGGTAAAAGGGTGTTTGCGATTTTTTCCGCTGGCCTCACACGGTAGCGCAAAGTAAATAAATTTCCCAAGATTCCATGACGGTCAAGACCAACTGGACCGCGTTCAACGCCGGGCAGCTAATTGCCATTCTAAAAAGTATCGCCACCATTAACTGACACCTGCCGGCAAAGCCTCGGTGATGACCGCAGACGAGGCGGCATCACGGACGTGTCCTGTCCAGATCTTGGCCGCAGACACGACGCGGACTGGAGGATTAGCTGGCCGACGGCATGCCACAGCCCGGCAACGAGGCATCCGAGAGGATCGCGATGAGCAGTCCGACTCCAGCGACGTCTGGCCGACATGTTGTCCGACACCACCGACAATTGGTCGGCGCGTGGTCTGTTTCCTCCCATTCATGAACAGCACGTAGCCTCATTCCACCGACACCTAACCGGCACGTGGCCCGAATCCCATGACACGTGGCCGACACGTGGTCCGATTCCACCAACACGTGGTCTCATTCCACCGACACCTGGTCGACGCGTGACCTGATTCCACTCACGCCTGGCCAGCACGTGCATCGATTCCACATCAGCCGGTCCGCACGTGGTCCGATTCTACCTGACAATCAGCCGGCGTGCGGTCCGATTCCATCGGACACGTAACCAACGCGGGACCACCCGTCAGCCGCTGGTGGTAGGAACGCTCGCGGACTGCCGTCACCACCAGCCTGGTGATGGTGCTTGTGATGACGATCACGGTCGTCTGTGTTAAGAGGCGAATCCGGCAGCGCGTCGGGCTTGTGAACGACACGCCCAGGTTCGAGCCCCGCACAACGGCTATTTCACAGCCTCTACAGGGAAGCCTGACGAGAGGTGGTTGTTTCGTCGGCGACCGTATCAGTGCTTCACGCGTCCACGAATAACACACAGACCACGGCAACAACGCACACCGCTGCCACAAACAATCGGGGGATCATTTTGATAGTGGTGACAAGATGGCGCTACAATAGCCGGTTTAACAACAAGACGAGTAAGCGTGAAGTCTTAGTCCTCGCGCTGAGGGCGGGGGGGGGGGGGGGGGGGGGCGGGGGCTCAGAACATCGGTAAATAAAGGTTTGTCCTTGAGGTTTTCCCGGAATGTTTTTTACACGACGTGGAGCACAGTGCTGCAATTTTGGGTTTGGGCAGTTTACAGAACTTTCGAACAGGGTGTGATCATTGACAGTTTCTAACCCTGACGGGTTTTAATCCATGACGTCTTTCTCGAAGTTACGTCAGCGGACTATTGCTCAAAAACGACAAAATATGTTATTTCTCGCAGAAAACGCATTCCCATGTTTTCTGGCCCGATCATATTACTAACATTGAATATTAACAATTATATGCACAACTAAAAAAAACACCCACAGCTGTCGCTTACATATCCAAGCAGACACTCTTACCTACTTCGCACAAAACAATTGCAAAAACACGGACACAGACGTGAAAGGAAGACGCAAACGACTACACAAAAACAGACGCTGCCCGTTTGATGATTTTCTTATATCATTTAAGTGCCGTAGTACCGTTCTAGTTTCTTTTGCGGTGTTAGACTAGGTCATCAAAGGTCAGGTTAGGTCAAGCGTTGACTCTTTGTCACCGGACTTGATCTTTTGAACGTCATACAATTTAAACCTAAATGACACATATATAATAGCTTTGCAAGGCCTTACTAACGCTGCTGACTTCATAACGTGGCTTGTTGAGCTCCTAACAGAACCACATGAGCCAAGGCAACACCCATTTGACCTAGCATGACATATCATAGGTCACGTGTGACGATGTCACTGGTGCCCATCTGATGGACTTCCCCAAAGCTATTCCACGCCATATTCCTAGTTGTCGGAACATGGTAAGTTCTTGAGGTAACCTGAGGAGTCTGTAAACTGCTAAATCAACCTTGTGACCTGATTTTACCTGTCAAAGGGAACATCTACAATTGCTCAGTCGCAGATGCCTGATTAAGTTGGACGAGAGCTTTCCAATGCCGTATTCCCCGTGGCCCCAGCTCGCTGCCTTTTAAGATCTTAGAGTGGTGGGAGGCTCTGAGATTTCCCCACGCAGCGCGAAGGCGAAAGAAGTCCCGTAGGACGCGCGCTCTCGCTGGCTTTCAAGATCTTGCAGAGGTGGCAGGCTCTGAGGTTTCCCCACGCAGCGCGAATGTGAAAGAACCCCCGTAGGACATATGCTAACACACTTCGTGTTTTGGAAGATAATGACATGAAGCTGACGTCCTTTAAGAAGCTTAATACCTCTCTTGCTTATAGAATATGTAGATCCGCTTAGAGTGGTCCATAATCTCAAACAAATCGGCGATAAATTTACTTTTGTTTACACACTGGAGTCATCCTTCACCAAAAGGACAGCTATCTCCGGACCGGGCGACGGGCGACGATATGACCGCAGAGATCACAGTCGCAGCTCTTCACTGACAGCAACGACAGCTATCTCCGGACCGGGCGACAGGCGACGATATGACCGCAGAGATCACAGTCGCAGCTCTTCACTGACAGCAACGACAGCTATCTCCGGACCGGGCGACAGGCACAGAGATCACAGTCGCAGCTCCTTACTGACAGCAACGACAGCTATCTCCGGACCGGGCGACAGGCGACGATATGACGCAGAGATCACAGTCGCAGCTCTTCACTGACAGCAACGACAGCTATCTCCGGACCGGGCAACAGGCACGATATGACCAGAGATCACAGTCGCAGCTCTTCACTGACAGCAACGACAGCTATCTCCGGACCGGGCGACAGGCGACGATATGACCGCAGAGATCACAGTCGCAGCCTTCACTGACAGCAATGACAGCTATCTCCGGACCGGGCGACAGGCGACGATATGACCGCAGAGATCACAGTCGCAGCTCTTCACTGACAGCAACGACAGCTATTCCGGACCGGGCGACAGCGATGATATGACCACAGAGATCACAGTCGCAGCTCTTCACTGACAGCAACGACAGCTATCTCCGGACCGGGCGACAGGCACAGAGATCACAGTCGCAGCCCTTCACTGACGCAACGACAGCTATCTCCGGACCGGGCGACAGGCACAGAGATCACAGTCGCAGCCCTTCACTGACAGCAACGCAATGTTTTGCCACGTGCAGCGCACCATTCACGACACTGACACTCATTGGAATCATGGTGGATGATAAGCTGATTGGTGCAATCAATTCTCGTATCACGTCTAGCTAAACCATCCATATATATCCAAGAGCATTCGAGGAGTCGCATATGAGTAATTTCCGCATTCTTTGCTTCGAAAGCTGCTCCGTCGCGCCCAGCTCACTTCACTGCGGGCGCGGCCGCGCGAGAATTGTACAGGGCATGCAAGGCTCTGGTTAAAAACTGTGAAAAGTGGCATACCCCGCCGAATGCATGGATGGAACGGGACAAAGCATCGGCTAGTTACGACCCACGCCGCTCCAAAGCTGGCCGTGTTTGCTACACTAGGCTACAAGTAAAACGCACTCTGCCTACGGCCTCTCCGGCAATAGCAAGCGACGTGAGCAAAAAGGCGCAATCAGATCTTGTTCCATCATTCCAAGGACTTTCACACGGCCAACGTCTTAAGGTTCACACAAATGCTTCCGTCTAACATCGTTGTTCCCACATGAACGGATCCCCCGTCTCCCCAATACTTCACGTGAAAATCATTTTTTTATAACATCTCGGGCGCTCAACATTCAGGAGGTGCTTCTCGACAGGGTCGAAATAGCCAAACTGGCTCGTATTCAAGGACAGCCACTTCACAACCTTCTAGACGGGTTCAACGTCGCGTATCTACATGTTCGTACGGCAAGCAGCTAAGGAAAAGTCGGGTGCAAACAAAGACACAAGACGATTATCCCAAAATCCGGTGACCAACAGCCAAAGCGTGTGGCAACTGTACCACTGCACTGTTGTGTACCACCTACATATCAATATACGTGGTGATTAATTGTTAACAACAGATTTAAGGAGCACATCTCACAGCCCAGTGGATGCGGCATAGTGAAAAATGCATCATTTAAAAGTGCGAAAGCTTTCCTTTAAAATGAGTGTAGCTATCTGCGGTTTCAGCAAAAACTATGGGCATCCAACATACACTGCGAAGCCGATGTTAATGTTTCGCGTGAGGTGAGTTACTCGCGAACCTGCGTGTTTTGCTTCAGAGCAAAATCAGTTCTCAGTAAACCTTCGCGCTAACACATAAAGCGCGGCAAATTCAAAACGTAAAGTTAAGCCTGTGAGGCCATTTCCGCCATTTCCTGACAGAAGTGCACATCAGTTTAAATACAAGCGAGCACTGCGTCCGGCGGTGCGTGCCCCGAAGCGCTTTAGAACTGTCTCGGTCGCCCGCCTCGGGGTCGGGGACGGCCGCTCCTGATCTTGCGACTGCTATCACCACCGGCGTCGACCTTTTTGATGACGCTGCCCGTGGTATGTTTCAACGACTTTTGCATGACTCTCGCTTATGACTCCTTCCATGCTATGCTTATTTCCCACCTACCTTCAAGGCGCAGAGCTTTACGGGCATCAGGTCTGCATTACCCATTACTGACGCCGTGTCATTGTGCTGAGGCGCAGAAGTGACTTCCATAAACGGCTGAAGTAATCGACAGACGCGCACTAGATCCGAGTGCGATTCAGGGTGTTGCGACAGCCGTCTTGAAAACTAACAAGGGTTCCACGGGAGCTGACACTTCATATTTTGGTGGAGTGCCACTCATTGAAACACTGGACTGAAAATACCCTTTCATCGACAAAGCGCGTTCCGCGCCATACTGAGCAATACCTATCAGTATTAACATCTGCCTGCACACCTCTGCTGGCCATATTTCTGTAAGTGGTGGCTGTGGACTACCCTCATATAAGAGATAATGTTACGTACTTGCCAAAAATGTTTATTTTAGTGTCCTACGACAAACGTCATGAGTAACTTAACTCCTATTCAAGTATTGACATTTGTCTAACCTTGCACATCTATCCCTGAGATCAGACTATCAAGACAAATCAGCTGGCCCAATAAACACGCCAGCATATTGCTCGAGTAGACCCACAAAACCGCAAACAAAGCGGCAACGATCTGACAACAAGATACCGAACTAATGCTAGACTCTGTTTCACACAAAGATCGCTGTCAGCCGATCGCCAAACAACGGAGAGCGGTCTACGAGGGAGGCGAACACCCCGGAGCTTCACATAGCCGGCTAGCACGCCGGCCACGGTCGACCCTCCTTTCAGGGCACGTGGATACCCGTCCCACGTCGGACGTGAAGGAGTCCAATTCAACGTAAGGCGTAAAGGAGAACCATTCCACATAAGATGTGAGGGAAACCCATCCCACGTCAGGCGTGAAGAAGACCCATCCCACGTCAGGCGTGGAAGAGACCCACTCCACGTCAGAAGCGAAGGAGACCCATCCCACGTCAGACGTGAATGAGACCCATCCCACTTTAAACGTAAAGGAGACTCATCCAACGTCAGTCGTGGAGCCCTGGAACCCAGATCCAGGACAACTCCCCAGACCATGGTCATGTCACATAGACCTTTAAGATACATGTATTCAGATTGGTTTGCATGCGTGGCTCGGGGTTAAGAGCAGTCGCAAAGCCAAGCTTGTGGCTTGCACCTTGAACCCATCAACCAATTGTGCCGTTCCATCCAAAGGGATAATTTTGTCTGTTTTTTTCAGACAAGCCTGGGGAGAGTTCCACGTGCCCCGCATTGCTGAGGCACGGCCGTCCCGGGCCTGGGATGACACCCGTTGGCCAGCTGCAAGCTGATCGTTCCTGACAGGCGGGCCAAACGATACGTGCGTCCTGAGGTTCGAACCCAGTGCCGCTGAATAACAAGTTCAGCACCTTTCCATCAGATCACGTAGGCAGCAGACATCAAGGCAGGTAATATGTAAAGTAACAATCGATACAACGCGCACATGGGCCGCAGCCAATGGGCGCCAGCTCTGCACACTGGCGGTCTCCTCCGGGACCGGCGGGCGGGGACGGTCCAGGGCCGGGTCCAAACCTCGGTCTCCGCGGGACAGGCCGGGCCGAGGACCGTCCGGGGGCCGGGTCCAAACCTCGGTCTCCTGCGGAACCGGCGGGCGAGGACCGTCCGGGACCTGGTCTGGGCTCCGGTAACCGGTTTCGCACCGGATAGCGGAAGGGTGGGTCCTGAGACCCGAAGGCCCTCTCCCCCCCCCCCTCGCGGTCCGCTCCGCCGGTGAGCCGCCGCAAGTCGCACACCCAGGGAGAGTGTCCAGAAGAGGACCACCGGTCAAGGACGCGCGCCCGACAGCAGTGAACGAGACGTGTCCAGAAGTCAGGACCCAGTCCCGGACGCCAGGCGCACGTCGGCAGTGGCGAGGAAAGCCCATACCGTGCTTACGTCTCGTTACCGCGCGACTAATGCCCCGTGTGTTCATAATCATTTTTTCTACGTAGAGCAACCGAAATCACGAATCGTGGCTATTGCACCCACCTAAGCCGGAAACAATGTTGTGCAAGTTGACCAAGAAGCTTGTTAACCGTCGCGATTTTGCGCCGAACAAGTGCGTGCTGGCACGCTCACTCGTGACGCGAGGGAAATATCCTGTCAACTTCACAGTCAGGCAATGCCCTAATCAGACACTGTTCAGCTGTATTCCCACCAGAAAGCACCAGGTCGCTGTTCTGCAGTAATCACGGTCTCGCACCTTCATCTCGACACCTTTTATTCAAACTTATATTCCGTGACCGTTGTCAGGATACGTGCGACATGTGCGATTACCTTGAAGCGTAGCCGGCTCACTGAGCTTTACATCGAGCGATGTTCCTTGTCAGGGTAACAAATTGATTTCTGCACTCGTAACGGGTCAGATGAAGTAAGCCCTGTTTTTTGTCTTGTCCGCAGAGGATCAGCGAAAGGTTGAGCGTACGTGATAAAGCAGAATCGGCATCACAAATGCTCCAAAGTTCCAAGTCCAAAGACGAAATTTGCCACATTCATGACGAATTCTACGGCGTAGGAAAAACAACCTTGACTCATTTCGGTGTGCAAATCGGTTCCAGCGAATACGGAATGAATGGCCCAAAGGAACAAATCTTCTTTCAACAAGCCAACACCCCAAGGTAAGCCAAGCTGTCGTGAACATCACGCTCATTCACGTCCTTTCGGGGCCCCGGCGCACGAGCCCCTGTAACCGGCACCAGTTCAGGGGAACAAACGTCACTGCCGCTGGTCAGCAGCCGCCATCTGACCCGTCACTGTGACGAGGCAAAAACGTCACCTCTCCCTGCGCTGAGCGTGGACTGTGCGCCGGTGACCCACGCGCGCCCGCCCGCCGACGCGGCCGCCCCGCCGCGTAAGGTCGCTGAGCTGGCCAGAGCCGGCTCGGGGTCGCAGCAGAGGCTGCGCGTGCAAAGCGTCCGCGGCTTAAAGCGGCTGCGCCGGCCCAGGGGTGGGTCGATCGGCCGATTTGGGCGGGGGGGAGTCAGGTCAAGCGTCGGTACCGCCCTGATCGTCTCGATCGCAAATGGGGGTTCATATCGCAACCAGCATGACAGGTGACTCGGGCCAATGCGCGCCCTGTGAGCGAAAATCAAGGAATTCTCCACTGAGGTGTTATAGTAGCAAATTGTTAATCGACACATTCCATTCCGTATGTACTTCGGATGTGGGTTAATCAGTACATTTCAACTTAACCTACAATTATTAATGGCGACAAAATTCAACGTCATTTTACCATGTATGTCAAGCAACGGCAACAAATGGTGATGATAACCGACGGTCAGAACCCACTGTGGGGTCCAACCGTCGGTTATGAATGACAGTGACACTCATCGCGACCCCTACATGTTCAAGACAACACAAAACTATCGAAAATTAAGCTTTCAATAAACAAGATCCTTCTGTTAGTCGCCTCTAGGTGCCCGCGCATCTGCACTAACTAATGCCAAGTCAAAGTTGTAGTCGCCGACTGAAGCAGGACACAGGCAACCGATTATCACGCAAAACCAGGCCTCCACAACAGTTACGAGGTAGAAACTATGGCGTCGGCATAAAACAGATATCCTTGTGTTTAAGTAACCTATTCGTGCCCTAAAAATGCGACCGGCTTTCGTCTTTGGTGCCAATTGGCACGTACCACTACAACGGCGCTTACGACACGTTTGAAATACAGGTCCTGATCTTTTTCTGCCACCTGCGTAAGCCGGTGATGTTTTGTTCATATGCCACAAGATTACGATGGCTTAACGAAGCACTGACATTCATGCCCCGTGTGAGACATTCAGGGCGGCGACGGCGGCGATGTCAAGAAGCTCCACACCACCGAGTCAAGGTGAGAGCAAGCCACCGCGGTGGCGCCGGCTTCACAGTCAGGGTTCCACAAAAAGGTAAGCACGTGAACAGTGAGCAGGACTTCGCAATCGGCGCGCAGCTCAAGTTTCAACTGGAAACCCGGTTTAGCGCGCCGCGGGCGAGCGCATTTTGTCGTGTGGTGAGGCTTAATCCAAAATTTGCCTGCGTCATTATCTATATATGTGCTGTCAGTTCCGTGCCTTGCCTTCGGCAGTAACGCTACGGACTGAAACATCGTCATCATGAAAGCCGACCCCGGACATTAGAATGCCATCCCCGTCATGGTGAAAGTCGGTACCACTCATCTCCCGCTGGACCCAATTTAATGGAGGTGCTTCGCACAGCTCTTCCATGGTGAAGAAGCAAGTCCTAGCGGAAAAGTATCATGCGAATCAAGCGATTACTAGATTGAGCCCTACAACTGAGAGTAAAGAACGGTACCTTAGTGGGCCCAATCCTTTTAACTCCCCACCGATTATTTGCGATAACTCAGGGACTACAGCATTTCAGGCCTTGGTAAGCTTGTCTGGGAGTGGCTCTTCGTAAACCACAACCTGGTTATCTCAGTTCAGATTCTATACACACCTGAAAAATTCCCTTTGACCCACCGAATCGCTTTAGACGCGTCTTGGGACTTTTGTAACATTCATCTGTTGGTCATGCTCAGACAACGCTGCTGACGGCAAGCACGCGCTGACAAAGGGCATCGGTTTTCCGATACGCCCGGAATGCCATCCAGCTCTGCAGATCCCCGCCACAACCTTCAGTACACTTTTCGGCCCTGGGAAAGCTCCGAAATAGCCTTGCAAGGCACGAAAGGCCTCCACCCACACGTACTGTAAATGAGACACGTCAAACAAGCGTTGAACTCATCCTGGCTGCCCACGTCGTTTGAGCTATTACGTAATATACTCACCCTTTACGAGATCCAGCCATTCACGCGGCTATCAAGAGAAAAAATTGAGCCTTACGGTGGTTAAATATCTTGCCTATTCACTGAGCATGATCGTGGCATAAGGTTCAACGCTAACTTGAAGCTAAATCATCACATATTGGCGTAAGCGAACGTTATTTACGAATAATTTACAGTTTCAACCCAAGCCACAAAATGCAGGGTTTATGTCAGTGCGAGACCCAGTCATAAATCGCTTTGAACGTCAGGAGGTATCTTCGCATCAAGAAGAGATATCAGGTGCAGCTCGGGGCTCAGTGTCTACCCACGGTCGTAAAGTACGCTTAGCCTACGCGGCTCTATGGCATTATCTTTCCAATGACGACGAACAAGCGCTCTCCAAAATCTTCACGCGCTTGAAAAACAGCATGATAGCGTGATGACATGCCAACACTGACCATCACTGCAAAGTTTTTTTTAAGTACCCTGCGAGCGGCTAGTGTGCTCTGCACGTTCCATGCTGGCTGCGTCATCGCGCTGCCCCCCCCCCCCCCTCCCCACCCGCACTGGGCGCGCCTCTGGTTCCCTCACACAGTGCGGGGACCAGACGGTGGGAGGTGAGGCCGGGTCACCCCGGCGGGCCCGGACACAGGTCAGTTGGTGCACGGCAGCCGCCTCCGGGCTTCGCGGACAAACAAGGAACACGGACGTTGTCATTCGGTCTCTGTTACCAAGACTGCTCGTGACAGCTTGTACCCATGCGTGAGCCTGAGCAGACCATGGCAGTGGTTCTGCAATGTCTCGCTACGCCACGGACCGTTGTTATTGTGACATGGAAGTCATTTAAAT
>NW_023596420.1:5399236-5611129 GCF_011947565.3 Pollicipes pollicipes
GCTGCTCGGTGCTGCTCAATCACAAGGTGACGCTGCAGTGCCCCGGATGGGGTCCGGCCCCATGGCGCACTAGCGCCGTCTGCTAGTCTGAGGGGTGTTGTCCGTCAACATGTCCCGACTTGAAGGATGGCCGACAATTTGGAAATGTTTCTGTGAATAGGCATAGGGCGCTAAACCATACGTGATCACACCCTTAACGACTTTAAAAAAATTGTGTGTTATTTACCGGGTGTCGGGTCGGTTCGCGCCACCTATCGGCTGGCATGTATCGACGCAGCCAGCCGGTTACGTCATTGACTTCGCCGCATCGTGGTGGGAGCCGGGCTGGTGAGAGGGCCGTGCTGTTCAGAGTCATGTCCGACAGTTCTCGGCCCAGAAGCCAACTCCGGGGACCCGGGCTGCTGAGGGGTTCCTGTCGCATGGATCGCACTTTAAATTATCAGCTTAGAGACCGCTCCGTAGCCTTGATCCACTGAAAGGCATCCACTTGCCCCTACCGCTGTGACGGACTGGTCCGATCCCACACTGCGGGCGGTGCGCCGGCCCGCCGTCACCCGTCGAGCGGGTGACCTCCAGCTGGGTGACCCGCACCCACGCCGTGGCGCCGTGGCACCGCCGGCGCGCCCCGCGTCCGCCGGCTGACGTGGGCTCGGCCGCCAGGTGCACGCCGTGATCGGCGTGCTCTCGGACGACACCGACCCCATGGTGACGGTGATGAAGCTGGACAAGGCACCTCAGGAGACGTACGCCGACATCGGAGGTGCGTGGCCGCAACGGGCGGCGCCGCCGGTCGTGGCTCGCGTCCTCCCGTGTGGTGCTCCGCCACTTGACCGTGACTGGGGCTCTGTCGGGCCCTGTGATCTGTGCTTCATTGTTGCTCTCTGCCTGCGATCGTGTAACGGTTTCTGTCTAAGCGCGTCTGTGCCAGCTCCTGCCCGTTTCCGTGCCTGCCTCCAAGCTTGGCTCGGCCGTCATCCGCCGTGTGTGTGCCGCCTGCGCCGGCATCTCCACCTGCCTCTGACGTGTGGTGGCCGCGCGCCGCAGGCCTGGACGCACAGATCCAGGAGATCAAGGAGTCGGTGGAGCTGCCGCTGACGCACCCCGAGTACTACGAGGAGATGGGCATACGGCCGCCCAAGGGCGTCATCTTGTACGGCGCGCCCGGCACCGGCAAGACACTGCTGGCCAAGGCCGTGGCCAACCAGACGTCGGCCACTTTCCTGCGCGTGGTCGGCTCGGAGCTCATTCAGAAGTACCTGGTCAGTCGGATGGTGGGGAGGGCAGGGAGGATATAGGCTTGCCGGCTGGGGTGACTCGGAGCTCATTCAGAAGTACCTGGTCAGTCAGATGGTGGGGAGGGCAGGGAGGACATAGGCTGCTGGCTGGGATGACTGGGGGTTTGTTAGTTGAGGAGGGATGTGGTGTGTTATTTATTGTATCTTCATTGCGTGTTGGTTGACGGGTGAGCAGCAGGTACTGAACATCACTTCAAGCTCCTTAGAAGCGTTTAGAGGAGTCGACCACCTCAGATTTTGTTAAACATTTATGGCTGTGGGAGGCAAGGCAGAATGAGAGCTCCACCCAGGTACACACTGGCCATCCCGTGCCATCCCACATGCGCCGCGTGACCAGTGGGCCAGATCAGCTCCGACCTGACCTCTTCTCCCCTCTCCCTCTGACCTCTACCCGGCCCTATCTGACCTCGCCTGGCGCCACTTGAGTTTCTGACCCCCACCTATCCTCGCCTGACCCGGCTTCGCCGCCGCCGCAGGGTGACGGGCCGAAGCTGGTGCGCGAGCTGTTCCGCGTGGCCGAGGAGCACGCGCCATCGATCGTCTTCATCGACGAGATCGACGCCATCGGCACCAAGCGCTACGACTCCAACTCTGGCGGGGAGCGTGAGATCCAGCGCACCATGCTGGAGCTGCTCAACCAGCTGGACGGCTTCGACTCGCGCGGAGACGTGAAGGTGCGTCGCGCACCCGTCCGACCGGCGGGGGGGGGGGGGGGGCGGCTGTGGCTGGCGGGGTCGGCGGGACAGGCGGGCTCGGGCTGCGCCCGTAGCTGTTGGAGTAGGGGTGGTGGACAGCCGTGCCTTTGCCGTTGATGCAAGAAGGCTGTATTTCTAGGCATTGCGTCGTCGCAGATAGGGCCGAAGGTCGTTTCTCGGGCTCACTGATGCTGGCGCACCTTTGCGGAATGTTGACTTTGCATTGCATCGTGTTTATTGTCGGCTTTGAGGTTAAGTATTAATGCGTTTTTGTGGTTAGTGTTGATTGAAAGCAATCAAATAGTTGGTTCTATCTTGATTGGATTTGTTGTTGATAGTGATGAAACCATCGCATGCGATTCACTGTTTCCGGCTACCCAGGCGCTGTGAAACCGCGTTTGGCCTGGGCGTCCACGTCATCTCACGTGTTTCCGTCGATCCTCCGCCAGGTGGTGATGGCGACCAACCGGATCGAGACGCTGGACCCGGCGCTGATCCGGACCGGGCCGCATCGACCGCAAGATCGAGTTCCCGCTGCCCGACGAGAAGACCAAGCGACGCATCTTCCAGATCCACACCAACCGTATGACGCTGGCGGACGACGTCAACTTGGACGAGCTGATCTTGGCCAAGGACGACCTCAGCGGCGCCGATATCAAGGTGAGTGGCGCGCTCCACAGGAGGGACGACCTCAGTGGCGACGTCAAGAGCTCCGGTATCGAGTTAAGCGGCGCGTTTCACAGGAGGGACGGCAGGTCGTGAGCTGGGACGACCTCGGTGGCGACGTCAAGAGCTCCGGTATCGAGTTAAGCGGCGCGTTCTACAGGAGGGACGGCAGGTCGTGAGCTGGGGCGACCTCAGTGGCGACGTCAAGGGCTCCGGTGTCGATTAAGTGGCGCGTTCCACAGGAGGGACGGCAGGTCGTGAGCTGGGACGACCTCGGTGGCGACGTCAAGAGCTCCGGTATCGAGTTAAGCGGCGCGTTTCACAGGAGGGACGGCAGGTCGTGAGCTGGGACGACCTCAGTGGTGACGTCAAGAGCTCAGGTATCGAGCTACATGGCGCGTTCCACAGGAAGGACGTGATAATGCTGCCCGGAGGGCGGGCGACACCCGAGCTCGGTTTTGGCGGTCTGTGGCGGAGGGGGATGACGTGGGTGGTCTGGTGCGGTGATGGACTATCGCTGCGCGGTGTCTGGCCGAGCTGATTCCGGGCCTGGCACGTTCGCGGTGGCGGCGGCGTGAACCGAGCTCCACGACGCTGGGCTGACCGCGGCGATTTTATGCGTGGATCGTGTCTGCCGTTCATTACCGCGCCAGGGCACCAATCCATCAGGAACCGTGTCCCAGCAAGTCATTGTGTCCGTGCCAGTGCGTGCGTCCTCTCCGTTTGTGAGTAGCGCTGTTGTGACCGTAGCCTCCCGTTTGTGACGCATGCCGCTTGAGTCGGATCTCATACGTTCCCGCTGTGTGGAAGCCGCCGTTCTGTGACGTACGCCGCTGTGTTGTGATGTCTCTCCGTCTGTGACACGCCCTGTGTTTGCCGGAGCGTTTTGTGATTGTTTGACTGGAGCTTCCGTTCTGGACGTAGCCGGTTCGAGCGTCCGTTCAGTGACGTACGCCGCTTTTGTGACCGAAGGTCCGTTTGTGAGAACGCCGCTGTGTTGTGACCTAGAACTCCGCTTCTGTGACGTACGCGCCTTCTGTGTTGTGACCGAAGCCGTCCGTTCTGTGACGTACGCCGCTGTGTTGTGACTGGAGCTCTCCGTTCTGTGACGTACGCCGCTGTGTTGTGACCGAAGCCGTCCGTTCTGCGACGTACGCCGCTGTGTTGTGACTGGAGCTCTCCGTTCTGTGACGTACGCCGCTGTGTTGTAACCGAGATGTCCCGACTGCACAGGCGATCTGCACCGAGGGCGGGCTGATGGCGCTGCGCGAGCGGCGCATGAAAGTCACCAACGAGGACTTCAAGAAGTCCAAGGAGAGTGTGCTCTATCGCAAGAAGGAGGGAACCCCAGAGGGTCTCTATCTATAGAGGTTCAATGAGACCGGCCTGTGGTGTTCTCTGAATGGAACGCTGTGAAAACACTTAAATCTGATTTGAACGCGAACTTTGTGACGATGCCACATGGACGTTAAAAATAAATGCGCCTCAATGTGCAGTCTTTGTTTTGTGCGTACGTTCGCGTAGCGGCTCCCAAACTATGGTTTAACAAACCGGGACCGCTTCACGGGGCCTGCTCGCCCTCCGCCGTGCTCTCTCAGGATTCAACCACGGCGCGTGGGGTGCTCTGCTGCGGTTGTTCATACTGCGCCACCGACCTGTATCACAGGTAACCCATTACATTCTTGCCGTCGGTTGGCACTGACGAACCGCTTGTCGGCATACACGTGATCTAATTTTCCTGAGCGAAAGCGTTGACACGCTGCTGATGGTAGCGTTTTAGATCGCACCTTTTTCGGTGGTGGCGGGCGCCCAGAAATGACATTTTGGATGCATCGATACTTAATGGGTACAGCCGCGGTGAACAAGAGTTACGATGGTTTAGTTTCTGGGAATTTTTCTAGCTGGATGCAGAGACATGGTGTGATTAGTGTCATAGGTGGGCTTTAGCTACGACGGGGGATGCGAAGATTGCCAAATTTGTGTAGAATGTAGCTTTCTATAACCGCCCTCTCCTGCGATTACACTGTTCTTGTTCCCACCCCACTCCAACTTACAAAATAATGCAAAATAATTACCATACAACACACCAGCCCATGGCTATTTAGCTTGCTGGCCTCTTAGCACGCGCCATACATTTGGTTCGCCTGCAGGCGGATTTCATTTCCTTTTTCACTGTTTTTGTTGCGAACAAAATTGCGTTGCTAACTGAATAAGGACAACCGGGACACCTCCCGAGAAATCCGTCATGGTTCTTAATTAAGGCTTCATTGTAAGTTCCAAGCTCCTCATACCAGATGTGACGAATCATGTTACTGTACTTTATCTGACCACATAAGCTAGAAGGGACGCGGGATGCGGAAACGGCGCAATCTGTTGGCAAGCCAAGTGAGAAATGATTTATGCAGCGAAATTATGAGCAATGACATGAGTAACTTCTGAATGCAAACCGTAAACGACTATTCCAAACGTACGCTTCAGCACCAGAAACGATCAACTTCTTTTCGGTGCTAATTTCCGCTTTTACAGGTGCAGAACACGATTTTTTCGCCTACGGAACAACATCAGAGCGTACAACAATCGTATGAAACGGACAATCGGTGGCTAGCCCGCCGACAACAATAATCCTCAGGAAATCGTTCCGACAGACGCACTGGTATACGGAGGCTCCAGGCTTCGGTCATTTCACCGCATACAGGACTGTCGATACTCCATTCCGAGCGCCCCAAAACATCTCAAAGTGCCTCGAGCAGCGTGAAATTTATTTATTTTCAGGTATACACAGTAACAATAATATACAGGGTAACATAATAACACTACGGTACTGCCTGTACAGGGGCTTATTCGAGTCCACGCCGGGTGAAATGCCGCGGGAATGGGGCCCGTCCGGGCGGGCCGGGGCCGGGGGCGGGGGCGGGGTCTGGAGGCCACGAGGCGGCCACGCGCGGGAAGACGTACACCGAAAGCCGGCGACCGCGTCTCGGGGGGGTCCCGCCGGCCGGGCCCCGGACTGGAAGGGGTCCGACGACAGCGTCCAGGTCCGCTCCGGCCCGGCGCCGCGCGGCGCGTCTGGGACACTCGCGGCGCGCGGGCGGCGCGGCGTCCGCGCGCCGCGTCAAAATATAAAATACCACAAAACAAATGGCCGGCGGCGGGTGCCAGGTCCGTCCGGCGCAGCGGCGGCGGCGGCCGAGGAGAGTGAGGCCGCCGTCTGTACACTGAGGGACACTGGGACCGCTACTGAGTGACTGGAGCGCGGCCGAGGCCGGCAGGTCGCCGCGCGGCCGCGTCTGAAACAGGACGAGTGGGTCAGAGGGACGGGCACTCGCACAGGACGAACGGGTCAGAGGGACGGGCACTGGCACAGGACGAACGGGTCAGAGGGACGGGCACTGGCACAGGACGAGCGGGTCAGAGGGACGGGCACTGGCACAGGACGAGCGGGTCAGAGGGACGGGCACTGGCACAGGACGAGCGGGTCAGAGGGACGGGCACTGGCACAGGACGAACGGGTCAGAGGGACGGGCACTGGCACGGACGAACGGGTCAGAGGGACGGGCACTGCACAGGACGAACGGGTCAGAGGGACGGGCACTCGCACAGGACGAACGGGTCAGAGGGACGGGCACTGGCACAGGACGAACGGGTCCGAGGGACGGGCACTGGCACAGGACGAACGGGTCCGAGGGACGGGCACTGGCACAGGACGAACGGGTCAGAGGGACGGGCACTGGCACAGCACGAGTGGGCCAGAGGGACGGGCACTGGCACAGGACGAACGGGTCCGAGGGACGGGCACTGGCACAGGACGAGCGGGTCAGAGGGACGGGCACTGGCACAGGACGAGCGGGTCAGAGGGACGGCACTGGCACAGGACGAGCGGGTCAGAGGGACGGCCACTGGCACAGGACGAACGGGTCCGAGGGACGGGCACTGGCACAGGACGAGCGGGTCAGAGGGACGGGAACTGGCACACGACGAGCGGGTCAGAGGGACGGGCACTGGCACAGGACGAGCGGGTCAGAGGGACGGGCACTGGCACAGGACGAACGGGTCAGAGGGACGGGCACTGGCACAGGACGAACGGGTCAGAGGGACGGGCACTGGCACGGACGAACGGGTCAGAGGACGGGCACTGGCACAGGACGAACGGGTCAGAGGGACGGCACTGGCACAGGACGAACGGGTCAGAGGAACGGGCACTGGCACAGGACGACGGGTCAGAGGGACGGGCACTGGCACAGGACGAGCGGGTCAGAGGGACGGGCACTGGCACAGGACGAGCGGGTCAGAGGGACGGGCACTGGCACAGGACGAACGGGTCAGAGGGACGGGCACTTGCACAGGACGAACGGGTCAGAGGGACGGGCACTCGCACAGGACGAGCGGGGTGGCCTAGCATGATCCATGGATGACGTCGGTGTAATGCACCGGCACCCGTGTGTATCACAAAGAATGCTTGTAAAAGGGACCCTTCATCCTGGACGATAATGTTGACTATTAATTTCGACACTAAACTTTCCATGCACTTCCATGCTTGCCATGACCATCCATCTCACACTGGCGCAGTCCATTCCCCCATACGTGTTAACTCACTGCCACCTCCTCCACAACACCACCCACTTGTCCTTTACCTCTCCACTCACACGTCCAACCCTGCTCCCACACTCCGCCGGCGTCCCGCCAGGACCGCAGCCACGCCTCACTCACCATGGCCGCCGGCAGCTGGGGCGACGCTCGCGGCGCGAGGGCCTGGCCGTCGCTGCTACGTCGCGTCCTGCCGCAGCCACGTGGCCGGCACCCACTGGGGCTCGCGCTCCAGCGTGTTGATCTCGTGGATGAGCTGCTCGTACGCGCGCCCCAGGTCCGAGTTGATGATGACGATGTCGAAGTAGTGGCCGTACACCTCCTCGATCTCGCGCGCCTTCTCGATGATATGCTTCAGCTCGTCGTCCTGGGGGCGTGGCGGGGCGGCGCGGGTCCGGTCATGTTACGTCACGTCAGGGTGACCCGAGGTCGGCGCCGCGTGGCGACCGCGGGGCCTGACGGAGCAACAGCCGGCTGGCTTTGCTCCGTCAGGTCGCTTGACGTGAAACAACGAAGCCCTTCAAATGTGCTTCAGTGTGATTCAGTATACGTTAACACAGCAAACCTGGTGAGGTTTGCTATTGTGGGCACTCACGTTCATATTCGGACAATGAGGATATACCGCACTACCGACGCTATTCCCCACTGACAGCTATAAAATAATGTGAATCTATGTGCGTGGCTGGGAGCAGGAAACTCACTCAACATTTCAATGTGTGACGAAATTCTTGCTTCCCGTTTGTTAAAAACGGCGTCCACGAGGATACGCCTCCACAATACCACACCACAACATTCACTCTCCTCTCCAGCATCCTCAGCACGTACCCGAACCTGTTCGCCTGCCTTCTGCTTCATCTGGCGCAACTTCTCCAGCGAGGGCGGCGCCACGAACACCACGAACGGCTTCAGGTCAGTGTTCTTCAGGATCTTGAGGCTGTGCGGGTGCAGGTTGAGCACGCAGATCTTGCTGCTGTTGACGACGGTGCGGATGGCGTTGATGCTGGTGCCGTAGTAGGCGCGCTCGTACTCGCCGTGCTCCACGAAGAGGCGGTTCACGATGTCCTGCTCAAACTGCGGCCGCGAGATGAAGTGGTAGTCCTGGCCGTCCAGCTCCGTGTCCTTCCGAGGCCGGCTCGTGTCTGCGACGCGAGGCGGCGGGGTTGAAGGTCAGATGGGCCTAGTCACGCGGGTCACATCGCCCCATACTGGCTGGATATCACACAAAAATGTCGGCGCCTCCAGCAGGAGCGGTGCCAACAAATTACACCGGCCAGTTTTGGTACTGACTGGGCGCCACAGAATGTGAAGCCTGCAGTCCCGACCCAGACTGGAAACTCCAGATTACACTGCCAACAAGCCATTGGCCTGATCCTGCAGCTAAGTCGCAAAACACTGACCGTATCTCATAAACTACTGCATCTCCCAGTCCCCACACGAACCTGGACATTACCAGCCACCAACCAATCCCCGCTCTAACCACAGCCCACACAGCAGCCGCCGAGTCGCCCCCCGACGCGGTACTGACGGGGCACGGCGGCCGAGAAGCGGTCCGTGTCCTCCATCAGCTTCTGGCGCAGCTCGTGCCGGCCGATATTGGGCGGCCCGATGAGCACCACGGGCCGCTTGTGGTTGGCGCGCGGGTAATACAGGCCCACCTCCTCGTACGTGAGGATCTCGTTAGCCTCGTAGTCTGCAGAGCGAGCGGGCGTTGTTACACGACGGGTGGCGGCCGGCGCCCTCAGCGCTCCGGCCGAGCAGCCCATAAACGGAGCATGTTTACGGTAATGACCGCAACTTTCGAATAGCGAGCAAAAGTTTATGGTGGCAAAGGAAGGCAAGTTGCATCATCGTTCACATCAAGTTGTAATTGACGGGGAAACATCGCCACAGTTAGCAGTACATGGGCATTGCTCCACATATCAGCGTTGTCGACCCTTCCCAGTCGCATGCCTTCATAACAATACATACTTTTGGTCGGCATTTCTCGTGACAAATTTAGAGGGAGAAAAACTGATGGTATGTTTTACTCACCGTCGTTATACTCGGCGTTGTACATTTTCTTCTTTTTCTTGTTGGTACGTTTGGCACAGAGGAATTTCGTCTTCTTCCCCTCTTTCCGACTGCTGTCGATGATTGACTGTTTGAGCGTCTCCCGCCTGAGAAAGAACACAACGCGTCATTGTTTGAGCGTCTCTCCTTCCACAAGAACACAGTCCGTCATTGTGTTGGCGTCATGAGGTGCATCTCACGTGACCACACAAAGCCAGGGCAGGTGGAGGAAATGCACCGGCTAAATAAACCAAAGGACTACGGCTTTTACTAAGCATAACACTTAAACGTGTGCAACATGGCCACATTCATTTGACGCCTCAAGTGTTCATCTGAATAACTGCTAATCTGAATGTTATCTGATTCCGCTGCGAAACCATCTCAACACGCAACTGCATTCTCGACGCTCCATCTCCTCCAGTACACAGAGCCCGCCGGCGTCACTCCCGCACCCGCGTCAAACAGAGCGGGGCCTGAAACCCGCGCGTCCCCGCCGCACCGCGCGAGAAACCCCTCCGGGCGGGCCGAGCAGCGGCCGCCGCCGGCACTCACTGCGTCTGGAAGCTGAGGCTGGGGATGAGGCCGCTGAGCGGGAGGTCCTCATCGCCGTCGCGCGTCGCCTGCCACCAGTCGGGGTCCTCCTGGCTCGTCACGTGCAGGATGTCGCCCTTCTGGAAGGACATGCCGATCTCGCGGCACGGCATGTAGATGTCGTCCTCGGGGTCGTAGTCGAAGTGCGCCTTCACGTGCAGCTGACGGCCGGAGGGGGCGGCGTCAGGGCGGGCGCGCTCCGCCGGCGGCGGCGGGCGTGCTGCTGCTAACAACGCCAGACGGCAGACGGAGCCAGCGGCAACACTGCGGACGCGTTGCTTACATCGAGGGATGAATACTGAATGCGGTGACACTCGATGGAAGATGCTTCACAGCCCCATTTTCATCATTTCCTGGTCGCCACGGTTCACACAGCTGATTCCGCACGTACAGCTGCTCCTGCAATCATGCCACGTGCTGCTCGGCATACCTCGCCTGGGATACGTCAAATAAGGTCTGCCGAAATCCGCCGCCGGTCAAATATCCCATGGCTTGCCTCGAGCCGTTTTTTACAATCCAAGCCCTCCATGCATGCAGCTCGCATGATGAAAAGCGATGTGAGATGGGGTGTGTGGCGGGATGCTGCAAACGAAGCCACTGCTAAGGCTGCGATCAGCAGTGATGCATCAGGGTACGGTAGTGGAAATATTCGTCGAGTATAATTCACCTCATCTCCAGGAGGCTCATCTTGTCAAACTCCAACATCAGGAAGGGATCAAAATCTGAGTTAGCAGTCTTCGGTAAGGCACCAAATCTTTTCCAGAAGTCATAAGACGCAGGCTGATCCGCTGGAAAGATCTATCGACTTCCATGGAAAGCAAATTCATTACTGGTGACAGCCGAAGTGTTACCGGGAGACCGCACCCAGGCGACTCCGCATCGCGCCGAAGCGAGGCACACCCGATGCGGCAGCGCCCGGTCCCAGTCCTGCGCCACGCCGCCGTTCGCGACGGCAGTCACACACCATTTCCGGCAGCGATGAGGGATGACCAGCGCCAGCAGCGCTGACCGGACACCGCCGCCGACGACGGCCGCCAGTGACGCCGCCGACCGGGGCAGCCCAGCGGCGGCTCCGTGGCGGGTTTCCGTCACCGCGCCGCACCGAGCCGCCGCTGACGGTCGCCAGTGACACCGCCGACCGGGGCAGCCCAGCAGCGGCTCCGTGGCGGGCTTCTGTCACCGCGCCGCACCGAGCCGCCGCCGGCGTAGGCCGCCAGTGACGCCGCCGACCGGGGCAGCCCAGCGGCGGCTCCGTGGCGGGCTTCCGTCACCGCGCCGCACCGAGCCGCCGCCGACGGTCGCCAGTGACACCGCCGACCGGGGCAGCCCAGCAGCGGCTCCGTGGCGGGCTTCTGTCACCGCGCCGCACCGAGCCGCCGCCGGCGTAAGCCGCCAGTGACGCTGCCGACCGGGGCAGCCCAGCGGCGGCTCCGTGGCGGGCTTCTGTCACCGCGCCGCACCGAGCCGCCGCCGACGACGGCGCCAGCGACGCCGCCGACCGGGGCAGCCCAGCAGCGGCTCCGTGGCGGGCTTCCGTCACCGCTCCGCACCGAGCCGCCGCCGGCATCGCTCATTCCGGTCCGGCGGCCGCCAACGCCAACTCCGCTGGCCCGGTGGGCGAGCTCTCTCGGCCGGCGCAGCTGCACGCCGCACGCCCGCGGTCGACGTGGGCGGGCGGACCGGCGGGGAACGGGAGGAGAGCGAGGGGATGGGGCGAGCGCCATCGCCGGTGTCCGACCCCGGCCGGGCCGAGCGCCGCGCTCGCTCCACCCACGCGGACCGTTGCCATGCCATCAACTGCCAAGCGCACTCTCCCACCTCACCAGGACAGTTGTCATGCCATCGCCGGTGTCCGACCCCGCCCGGGCCGAGCGCCGCGCTCGCTCCACCCACGCGGACCGTTGCCAAGCCATCAACTGCCAAGCGCACTCTCCCACCTCACGAAGACAGTCGTCATGCCACCAGCCGCCGGCCAACCGCTCTATACCGTCTCCGAACGACGCCGGTCACGACGCAGCGAACGCCGGTGCGGCGCGGCTCACCACACGCTGCTGCCCGGAATGGCTCCGGTGGCCGAGCTGGCCGACTCCCGGCGGAGCGAACACACAGCGGGCACCCGAGCGGAACACGGCCCGGAATGGATGAGCCAGAACGGAAAGGCAAGAAGCGGATAAATGGCGGTGCAGCAGGCAGATGAATGCCTGAGTAGGGCGCAGATGAATGGTACGGAGCGGGCTGCCGGCGCAGAAAGAGAGCCGCTGCGGAAAGGAAGACGGCCAGGCCCAGGCTTAGGCTGGAAGCACGCCTGAGCCCCGACAATGGTGGCCATTTGTTACCATTATCTCCCGGCAGTGCGGTGGCAGCGGCGGGCCGCCAGCGACGGATCGGCAGCGGTGAGACTGGGCTGCAGCCACCAGATTCAGCCGCGTCTCTCTGACAGAGGCCGGCGCGGCCATCAAGAGTCTCCCGATGTTTGCGGACAGGGCCAGGAATTTCACAGGCGACGCAGGACCTGCGATATATGCCGACAGGTGACGACGACGCGTCCGGGACAGCTAACCGGACAGCGGTACCATTTTTGACGGCGATTTTACCTGCACCTGACCGCGACGTTCCTCGGTTTCACCGCCACTCCGAACACCCCCACTGCCGCTCCGATTAGCGCATTCACACGGACCAGCCGGTGACGCGCCAGGGCGTCATCCACTGGTCTGGCCGTGACTGCCCTGCCTCTCACGCACTCAGCGCAGCGGCGAGACCTGCAGCTGGCCTCTACAGTCGCCCCACGTTCGGAGGGACAGCCAGCGAGCACGGGGTGTGGCGTGCTCACGCGCCACGGTCCCCCGCCAGACATCAGCCTGACGATCCGTTCCTTACCAGACGCCCGGCGAGGCGTAGCGCTCCTTCGTCGGCGCCGACCCGAGCCGGGCTCGGTGGTAGGTCAGTCACGGGCACGCGGAGTTGCTCGTCGCTTCCCAGGGTGGTCTGGTGCACATTTACCTTGTCACCCGTCTAGACCTGCGAGGTGCGCTGCCGCGCTTTCCGCATGCCGGGTTGTCCGACCTCAGATAGCACGGTCTGGGCGTCTGGGTGCTTAACACCGCCTTGGATGTGATCAGACACCATACCCTCAATCTGACCTGTTTCGTCACTTGCTCTGGCAGAGGTCCACACTTTGGAGGCATTACATCGGTTACCTATCCTCAAGTGCGGGAAATCCTCACAAACACCTAAAAACTCCTGAACACCAAACGCATAGAGCCTTCGGCACATCCTCATCGACCCCGAAATAGCCGAGCACGTCAGCCCCCAGAGCCACCTTTCCAATAACAACTTCTTGTCATCCCAACGGCGTAGTTTCCGTCCCCGTCACTCGGCGGAAACTGCGCTTTCGTCAGTCTCCGACGACACCCTGTTAGCCACCCACAAGGAATAAATTTCGCTCCTCCGCTCCCGGACTTGACGGGTGTTTTAACACCATCGGCCATTCCGAACTGTTTTCTACACTTTCACACGAAGCTGCACACAAATCTTGGTTGTTTTTATACCTATGCAGCCACAGCCTGACAATAAATTTCACGAACACTGACGCAAGGAAAGACGCCCCAGAAAAGTCGACTGGCGGTATGGGACTGTTTCTATGATCCGCTTTGAGCCCCATTTTTACACGTTTTTTTACACGTATTTAATGTTTAACATCCGTTTAGAACACGCCATGCTTGTGCAACACGTAGATGATGCACAGGTGCTGTTCCCCGGTGCAAATAAAAAACGTCGTCAACCCTCACTTGGCAAACGGGGCTGCTGCAATCGTCAAGACCACGAGTCTGTTTCATGAGAGCACCTCCATGCCAGAACAGGAAAACCAATACTTACTTTCTCCAGTCACTTTAAATTAGCGCAACATTCCAAATAATTCGGAGAGGTTGCTAGAGGCAGAAGTAAAACACCACACACATAAAACGCAATGCATGCCATTCTTACTCAATTCGATACCCTGATGCCCTCCGAAAACTCTTCGTCCCGGGCTCACTATTTCGCCAAACGGCCTTGGGACCTGGTGCGCTCATAAACACAACGGGATCGGCATACTTTAATTACCCCGGCGCTATTTCTGTGCGCTCATCGGTCTTACAACCTGCGAGATCGTCTGCCACGGAGTGACACTGACACCACCGTATCGGCCCGGTGCTCTCTCTCTCTGTCTCTAGCCGAATACCACATCTACATCAACGCAAGTGGTAAAAAACACGAGTAAGATTTTGAACACAGATATTGTGTTCTCTGTGGGTCATCTTTAGCTTATCTAAAGTTTATGGCCAGGCTGGCTTGTTAAAGAGCGCGGGGCTGACGGAAGGCGGAGAGGCTGGCGATGCGCACTGTGAGCAGGCTGGTAGACGGTGGCGAACAGGACGCAACTGACAGCTGAATTACATGAGAGATCCGAAGCCGAGGGAGAAGACACTCGTGAAACAGGCCTCAGCACAGCCCAACATAATGCCGTGGCGATGAAAGCGCTCCTGACTGTATGTTTCATTCATTATTCAATTTACTAAAAGTATCATTCAATCATCGATTAACGCACTCGATCGGTTTTGGGTTGAGTGCGGAGCCGTCGTATATTGATTTTGTGACACAATGAGCCATTACAGACGGCGGGAATGGGCGTTGCGTGACCTCAAAGCCGACGCTCCCTAAATTCCGTCGTCAAACGCAGTACGATACGGACGGCTTCGTGCCAACACAATGCCGAGTAATAGGTACTTGCGACTGATACCAATCGCACTATAGCTGTAAGATACTCCGGCCCGGCCATGGCGACCTACCGTGTATTAGACCAAACCAACGGCAATAGCTAACAACCAACACAATGTGTTTTCAACCACCACGTGGCATACAGCGCAATGTCCAAACAACTCCAAACAATGATACTACGGCTAATAGTGATCTGTGACGGCCAGTAGCGAATACGACAGTCCGTTGATCTCGTTTCCTGACGGCAATGCTTACTGATGACACTCATTTCTGATGCCAACGGATGCAGGATAGCTCCGGATCATGTTCAGATCTGGTCGGGTAGGTTCGAACTGCTTAACTTCATCATTCCAAACGTGGAGCAAAGCTCCTTCCACCTTCGACCAATCTCACAACCACAAAACTCATGTCATGGCATGTGTGTAAAAACACAGCAGCGCACCAAAAAAAGTCCTACCCCCCCCCCCCCCATAGAACGGAGATATCAACCCGGACACGGAGGCCCGGCGAGCACGTTAGGGGGGGGGGGGCAGCAGGGGTACCCATCACACGGTACAGCGGCGGAGACTCACCACGGCCTGGGCCGGCTTAGTCTTCTCCGGCTCCTCCTCCTCCTCGCGCGGCAGGGCCAGGAACACCAGACTACCCGTCATGCCGGCCAGAATATCACAGACGTCGTCCACCGACTTGCCCCTGTGTGACGTCACGTGCAGTGAGGACGGCGCCGAGAACACCAATCGCCGGCGATGTGCACGATAAAATGCCCGGAACACGCGCGCAGGACAACGGTGTTTGACGTTAAAGGACAAGCAAACACGGTAGCACTTAATTATTAGCGATTTCGCATTGAGGGTCCGCACATGGTTCTGTATTGTGAGTGGCCTGCGACTGTAACCACAAGCGTCAACTAAAGCCATCGGCCTTAACTGTAGCCACAAGTGCCAACCAAAGCCTTAACTTGGGTATCTTTCATACATTCAATCGCAACTTTCAGACTGCTTAGTATTTAAGGACATCAGAGGATAAACACATCAGAGGATAACCTACCTGGGACCTCGCATGGATTTGTCCGCAGCGATAACAAGCGGCCTTATTGAGTAGCTAGAAAACGGGCTAATGCATATAGCTATTTCCCACAAACCCACACCGACCCCAGTTTCCGTAACTTACTGCCCTGACTCGCGACCCCAGTCAACACCTCGCCAGCGGTGTTCAGGCCTCTACCGGGGCTGACCGCTCTCCGGACGTGTTTCGCTCGCTGTCGCGCCCGTACCTCATCTCGATGCCGTTGACCTCGAGGATCTCGTCACCGGGCCGCAGCAGGCCGGACTTGTCGGCGGCGCCGCCCTTCACGATCCGACCCACCAGCACCGAGTCGCCCTCGTTCTTCACCGTGGCGCCCTGGAGGGGGTGCGGTCCGGGTCATAGGAGAACGACACACCACTGACGGGGGGGGGGGGGCATACCGAGGCGACTGGCACCGAGTCGCCCTCGTTCTTCACCGTGACGCCCTGGAGGGGGCGCGGTTCGGGTCTTAGGAGCACGACACACCACTGACAGGGGGGGGGGGGGGGGATACCGAGGCGACTGGCAACAATAATCTCCTTCCGAAAAATACCGACTGCTCCGATCACAGCTAACTAGCAAAAACCTGATATGCACATCACATGTCCTACGGCGATGAAGTAGTGCTACTAGATTTGGAATTACAGCAAATGCAACAGTTTCGGGTAACACCGTGACCATTCTGGCCTACGAAAAAAGTGTTGCTGATATCGACCATTAGTTACCATCGTGAAAAAACGGGTTATTAGATGCACGTGTATAAAATACACCTTACCTAGACCGCACGATGGCGTCACAATCAACATCAAGGGCAAAAACCTACACGGGCATGCAAAGTTTCCAATGTCAAAACCCAGAACGCATGGGATCTATGCGTGGCCTCTGTTCGATTCCGCTGGCTGCCTGCTCCCGATGTAAATATCTACTCGCTTCAAGGAAGTGTTTCACATTTGAAAGGGATTTTGACCTGACATAGCCCTATTGAAGATCTTCGTTACAGTTCACATTCCTGCCCTTCGTACGACCCAACCCCTTCCAGTGTCTGCGGTACACGCCCGCGAAGGTGTGCAGACTACTTCGGGGAGACTATTCCAAAGTCACCAAGGCATTCACGACGTCAAAATACCGCTATCAAAATCCTGTCATGCTATTGGCATGCGGAGATCAAGCCCAAGAAAAAAAGTGTCCAGTCGTTAATATCCGGCGTTCGTGAGCACCATTTCCACATATAACCGCCGTTCATGGGGCCTCGATCGATGTTATGCAAGAACTGATGACGTAATGAAAGGATGACGCATTGAGAAAGACATTTACTAAACAGAGAAAATGTGTTAACTAGAGCAGTCTTTTCCACTTAAAAATGGAAAAGGCTGCTCTAGTTAACACATGACAGCAGCTTTAAGTGAGCTTATTTCCCCATTTCTAATGCTTGCTTCAATATGTTCAACTGTGGGACATTCCCTTCAAGTGACCAATTTAACGAACACAAATGCAGAGCGTACGCAACCCAATCCCTCGCTCGCGCTCGCAGCTGCCAGCCCCGCAGCGTGCCGTGACGTGCCGTGACGCGTTGACAGGTCACGGGCCGGCTCAGTTTCCCGTGCGGCGCCCTGTTGCGGCGGCGGCGTGGCGACACTGAACACCCGGCGACGGCCGTCGAGCGGCCGGCCCCGAACCAGAGCGTGACCTCAGTAGCCGCGGGGTGTGTTCATCAGCCATGGCCGCGGCCGGCGCGCCAGGACTCCCCGGCACGGTATGCAGCTTTTGTGCGGCGTATGTGAGGGGTGAGCTCGAAAGGTGTGGGGTGGCGGGAAGGGGGGGGCGAGGGCGCATCCAGAACGCCGCCTTGAGGGGGGGGGGCGTGGGAGAAGCCCAGCTCGGACGGTCCAAATCGCAAAAGCTGTCCAGATTTTCCACAGCTCATTGGATTTTGCTTCATGTTCCTTAAGAAGTGCTCTTAAACAAACTTTTGTTGTAAAAGTCTATCGATCCTCTTCAAAGTTCAGAAATGCACAAGTTTTGCTCAGCTTAGATCATCTTGGGACGGGGTATGGCCTAGTTGGCCTACCTTGGATGTGACCTACGGAGGGGGGGGGGGGCTAGAATGAAACTGTTCCCCTCATGCCAGTCCAGCAATGGCCCGTGTCTCCCAGCCGTGACTACCGCGCCCAGCAACGGTTCTCGCTCACGCATAAGTCGGCCGACATGTGGCCCAGCGACCAATCGACAGCGAATGACGCCGCCACAACGGGTCGCGTCTCTAACAATGCAACAATGCGTCCCCAGTCGGCGCCAGCAGCGGCACATTACAAACTCCTCGACTGGTGGCCGCTGCCGCCGACGCAGGACGCCAACATAAGCCACCTGAGAAGCTGCATTCAAAGTAGCCGGCTATTCATTCCAACAACTCTGAGCCACTGCAAATCCGAACGACACGCAGCGCCGCAGACAGCTGGCGCATTTAGCATCTGACCTTCTCGGCACGCTTACAGTGCAGGGAAAGGTAGGAGGTGACTCGAAGGTTGATATGGTTCCAGTCCAAAACAGAAAACAACCGAGCCTGTGAGACCGGCTTGGATGTGGATTCGTCACTGAAGTGAAAACTAAACACTGCTGAGGCTTTGAACATTGCGTTTGTGGTAACTGCGCCCTGAAATGAAAAGCAGACAACTCCTGGAGCTCAGCACTTGCTCTGCATAGACTCGCCCCTGAGGTTAGACATATAATCAGAAATATAATATAAATATCCACCACCTGGTCAGAAAACGAGTGGCTCAAAGCACGCTGCGCCCCCGAGTGCTGGGACCTCGCCGCAGCCGGAGGGCGCGCGCTCACCAGCGGCTCGTTGGTCTTCTCCAGCCGGATGACCCGCACGCGCGGGTCCGTATAGTGGTGCACGCGCTCGGCGTAGTCGTCCAGCAGCGGGCTGGGCTCGGGCGAGGCGGCTGCCGAGCCGCGCACCGCGATCTGGTCGTGCGAGTACAGCAGGCCCTCCATGTCGAACCGGGTCAGCAGGTCGACCAGCTCGGCCGCCTCGGGCGTCGAGGAGTCCTGCAGCACGCCCACCACCTGGCGGCGACCGCACCAACGTGTGTTAGATCGGCGGCCCACTGCGGGTCGTTCCAAGTGCAGTGCGTGCAGTGTCGGACAAAGTCATTAAGATTATGGGACAAAGTCATTAAGAAAACAGTGACATGAACAGTGAGACAGCTTCGAGCGTGGCACAAATAAAGGCCAAAATAGAGTAAGCATCGTTCAGGATAGCGCGGCCGTTAATTTAGAGCCAGCCTATGCGCCCAAAACCCAAACTCACATCACTTCTATCAACTTCCCCACCTCCACACCAGTAACCACATCCAGCACGTCCCCGCCTGCGCAGCAGCACACGCCACCCACCTCCTGCACCACGTCCTGAGCGTTGTGGCAGAGCGCCGAGGGCGGCGCGCTAAAGCACCAGATCTCTTGCACCTTGTTGTGCACGGCCAGCACGCGCTGGAACTCTGGCGAGGTGAGCAGCGCTTGGGCGGCCGCCAGCTCGTGCTGCAGGCCGCGGCCGTCCGAACGCAGCGCCCGCTGGATCTGCTTGAGCGAGGCCAGCAGCTCGGAGAGCTCTGCGGGTGCAGCAGGAGGCCCGTTCAGCGTCTGGCCGCGCTCGATGCCCGAGTTGACGCGGTTCACCTGCGAGGCGCGCCGCGAGCTGGCGGAGGAGGCGGGCTCGCGCGGGCCCTGGGCGGCCGGGTACAGTTTGTTCAGGATCGTGGTCTCGAGGCTGAGGTTAGTCACATTCAGCTGGGAGTCATCTGAAAGGGGGCAGAATACAACGCACGATTAGTGCAGAATCAGCGCGCAGAAAGAGCCGGTTCGCAGAAAGGAAAAGGCGGCTGAATAATACAGCGCGTTGCAGTATAAACAAGCGACCATAGCGAATATGCCCACAAGGAAAAACATAAGATTTCCAGATGCCACAGCACGGCAGGTGCGAACAGTGCTATGGAAAAGACCCAACTGATCAAAAGTATCACACGACGCCTTATGAACAGCGGGATCACGTTAAAAATGCACCAAAGTTTACAACAAAGCAAAAAGACAAAGCCAGCCGGAATGCATGCAAACAAAGAAGCTGGTATACAGCCGAACGTTGTGAAATGAGACCAATGGGTGACAGGGCAAAGGGAAAATGGCGAGAGCAGGGAGCAAAAGGCAGCCCACCAACAGCCAGCGGCAGCGACAGTCAAGCGGGAAGTCCCACCGGCGGCGGGCGCCCGGCCTCGGCCAGCCAGGAGACCAAACCCCCTACGTCGTCCAATGCCCCGTTCAAGCCGCCGGCGGCCGCCTCCAAGCACGAAACTCCCCCACACGACCGGCGCGGCAAGGCGCGCATTCTGCACACACCGCCTCGTCAGCTCCCGCTCTCTCCACTGCGTCTCCCGCCGGCCACGGGCGTCTCATGACCCAGCGGGGAATACCCGCCACCTCCTGTCCACCCGCGCCCCGCGGCAAATCTCCGACTCATGCGCTGAGCTGAGCACGGCCGCGACGCCCTACCCCTTCTCCCCGCCACCAGATGGCAGGCAGCCCTGCCCGCCCGCCACACCGGGCGCGGCACGTGCGCCGGAAGCGGCACACTTCCGGCTATGTTCGGCCAGGTGTACAGCCGGCTAGCAAGCTACACGGCGTGCCTGGATTACCGACTGGAACGGGGCTTGGCGTGTGAGTTTAGAAGCGAGTTCACTGTGGCCACTTTCGTACAGTTTTCACTGGCACGTCCGCCTGGGCATTATAAACATGTATTGCTAAGGATCCAGGCCATTGCATCTGAACCAGAATCCGGGAGGAAAACACATGTGTGGGTAATAAAACTGAACCCTTTCAGACGGCCAAACCTACAATTTCTGAAGCTGAGTAGGCCATAGTGCACAATGTGTCTTGCTATTCCAAGATCCGAGAGGTCTCAATTGATCCTCAAATTGAATAAACCCACACATTCCTGAAGATAAATTACACAATCAAGGCCAGGGTAAATTAGTATAGGAACCTTAAAAAGCCACTCAGAAAATGTCACTGGCAATAAGTGTTGAAAAACCGAAGCAACCAGCGTTGAGCGCTCCACTTCAATGCCAGCTGCATCCGACCGAAAGACTCTACGCGGATCCGGCTCTCATCGGGCGACGAACACTCGTCTCACGCTCAGCTAGCCAGCCAGCGGCCAGCTCTCTCCGGCGGCCGGCCCTCTCTCCGTTCCGCCGCGGCGTGCCCCGTCCCAGGCGGCAGAGCGCAGGAGCGCCGCGAGGGCAGAGCAGGGCCGCGGACGAATCAGCGCCAATCGATGACAATATCGGTCCGAGGATGGCCAAATGGAGGCCCCAGAGCGGCCGTGCGGCCGGGCGAGCCGGCGCCGTCTGGCACACGCTGACACAGGCCGACCACCGGCGCCGGTCGGCCGTGCCCCGGCTGCCGGCGCCGGCCACGCGCGGCGCCGTCCCGCCGCGAGAACAATGCGGCGCCGTGCGTGCGGCGCGCGGGCCGTGGCCGAGCGATCGCCTGACGCGCTGGCCGCGGCAGCCGTCCACGCCCGGCTCCCATCGCTCATCGCCGAGCCGGCGCAGCGAGGTCGGGCTCCTCCGGCGTCGGGCGCCTCCCGCGTCTGCTGCCCCGCCTCAGCGACATCGCAGCGGCCGCCAGTGCCTCGCCCCAGCCTCTGCGATCTGGCTCAGTCACCGATAAATGTTCAGGTCACTTGCTGTCCTCCGCCGTCACTTCCCCCCCCCCCCCCCCGCTTCCCCGTCCCACCCGACCTTCCAACGCCAACACACGCCGCCTGCGTCAGCGCAGAACAAGGCAGCGGCGGGCGCGCCGCCACCGCCAGCAGCCTCCCTGCTTCTCCCGCCGGCCGCACCTCGTATACGGCCCGCGTTCGGCTCACTCTAATGCTGGCCGTACAAAAACCGGTTACGAGGCAGCCGGCGGCGATGGCGGCGGCGGCGGCGGCGGCGGCAGTGACGCGGGCGGCGTGCGCGCTCGCGAGAATGCGTTGTGTGGACCGGTCTGATTGACAGGCGGCACCAGCGAGGGCAGATGGGGGGGGGGGGGGGGAGGGGAGCGACCGGGACGGCCCAGCAAGCCCCTGCCGTCCGGTGACGCCGACAATCATAGCCAGGTGACGCGCGTCTCTGCCGTCCAGTGACATTGGCCGCCACTGGACAGGCGGTCCATAAGCACTCTCAGCCACCAGAGCAGCACCGAGAGGCGGGCACGGTAGTCCGCTATCCGCCGCAGCCTCCCAACGGACCCGTGCGGAGGACAGGACCGAAACAAAACAAACCCTTCCCTCTCGGAGGCGTGGCAACCACGAGCGCGCCACCGGCCCGGCCTGGCGTCGAGGTCTCGGCGGCGGCGGCGGTGCGGTACTCACGTCTCGCCGCCCGGGGAGGAGCCGCCGTCAGCGTGGGCTCCTGTGACGTCACAGAGCGCTGCCGGCGCCCGGCGCCCTGCGCGTCACCGCGGGCCCAGCACCGGCCGAACGGCGCGGCGCGACTGGCCGCGACCGCCGCCGCCCGGTGTGGCGGCCAACGGTACCGCGGCCGGCCCGCCTCCAGCCCCGCGCCCACCGTCGAGCCGGCATTCACGCGCCGCTGGCCAGGCCGGCGGCCCGGCAGCGGTGGGGCCGGGCGGCGGCGGCGACACCGTCACCGCAGGAACGCCCGGCCGGCGTAAAAGGGAGAGTAAGATGAGAACCGGGTGGACTGACGGGTACGGGTGGGGTGGGGTGGGCGGGGGGAGGCGCCCGGTGATGATTGACGGCTGGCCGTCTCTGGGATGCTCGCAGCGTGCAATGTTTCCGCTCATCATATCCGAAGAGCACCGTCCGCTACAAACGCCGAGCTTTCCTGAGTGTCCGTACCACCGCATCCACAGTCAGCACCGTCCATCCCTCCTCCACCTGGCAACCCAACCTCAACCTCAACCTCAACCTCGACCGTCCGTCCTGGGTGCATTTGCTGCACCTCCCCTCGCCTGTGCTCCTCACCCCGGCGCATCCTCCCGCCCTCTGCAGGTCATCCCCCGTGCACGCTCTGCCCTCTACAGGTCATCATCGGCGCCTCCTCCCTGCCTGACTGCAGCCCGCCGGACGCTGGCGGGCCGCCCGGCTCGCACCAGCCGCCAGCCTCAGCTGACTCTGCGCAGGACAAAGGCTGCAGAGCGCGCCGCTGCAGGGCGGCAACGCAGCGCCGTGCCTGCGCCGTCCGCCCCCAGCCACCAGCTTCAGCTGACTCTGCGCAGGACAAAGGCTGCGGAGCGCGCCGCTGCAGGGTGGCAACGCAGCGCCGTGCCTGCGCCGTCCGCCTCCAGCCGCCGGGCGGCACGACGGCCTCGGGCAGCCCGCCGCCGCCACCGGAGACGGAGCGTCTGGCAAGGTCGGCTTTGGCTGTGGCAGCCCGCTCCCGAATGGCGAGTGCGTTGGTGTTGGAGAGGTCCACTTTACTAATGGGAGAGGCTGACGCAGCGGCCCAGACGGCCGCGAGACGCGAAACCAGCGCCGGCACCGGCCCGAGTACACTACGGCAGCCGAGTGTCGGACGTGCAACGAAAAACATCCCGTCGCCAGTGCCCTAAATATCAAGACCTTTGGATAAGCTAACGCACAGCGGCGGAACAGAACAGGCCCTTACTCTCAAAATCAAGCCAAACAGCCGCCCCCAGGACCGGTCTTCAAGAGCGTTGGAGTCGCGCTGACTCATTAGCGCGGCGCGAAAAAAGTCCTTCGGCGCGAGAAACACACACGGCCGTGCGGGCGGCTCCGCGCTGCACAAGCGCCACCTCACCGTCCACCAGCTGTCCACCGGGAGTCTTCCGGCCGTCCACCAGCCGTCCACCCCGCGGTGCCCGCCCTTCCTGCCAGGGTGAGAGGCAGGCGACGCCATACAGCCTCAGCAGCTGAGTGCGTCGTAAAGCCCCAATGACACGCACGCACGCACGCACGCACGCACGCACGCACGCACCCACACCAGCCGTCCACCAGCCGTCCACCGGGCGTGCACCGGTCGCTGGCGTCCCCCACATTCCTCCGTCGACTGATGCCGATCGGTCGCGGGCCGCACCGCGGGACGGTCGGTCCAGCCGCGTCGCCGGGGACGGGCACATGCCTTCGACCGCGCGCGCAACGGCGCACCCTGCTCGGGCGACGTTTGGGCGAGGCTCGGGTCCTGCCTGAGCGATGCTCGGGCTGTGCTCGGGCAGCAGACGGCGCGTGCAGCGTGCTCATGCGCAGGCGTGCCCCGTGGCGCTGGGCCGCGCCGGCCGTGCCGTTAGTCGCGCCGGTACCGTGCAGACGAGGTACGGCCTGCAGGCGGGTCGGGATAGGAGGGTGGGGGCGACCACGGGACGGGCTGGGGCGGAGCCCGACGGGGCGAGAGCGGGGTGGGCAGGGAGAGCGCAGGGAGCGGTGGACGCGTGGCGTGTCTCTGTACAGACGAGGGAAGAGCCGGAAGACGTGCCAATGAAACCTGCTCGGGCTGAGGTATTTAGATTCTCTGGGAGTCCTGGGTTTCAGATCTTCCCGCGCGATGAGGCAGTCATACCACGGACAGCGCCTCGCGGCATCCACCAGTCTGGCAGACCCAGTCCTCTCGCCCGCTGCCGGAAATCTGTCACTGGCTGCCGTTCTCGGGCGGAGACCCGATTATCGAGTCACGTGAGTGATCACTGCGGCCATTAGCATTATCATTCCTCGCGCCGATTTCAACGGTGAAACTGAACGCCGGCACGCGGAAACTCCCGGGAGCGTGACCCTTTTGATCAGGGTACTGTACTTCCAGGCGCACCCCTGATTTACGCTGCCACCGTCCATCCGTCCGCAACTGAGCCCAATTGTCCGTCAGCACGCGCGTGACCGTGTCCTCACACCGTGACTTCGTCCGGCGCCGAGCACCAGCGTCCAGCACCAGCACCAGCACCAGCGTCCAGCGCGCCCGACAAGAGACGCCGGCCGTGGCGCGCCGCCGCGAGGAATGTTAACGACTGGCGCTCGTGAACGGCGCCTTATCGGGCCGCCCCAGTGTCTCGGGCCGGGCGGGAGATAGCCGCACTGGCGGTACGGAGGGCGCCGGCACCGCTCCCCGCCGACGGACCGGGGCCACGGCGGAGACGGCCGGCCGCAGAGCTCGAGCCGCCCGCTCGGAACGCTGCTCTCGGTCGATAGAAATGTCAACAAGGGTGGAGCGGGGACAACCCGCTGATGGGGAGTGACGCGGCACATGTGAAGAGGGGAGGGTCCCGCGCATAAAGCTCACATCTCCCGGTTACTTGTGCTAAGTCAAATGTGTCAAAATGTAAACCGATCGGTACAGCCCGGTACACGTCACGGGCATTCAACCCCCCAATCAGTACGCACTATATGACCCGATGGAAACAAGCGCTGTGTGGTGTGTGGCAAAGCGCGTGACTAAACACCAGGAGTGCGATCCCTCGCGCGGTGATATCACCCAAGGACGGTGACAGGGCGGGCGTCCACTCGGGCGCCCAATGTTATAATCCGCAGTCCCCGCCGGACCGCCGTGCCCGCATTGGTCCGAGTTGGCTGCCTATTCGTCGCTGAAGCAGACCACTTGTTCAATTTCGCAGAGCTCATATACTGCCACCTCATATTGTTTGCAAATGAAAGTTGTGAGCTCCGGGGCCGAAAAGATGAGACTCATGCTGGAAATAGCTCCCACACGAGAGGAAAACAGGCCAACGTATTATTCAAGACGAATGGTTACTCGCTTCACTGCGCGAACGTCGCAGGAGACCACACTAGTCATGCCTACCGTGAAAGTGTTATGTTCCCGTTCCCACCACTTTCCGGGAAAGCGCCTCGCACTCGCGACGCCGACGCCGACACACGCTCGTCATCGCAATCACGAACTGCGGCGCATCAGCGGGCCCAAGTGATGCGCGATCAGGCGGGAGGGCGCGTCGGCTAACGGCCATCACGCAACACCACGCCAGTCCCGAGGCACACAGAGTGCGTGACGCCAGTCCCGAGGCACACAGAGTGCGTGACGCCAGTCCCGAGGCACACAGAGTGCGTGATGGCGTCATCGCCGGCCCGTGTATGTCGATATATACTCCACGATGATCGCTGCAATTTCACTGTCAGCGAGGTCGCGTGACGACGGAGTGTCACCTTATCTAGCGCAAAATTACGAGCTTAAACGGCCAGGCCCAGCCCAAACGGAATACAATTCCGTAAGTGCTTCACTGGAAACTAGCAAAGGGACGCGCCACCTGTGTTAGACGACCCCTTTCAACCTCCGCAAATGACTGCGGTACAAGCTTTGCAATGCTGAAAAATAAACTGAACGCGCTTGCCTCAAAGTTCTGTAGTTGTAGCCTGAACATGAAACGTTCTTTGAAATGAGCACATATAAACACGGTGGGTACCCTCTCACAACTATGCCACGCCTAGGCGATAGATCCAGGTGAAGCTGCGATGTCTGCAAAGCAGCGAGTACGTTGTGCAAGTCACGCTCTTCGCTGCATCCAAGTCTCAACCAGGTATCATCGCGGGAGGCTTAAGTTTTTCCCCGGCGCCTACATGGCGAATGTGCAAGCTTAGCTTGCGATGCCAAAGCGCACACCGGCCCCAAAATAGCTCGACGTTTCCCTTTGAGACCAGGCCCAAAGTCGCGCAGCAGTACGACGCCCGTATGCCCCGATGCTCGGTGGGCAGATGAAAGTAGCTGATATTGACAAGCTCCCACACTGAGATTATTCGCCGTGCGGTCGATTGGTTCGCAAGATATATGAACACATTGTTCCTCGAGGTCAAAATGCACGAGGGACGCAGTGTCTCTCGGCTGTTGGCGCGTCTCCATCCCACCGTTCGGTCACAAGACTAAGGCTCTCCGGAGGTACGTTGTCCGGCCGCCCATTGACGTGAAGCTATGCTCAACAGACCACCACAGTTAGTTACGGCGTTTAGTTTATGGTTACAAATTTACACAAGGATGTTGAAGTTCGTAACTGACCATTACGTAACCGAATTTAACGTAACTTCATTTCGCCCCACGTGACAAAAACAAAACTGAAATTTGCGGGCAGCGCGCGCCCTAGCTGACAAGAACCGCAGCTTAGAACTGGTTCCTACGATTCCGATAGATGCTTGGGTCGGACGCTCGCAAATCATACGGGCAATACCTGCTAAAATTGGAAACCCCTGGTCTAACGGGCTGGCACTGGGGGCGATTAACACCTTTATGCGGCGACCGGCTGTCACCCCAGACCCCACACCATAAGCGACGCGGGTAACAAAGGCGGCTCCGGCGCCGCCCGTCCGTGCCGACCAATATCATCCTCTCCATTGGCTAGCCGTATCCAAACAGCAGACGGCCGTCCCTCTGCCTTCATCCCCGTGAACGGCCGGCTGGCGGGCGAGACGCGGGTGCCGCGGACTTTCCTCCGAGAACCGTGGGCTTCCGCGGCCCAGTCTGACTCATCTCTCTGAGGGAGCCGCTAAGCCGCGCTCCCCAGGGCCACCAGCATGGTAGGCGTCAGCAGCACGTGACGCCGGACTCGGTACGGCGCCGACCGACCGGCAGGCATCAGCGAGAACCAGTTCTTAACGGGTGCCGATGGTGGACGAGGGGCGGTATTTGCAGAATCAGCCGGCCAGCAGCAGCGGCGGCGGCGGGCACGTTGGCCCGCTGCCAAATTACACGTCACACCAATGCGAGACCGGTGCGGTTCCGACCGGGGATCGGGGGAGGGGGACGCTGGGACATGGCAGGGGGAGGGGCTCCGCCCACCTGGGCAACAGAGCCGCAGCTGCGGCCCAGCCTGCACGGGCGTCCCTACCCAGGGAAACGAGACAGGCGCACGGACCGCCCCCGCTCCGGGTGGTCCGCCGTCATGGCAGCCCACCAGCCGTCCCGGAAGCCAGCAGCAGACGCGCGCAGGCGGCTCCCGCAGAGAGCCACTGCGCCACCCCGGCGCTCCCATCGCCGGCGCAAAACACGGTGCTCCGCGCCGGCGGCGACCTGGCAGCGGGCCGCGGTCGGGCCCGTCCTGGCGCCGCGCCGGCCGCAGCCGCGCCGCTCCCACGGGTGTCAAGGTCGCTGGGATGGAGGTCGAGGTGTCAGTGCGGTGCGCTTACCTATGCCACCGGCGGCGGCGGTCGCGTGCTCTGGCCCGTGCGCGTCATAGCCATTGTTCACAAAGCCGGTGGGTGCAGGCCTCTGTTCGAGCCGCTTCATTTTCTCGCTACCTCGCAGCGACGAGCGCAGGAACTCCTCCTCCTTGGAGCGTTTCTCACGCATCTCCCGGTCGCGCCGGATGTCCTCCTGGAATTTGTACATGGCGTCACGCGCTGAGCACGCTCCGATGGCTTCCCCGTCACTGCGGTCACTGGCCACCGCCGACGCCGGTCACTGCGCGACGGCGGCGCTGTCGATCACCGAAGACGGGCGTGCGTCACACGCGCATAGCTGGGGCCGCCGCCCCTCGCTGCGAGCGGCGACTCGGGACGATCTCAGCACACACTCGCGCGTCCGGTGACGGGTCGCCAGGGCGCGGGCGCGGCGCCACCGGCGCGGCCGAGCGCGTCACTGCCGCCGAGCGGCGCGTCACTGGGCGGGACGCGTCACCGTGAGCGTCCCCGTCGGCGCGGCCTCGCGTCACTGTGTCGGCTATTGCGGCGGTCGCGGCGGCAGCGACGGTAGCGGCGGCCGCTGCGACGTCCTCCGCCCGCCGCTGCAGAGTGCGGGCGCGGGCGGCGCGGCCGGCGCGGCAAACCAGTTCCCGGCGCGCTGCAGACCACGGCCGCGCGGCCGGCCGGCCGGTCGGCGATCGTGACGCGCGCAGCCGCCGCGGCAGACCCGGCGCAGCGCGCGCGCCCACGCCCGGCGCGTCCGTCGGCGCCGGCGCCGACGGCCGTCTCTGGCGACCGACGGCGGCCGACGGCGGCCGACGGAGCGCCGCCGCCGTCCGCGCTCGGTCAGCGACGGCGCGGCTCGCGGGCCGCGCCCCGGGCGGGTCGCCGCCGACGCGGCCGGCCGCCGCGGTGATCACAAGCGCGCGCGGCCCTAGGCTATTGCCGTCTGCCGACTCCGCTGGTGAAGGGGTTGTGGCGGCGGGGTTCCGGGACTGCGCGCGCAGGTCAAAGTAGGTGGTGAGGGTACCGGAGGACGGTGCGACTGCCCTGCTTCCGGGTGTGAGGCCGGCTGTGCTCCCGTAAGGGAGTCATACCGCGATGAAGTGTCGAGGCGGCGGATGTACTGTGTTTTTGGAGCGAATCAAAGTAAGGCACGTTTTGCGAGGGTATGCGTCTCAGCAAAGACTACTTTGTATTCCGCGGAATGTTCCAATCGAGTACATAGCTACACGTGCCTTCTGTACGACACAGGCTGCTTTGGTTTGGCGGAGGGCTGATAAAGCGTTAGTCCGCTTTTGCAGCCAACCTTTCGCGCACTGATATGTCAAGAATGCAGCGGCTGGCCTGCTTAGCAGAGATACAGCTTTCCTACACAGCGAGTGTATGCTGTTGGCGGTTGCCTTTTCTAAGTCGTAGTGTAAGTGGAACGGTGGCAACGCGAGCAGATACTGCAGACGGTACGTACAAGATACTGCAGATCGCACATCAGCACCCAGCTGGGTTCGCCGCGCCGGCCAGCGCAGTGCACACCAGCAGCCAGCTGCCGTACCGGGGCCGGTGAATGTGCGCGTCTATGGGACCCTTGTTGGTGGCGCAGCAATATTTTGTTTGAGGGAGGTACAGTGGCACGGCGGCCCGCCGGGGGACACCTGCGCCATCGGTGCGTCACCCCGCCAGCCCCCCCCCCCCCCCCACACACACACGAAGGTCGATGAGTGCTATCCTTGAAAGGGCACTCGTTGAACTTTGTCGGACAGTATCAAGCGAGCAGTTGCAAAAACGGCTGACGGTCGGAACCATTCGACGTGAAAGGTAGCATCCTCACGGGAGAGGACACGACTACATAAAATCTCTTACAACGATGACGACAACCGCAACTCACACTGGATGAAGAAAAAACAGTAAATTTGCACAGGCGTGACAACTAGACATTCATGTTTCATGCGGAGTTACGATAAAACAGCACTCATAACTTTCATGACTGTGAGAAGTCATGCTTAAACCTAAGAGAGCGAGCCTCGCGGAAATACCATGAATTGTTTGGCCACATCATACTCGCGCGAACATACACTAGCATGTAACACCTAAACGCAAGGCATTCCCACTGATCTGTCATTCTCACCTTTCTTGGCAAGCGCTCTGCAAAAGATCCTTACATGACGCCTGCCCTGCCATCCCTACTGCCACCTCAGTGCCCCCCCCCCCCCCCCCCTCCTCCTTCAGCCGCTCCGCTCCTCCTCACCTGGTACTTCCTGATGCGCTCCATCTGCTCGCGGCTCGGCTCCGAGTCGCGGCTGGTGGTGCTGCTGCCGCGGCTGCGATCCAGGCTGGGGCGCGGCGCCGGCGCTGGCGGCTCGGTCGGCGTGCCCGGCGCCTCGCGCGCCGGCGGCTCCGACCGCGCCGCGCCGTTCGCCGGCCGCGCGCCGGGAACGGCGGCCGCGGCCGCGGCGCGTGGCGGTGGGTAGCGCGGCGGCGTCTTGGTGCGCGCCACGAACGACTCGGGCACGTCCACGGCCATCTCGCGGTGCGGGCCGCGGTCCAGTTGGTTCATGACGGCCTCCAGCTGCAGCTGCTCGACGCTGCCAGCACGACTGCGACCGCCGCCGCTGCTCGCCGTCCGGCTCGACTTGTGGGAGCTGTAACAGCACTGCGCCGTCAGCGCGGTCGGCCACCAGTCCCAGCACGAGCCGGCCGCCGCCATCACGCCCGTCGACACACGAGACGCGCCCGGCACGCGGCGCCGGCGCCGCTCCGCCGCTCCGCACTCCCCGCACTCACTCTTTCCGGTCCGTCCGGGGCCGCGACGCCGCTGCCCGGAGCGCTACTGCACGCTCACGCGACCCGGCCTCATCACGCCCCTCTCTTGCCGGCCGACCCCGACGCTGGCCGGGACGGGCCCGCCGCTCGCGGTCGTCCCCGGCTCTCGGCCGGGCCGCGGTGGGCCTCCCCGCCGCCGTGTAGGGCTCGCCGGGCGCCGGCGCTGGCGCGTCACGTCACACGTGCCAAGAGCGGCGCCCGGCAGTGCCACCGCGCGCACCCGTCAACGCCGACGTGCCAAGTCGCCCGCCGAGGCGTCGCTGTCAATCACGCGCTGCGATGCGGGCGGCCAGACGGCTCCTCTCAGTCGCCGCACATCTGAGCCCTGCAGCACGATTGCCCCTGGCGCGCTCTCGCTCCTCTCTCCCGCTCTCTCACTCGGTGCACAGCTAAGCCTGACAGCACGGCGTCTCCCGAGCTGGGACGCGACGGAGCACAGCCGCGCAGTGTCTCTCTCGCTCCGGCTCGACCGAGACGTGCCCCGCGGGTCAGCCCACTGTACCCGCCGCCGCGCCCTCCCGGAACAGAACGGCGGCGCCGCTCCGACCACATCGACTGACGGACTCCGCGTCCAACGCTTCCGCCGGGAGCGACGCGCTCACTGTCGCCGCCCGCGACGGCCGTTGTCGGACCCGCCACCGCCGATAAAGCACCGCTGGCCCGCTGATAGGGGACGGCAGCACGGGACGGCCGGAGGGCCGTGTCCACCGGCGCCACGCTATCAGGTCAGATACCCGAGTGAATCAGGCCCGCCATGGGTGAGCTCTCTGCGCCGGGTGGGACACACAGCAGCGCTCTGCAGTGTAATCCAGTCTAGGTCGCCGGCAGCATCGTAGCGGGCGACTGGACACTTTACAGCCAATCGCCCTTATCGTTAAGTCCAGGCATGAATCACTGCAAGTGGTTACAAAACGCGAGCGCATGGCGAATGTGTCTCACCCCGCGCGACACGTTCGGCAAAACGCGGCTTGTTGACTGACTGGGGCTTGTTGGCTGACTGAGTCATGTTGACTGACTGACGTGGCCTGCTGACTGACGGAAAGCGGCGTTTCCCGCGGCGGCATTACATCTGGCAGAAGGCACTCGACAACAACGGGCTGCTCGATTCGCGCTACTGTGGACCCGTGCGATTAGCAACAGTTCCAACCAAAACGCAATATCGTCTGCAATATACGGACAATTCATTGAGAACCCGCGCGGATACCATCTAGGTCGCAGTCTCGCATTCCTAGAAATGTGCCAGCAACTTACTAATATGACCGCACAGAATGTTGATGGTGGGCTCACAGTGCCGCTTTGGGGAAATTTGGGGAAAAAAAGTCCCCAAAGCAACAAACCCTCCCAATCCACGTCCGCCAGCACGTCCAACACACGTAACTTCTGATTGCATTGTGATTGGTTTTCCCAAACCACGAGCTTTTCTCCCTACGATATCAAGCCCATCACAACAGCGTCAACTCCACCACACCGCGTGACCCCCCCCCCCCTTCCTCCTCGACACTCACCCGAGGCTTTCCTTGCTGTATCGTTTTGACGCCCCCCCCCCCCCCCTCGACACTCACCTGAGGCTCTCCTTGACACCCTCGACACTCACCTGAGGCTCTCCTTGACCCCCTCGACACTCACCTGAGGCTCTCCTTGACCCCCTCGACACTCACCTCAGACTCTCTTTGACCCCCCTCGACACTCACCTCAGGCTCTTCTTGACCCCCCCCCCCCCACCCACCTCAGGCTCTCCTTGACCCCCTCGACACCCACCTCAGGCTCTCCTTGACCCCCTCGACACTCACCTCAGGCTCTCCTGGACTCCCTCGACCCTCACCTCAGGCTCTCTTTGACCCCCCCTCTCGGCACCCAACTCAAGCTCTCCTCGACCCCCCTTCGACACCCACCTCAGGCTCTCCCTGATCCCCCTCGACACTCACCTCAGGCTCTCTTCGAACCCCCTCGACACCCACCTCAGGCTCTCCTTGACCCCCTCGACACCCACCTCAGGCTCTCCCTGATCCCCCTCGACACTCACCTCAGGCTCTCCTTGACCCCCCTCGACACTCACCTCAGGCTCTCCTTGACCCCCTCGACACTCACCTCAGGCTCTCCCTGACCCCCCTCGACACCCTCCTCAGGCTCTCCTTGACCCCCCTCGACATTCACCTCAGGCTCTCCTTGACCCCCCCTCGACACTCACCTCAGGCTCTCCTTGACTCCCCTCGACACCCACCTCAGGCTCTCCTTGACCCCCCTCGACACTCACCTCAGGCTCTCCTTGACCCCCCTCGACACTCACCTCAGGCTCTCCTTGCTGCTCCGCTTGCTGTCATTGTGCGAGATGAACACCTTGTTCTTGAACTTGCCGCTGGCGCGCTGCGGATCCTCCGCCTCGGCCGGCGCGGCGCCGTTCACGCCGCAGCGGCCGGCCATCGCGTCGGCGGCCTCGACGGCGCGCCGCTGCGACCTGCGCCGGCGGCCAGCCTCGCCGCCCTCGGGCGTCACCTCCACCACGGTGGCGGCGCGCGGTCGCAGCTCCTGGTTCAGCTCGAGCTCGCCGGAGGCGTCGAGCGAGTCCTGGCCGCCGCTAGAGGCCTGCCGCTCCGGCGCGTTCTCGCGCTGCGATCCACCGCTCAGCGACGGCACCGACGTCACGTACACGGTGTTGGACTCGATGATGCCGTTCAGCTGGTTGCTCTCCTGCGCCTTCTCTGTGCTGGACAGCTGGAACGGGGCGCGCGATTGCGTCAGGGTTGGTCGGCGTTGGACAGCTGGTGAGAGTCAAGGTCGCTTCGAAGCATGTGATGCAAGTGAAGACTTACGTAGTAGGGAAAATTACGCGATATTATCGAATCTTACCATGGTAGCACAACCCGCACGTCGATGCCACATGCATGGTAGAAGCGAAGAATTTGTTAGCTGGTGGCATCAAACGGCATAAAGCAACGGGATTCTCTTCACCTGTATACCATGTAAAAGTCTCTGTCTGGAACCCCACATCCTCCATCCATAACACTTGACTGTCATAAAAACTCTTGTTGGGTGCACAAGCCGTTCTAGTCGGCGGCCGCAGCATCTGCGCTCCATCATTTAATATGATCATAAATGTGCACTACGTTGCCACGCAGTTAACGCAAAACATCCCAGGAGTCGCAGGGTCCAACTGCTCCTACAGCAGTGATTTACTGCTAACTCGCAGTAACCAGCCTTCGAGCCATTACAGGCTCTGGTGCCTTTCCGAGAATGGCTGGGCGTCGCTCTTGAGACAGCCGGCCATTAATGTCCGGAGCGGAACTTCAGCCGAAGACACAGGACTGGCCAAACCCTGGTGCATAACCCAATAACGGAGTACGGAAGGCGGCCGGCGGCGCCCACTGAACGACCGCGCAGCGGTGGGCTCGCCGCCGGGGCAGTCCCCAACGACGCCGGCCGAGCGCTGGCCGCGCCCCGCCCCGACAACCCACGAGACAAGCAGCCCTCCGCCCCGGCCAGGTCCAGAACACGGCCACGATCCGGGCAACGAACACGGACACGGACACGGACAGGAGGTGAGCGGCGCCCGTGAGCGACGCCGGCCGAGCGGAAGGGGTCGTGGCGCGCGGAAGTGGTCCGGAAGACTGGCCCAGACGTGCGCCAGCCCCAGTGGGCCGGTGATTGAGTACGGGACCGATGGACACGTGTGGCACCAGTCCACTGACGCTGGGGCGGTGAAGCGCTGCTGAGCTCATACTCTAATGGGCCCCTGCTGGAGCGGTCGATCCATTGATCGCGGTTGATGTAATTAAGACCGGCCTTAAGCTCCTGCCGTTCCGATGTATGCAATGATAGTGATGTGTACGTTCCAATGACAGTGATATGTGCGTTCCAATGATAATGACAGTAAATCACTGATGATATCGCTGGTCAACAATGAAAAACACGACCTGTCATGTGCCGGGAACTATCGGGAAGGGGCGAGATATCACATATCGATATATCAAGATCGTAAATACTGCTGATCCAGAAATAACAAAATGTTTCGACCGTCATGTGATAGAGCCAATTTGATGCTAATGATCAATCTAACAAGCACTGCTCCACTGGCCCACCGGCTGGGCCGTGGCTCTCGCGCTGAGGGCCCAAACTCGAGCTTCGAGCGCACCATGCCACGTGCGCTCAGGCGACCGCCGCGATATCTGGCATCCCAAACAATAAATCGCAACCTGCCGCATCCACTTATAAAAAACGACCTTCAAAGCAGTGAAACTCTGGTGTGACAAATGCGCGCAACCTGTTGACTTCTTTACCCGCAGACGCACCAGCGCACCAACGAACTCTCACACCACTACACCAGCGGATCACTGGACCACCGACCGCTAGGGCACCAGTACACCAACAGACCGCTGGCGCAGCAACGCATGACGGCACCATTGGTGCGTACCAACGGCCCAGCGCTCCCGTCCAGTTACCTCGATCCTGATCAGGTCGGGGGTGGTGCGGCACCGCCGGGGGCTCGGACACGCCGCTGCCCATGTCCCGTCAGGAGACGCGCCGCGAAAGCTCGGCACGCGCCACCGCCGCTCCACCGCAGCGCCACTGGAGCCCGGCCGTCGTGCTGCCCGGCCGCGGGAGCGAGCGCGACGCGCCCGCCGCGCCCGCTGTATTTCGGGCGGGGTGGGGCGCGGCCGGCGCTGGCACGCGGCTCCGATCGTCGCCCTCACCGCGCCACCCGCCGCCGCCGCCGCCGCCGCCGCCGATCGCGCGGCGGCTCCGGCGCGGCGGGGGCGCCCGCAGGACGCACGGTCCGCTTCCGGCCTCGCGTGCTGTGTGAGATTGGAGGGGAAGGGGGGGGGGGGGGGGTATCAAGAGGGTTGGAGCTTTTCCAGACAGCCTGCTGCTAGCAATCGTTCGATGCCGACAGACGTGCAGGCATTTCGGGGCCCGGCTTCGGCAACGGTAATCCGCGGCAACTCCTGGTTAATTCAGCGGGACGCTTGCGGCGACATCCACACATCCCCGCCCTCGCGGCGGACAGGTCTGGCTGCAGACCAGGGTCTGGCTCCCGTTTCGTACAGGCAGACCATTGACAACATCGAGAGAAAATAGGGATAGGCGAAAGGCAGACAGAATGGAGAGGGAGAGGCTGGGGGGGGGGGGGGGGATGGGAGAGAGAGAACAAAACAATGCAGAACCGGGACCAGTTGGTGCATTACCCCCTCACATGCACCACCGTCATAACCGAAACGACACTCAGGCGAGAACAAATGAGCGCCTCGCACGACACGCTGACGACTTGTTTGTGAGAACGGAAACCGCTCGGCGATCCCGACCACGCGAGCCAGCCCAATCAGCGGCGGCGGAGCTCTTCTCCGCGATTGATTCCAAGCGCTGATGGCTAATCCCTGGCCGCCGGCTCCCGACCAACCACCGTATTGAGAGAGAGGAGCTTTCGGGCAGCGTGCCACTGTCACGGGCCGCGTCATTTGCCGGCTGCCGTGCAGCACCGCCCGGTCGCGTCGCTCACCCCCGGGCTCCCATGAATGGCAATGAGGCCGCGAGGCGGCCGGCGGTTCGGCCGGCGGCCGCCAGAGGCGCCACCGGCCGGCCGCCAGGGAGGTCACGGTCGCGCGCTGGGAAAGAGAAAGCCGCCGCACACACGCGCCGCTCGCCGACGGGCCGACGGCGCGATGCGGGACGCGAGGCATCGACGCTCCTGTGAGACAAGGCCGGCCCGGCCCGGCCCGGCCCGGCCTGGCCCGGCCCGGCCTAGCCCAGCCCATCCCAGCCCAGCCCAGCCCAGCCCAGCCCAGCCCAGCCCAGCCCAGCCCAGCCCAGCCCAGCCCAGCCCCAGCCCAGCCCAGCCCAGCCCAGGCCGGCCCCGCGGCCGGGGAACGGACACGAGCTCCGAACTGGCACGGCTCGGAGCCGCGGCGGCGAGGTTCGCTACCGACGCTACCTGCGACCCGTCCGACGAGCCGTGAACAGCGCGTCCAAAACGCGACACCTTCCTGGTGTGCCACTCGTGCTGCGTCGGGGCCACCCTCCGGCGTCTCCGCCGCAGCACGAGCGTCCCTCGCAGCCGCAGACCACCAACGACATCGCGGAAAACGGCGCCACACCGTTGGCGGCGCCGCGGCGTCGCCGGCAGGGCTGGCCGGCGCGGCCTCCGGCTCCTCCCAAGGTCGGCGTTGAGCGCAGACGGGGCGCCGCTCGCGCCCGACCCGGCCCGCTCCGCTCGGAGCCGGGCCAGGTCGGCCCGGAGCACGTCACAACGTGACACGCATGGCTGGGCCGTGGGAGCGGCGCCGCGCCGTGACCCGGCCCGTCCCCAGCGCCGTCCGCGGCGGCGGCCAGGCGCCGGAGGCGGCCGCGGCCGGCGCCGGGGACGGGCCGCGGCGTGCTCAATAATTCAGGCGCGTCGCCGCGCGCCGGCCGCCGGCCGCCCGGAGAGGCCACGTCGCGCCCCTCGGCCGACCGGTTCGATGGCGACGCCGCCTCTAACGGCCGAGTCGGAGCGGTTTACGAAGACGGCCAGCACGTGGGTACACGTGCCGACCGGGCCCAGCTCGGGCTCCCTGTGCATTATGGATAGTGGACGCGCCGGAGACGGGAGCACTTACTTACCGCACGTGGGGTCGTAAAGCTGCCTTGAAAGTGGGCGTTGGAAACATGCGCCCCACCTGGGGCCTAGGTCCAGGCTGGAGGTTTCCGAGTGGCGCAGCTAGGGATGGAAACGTGCCGATGCCCGGCACTGCTCAGTTGCTGGCACATCAACATGCTAGGTGTAACCGGAAGTGCCGAGCTTCCGGTAGGTGTCCATGGTTTGTTTCCACCGGCAAATAGATACAAGGTATGCTCGCACACATGTGTAACCATCAAACACCCCATAACGGCCTCCAGTACCTGTGCACTATGTTCATCAACCAACAGCAACAAGGTCCCGCTCTCCGGGACCGACGTCTCTCCACCACGCGAGCGCGCGAGCCCGCGCGTCACAGCGCGTGACGGACGTCCCGCGCGTCACGGCGCGTGACGGATGTCCCGCTCACCGGCCGGCCGGCCGGAGAGGGTGACAACGGTCCGGCCGGCTCCCACAGCGCGCCGGGCACGGGCGGGGCGCGAGACGGCCGGCCGACAGAGACGGACGGCCTGGGCAGCGTGCAGCGCCCTGTCGCCAGCAGCGGCCGCTCCACGGCCCGTCAGCTATTCAACACCGTCCGCACAGCGCGTCCGCAATGGCGGCCTGCGAGGCTGGCTGCTGCGGCGGGGAGCGCGGACGCGGCGGCGAGCGCGACGCGGCGGCGAGCGCGGCGCGGCGGCGGCGCTCGGCGCACCACCCGACACTTCCGGCTACGCACGGAGCGTGGCCGGCTTGTCGGCAGAGACGCGGAGCGCGCTTCAGAGGCGGGAAAAACAACCGCGTTCATAATCTTCTTTCATTGTGTCGCATTGGCAGACCGGCAGTCGCGATGCGCTGGGCACTTCCCACTTGGAGTTCCTACCTGCTGCAGGGTTTTAGGCCGTGTTCTGGGCGTCACATGAACGGTCTTGGAAGCTCTGAGGATGCTACTATCATGTCCGTAAGCGGGCCTCAAATCGCGCGCGTTCATAGCCACCGACTCCCTGACCGACATTAAGTCGATGACATGTGTCAGTCATCGACATACGCTACAGCGCCGAGAAAATCCGCTTATTTGATGAAGTCCGCCAACGACGGACATTATCAAATACCATCAACGATTTTTGCCAGCTCGGAACACACTGTACAGGCTTCCATGTCTGCCGTCTGAGCCGCTCCATGCAGGCCAGCTTTGGCCTGAGCAGAACATCTGGAAAAATGGCTAGGGAAGGTGCGCAGTGCCTTCCAATGACGTTCAATACAATACCCTAACGTAAATTCAGCCTTTACGTTCTTTGGAGGGCGCTTAAGTTGGTTACATCATCCTCGGTTCGGAATGTCCGATGCGGTACGCGGAAACGCCGTGGACATATTTTGGACATCATTGTCTGGCAGGAGATTAGATCCCTCTCTTCCAACCCTTCTCGCACGTGGCGCTCGCGGGATCAGTGCCGAGCAGTTCCGCCCGTCTGCACACGTCGTCTTGCGCTAACCACTGGACGTCTGGAGAATCAGAGGTACGGGGTTTGTTTCCCTGCGGCACCCACCCTCCCCGCCAGGGTGAGAGGCGGGCGACGCCATATAGCCTCAACCGCTGCGTGTGCCGTGAAACCCCAACAACGACGACGACTCTCCACGTGTTCTGTACCCAGACTCCGAACCAGTCGGATCAGACCACCCCCACCTACACCGCACCTCATCCAGCGGTGCTCTCCCCAACACACGCCCACTCACGAGCGCCGTGCCGGGCGCCCCACCCACCTGCTGGGAGAGCTTGGTCATATCCACCGGCTTGATCTTCCGCAGGGCCGACAGCTTCTCCAGACGCTCGCGGGCCTGCTGCTCCACGGCGATGACGAACGCATCCTGCACGTTGCTGCTCTGCGCCAAGTCCAACGCTGCAACGAAGGGAGCCGCGGGTGAGCCAGCGGCCGAGGCGGGGGCGCACCATGCGCTGCACGCGGCGACGGCTCTGGTGGCGGCAGCGCTCGCGTTCTTGCGCTGTTTTCAATGCCTGCATACCCTCCTCTTCCCACGCTGTGTTTCACTTACCACCACGGCGGCCCGCCCCCCTCCTCCCTCTCTTAGATAAGCTCGCTTCCTTACTACTTGCTATGCATTGGTCATTACCATGGGTAAATTAACGGCCACTTCTATATGTGACTGTGGAGGCCCCGGCCGCTGATGTAAATACCAAACAATTCACGGTTGGGGACCAGCCTGTCCCAACAGCCGCAGCTGTGGCGGAACACCGAGGGAGGGGAAGCCGGGGGGTCATCCATCTAACCTGATCTTCACGTCCAGTATCACCCAAACTTTCGCTGATTGGCCGGGCGGAGGGACAAGTTGGAATTGGCCGCAAACTTAGCACATCATGCAAAAGCCTGGCGAAACTAAGCCAGGCCGATGGCAATCAATGTCTATTGAATTACAAGACTATTATTCACGTCCAGGCCATTTGCAACACGTCTTCAATGGAAGCTTGTCAAAAGTAGGTCAAAGTTGCACGTTGGTACAATAGCCACTTGAACTCGGCTTAAGCGATGCGTGCTCATTTTTTCTGATGAATGTATCCTACAAAAGAGAACTGTGAATGCGCGCAAGTACGGTGTCAGCCACACCAAGCCCAACAATCAAGGGATCTATCTGGGGGTTCGCTTCACCGTGAGCTGTCGAGCAATGCTACCGGACCTCCGCGCCAGCCAGTGCAGCCCCGGGTATGAGTCCGGGTCTGAGCCCGTCCTCACGCCACGAGCGGCGGTGGCGGCGGTGAAATGACGACGACCATTGTGGATTTAGGGCTCGCCAACCACCTTATTTCGGGCCAATGACAGCCATGAACGCCGATCACGTGTCCGATGTACCGACACCGGCGCTCCTGATTGAAACATGGCAGACGCTGGCGAGCGAAGAGAATCCAGCGGGGACCAGTGCAGACAGGCACGGGCCCCACCAGAACACGGCGTGGACTGAAACGACATCCACCAACCTCGCCGATGGCAGATGAGCAGGGACAGCCCTGATCGCGCGGCGCCGCGTCGGACCCTGCCGTCCCGGCACGGCGCGGGTCGCTGAAGGTATGCCACGACGCGCTGCGCACTCGCCGACGGCAGCTGCTGATGCGTGGGCGGCGGAGGAGATCACGACCGCAATCGAAGCGCTGCGACGTAACGCCAGCCGTTGCGTCGCAGCCCGTGATGGCGCGTCTGGAGTCCCCGGAACCGGCGCGAGCAATCCGCCTCCAGCCGTCCTCACCAATGCGGTACGGTGACACGCAAAAGGCCTCGCGACATTCCAGCTGAGTGGTTGCCGCTCGGGACATTGCGTCACTGCGCCTCAGCAAAGCACCGTAAATCCGCCAAGCAATTTGGACGCCAGGCCGCCTCCAAAGGCTTTCGAACGCCGCTGCCGCCGACGTCAAAAGCGTGCGAAGAATCACTCACTCGAGCCGCGCCGCCGAGGCCGGCGTCCAGTCCTGACACGACCAAACGGGCTCCCTCCGCACCACTAATTCGTCCGCCTTTGAACCGCGGTCGGCGTGGGCGCCGCGGGTCAGAGGTCACGGCAATATCTGGGCCGGGGTCACGCACGGTGTGGCGACGGCCGCCCCCGGCCGGCTCATCACAGCCACTGCAGGCTGCCAACGCCGCCACGCCCCGGGCGACGGCGTCATCGGCGAGGCAAGAGCCGCCGCGGGCTGGGCGTCAGGGGTCGAGGGACTCATTCGGTTGGACCGGGACCTGGCCGTCTGGAGAACCGTGCGCGCTTTGCAAGCCACCGCGGCCGCACGATCCCCTGATCAAACAATCCAATGGAGCTTTTATATGTGGAGAGTGACAGAACTAGGCAAATGGTGTCCGTAGTGTTGGACAGAACGCTTTTTAGGGGTGATTTGGTAACTGGCCGTGCCGGCATAGCTTGCTGTGAAGACCCCGACTGCATCAGCCCGGCAGCACCACTTTAGTTCAACAGACACCTAATGTTTGCCGACATGTCGTACTGTGCCGAGCTGTTTCAACACACCTCTCCCGCTGGAGGCCGACTCCTGCTGTCGCCACTGAACTGAACGACACGGACAGATCGCGCAGAGCCGTTCCAACACACCTCTCCCGCTGGAGGCCGACTCCTGCTGTCGGCACTGAACTGAACGGCACAGACAGATCGCACAGAGCCGTTCCAACACACCTCTCCCGCTGGAGGCCGACTCCTGCTGTCGCACTGAACTGAACGGCACAGACAGATCGCACAGAGCCGTTCCAACACACCTCTCCCGCTGGAGGCCGACTCCTGCTGTCGCACTGAACTGAACGGCACAGACAGATCGCACAGAGCCGTTCCAACACACCTCTCCCGCTGGAGGCCGACTCCTGATGTCGCTACTGAACTGAAAAGCACAGACAGATCGCACAGAGCCGTTTCTGGGTCGCCAGCCTACATATTCACCGCACAAAGGTTAGAAGGTCGGCACTCCGCCAATGGAGCTGCAAGGACGGGGATCGGGCGCAAGTTCGGCAGGTGGTATGCGTGGAGGTTCCGGTTTATCCCCCCACGACAGTCTGACAATGGGTATACCATGCGGCTACTGTGTGAAAACCGATGGAGCTATGCCCATTTTTTCGCGATTTAATTGGTGATTGTACGCCATTATCTCACGGTGTCCTTTTCGTCATAGTAATGACGCATGACGCGTCAGAATTCCTAACTTGTGGATTAGGCAGAGAAGTGCCGGACATCAAAAATACAAGCAAGAGCGTCACTATGGATTCCACAAAAAGTGAATACGTCCTTGAACGTTGTCACTAAAAACAGCTGCAGTTGACTCAACGCCGCAAAGCCACATCCGGGGGCGGTCCGGGTGGACACGGACGAACACGTCAGCGGCTCGACGAGTGTGCATGGCTGGCGATTTAAACCGGCAGCACGACTATTTTCTCGCGACCAGGCGGCACTGCTCAGCCAGCCGTCGCATCGCCGGAACTGCCGCCAGATGGCGCCCGGGCTCCCCCAGCGGCGTCACGGCCAGTCTCACCTCTCGCCCCGAACCTGAGAGGCCCGGCCCAGAGCCCACATGGCCCACTTCCTGTCCGACCGGGCCGAGCGTGTGTGCCGAGCGCGCCGAGCGCCAGGCCCTGTTTGTACGCCGCTCGCTCGCTCGCCGGGCCGCCTGCGCCGCCGCCGGGCCGCTGGAGTCACGGCCCCGGCCACCGTGCGGGGGTTCCGGCCTCCAGACGGGGTGGTGGTGGTGGGCGGGGGTTCCGGCCTCCAGACCGCCGACCGTCAGGCGGCCGGCGGGCCGTCCCCGCCGCCGCCGCCGGCTGACCCCAAAAGTCCAGTCAGCGGACCGGACGGCGGATGGAGTGGGAGGTGTGGGAGGCGCCGGCGGACCGGCGGCTCGCTGTTGGCCAGCTGACGCCGCGGAGACGGAGCAGCGAGCGAGGGAACACAGGTGGACGCCCCCGTTCACATGCTGACCCCAAGGGTCGACGGAGAGGAGGGTGGGGCCACAAAGGGCGAGCGGAGAATGGAACGGAACACGGGCTCCACTAGGCACCGACCAACTACGCACTGACAGGCGAGCGCTGAGAGCCAGCAGCGCCGCCCGCGTCGTGCAGCCACGAAACACAGTCACATCACCACGCCGGCCGGCACGGCCCGCTCCAATTGCATGAGTACCGAGCGGGGTTAATGAGGACCACACCGGTCGCGGCGCCGCCGAGGCGGCCGGCGCGCGAGAGGCACCACGCGCGGCACGTTCGTCGCGCCGGGAAGGAGATGCCTCCACGAACGGACCAGACCCCGGCCTCTCTCCGCGCGCGAATAACTGGCCGAGACAGGCGCAATGGTGGACACGTGATCACATGACGTCACAGACATGTCAGCCGCCTTTTTTGACGAGGTAAGGCAAAAACGACGGTCTTGCGACGGGCGCTGCAGACAAAAACGAATGCGGAGGTTGGTTGATGACAGCTGACTAAGGTGTTGCGCGCGGGAGACAAAAACTCGAACAAAGAATATAAACTTCAAGCGTGATGATCAGCTGGTGTGCTGTCGGCTGAGTATGGTGCTTCGAAGCACAGCGCTATAATGCTGTGTGGGGTCCCCGTCGGCCCCGACAGGAGAAACATGTGGGTAGAAGCTGCCAGCTGCGAGGATGAACGCGAGACAAAGACTGGGAGCCATCTGACCGTTGCTGCAGGTTATTGGGGTTTTAGAGCACACCCGACCGCTGCCCTCATATTGCGTCCCACAACCGAGTTAATAAGTTTGCGTGATATAGCTGTAGTCCAAACACAGCGTCCGCAAGAAAAGAAAACAGCTGGTCCCTTTCAAGAAGGCGCGGATCGTCACCTAAAACGTCCAGCAATTTGAGTCGCACGCTGTTTCGTTCAGTGACGCAAACGCTCCTGGGTGGAATGCGGGCATGATTCACGACTGGGACCCGTAGTGTACGGCGAGGAACATAGGCCACCGCGGACACCGAAGTCAGTCTAGTCTGCCTGATAACTTTTTTACGCCGCAGCATTCGTTTCATGACGAACATTGTTTGCGGTTGCAATCACAGAGCTTTGTTTTTACCTGCCGTGACTGCGGATGGTACAGCAATAGTCACGCAATAGTCACGCAATAGTCACGGAGCACGCGTGTACAACTACCCAACCCCGCTCGTTTTTTGTCACAATGCCATTGGTCAATGTCTAATTTTGTCCAAATCCATGGTGGCCACTCCCTCCGCGCCTCCTACCCCAACCCCAGGTATCCTGCACCTCCTACCCCCAACCCCAGGTATCCTGCACCTCCTACCCCCAACCCCAGGTATCCTGGCACCGCCTACCCCCAACCTCATGTAGCCTGCACCATCCTAAACCCCCAACCTCAGGTAGCCTGCACCAAACCTCAGGTATCCTGCACCTCCTACCCCCAACCCCAGGTATCCTGCACCTCCTACCCCAACCCCAGGTATCCTGCACCTCCTACCCCCAACCTCAGGTATCCATGCCCCTGCAGTTGAGAAAGGTGGCCTTGTCTGCGTCTCGTGTGATTTAAACATCAACTCGGAGCCGACGATTCAGTTATGAACAGGATATTATTGGAGCCTGATATATCGGGCAGCCTGAGTGGCACGCCTCTTCAGGGTCATCTGAGCACGGCGACTGCACTAGCATCTCATTCTCAACCCAGCATGGACATTACAAAAATACGAAGATTGGAGAATGACCTACGGGCTTTCGGAACATAATTGTGTGTTGCTAGATCAACGATGGTATGTACGTATCACAAAGCAAGGCGAAAGTTGACAAGCGAGAGCCTTTTACCATAATCTTCCCAGCTCTCGTGCAATAATTCTACTTTTCAGCCATTTTCTCCAAGTGTCCAGCAGTTATTATGGCACCTGACACCTCGTAGGGCTGAGGTTGGACACAAGCGTACAGGGCGAGGGTCCCGTCTTGACGGTTTTACTCCGCGTCCCAGCTGGCAAACAAAGGCGCCCCCCCCCCCCCCCAACCAATCTACTTGTTCTACCACTCCAAGCAGAACAAGAATCAGCTGTCAATGACGCAATCGCGTGCCCCTGTGACGCGGACCACACACCCCTAACCAGACGCTCCTCCCGTCAGCCACAAACGATTGCCACCGCGTCACCGACGACGCGTTCCGGCGCCCCGCCGCCCGCCGGGGACCCACGCAGTAGCGCCGGGCGCCGCGACAGAAGATGACGCACGGCGCGCGGCCCTGCGGCTGCGGCTGCGGCTGCGGCGGCAGCAGGCGTCCCGGACAAGCCCCTGCAGGATGCGTCACCGGCAGACCGCCTCCGACCGCTCCCGGATCTGGCGGGCGGGACGTAACGAAACGCCCGCGGGCGTCGTAAACAATGGCGCCGGGCGTCCGACGCTCGTTACGACCCGAGATCGGCCGCCTTCAATGGCCAGCCGGGGGTCAGTGGCGTCCGCCGATCTTGCTTGCCGGGCGCCGGCGGAGCGCGCCGCGGTCGGGTTCGGGCCGGCCCTGCCGACGCCGGCGTCGGGTGTGCGCTGGTGTCCAGCCCCAGTCCCCAGCGACGCCGCCGGGAAGGAGAGCGCCGCTCCAGCCGCCGACGCCGGCAGCGCTGCCAGGAGCGGCCGCTGCAGTGCGTAATCGATGGGCCCCCCACCCCCTCGTCATTCTAGTCACAATCTCATTACATCAACCAGCGTCCCCGCTCGCGACAGCTGCCGCATGTGCGGGCAGCAAGTCAAAGCGCGGCGGGGCGGAACATACTGCGAGATCGTGTGATTATTTATCGACCCGCGGACCCGACGCGTCCGCTGGCGTCCAGCTATTCAAAGGCGATTGGCACTGCATCAACACCCCGGTGTGTTCGTGCACGTGCTGCTGACAGCGCCCTGCTCGGACAATTTGCAACGTGTCGGATCATAGGCGGCACCCGCCTGCCTCTCCGCTTGTATGGTCTGAGCGCTCACAAACACAGCACTCACCGTCCTGACCTCAGCAGGTAGAATGCGGACGAGCAGTCGCCCCACCATAAACCGCGCTCTCCACACCAATCAAAGGGACGCAGCGAGGGTGTGAAAAGCATTCGGTCGTTGCTGCAGCGGTCCGCAGCGCAGGGTGAGCGGCGCTTCAGACGTGCCAGCGCACGACGTGCTTCTCGCACTGCCTGGCCGATACCTCACACACCACGTGGGCGAAACACGTGTGGCACTACGTGTGGCACCGCGATCACACGGCAACGGCCGGGTAACAAAGGCTCGAAACATCCCCAGGTCGAGGTACGCCGCCTAGTCTCTCGCGCAGCATTTGCAACGGTCCGCACGCACCACGACTTCCGCTCACCGAGCACTACGGGGACGGTATGGCGAGACAGGAGCAAAGCAAACACGTCGACAAAACCCCCGTCCTTGTCTCCCCTCCCTCCCGCCATCCGTCACAGCCACGACACTGGTTCCCCTAAGGCCTGTCTCCAGCCAGGTTGGACGGCCAGGCTCGCCTGTCGTCCGCTGTCTCCAGGCGCCGCTGCAGCGGAGCTCGCAGGCGGCGCGCTCCCCGCCGCCTGCGTGGAGGGAGTGCCAAGTTCAGGGTCGCCGCCTCAAGGCGAGCTGCATTGTTGGGCCGGGGCGGCATAGCACGGGGCGGCAGTACGAAGGCGGCGCGGCGGCGGCGCTCCGGCCCGGCCTCGGATACGGACGATCGCTGCCGTGGGTGAGGGTTAAGCCAGCGTTCCCATTTCACTTAGCTATCGCGAACCGGCAAACTTGAGACGTCCAGTTCCCAACAGGCGACAGTATACAAGGCCGGTGAAATGAGGTGACCTGGATGTTATCCATCCATTTTTAGGCTGCTGCAAACGCATGCGCATTCCTGTTCCGCCAATCAGCGCGATTTTTCAGCGTCGTGAATTCGCCAGCGTGTGGCAGCGAAACGCTGTCTACCAGCGGCCGACGACACGTTTCCGGCGCGCAGATCAGCCGGGTTCTATCGGCATGAATCACTGCAATGGCATCCCAAGACCGCCAACCTGGTAAATTACGTGCAAAAACACCACCAGATGTAAGCTGTACGTGACCCGCCGCTCATATAACACACCGTTCTCGCTAGCGACACCGGCCCCGACCGAACCAGTCGCACTCCGCCGCCGGAAATACCTGGAACAGCCCCTCGCGACCGTGCCCGTGTCGCCACCGGCTGGGGGCCGGCTCAGAGGCGTCCGGCGCCGCGACAGGGCCTCCCGGGGCCGCCTGTCCGGCGTGCGAGGGTCGGCCGGACGCCGGAGACGCGCTGGACAGGGGAGACGCGGAAGACGCGGAGACGCGGGGACGCGGGGGACGCGGGAGTCGCGGGGACGCCAGAGACGCGCGGGGCAGGGGAGACGCGAGAGACGCGGGAGACACGGGAGGCGCGGGAGACGTGGGGACACCAGAGACGCGCGGGACAGGGGAGACGCGGGAGACGCGCGGGACAGGGGAGATGCGGGAGATGCGGGAGACGCGGGAGGCGCGGGAGGCGCGGGGGACGCGGGACGCGGAGGACGCGGGGACGCGGGGGACGCTAAGTGTCAGTCACAGGGCTAATGATGGAGCGCAGCCGCCGCCCGGACAAGAACAAAGGACGGCTGCTGAATGGGGGTAAGATTGGGAACGCCGACCCCGGAGAGCGGCGCCCGACCGGTAACGCCGCCCGCGAACGGGCGCGGCCGGGCGAACAGTGCAGTACCCACTGAGGTGCAGAGGGACTGGGCGGGCGTGCAGTACAGCGCCTACCGGAGCGCACGGGGACCTGACGGGCGTACAGTGCAGCACCAACGGAGGTGCAGGGGGACCGGATGGGCGCGCAGCACAGCACCAACGGAGGTGCAGAGGGGCCGGACGGATGTACAGCACCAACAGCGATTCGGGGAGACCAGACGGACGTACAGTACAATAGCAACGGAGGTGCAGGGGAACCGGACGGGCGTACAGCACCAACGGAGGTGCAGGGGGAACCGGACGGGCGCACAGCACCAACGGAGGTGGGGGGAACCGGACGGAGGTACGCCGCCGCTGATGAGAGGACTCATCGGGCGTGCGGTGCCATCACCAACGCGGTGAGCTGGGTCCCACCACCACCGCGAACGGCTCAACAGGAAGGCAGACTTGCTACGCCCCATAGTGGGTTGAGATCGAGCGCAGCACCTGCCATCCGCCGCCGACCGCCAACCAGCCGGCTGCGACATGCACCAAGCGATCACCGAAACGCGCGGCGAGACACGCCATGCGACTCGGTGCTTGAGTCAGCGTCTTTATGTAGGCGGTGCCTGCACGGCGTCTCAGTTGCAGCAGTCGGAGGGAGCATAATCACACGTCTCAGATTGTGGTAATAGAGCTGGGAGAGAGAGGCGTTCGTGGGAGTCACGGATGGATTTGACGATGGTGATGGTCACCGGCTGGAAAGTACGTTGGTCGTGGAAGGGCTGGTGAGAACCGACAGATCCGCGGGCTGGTGAGAACCGAAGGATCCGTGGGCTGGTGAGAATCAAAGGATCCATGGGCTGGCGAGAACCGACGGATCCGTGGGCTGGTGAGAACCAAAGGATCCGTGGGCTGGTGAGAACCAAAAGATCCGTGGGCTGGTCAGAATCGAAGGATCCGTGGGCCGGTGAGAACCGACGGATCCGTGGGCTGGTGAGAACCGACGGATCCGAGAACCGACGGATATATATATATATATATATATATATATATATATATATATGCAGTCCAGTTAGCAACACAGTTGCATTTACATTTCGAGTCAACTCGCAGGTGATTTTGTTCAATCGGTCTGCGAACAGCCAAGAAAACGTGCAAGGACTCGATTCCATCCTGATTCAATGCAAATTTGGCTCATTTCGATTTGATTCCACCTTTAACCGAGCTCGCGCAAAAGGCAAAGAGCCAGCTCGCGCATAAGGCAAAGAGCCATGCAATGTCAAGCTCTGCTGGAACAACACACAGCATGCATTTAACTTTTATATTTAAACACGCACATCACGAGCTAAGAAGTAACGTATATGGCCCTCATCCATGTTCATTCATAAATCTCACGAATCGCCATAACTGGCGTTTACCTGCATCCGTTATAGTTCAGATCAGATTTTTGTCTCGGTAAGAGTCACAGATCAGAGGCAGAGCGGGTACTGGTCTTCCTGAACAGGGTTGGAAAACGGGGTGGTCTACTGCTCTGCCCCGCCTGACTCCACCCACCTGATCCTGGACCACCTGCTCTCCTCTGTCTTGTGACAAATATGCCCGCAGCCAGATATGGGCCTGGAATCCAAGGATGGATCCAGGATCCCAAAGGGTTTCATGTCAATAAGCTGCTGGGATCGGATTCTGGTACCTTCTTTAGGGCTCTTTTGGGCCACATGCTTGCCTACCATGTCGAACATAGGGGTAGGCTTTGTAATCCGTCCGCCACTCATTGGCGATCGAAGCGGCCTACGGACTATTTACTAAAATACACACTGATGACGCTATGCGGATACCTAAAAGACGGCTGAGCCCCGATCGAGCCACCTCAGCCTGCGGTGGCATGAGCTGACTAAAAGACAGCTTAGCCCCGATCGAGCTACCTCAGCCTGCGGTGGCATGAGCTGACTAAAAGACGGCTGAGCCCCGATCGAGCTACCTCAGCCTGCGGTGGCATGAGCTGACTAAAAGACGGCTGAGCCCCGATCGAGCCGCCTCAGCCTGCGGTGGCATGAGCTGACTAAAAGACAGCTGAGCCCCGATCGAGCCACCTCAGCCTGCGGTGGCATGAGCGGACTAAAAGACGGCTGAGCCCCGATCGAGCTACCTCAGCCTGCGGTGGCATGAGCTGACTAAAAGACGGCTGAGCCCCGATCGAGCCACCTCAGCCTGCGGTGGCATGAGCTGACTAAAAGACGGCTGAGCCCCGATCGAGCCACCTCGGCCTGCGGTGGCATGAGCTGATGCAATTAGGAGATTTTGAGGTAGACATGCGTCTGGTTACCAGGACAGGTTTCTGAGAACTGGCTCCCGTTTCCTGGTTCCGGAACCAGGAAGAGCCCCGGAACCGGTATGGAATGGAGCCGGAGATCTAGTAAGGACCAGAGTACAGTAGCGAACTGTACAGACAGTGCCAGCGAGAACCAGCAAGATCGTGCCTGGAATATACACAGGGATCCAAAACAAAAACCAAGCAGAGCCTGTTATATGGCCAGGGATCCAGTGAGCAGCAAAAACACAGCCTGGGATCATGCCAAATATCCAGAAAAAAGCAGCACGCGGCAAAAACGCAGGTGTTATGGAATCCTGAGGATTCCATGATCCTTGGCTGTCAGCCATGTATGCATCACAACCGAATTCTCTCCTTGGAGTTCTGGGATCCGAACCAGGGTCTGCTTGACTGCGAGTCAAGACCTCTACCAAATGAAATGACCGGAAAGGACGCCTGACGATGGCCGAAGAGTTAACTAGCCGCAACGTTGTATGCTTACAAACACACCAAACAGGGTCGACAGTCTGAACGATTACTCCATCTGTGAAACTGATGCCTCGGTTCAATCTCCCCGCCTAATCAATATATTGGATGTAGTTTCCGATGATCTATCGGTCCAGTGACAACTGCCCAATGGAAATTCCACGGTAATGCTTGCCAATAAGCCACGCAAAACATACGCCAGACTTTCGTCTTTGTGACAAAACTAGTGGGAACCAGGAACCCGTCTGAAGTACACCCAGTCTTCGGGTCCAGGCACATGTCTGCTTATACGTAGCGGGATAATTGCAGGCGGCCTCGACACGGAAACCCATGGGAACTACAGACAACTTGTTCTTGACACAATCCATCTGAAGCTATGAAGCGTGCTTACTTATTTACGTGCATTTGTACGAGCCACCAAAACCTCTTTAAACAGCATGCAAGAGTGCTGTCTGGGTTGGGATGGAATGTCAATGTCCGATCTTCGGTGAGTGAAAAGCCATGTGGATAGCTTCAATGTCCGATCTTCGGTAAGTGAATAGCCATGTGGATAGCTCCAATGTCCGATCTTCGGTAAGCGAATAACCATGCGGATAGCTCCAATGTCCGATCTTCGGTAAGCGAATAACCATGTGGATAGCTTCCATGGACGATCACATTCACTAAGCTTCCATCCTCATTCAGGAGTCCATTCCTTGACATAATTCATGAATTTTTCATGCTTCATGGTCACAATTTATTATTGAAATTCGTCAGCTTTTCCCCACTGACGTCGGCAATTCACGTGAGGTCGGCAGTTTCCTTTCCCGGGCTTTCTCCGCGGCCACGGACGATTGAAGCAGGAACGCGACTGGCAGTCGCTTTACTTCAGAGCGTCCAAATAACGCGCGGTAAATCACGAGGGCATTTAATGATAGCACTGCGTTCGTTCCAATCGTACGTTATATTCAGATGCAGGAGAGTTGCTGAGTACATTGATGAAGTTTGTTTCCATACAGATGCTCGTTGAGTGAAGAGCACAAAAAAACAACCTTCGGCCGTTCTACAACTTATCAACAAATCATTATCGCCAAAAGGGGGAAAATGTTAAAACAATCACCACAAAGCGAATAGAGCAGCTCTCAAACCCCACGTCACTTGTCAAAAATGACCTGGTGGAGCACAGCCTTGGACAGCCGGCACACGGCGTCAGCCCCACTTCCAGTGAGCCCCCATTCCCAGTCATCACTTTCCTGAACACCAAGGTTACCTGGCCCTAAATTGCTTCTCAGTAACTCCCGACCAGACAACCGCGGCGACCGGCGTGTGACCCCATCCTGCGTTCCCTTCAGAGCTTCAACGGCCAAGGGCGTTTGGCCGAGTCGGTCACAAAACATCCGCCGGCGGCAGGTACGTGCATGACGAGACCCACGCCCAGACACGAAGTTCTCAGTGGCTTTGACCTAGTGTAGCCTCTTAGATTTACACTTCGATTCGAAGCTGGCAGGATTGGTCGAAGGACGTGACAAAACTAAGGAAGGCACTGGGCAGAGTCGCAGCATCGCACTGTTACCGAAAAACGCCTTTGCCGAGGGCTTGAGATCGCACGCATCACGTGAAACGTCAACCCAAACGCTTGGTACCCATGTCCCCCCCTCCCCCTAGTGCCAGTCACTCGTCTTGCAGGTCCGCCCCCTCGCTCACCTTTCTTGGTCTCCCAGGAAGCAGATGGCAGGCCTCCTCCCCCCAGCACAGACGCTCACCTCACCGCCACGCGGCGCACAGGCAGCTATCACCGGCAGCGCCGCGCCCCTCCGCTATCACTGACCGACGCGCCGCCGCCCGCCGCCACTCCGGGCGACGTGGCCCGCCTCTCCCGCCGGCCGCCAGGGGGCGCCTCGCGCCGCCCTGTTTTTGTAATGGCCGCGCCGCCGCCGCGTCCGCGTGCCCCTCTCTCCGCCGGTCGAGCGGCCGCGCGCCGCCGCCGCCATCATGCGCGGCGCTGGCGTCGCTGGCATGCGGGCGAGTCCATCCCACCGCGCGGGGAGGCCGCACGCACAGGTGTAACGACACGGCCTGAGCGTGACCCCGCCGGAAGAGGACGCCACCGGCCGGTCAGCTACCGGCCGGCCGATCAAGCGGGGCGGCGCCCGTGAACGCCACGACTTCTTTCAGGAACTCGATGCTTTTGTCAGGTTCCCGACATCACGGTCGAGACCGAAGGTCCGAACCACTCATTTACTGAGCTAATTCTTTCAAGGAGGGTAAAACTATTCCTGTAGGGCCAATAAATGAAGCCATGTTCATCAAAACTCTCTCGTTATCACTGGTGGAGGATATTAGAGCACGCTGTACTGTGGCGTTATGAAATTCGCAGCGCTGTCGCCCTCAAGTCGAAACAAGTGCCGTCATCAGCACCAACCCGGCAGGCCGTCAAGCAGAAACCGGGTGCACGCAGTGTTCCCGCCAGGAACTGCACGCTGTTAGAACGGCAACTCGGTGCCAGACGCGCCTCAAACTGTTGGCGAACACAAAATGTGGATTGGCCTGAGTATCCAAGGGCAGTCATTATTACAACAGGCACAAAACTCAGCCTGCATACAGATTACGACTCTACAGACAAGTTACGGTTACAGCGACTTAATGCCCGCCTTCCCGCCACAGCCATGTTTCACACACTGATCTTTAGAAACACATTTGACTGAAGATCAGACGTCCTAAAGCATTTAGAAGCCGCTGTACGGATCCGGATCACCGATCGGAACCCATTTCACGAACGCCACCCTCAACCTCGTGATCACAGAAGTCATTTGACCGAGACCTCCCTGCGGCACCCCCGGCCGCCACGGGCTCACTCGGCTACCCCAACGTGTGGCGGTCCGCAAGATTGCCTGCGCTTCTCATGGCTATGGGGTCTTTAACGCTACCGCGGTCTGCGACAGTTTGGAGGCCTCTTGCATTGCTCCTGGCCCTCAGACCACATCGCTGAGCCTCTGACATGCTCGATACATTTCGGGTACCCCCGTGTCGTCGCAAATTAAATTTCCCAGTTCCGTGAAGCGCTCAGAAAGTCCGCTACAGGCTACAGCGACGTATGTTGGACTTGGTCTCGTGCAAACCATCCGATCGGGGATTTCAAGCGGTCGACAAAGGGATCCAGCGCCAACCCATCATTTGTCCGACGTCTCTGAAGTTTAGCAGCAAAGATACCACTCTCAGGATGCATAGCAGGGCCTGAACGCCTTCAAATGGCCGGTGGCGTTGCGGAGCGACGAAGTTATTGGGCCGCATGCTGTGACTGCCAGCGACATCTATATTCGCTTTGCTCCAGCAGAGGCCGACACAGGTACGAACATACTGCTTACAGCGACATCTTGTGTCCCTCATCAAAGCTAGCCTTCGTCTCATCACCGACGGGCGCCCAGTGTTATCTTACCTAGCTTATTGCCGGCCTTCCTCTTAACGCGGAGACAAATTGTCCTGGAGCGTATGCACTGGAACACGCAAACAGATGGTTATTAGGCGTCGGGTAACCAGATAATGTTTCGGAACAACGGCAAAGCATAACACGAGCCAGCACGGCCATTACGCAGCACGCTCACGAAGACGAGAGACGAGGGGAGACACCAGCGGCGAGACAACAATTACGCCGCATGAATATACAGTCGGTTGGGCCAGTTCCAGGCAGCCCGCGGCATTAGCGGCGACGAGAGCGCGGTGTTTCGGCCGGTCCCGCGGACCTCCAGCCGAGGAGGGCCCCGGCGCCAGTCCGGCGGCCGCCGCACTGTGTGTCGACCCCCAGCAGTCCCGGCAACAGAAGGACATCGCCCCAGGGCCCGTGACGGCGTCCAGACGCCGGGCGGTGGAACACGAGTGGACCCTCGAAGGATCGACCGCAGCCGACGCCGGTGGCGCTTCGCCGCCGCACGCCGCAGGGCGGCTGGCCGGTTGCCCGTGAAATAAAATCCGAGCGAGGCGCGGGAGACGGCATCAGAGGGTGAATTTAACACAAATGATGGCGCGGACGGAATAATTGTTTGCATTATCGTGCTCGTCTGTTTTTATTTTATTTTAGGATATACGTACTATGTGTACTTGCATACTACTCCGCGCTACCTCCGGTGCGCATGCTAACACACCAAACGAGGACAATAATCCGAACACTTACTCCATCAGTGATACTAGTCCCTCTTCTGAATCCCTCCGTTAAGCCCACGACAGCTGGACGCAATCTGGACCCTGCACAAGCGTCAGTTCAAGGTGCGCAACTGCATTTCCTGAATGCTACAGTAGGGGTTACGAAGGCAATGAGAAGAGGAATGGTCTGCCTCCAATGCGGGGATGCCCGGGAATTACCCGCTGAGGGGGGTATCATCATTGATAGACATCTGGTGCGGTCCCGACGACTGACTGTCCGTTCGAACGCCTCTAGCCGCTCCAGAACGTCACAACGCGTGCAAATCACGGGCCGCACGTCGTCACGCACCGTTCTGTGGAGCGCCAGCGACTGCCTAGGTCATGCTAGCGCCCAGGGGCCATGTTGCAGCGGGGGTGTGAGCCTGGGACCCTCAAATGGGCCGGCTCCACCTCGCGTGGGAGCCGAAAGCGCTAACCACTGGGCTATCACGCCCCCAGGCGGCTCATTATGGAGCGAAATGCGAATGACACGAAACAAAATATGCCATAAAAAAGGACCGGCGACGAGCCACCCGAGTCCCAGATTGCAGCCCGAGAAACAGAAATATCATACCGAGCACCAGAGTCTGCTCTCTGCAGAATCCTGCCTGCCACTCCTTCCTCGAGACAGAACGGGTCAATAGCAGGGCTTAAGCCTGCTGTAAAGAAGGACAGAAGACCGTCTTTGCAGGCAAGACCGAGGCGGCGGATCGTACGCGCGCTTGTCTTCGCACCGAACGCGTCCCTGCGTCGAGTGCATGAGGGGCGCATGGCTGGCTGGTGCTCTTTCCAGACACTCAGGGCCTCTGGGGAGCTTGGGCTTCCCAGCACTGTCATGGCCTCCATCAAGCCGAGCGTCGTGCGCTGGCCGAGGCAAGGACAGACGCGGTCTGCACACACGACTGGAATCGGGGACAGCCCAGCCCCGCAGCCTGACACCGCTCGGGTGCGCTGCTCGCCAAATGCCCCCCCCCCCCTCCCCCCCCTCCTACGCTGGGATGTCGTCGCATGCAGCGCCGCACACCCCGCGGAGGGCGGAGGCGTGCCGCCGCTCTGCAGAGCCGAGCAGGCGGCCGGCCGCCGCCGCGCACCGCCCTCACCTGGTGAATGTGGGAGATGACCTCGGTGTGGGTGGCGTTCTCCAGCGACCTGCCGTTGACCTCCAGGATCTCATCGCCCACCTCCAGGTCCGCCTTGTCAGCCGGCGACCCTGCCCACAGGGGACGCCGATGTCAGTCCGACGGACGGCCGCCACGCCCATCTGGGTAGCACGGTCGTTAGCTCACGGAGGGCAGGGGAGGACAGGAGCCGCTCTCATCTCTCGAGCTGTCACGATTTGTGGGCCCTGAACCGGCACTGATCTAACCACTCAGGTCCTGCTTCCGCCGGGGTGTTTCGGTTCTGAGTGCAGGATGTCTCAGTGACTACTCAGGTCCTGCTTCGACCGGGGTGTTTTGGTTCTGACTGCAGGATGTCTCAGTGACACGAGGATATCCACTGATCTAACAACTCAGGTCCTGCTTCGGCCGGGGTGTTTCGGTTCTGAGTGCAGGATGTCTCAGTGACACGAGGATATCGTACGGCATGGCAAGCTGAGTTTTGCACGAGAGATGTGGAAGACCATCCCAACAAGGTACCCTAAACTGAGTTGACCAACCACGTCAATGAATGGTCGTCAATGGTCGCGATGTGAAACAATTGTGTCGAAAGCCTTCCCCGCTCACGACTACGCCAAAACATACGGTCTGAAAGTTAACGCGCGCGCAGTCTTCGAACATATGCGCGCTTCGTTCACGCTTCTCTACGGCTTGGCAAACGAACTTCGCGCTTATTCAGGCTGCCCCTGCGACAAACATTCGAAACCGAGGTTTTACCTTGTTATAACTTTATGCAGTTCAGTCAGTCCGCCAAAAGTTCAGCCGTATTATCGTCTCCTTGATAGTTCTTGAAAAGAAAATGGCGCGATTGCTACTGATCTTGATGGCTCCCGAAAACAAGACATCTTCTGCCCGTTCGGTATCGTACAGAAAAACCTGAGCTCACACCCGTGACGCTCTATCAGTCAATTGCATGACGTCAAGTGATGCACCAATGGTGCGTGACTCACGCCACTGGCCGGAATGCGGGTGTCAACAAGAACTGAGCTACACGGGTTACAGTGTTCGACATCCCCATCTGCTTCGGATGCGTGTCCAATAAAAAGGGCACCTACGCTCCACGAGCCAACAGCCGCTCAGTATGTCCCGATCCCGAGCGCTTGAGCCTCCGGTCATGGTACTGCCAATTCCAACTTTGACTTCGACTTCGACTTCGACCTTGACTTTGACTCCAACTCCGACTCCGACTCCGACTCCGACTCCGACTCCGAAACCTACTCCGACTCTGACTCTGACTTCAACTATACCTACGACAGCGACGGCGACTGAGGCTGTGACTTCAATTCCGACTGCAACTCCAACCACAACTGCGACTGCAACTGCGACTCCGGCTCCTCTTCCCCACCAGCACCACCACGCCACTGGAGCTGTGTTCCAGCGGCAGCGGCCCGGTCCTCCCGCTGCGGCTTCATTAGGGGGCCGCCGGCAGCCGCCGCCGCGCCGCTGTCGTCCTCAGCCGCCTACACAGCCTCCCCGGCGCTAATCACCTGTGTCGGTGGCAGTCTGCCGCGGCGGCCGCGGCGGTGGCGGCGGCTGCGGCGACGCCACGACGCCCACCCGCGAAGGTGTCGGCCCCACCGCCCCGGGCGCCGGGAGACCCGCTGCCGCCAGAGGAGCGCGAGCTGGCGAAGGAGATCGACTGACGAGATTAGGGCGGGGCGAGATGAAGTGACGAGATTAGGGCGACGAGCAGGCGCGCTGCGGGCACGACGAGGAGGGAGGCGCGCTGGAGTGAGCCGCCGTATGACACGAGCGGAAGCGTCGAGTAGACAGATGGTGAAAAGGCCGGCGGGAGAGAAGCTCAAAAGGTGAAGGGAGGTGGGAATAACCGAAGGAACAGTGTGCGCAGTAAGCCAAGAGGCGAGCTTTGTTTGTTGAGTGGAGTGGTGCCATGTGGACCAAAATACCCCAAAATGGATGCAATATGGGTATGGACCAAAGTACCAAAATACGTCCCATACAGACCAAAATACCCCAAAATGGATGCAAACTTCGAGACTGCAGACTCGGCGGGCTTCAGGTTAACTATGAAGCATGCTGGCCGGAAACATCGGAGGCCTGCGCAGAGAAAATATGGTGGTTCTCAACCGCATGGCTGCACGTCTCTACCGCGCGCATACGTTGCAAAACAATGTTGTCCAGTCCTTCCAGTCTGTGTCTTTGTAACTTTGCTTTTGGTACGTGCACTCATGGGAGACTTTCGCCTTCTAGGATATATATACATATATGAATCTGTATATATAAATATTGCGTGTACATACACGCATATGTATGTATATATAATGCGCATATAAATACACACACACACACACACACACACAAACACACACACACACACACACACACACACACACACACACACACACACACACACACACACACACACACACCACACACACACACACACCACACACACACACACACACACACACACACACACACACCACACACACACACACACACACACACACACACACACACAACACACATATATATATATATATATATATATATATATATATATATATATATATACATATATATGTAATATATATATATATACATATATAAATATATATATATATACATATATATGTGTGTATATGTATATATATATAATCAGCGCTCAGACCAAGCACCATTCTTCTCTAGCTCGGCGAGGTTAGGACTCTAAACCGCACGGAATCTTAAGTCATCCCGCACCGTTTCCATTCCATGCCCATCTGCAGCCGCAGGGTGTAAGCAACTAAGGCGGCAACTTCCAAACTTTCCGAAAGCACTCCTCCGAGCATAAACATCTGGAGCCGACCTCATCGCCGAGTGGCTTGGAATCTCCCGTCTGCTCAGAAACGCGAGCGCAGACCGGGCGCCATGTTTGTAACCGTGTAAACCAGCCATCTCTGGCACCTCCGGGAATAGCCAGCGGTGGAGCCCGGCATAAGTCCGGCCTATCCTGGCGGGGTAGCCATGGGCCGTTGGGGTTTCGCTGCAGATAGGGCCGGTACTTGTGAGTGGTGGCGGGAGGCTGCTGGGGTGTTGCGCCGCTATCTCTCTTTCTCCCTCTCTCTCTCCTCTCTCTCTCTCCTCTCTCTCTCTCTCTCTCTCTCTCTCTCTCTCTCTCTCTCTCTCTCTCTCTCTCCTCTCTCTCTCTCTCTCTCTCTCTCTCTCCTCTCTCTCTCTCTCTCTCTCTCTCTCTCTCTTCTCTCTCTCTCTCCTCTCTCTCTCTCTGTCTTGCCAATGTTGCTGTGATCACGGGTCAGGCAGGACCCTGCTGCTAGGTGTACTGCGGAGAGACACGGCCGGGTCACAGCTGCCTCAGGCAGACCCGCCCGGGCGCAGCCAACCCAGGCAGACAGCAGGTGCAGCATCCCCAGACAGACTTCAGGTACAGCCACCCCCGACAAACTACTGGTACAGCCAACCTCGACAGGCTACAGGCACAGCTACCTCAAACAGACCACAGGCGCCCAACAAACCTCAAGCACAGCCACCTTATAAAGACCTGAGGTATAGACGGCTAACACACACCTGACTCCACGTCTTCCCCCCTCCCCGCAACCCAGACCACCGCTCCAGCCACCCCCGACAGACCTCAAGCGCAAGAGGCTCAGTCCGACCTAACCCGACCTGACCCGATCCCGAGCCCCGGCCGCGAGACCGACCGTAGGTACAGCTGCCCCTGCAAGTCCGGCCCCAGGTACAGCCGCCCCGGCAGACCCGGCCCCAGGTACAGCCGCCCCGGCAGACCCGGCCCCAGGTACAGCCGCCCCGGCAGACCCGGGCCCAGGTACAGCCGCCTCAGGTACAGCCGCCCCGACAGGCCCGGCCCCAGGTACAGCCGCCCCGCCAGGCCCGGCCCCAGGTACAGCCGCCCCGGCAGACCCGGCCCCAGGTACAGCCGCCCCGGCAGACCCGGGCCCAGGTACAGCCGCCCCGCCAGGCCCGGCCTCAGGTACAGCCGCCCCGCCAGGCCCGGCCCCAGGTACACGCCGCCCCGGCAGACCCGGCCCAGGTACAGCGGGGCGGCTGTACCTGGGGCCGGGTCTGCCGGGCCGGGTTGCCGGGCCGGGTCTGCCAGGCCCGGCCTCAGGTACAGCCACCCCGCCAGGCCCGGCCTCAGGTACAGCCGCCCCGCCAGGTCCGGCCCCAGGTACACGGCCGCCCCGCCAGGCCCGGCCTCAGGTACAGCCGCCCCGGCAGGCCCGGCCTCAGGTACAGCCGCCCCGCCAGGCCCGGCCCCAGGTACACGGCCGCCGCCGCGCGGACCGCCGCAGTCGAATCGATACGGCCCTGCCGGCCGGGATGGCCGAGTTTGCCCGGCGGCTTAGCGGCCCGACGGCGCGTCATTGGCCGCCGCCCGAACGGCCGGTGGGCTGTGAGTCGCCCCGGCAGCGGGGGCCGGGGGGCTGCGCCGGCCCCGCCGCCCGAACGGCCGGTGGGCTGAGTCGCACCGGCAGCGGGGGGCCGTGGGGGGCTGCACCGGCCCCGCCGCCCGAACGGCCGGTGGGCTGCGAGTCGTCCCGGCAGCGGGGGCCATGGGGGCTGCGCCGGCCCCGCCGCCCGAACGGCCGGTGGGCTGCGAGTCGTCCCGGCAGCGGGGGCCATGGGGGCTGCGCCGGCCCCGCCGCTCCACCGGCACCACTCACTGCTGCACAATGCCGAGGCATCTATGTGTGGCGATGTGGCCGGTGCGACCATCGTTCAGGGGAAAGGTTTTGATTTGCGGTGATATCAAAAATTCAGGCGTGGATGCATTTACCTGGCTGTATTAACGGCCGCGTGATCAAACCAAGGCTACCTATGATTGCAAACAGGAAACCAACACCATCTGAACTCACGTCGGTCATGCATGTGCTCCCAAACGGCATTGCATTTCCAGGCACCGAAGGAACCAATACAACCACAAACCGGCCGAGGGCGTAGCTCTAGGCGCCGCTGCAGCTGAGGACCCTTGCTGGGTCGCGGGTCGGCAGTACAACGTGGACGTATGTTGGTTTGGTGTGAGGGGTTGTGTCAACGTTGAGACGGTACTTGTTTGGTGTCAAAATACAGGGCCGGGAGGATTAGTCCTGGTTCTGGGAGCGGACCCGACGTCACACCGCTATTCCAGTCGGGCGAATTATGATCATTGCCGCCAGGATAGGCAGGTCAGAGCTCGGAATACCCAAGGTCAAAAAGCGCTGCTGAAATGACCTTATTTTGGAGAACTTATGTTAAGGAGCATCGCACGTTTAAAGCTCTGGGTTGGAAGACCTTCGGTAGCGAGGCCCCGGCTCAGAACACAGACTTCGGGTCTAGACTCAGAAGGCCTCAGCTCAAAACACAAAGCTCAGGTCTACGCTCAGAGGACCTCAGCACGGAGCATTGCACAAATCTAGGTTCAGAGGATCTCAGCTAAGAACAGACCTCAGACCAGAACAGAGGTCAGGTCTAGAGTTGAAGGAGCCCTGTCTAGACTCAGGGAACCTCAGCTCAGAACAGAGCTGAGGTCTAGACTTAGAGGAGCTCAGGTCTGGACTCAGGGAACCTCAGCTCAGAACACAGATCAGGTCTAGCCTTAAAGGACCTCAGGTCTAGACTCAGGGAACCTCAGCTCAGAACAGAGCTCAGGTCTAGACTCAGAGGACCTCAGTTCAGAGGCTACCATTGTCCCGATTCGCCCTTTTTCATGACGCAGACTGATAGGGGGTTCGATGCGTTCCCCTGCAGTTTTCACGCTAACAAATCCAGTCTCGCAGCCACAAAGACTGGATTGGTCTCGACGAGATATCGTGATTTGTAATAAGTTCAATGCTGTTCATTCACCAACTAAACCCATTCTGCTGAAACAAACGAAGGTTTTTCATGAAAATCGTATCATATATATATATATATATATATATATATATATATATATATATATATATATATATTTACATACTATTATATACTATCACAGCTTTAAGAATACTCCGGACAGGAAAATTCTGTTTAGTAAACGTGCTCCTCAATGCGTCATGGTTTGATTCGTGCCGTCCTCGCCGGCTGAGGAACACTGTACGCCGATGTTCGGCGGGACCGCCGTACGGACTACGGACCGTACTATACGGACTACGGACCGTACTGTACGGACTACGGACCGTACCATACGGACTACGGACCGTACTGTACGGACTACGGACCGTACTGTTCGGACTGCGGACCGTACTCGGTAGGATCGCCGTACGGACTACGGACCGTACTCGCTAGGACCGCCGTGCGGTATTCTTAAATGAAAACGTCACTTCTGGAAACCAGAGATGCTTAGAGACATGTTGCTGGCGTCAAAACACGTGCAATGAACCCCCACAAGCTAGCGAGAATTTTAGCGCGATTGCACTATACGCCGGATTGATATCCCCAGAAAGCATTGGGTGTAGGGGGGGCTCGACCCCCTTCCCCATGAGGGCGAGGGTTAAGCTCAGGCGGCAGACGTCTGAAAACTAATGTCACTAAGACCCATGTTCCGAGCGCTCTATTCAGCAAAATCGACGCTCGGGCGCTTCGCCCCTGCACGCTTTCCGACAGCGGCTTTGCAGCAGCGTTCCCGAAAGCCGCCGAGGGTTTGGCCCACATGCTGACGCGGGAAGCGCTATGATCATCAGGTGTAAATGAGCTAAGCCATAGACAAGAGCACGAATTTGACGCACGTGCTTCTCTCATTTAAAAGGCTCTGGAAAAGCTTTCTTTCTGTCAGTCGCATGCCATCATCACGCCAGCCTGCACATAACTACATGCCTGGGTCTCCACAAACTGAGCCGGGTATCGGCCCAAGAGATGGCGGATCAAAATTCTACAAGTAATTTCAAAATTGGACAGAAATTGACGGCGTGGGCAATTACGGCCCAGTCGGACAAAATGTCACGCCCACTACAATGTGCAAGCTTCTAAGTGTATGACGTAAATTATCGCCAATGCGCCGACCTACATAGCCCTTGCTTGGCCGTGAGAAATTAGCTCATTAATCACGGCTTAACGTCGGATGGCCAGCGCTTTCACCATAATAATTTAATCGTCATGACAACGCGAAAACGACGGAACGGTTACAGCAGCATGCACGTTTATTCCTGTCTTCGGTTCACCCAGGTATGAAATGTCTTGCATACGTGAAAAGCATGGTCAGTGATGTTTTCAATATGAGCCAATGCTGTAGGCATCCATCCAAAAATTACGTACTGCTTTCTTACTTTTCTTCATTTCCAAGATGGTTCTTGCTTATTTCCTCACCACGGTTGGCACGAGGATGGGTAGACGCTGATAAAACACGAGCATATCGACACAAATGCTGATCGGGGTATGTCAGCTGCCAAAGTAATTAATTAATTAATGTAGGTTTCTTAGCATATTAGGGTTAAAACAAAACTAGTGTAAACAAAAAGCTCACCATGGTGTCCACGTTGTCCCTAGTGGTGTAATGATTCAATGGCTGATCAATAATTTGCTGGAGCGGACCGCCAGTTTAATCCCAGTCTGCCGATTTAGGCCAAACGGTTCTATAGGTTCAACCTCTGTGCTGGAAACAGCTACTTCTGCTTAAAAAAGTTTACCAAATACGATTCTACGTGACAGCAAACGTTTCCAGATGATGGGCTGTGAGAAAGAGGTACGGACAGAACTGGACAACAAAGTAAAATGACAAGTCGACAGTGCGCTTTCACATACGGCGTCTGGTGCGAAAAGGAGATATTCTGGTCCGCCTAGTTGCTTTCATTTCATCGTTCCCGGTAAGTGATACCAACTAACGACCGGCGGCTGATGACCACGGCCGGCCCCGCAACGGTCAGTCCTGCCCATGCTGACCTGACGGGCGCTGGGGCTGAGCAATGTAAAGCTTCCACGACGGGTCACAAACCAAGCGTTGTCAGTTGGCTTGCGCTCGATCCGCCTCAATGGCATTGATCCCGCACCCGACTGACGGCACGTTATTTGAGTCCACCTGCACTGCGCGTGGCGTTGCAGAACTCCGTGCCGAACTCCAACTCCGATTCAGTGGCGTAGCCAAGGGGGAGCCGGCTGGGTCATGACCTCCCACTCTTGGAGGTGGTGGAGGCCCCCGGGGAGCCGGAGGGCGTAGTACTTTTTGGCAGATTAAAATGCCCAAAAGGCGTTTGAAACGTCAAAAGATGAGCCGCCATCAAATGAAATACGACCTAGAGCTTAAAAAGAGCCCCCGCGTTGAAAAGCAAGGCCCAGAAGCGAGGAAGTAGGAGACACATTGGCTAAAATGACCTCTCTACGGCGAAATCCTGGCTACGCTACCGTTTCGAGCCACGGGGATATAGTTCAACTCCGGAGCGAATTCCGGAGTTGATTCCGGCGACGAATAGGCTGAAGATGTGTGCTATGGGAACAGTGAATGAAGATGTTCTCCGCCAAAGTATTTCCCGTGCAGCAATACAATCCGAATGGGATGCGAGACGAGCGCCCATCGTTGATACTTGTTTTTATTGCATTGGTTCATAGCGTCACAGCTCAAAACAGAGCACGAACGGGTAGTATTTCAGGCGATCGGAATGCATTGAGGCTCAAGACTGTTGATAGGGGCACCGATAGTCAGTGGTTAAGCTGCATGCCTGGGAAACCAGAGGTACGGGGTTCGATTCCCCGCGTCGTCTGACTTTCCTGCCACGGTCAAAGGCGGGCGACGCCATTTAACCCCAGTAGTTGAGTGGGTCGTTAAGCCCCAAGGATACATAATGCTTTCCGGACCATAATGCTCAGCTCGTTCTGGCAAAAGCAAGGGGTGGGGCAACTTCTCAGGTCCCACATTTGCCCCATCGAGACCGAAATGGCTTTACAATAGCATTATCGGAGTTTACATGACTTTATATTAGGTGGTTGTATGCCATGCACTACCAGAAAAGATGTGCTTCCAAATATTTATCAAAAGTGTTAGCACAAAACGAAATTTCTCACACCATGCAAAAACCATTTCACGCCGCAAAAACAGTTACAAATATGCAAATATCGTTGCAAGTTGAGAACTGTGCATGCACAGAAATTGCCTGCACTATTCTACAGAACTCACCACAAAGCTGGCAACCTGCAAAGATCGGGCGATCCTTCTGCTACAATGTTAACGCAGAACGCTGAGTGGCGTAGTGAAATACAGGATCTCGCGACGGCTACGCATCTTCTGTGACAACTTTTGAGTCAAACTTCCTTCATTTTCTCTTTAAACCAACAACATCACCGGCCAGAATTTCGCCGGGGAAACTTAGCAGCACCACCTTCCCGGCGAACCCGACGCTGCCGTCGCACCAATCTGCGGAGGTTTCGCCACCGACATCTCGTGACCGGAAGTGCCCCGCCGGCAGCGCGCCGGTCAGCGCCGGTGGCGTGCGCGCCCCTGCCCCGGAGGCCGGCGCGCCGTCGCCACTCGAGCGGCTCTTGTCCGATGTCGGCGGCCCGGGGCGCCGCCTCCCATCCATCTCCGGCCGGGTGGGGCCGCCGCGCTGGACCCGCGCCACGACCGCCGCCGCCGCCGCCGCCGCCGGGCCCGGCGCCGGACCGCCGAGACGCGCTGCGAGCGTGAAGCGCGGGGCAGAGGTATGGTGAAGCGAAGCGTGCGACACCGCCCCACTGAAAACAACGCAGGCGGACGTGGCAAGGACGTTTACAGCCAAGCCACAGCCGGATCAGGAGAAGTCGGCTGGGCTGGACCGGACCGCAGAGGGAGGCACCTAGCCGGGCCCGGAAACAGGTCCGGAATTATGGATTCTATAGGGGCTGCGCTCGCTCCACCCAGCGCAACCAAGCACGGCCCGCCTCTGATCCCCGGCAGGGCACTACATCAGACGGCGCCGGCGGGTGCGAACCTCTGAGAAGCACGCCGCCGCCGGCACCACCCGGCCGAGCAGTGGCAAAAAGTCTGGTGCGCGTCAGTCGACAGCGGCGGTCTGGTGCCGTAGCCTGATGCCGGCCCGACAGCGGCCATTAGCCAGTTCCGGTCGGGCGCCGGCAGCCGATTCCGATCATCGACGGCCGCGCCAGACAGCCGGACAGCCGCCGGACAGCCGCCGGACAGCCGCACAGCACGCCGTGGCCGGCCGCGGACGGCGCCGGCCGAACAGCACAGCCAGACACGGCTCGCTCAGACACGGCCCAGACAGCGACTGCGCCGGCCTCGACTCTCGGTCAGGCCCTGGCACAAAAGTATTCGTTACTCAGAGGCGCATGCTGGCCCGCGGCAATATAGCAATACTGAGCTGGTCATGGGCATCAATCCTGCTGGCGGGAGCGGGCATAACCCACAGCTGGACCTCACAGTGAAATATGCCGGGCATGCATTTCATGTCCAATAACGCGGCCACGCCACAGAGACGGCGCGTGCCATTCCTCGAGTAGCCAATAATCTATTTCGGCTAGCCATATTTCTTATTTATTCATGTTTACCCGAGGAACACACAAGAGTACATGAAGTCTATCGCTACAAACGATATCACATATGTTGGCGCGCCGAATTCAAGTAGTTTCGGTGCCGTTTAACAACGGTACATGAGTAAAAATAAGCGTAGGCTCAGCACGCCATGAGTGAGCCCATCTGAACGTAAGATTGTTCCTTTGAAGCAGTGTACGAACATAAGCATTTGGCTCAAAGTGTACTCAATGACGATGCGCGCGGAGCATTATATGAGGCACAATCTGCATCGCCATGGATGTCTTCCCTGCACCACCACGACAAATCTTTATGCCGGAGTAATGAGTGTGCGCTTGACCACAATGATCAAAACACAGCTCTTACACGGAGGCTGAGCTTATCCTGAAGACCCGGGACTTCCACGCTCACCTAAAACAAAGCGAGCAGGAACACCTCATCGCCGCGTCCATCGCGCTCCCAGAATAGCCGCTTTTAACTCCGCCGCTGAGCGTCCGAGCCGCGCGGGAGGCGGCTGCCGCCGGCCCCAACAGCGGCCGTCACCACGGCGAGCTCCGGGCCGGGGGCGGGCACGGGCGGCGAGCCGGGCCGCGTGGCCCCGGCGCTCGTGCACCCCGGCGGCGGCTCCGCTATCGACCCCATCGGCGCGGCATGCATGCGGTGTGAGCATTAGGCAGCCGGCTATATCAAGGCCCAGCGGGCGCATGCATTATTGCCGGGTGTCGGCGGCCCGGGCGTCGGCTGCTGCGCCCAGCGAGCGCCGGCACGACGGATGTCGCCGCGGAAGGTCACCGCCGCCGCCGGCCCTCGGCGGCGCGCGCCGCCAGATGAGGCGCGCATACCGAATGACCGCCGGGGAAGATCGGCTCCCGCCGCGAACGATGGTCGGGAGCCCTGGAGACGCGGCCGCTGGCGCGCCGGGCGCTGTGCGGGCAGCACGCCGCGCCGCCGGCGCCGTCCACGCCGTCCGGGTAGCAGAGGCGTCACACGCGGCCCCGGGTAGCAGAGGCGTCTCACGCGGCCCTAGTCTCCGCCGGCGGCCCTGCTCCGGAAACGTCTGATGAGGACGTACCGACCGGAAGCCGCGGCAAGGGGGGGGGGGTCGGCTCCCGTCCGCGGACGTGCCCCCCCCCCCCTTCGCAGGTGCGTGCTGTCCAGACGGGGGAGCGGGGCGGAGCGTTACAGGGGTCAGCCTCCTGTTACACAGCCGCAGCCCGTCCAGAGGAAGAGCACGCGCCGGACGGGACTCGGTTCTTCGCGGCCCATTATGGCCTACTCGGGTTACAAATGCAGCTTGGCTGAGCATAAAAGCATGGACTAGCAGTATGTATTTCTCCTTCGCCTAGGGAAACGTCGCACCTACGCGTGTTGCACCTGGTGCATTCCCATAACAACGGCAGCTCGTGTGACCAATCAGAATCTGTGCGGCCTGCCCTGAGGCGATTTGGCTGTCAGCCAATCAGTGCGCACCACCGGCGGTGACAAGGCCACATCAATTGATCCATGCATCCGTGATAGGTGGAAAGGGAATCCACGACTCCGGCTATGTGTGAGTAATGTTAGTGTCCAGGGGTGGATTAAGACCTCATGGAACCGAACGATGGTCGGTGTCGTTTAGTCGTTTAAACACGGCGCAGGCACTGTTTCCAAGTAGCAGCCTTCCATGTTCGCTGGCATTTCCATCACAAAGACAGTGAGGGCTCGAATTTCTGAAACGGCACGCCGACCAACAAGCTGGTGGGAGCGGTTAAAGGTCCAATGACTTGCTTGTGCCGGTATAACATAATTATTTCATCAAATCAATAGTCATCACCTGGCTTGTCCACATCCGGGGGCTGAGCACGTGCTCGCATGGTGAGCATGGCCCATGGCGCATGCAACCGTTGTGCATGCCGATCTGTTCCCGATGGCCCACAACATCGGTGATGGCGGAACGACCGCACCTGACACGCTTCAAGTCAGTGCAAGACCGCACCTGACACGCTCCAAAACAGTGCAAGGCCGCGCCTGACACGCCCCAAGTCAGTGCAAGACCGCACCTGACACGCTCCACGTCAGTGCAAGACCGCACCTGACACTCAATTAGTCAGCGCAAGACCGCACCTGACACATTCCAAGACACTGCATGACCGCACCAGACACGCGCCAAGTCGGTGAACGAATACCGACGTTTGTGGCGCGTTTGGGACGCCGCATGTGCACGCTCTGTGGCACTCTTTTCAGCATCTGTGTCCGGTTGTCAACCCGACACTAGCAGTCATCTCTGCATGATGCGACAGACCGGTGACCAACACATTAGCGGTCTGAGAAAGATCAGCTCAAATTGGCAAGAAACCCGCCTTTGGACCGCGCCGTGACCTGTGACGTCTATAGGTGGACGAAACGGTTTTTCCGTGCGGGACTGAGTCAATTTATGGGCATGTTGCAAACTTCCGATAAACTGCGTGTTGCGCAGAGACCTTTTTTAAATGCATCTCATAATCAAAACGAGCCCAGAGTCAGCACGCAGTCCTCGCTTTTCTCACGCGTCACAAGCCCCGGTCCCAGTGTCGGCATACCCGGAGCCCGCACCGGCGCGGCTTCACGGACGTTCAGCTCCACCGACAATCACATAAACCATACCTGAGGTCAGTTCTTCGTTGGCAAACACCGTCCCGGAGTAGTTATCTGTGACGTCACGGGTAGTTGCGTAGCACACCAGCAATTGTAAGTCCAAGGCGCAGGTCCTGCTGTGACGTAATAACCCGTGACATCATTATCAACTACCTCGGCTCCCTGCCAATGACGCACGGGCCTCAAAACTGTTCCGAGGTGCCAAGGATACTCGCAGAAATCGGGCCCAGGCTTTCGCCGAGGTCAGCTCTTTCCCCGTCAGAGACCCATGCGACAAGCCAGCTGATCGCGCGAGGGCGGGAGGGGCGGGGGATGCCTCCTCCCGTGTCTGGCAGCGCAGCGTGGGGAGGGCGGCAGACGTGACGTGACGTGACGTGACGTGACGAGCGGGTCTCCCACGCGGCCGTACCGTGGCGGCCGTGTGGTAAGCAGCCTTCCACGGCAGTCGGGCCCACACCCGGCGCCGCACGCCGCCGGCCGCACCCGACGCCGCACGCTCCGGCGGCGGGGAGCGGTAAGGAGGGGGGGGGGGGGGGGGCACAGAGGAGGCCCGGCGTGGGGCTCTGGTGTGAGGCTCTTGTGAGGGATGCGTGGGACTTTGGTCTGTGACTCCCATACAGGACTGGAACAGGGGAATTCCCGAACATAGGCGGTGCCGGTTTGTTGATGTAGTACAACTAAATATCCGGCATGGTGGTCTAGCGGCGAACGCAGCGGGTTGTCCTCGCGCCCAGTGAGAAGACAACGCTGGGTGCGGTACTCAAATGCTGGTACATCTGTGATCTCCTAGTGGTCTCAGTGAAACTGGGGGCATCGTACTTAAAAACCATTGTTGGTACGCGAAATTGACAACGGTTTACAGGGCCACTTTGCCGGCTGCTTTGATACGTGCCCGGATAGCTGAAGGCAGCGACGTCTGTTTGTGGCGTGGCCGGTGCGCCGATTTGAACATTGTTCAATCTCTCAGACCGTATCGACGAGGCTGGGGACCCGAACTGGACACGACGGCACAGACAGCACGAGTCGGAGGCGCATTTTGTCCTGCTGACCAGGTGCGTTTCCGATCGCACAGCTCACAAACGCCACGCGTGTGAATGGAAATTGACGGGCGCTTTTTTCTGGGTCAGAGTGTGTGACGATTTGGTGAAACGCTGCCCGGTGGAGCTCGACGCGGGCGGTGTGAAATCGTCACGGAGGCAGCTCCGTGCCGCGGTCAACACCGGACGGGAGGCGCCACTCAGACACCTGGCTCGATAACCGCCGAGGGCCTCTCAAGCCAGCGCTTCGGCATATTGATCGACTAGGGTTGAAGCTGCCGACAGGTATTCGAGCCGGGATCCGGGCCGCGGCCGGCGCCGCCTGTGCTGCCGTACGAGCTGAACACGGCTGGCTCAGGACAGTGGCCAGGGCTGCACGCGGCCCGTGTGGACTGCGATCAGAGCTTAAGACAGTCGGGACAGCATGGGCGGTGACCATAGGCTCAAACATGTCTGGACCACGATTAAAGCAGACAGTCTTTCCATGACATATCAGGACAGTCTTGTCTGAAAGGCGACCAGCGCTGCAGGCAGTTCAGCCTGGACCGGGATTACAGCCGAAGATATCCCTGTCTGGACCACCACCTGAGCTGCATAGTGTATACATGCCTGTCTAGGCGACAATCCTGTCTGGAACGCTTCTAGGCCTGGAGACAACCCTGTCTGGTCCGAGGCCAGCGCTGCAGACAGTCAGGCCCAGGCCGTGTCCAGCGCTGCAGACGGTCCGGCCCAGGCCGTGTCCAGCGCTGCAGACAGTCCTGTCTGGGCCGTGTCCAGCGCTGCAAACAGTCCGGCCCAGGCCGTGTCCAGCGCTGCAGACAGTCCTGTTTGGGCCGAGTCCAGCGCTGCAGACAGTCTTGTCTAGGCCGTGTCCAGCGCTGCAAACAGTCTTGTCTAGGCCGTGTCCAGCGCTGCAGACAGTCCTGTCTAGCCCGTGTCCAGCGCTGCAAACAGTCCTGTCTGGGCCGTGTCCAGCGCTGCAGACAGTCCTGTTTGGGCCGTGTCCAGCGCTGCAGACAGTCCTGTCTAGGCCGGGTCCAAGGCTGCCGCCAGCGCCGCGGTAACCGAGGCCGGAGCGAGCCACCGAGCCGGAGGCGGCCAGCCGCCGCCGCCGGCGCGGTGCGCAGCAGTGCAGCAGCTGGCACTAACAGGCCGGAAACCAATCAGAGCCAGGCGGCGGAACGACTCATACAGGCCTCGTCTGAAGCTGTCGACTGCACGCGCGACGCGCACCAGACATGTATTCCGACCCTCCCGACAGTCGCCGCGGCAGCTGGTTCGGTCCGCTATTTGAAGGGTTTGAAACGAATGGTGCAAGTGTCGGCATTGGAAGCCTCCGTCGCGATTATGCTCGAGAGCGGTATTTCTGTTGTTTGCTTCGGTTTATCAGCGGAGAAGGGGGTGTCACGCTTCTTGCCGTGGTTTGACGCGAGGAGCTGTCAGAGAAAGCACTCACCAGCTTGTGCTTTATTTTACGACGCATATCACGCAATACAGTTCGTCAAAGGAAGTGCGTGCGGTCAACGTCTCGCCCGCGTGCAAAGCCGCACCAGCTCTACGCGTTCCCCTTGGCGATATCGTGTGTACAATAGCGCATGGGGATATCTAGGCACGGCATCGCTGACCTTACCGCACGCAGACGTGCATTCGTTTAACTGCGTTCGTCGCGGTTATTCTGTAACATTCTGCACGCTCCAAGCAGGAAGAGATTGTACCACGGATAGCTGTGTCACAGCAGTGTTCAAGGCAATTGCTCACACTCGGCATGCTTGTTTCCTTGAGAACGGCGCGCCCGACCGAGCCAGACACGTGCCTGGCTGCACTATCGGCGGCGACGCGAAGGTGACTGACGTACTCCCGATCCAGACTGGTTGCTACATTATTGAAGTCACATTCAGACGAGGTCAGACTAGTGGCTCCTACCAGCTTTGACGCAGCGATTCCAGCCAGGACCAGGGCGTGAGCAGGTCAATAGCAGAGAACCAGCCAGGCCAGGCCAGGTCGGGCCAAGCCGGGCCAAGCCGGGCCAAGCCAGGCCAGGCCAGGCCAGACCAGGCCAGACCAGGCCAGACCAGACCAGACCAGACCAGACCAGACCAGACCAGACCAGACCAGACCAGGCCAGCCTAAGCTCAGCCCGTCCCGATTCGATCCGCTCTTCGGGTGCCACTGGAAATTCGGACGTAATCACGCTCACCGACGCGTGACCTTCTCTTGGAGTGGGGTAGCGCGGTCCCCAAAACAAAAGAAAACATTGACGGCCCACTTGGCGTCAAAGGTGCACGCCGTACGGCGCCAGGCCCCGATGTTGTCGACCATCGTAACAGCCGAACAGCGCGCTAGCCAATGCTGCCCTCGTTGTCGCAATACCCGCCAATATCGCACGCATTACCCGTGCCGCTATTCAGTCCCGGGGGCATTAATAACCGGTCTGTCCCGTCCTTGAGCCGTAACAGCGTGCCAAGCGCCAACGTGCCAGGCACGTAATGCGATAACCAACGGCGTGCCTGCTCGGTTCTGCGTCCATTAGGGAATGTATCCAGTCCTTACGTCCATTAACAGCGTGTCTGGCTTGTGCTGCGATGTGTCTGTTCAGTATTGTGTCCTTTAGGGAGCACACACAGTGCTTGCGTCCATTAATAGCGTGCCTGACTCGTAATGCGATCACCAACGTGGACCTGATCAGTCTCGCGGTCATTTACCAGCATGCCTTGAGCCCTCATGCCCATAAATGCTGCGTCTGACCCATAATGTAATGATTCACGTCTGCCCGGCGAGTCCTGTGACCATTAACCAAGTCTGTCTCGTGTCTTCACGTCCATTAACAGCGTGCACGACACGCCATGTACATTACCAACGTGCCTGATCGGCCCAGCGTCTATTAACAGCAAGCGTGTCCGTCACATTATCCACGTCACAGCGGCCATAAGATACGGCCCGCGTCTACTGCGAACGACATGCCTCTATGCCGTCACATCTAGTCCAAAGCCCTGGAAGCTTCTGCGAAGTTGAGAGGAGAGCAATGGGCATTTGCTTGCATATTTACCCACTTCTTTAAAAATGGCCGCATGGTAATGAGAATGAATGAAAACAGAGCTGCCCGTTTTTGTTTTCTGCGCGGGGGTTCCGCCGTGTCAGTACTTACCATACAGCTTGATCTTCTTGTCCTTGGTCTCAACGAGGATGATCACGTAGCCGCCTAGGTCCACCATCGTGCGTAACTGTCCTCAGAGTCCGAGCATCTCCGCGCCTCCTTCCGGTGAGCCCTTCACGCGCGCCCGCGGGGCCGAATCGGGGCCGACTCGCTCCGAGCCGCCGACTCCGATCTCGCCGGCTCCGCTCCGGCGTGAGCGCGGCCTCGCTCTCCGGCGGCGCGCTCCGCGGAGGGCGCTAGCCCGAGCACCCGGCGCTCCGGCCAGCGGCCGACCTGTCAGCTGCAGTCACCACCGGCACCCGCCTCGCCTCCCGCCACCGCCGAGTCCAGCTCCGGCACACCCGGCCCGGCGCGCCGCCGGCCGCCGTCGCCGACCGCGTCGCGCGCCGCTCACTCGCGTCGGGCTCGCGCCGTCGCCGTGCCCGGCCCGGCGGCGGTGCCCTGTCGGCCCGGCGGAGCGAACGCCACTCAGGGGCGCGCCGGCCAGGCCGCTCCACCGCCCGGGGCACATCGACCGCACATCACGCCGCGCCTTCGCGCCATTTCGGGCCGGTTGCAGGAAAGCGCGCGAGGCGGGGCGGCGCAGTCCGTGACGCCGGGCGCGGGCGACGGCGCGCACTGGCTGCCGGCGCGGGGGGCGCGGACCGCCCCTTCAGGTGCCGCAGGTGGGCAGCGCAGCGAGGGGACGCCGGAAAACAGGGACGGGCGGCGGGGGAGGCCGGCAAACAGAACAAACGGATCCGCCCCCAGGCGAAAAACCCTCCAACGCTGGCCCACCGCGACCGTCACTGACACGCACGGAACACGCGCTCGCGCCGGCCGTCGGCGGCCCGCGACTCGAAGCTGGTGCCGGCGGTGACGGCGGCGCGGCGGCCTATCGCGGCGGCGGCGGGCCCGGACTGACCGCGGCGAGCGCCGGCGGCGGCCGACGAGGCCCGCTCCGCACCGGAAGCCAAGCACAGCGGCAATCAATACGCGGCCGGCGGCGGCGGCGGCGCGGCGGCGGCGCTGTCGCTCATCTGTTGCGCGCCAGCTGAACCGGCCGGCGGCGCGCCGGCGGCCGAGGTCAGGTCAGGTCAGGTCGCGTCAAGCCTCGGGCCGGGCCGGGCCGCGGCAACCCTGGCCGCCGGCCCGGCCGTCGCTTCGCTGATCGATCCCGCCGTAACCATGGTGACAGCCAGCATCCAGATCTGTGACGCTGCGCTGTGGCTGCCACCAGCAAGGTCGCCGGTTTCGTGCTGACGAATGGCACGTGGTCAAGGGAGGCGGCGGGAGCGGTGAACGGAACAGCCCGCAGTCAACCGGGGTTAGGGGAGGCGGCGGGGGCGGTGGGCGGAACAGCCCCACAGTCGACCGGGGTCAAGGGAGGCGGCGGGAGCGGCGAGCGGAACAGCCCCACGGTCAACCAGGGTCAGGGGAGGCGGTGGGAGCGGTGGGCGGAACAGCCCCACAGTCGACCGGGGTCAAGGGAGGCGGCGGGAGCGGCGAGCGGAACAGCCCCACGGTCGACCGGGGTCAAGGGAGGCGGCGGGAGCGGTGGGCGGAACAGCCCCACAGTCGACCGGGGTCAAGGGAGGCGTCGGCAGCGGTGGGCGGAACAGCCCCACAGTCAACCGGGGTCAAGAGAGGCGCCGGCAGCGGTGGGCAGAACAGCCCCACAGTCGACCGGGGTTAAGGGAGGCGGTGGGAGCGGTGGGCGGAACAGCCCCACGGTCGATCGGGGTCAAGGGAGGCGGCGGCAGCGGCGAGCGGAACAGCCCCACAGTCGACCGGGGTTAAGGGAGGCGGTGGGAGCGGTGGGCGGAACAGCCCCACGGTCGATCGGGGTCAAGGGAGGCGGCGGCAGCGGTGGGTGGAGCAGCCCCACAATCGACCGGGGTCAAGGGAGGCGGCGGCAGCGGTGGGCAGAACAGCCTCAGAGTCGACCGGGGCACGCTGAACGACGTTGGGCCCCGGTCAAGTGCTCTGGTCCCGTGTGTCAAAAACTGCACGCTCTCTTAAGAGAATTATAAACGCGGGATATCCGTAAATGATTCGTGTAAAATTGTGAATATTAGGCATTTGCTCACCGGCAATTGGTCACGATTAAATCAGCCCTAAAATATTTACGATTAACTTAAAGCGCTTTTCAGCATTTGTTTGGGGAAGTCAGGATTAGAAAAAACCGTCACACCGTGTATCCTCACACAATAGCGTAACTAACTATGACTATCACATCTTTCAAGGCATTGCGCGGGCATTCCGTGCAAAACTGAGTTCGTTCCTGCCACAAGTGGATCAAGGTGGTAGGGTTCTGGTTGTAGTAACACTTTCCCAGAAACTGCTCCATCAGCACGAAATGCATTCCCAAATGCGTGCTGACGCGTGTCACTGCGTACTGTATGTAGTACGAGCTGACTGAATGCTTTACGTCTCTAAGATGCTGACTTAAAAGCTCATTCATGGCATCTGGCGTATAAAAGCAGGAGCTGCATTTGCTGTCGCATCACTAAGCTATGCTGTTATAGCATTGCATCGAATACGCAATGGACGTAGTTTGATCGTAAATTGGTGATGACGTCTGGTGGTTCGCACTGTAGCATTTGCCAATAGACATGATTAAGCGCCCACTGCTTTCGACGAATATTTAAAATGCTTACGCTCCGATAATCGTAATGACCAAGACTGCGGATTCCGTGAGCAGCAGTGCAGTTCTAACAGCGTTCCGAGTCATTTGCAGCTGAAATAAATACAAAGACCGCGTTCCATTTCAGTACGGAAGCCAGTAACATCTCATTAATCGCTAGAATGGCGCCCTTTCTGACGTCTAAGCCGAAACCAATGATACATGCCGTTTTACAAAAACATCTGCTTCCATACGCTAACAGTGAAAAACAAAAGCTTACGGATTTCTTGCACAGAACCAGAGCAAATTATGACGCAACATTCATAAGGTCTGCTTCCAGCCCACCGGAAATATCCCTTCACGCCGTGACTAAGCCCACTGAATAACTGCGGCACTGACAACTTCCTGCCGGCTGACCCAGCTTCCTTTGTTCAACCCAAACTAAGCAGTGTTCGTGTGCCCGGTCACTCGTTCCTCATCCACCGTTATCTGTCGCGGCGACTGGACACGTCTATGCCTCATGCGGTGTCCTGGGTGTGGTGCCTGATTCAGTGGGCCGATAGTGCTTAAACACGATAAAGTGGTCTCTGCACTTGTTCTCATATTGCTGCAAACGATCGGTCTTTTCCTTGCAACATGTTACAATCTCTACCGGCAAATATGACATCGGTGCATCGGTCAGGAGATCGGTTAGAGACATACGGCGGCAATTTCGAAGCGGGATTACTTTTGTCGCACCAAAAGAGTCATTGCCCTCCAAATTGCCAAGAAAACCGCGCAGAAACGACAGCCTCACCTTTCGGCGCGCTCATTTCGCTGGAGCCAGCGAACGCCACGCTAAGGAGGACGCGTCATCGCGATCAACGGTATGCCGGACGCTTAATGCTCCTTTCCGCACACCCTATGCTCGGTTCACACGGCGTTTGGCACGCAGGTCGGGCGTCCGTTCATAGCCCCGAGCTACCAACCGGGCACCTGCCTCCGACACACCGTTGCTGAAGGAGGCAAGCTTTTGGACAGCTAGCACCATTGCAAACAACATGTATCACCCATCCTGTTGGTCACGCGGGCCTTTTTTTTTTTAGAAAAAAACGCAACGGATTTTGACTGCATGTTGAATGCCTAGCTCGCAGTTTATTCCTTGTTACATTTGTGGTCGGTTAACGATCGGTTATCCGTTAGAATTGTCTTGTATGACAGAGTATTTAAGGGGATTTAAGGGAGCACCTGAACCCGACGTAAAGGCAGATCAGGGGGAGTGTGTGTGTGGGGGGGGGCGGGGGGGGGGGGCAACCGGCTCCCGCCACCCTTCCCCCGAGATGGCCAAAGGCGGGCAAATAATGGTACATTTCGGAGCTTTGAAGGAATGTAAAATGTGACTTGAAGCTGGAAACATTTTAGGCAAATTTTACAAAGGTATGCTTGTTTCAAAACACTCCTCAAGGCAACTAGAAGCAAAATCTGATGCCTTTCTGAAAATAAGGCAAACTTTTTATTTTGGCCCGTAGGACGCTATTGGGTGCTAAAGGCCCTGATCCCTCCCCCGACAGGCGGCGTTTCGGATCCACCGATGTTCCTAGGCATTACTTACATTGCGACCAGTCGTCTCGGATCCCAGTGGTCGCCGTCTCGGATCCCAGGTTCAGTATCCTCGAGCATCGATTGTGAACAAACCACTATGCATCTTGGTTCCGACCTCCGAGGATGCCGTGGGGAGGCTATCTGCGCAATGTGCAAAAACTCTGGCCTGGACCGGGGTAATGGATTACCTCCATAAATGGATCTGAGCAAAAACAGAGCCCTATCCATCGTAGAATGCTCGCAAATACTCACTCCCGCACCACGCCCTGAAGACGAGCAAATGGATGACGTTCAACAACAATGTTATCCCAGTAAGGACTGAATGCCTGACGCTAATATTATGTTTTTTTCTGCGCGTATCTAGCCACCCAAGCAATTAGCGTCGGAGGTTCTCACATTGACTGCGCGGGGGGAAGGGGGGGGGGTGTGCTAGTAGCACTAAAACACGGCAGACTGTGCGCCTCAAACTCACAGCGTCACGGTTCTTTGTGATGTACCTCGCCCAGGGCGACTAGATCCCCAGGAGGGTTGCACAGTGATTGGGCAAGCTTATGCATTATGACTCATTTCCCCGTTTATTCTAATGAGAGTCCGAACTTGTTCCTTGCAGCTCTGAATCGACCACTGCCGTGATACTGTCATAATTTATGATCGAAAACCAGTCTTGTTAACCCTGTTCCCATGCGGAGAATTTCGTTTCAAATCCGTGCGCGAGTACATGAGACCTGGGAATCTGCTGAGCCGAGCAAGTCGCGCTGAGACTCTATGCCCTTATAATCTGAATTAGCTCTTTCATTCAGACAACAGTTGGACAAACGTTTAAAATGTGCTGACTATTTTTGAGCCAGTAGAGATTCGAGATATAGAAATGTTGCAAGAAAAATCTTACACCGAACTAACGATGCATATACCTGCATATATGTATATTACATATAGATATGTAAGCATATATAGAAACGTATAGATGTGAATCTTTCTGTAGGTGAATATGCCTTATCATATGAATACTTGTGTCTCAAAATTGCACCATAACAAAACACAAATAGCAGTTTGACCATCTCTTCCATATTGCGAGAAATGCGCCCGTCCCTGGCAATAACCGGACCAAAGGCGGATGTACGACGCAAAAAGCTGGGACGAGAGCACACGTGTCTAGTACAATGCTGATGTGCGTGCAAATTGTTCTCATTTATGTATCCATCCATCCATGTCCATCTCATGATGTCCATCCCCTAGCCCCATTGCTTAGAGAGCCGGTCTTCCAGCCCATCCGTGGCGAGGTGGGGGGTCGAGTTGCTGCGCGCGCTCCTTATTTGCCCCTGACTGGGACGGCCTACGGCCGGTGGCCATGGTCACGGCTACTCAGATTTAGATGAGATCAGAAGCCGGGGCCGACCGTGCAGAGCATTGCGATACGTTGATTTTTCGCCGCAAAATTCAGATAGTTCACGACTAATATCACAATTTTAATTTCAGCAATTCAGATATTTCACAACTATTCTTCAGGTGAAAAAATTAGCGAGGCAGCGATCTGCGTGCTTCGCAAAACAAAGTTTTTAAGGCACCAGTTGAGAACATGACCCATAGTAAGTGTGTCCAAAATTTCATACGGTAAGCTTCGCAATGACAAGTTCATATGAGGTGTGTTTCAGTGAGATTGGTGCGCCTAATGCTCCTACCGAACTGCATTTTTTAAGTAATTCCACAAGCGCCACAAGACTCCGAACCCAGATGCCTCAGTGCAACACTGTTGCCAAAGGCTCCCCTCACGTCTCTCTTTCACAAACTGGATGGCGAGGGAGATGACAGGAGCACCAAGTTCAAATATATCCCGGACAGTTTCAAGAGCAAGCCCGTACAGCTACCTAGACGAATGCAACAGCAGATCCGTATCTGGTCCGCGTTCAATGTCCACATGCGAGCCCAGACGCGCACGTGTCATTTTGATAATCCAGTGTCATGCCTCTGCTGCTGACAAAATCCTCTGCACATTGACTTGGATCTAGCGGAAGGCAGGAAGAGATCCGTTGATTTCGAGTTGCGGCGACACACCCGCGAAGTAATGCAGGAGCCAGGGTCGGCATAGGAGGTCACTGTTGCCGTTTGAGTTAATCTATCGCTTCCTTCCCACCGCCATGCCGCAAAAGGCCAGACCACGCGTCGCCCAGCACCAAAGGCCCTTAATTTAGACTCCAGTGCCGGGGACCTGTCGCGGCCGCCATTCAATCACGGCCTGTTGGCGAGCGGCGGGAGAGGATGGCATTCTGACACCCGACTTGGCCGGGTCTCACGTGTAGGGCGCCCCGCGGAAGCCTGCTTCATCAGCCCCGGTAGATGATTCGGGTCGGAGGCTTCCGGCCCGTAAAGCCGTCATGATCCGTAGGCTCATCTGGGCTGCTCGTCAAAGGCGCTTCGTTCCACCTGATGATTAGTGTCGACCAGGCCCCGTCCAGCGCCACAGGCTATAGGGATCAGACGATCCAGCCTGCTGGCCGTGGGTCAGAGCCACTAGAGCCTCCGCCCACCATCGTGGGTCACCAAAGCCACACCGTCGGCCCATCGTCGTGGATCAGCAGGATGAGACCCTCCGCCAGGGCGCTGGGGTCAGCACCACCAGAGCCTCCGCCCACCATCGTGGGTCACCAAAGCCACACCGTCGGTCCATCGCCGTGGGTCAGCAGGATGAGACCCTCCGCCAGGGCGCTAGGGTCACCGCAAACAGAGCCTCTGTGATTCACGGTCATGTGCCGGCAGAAACATGGCCGCCGTCCATGCCAACGCGGGTGATGGGTACCATACACTCAGTTCACTGACGTCGGTCACCAGCATCAGACACCATTGTTTGCAGGAGTCTCCGTCGAGGTTTTACATCCCTGATTTGACAGCGGCCGGAACGTCCCAAAAGAGGATTGGGGTTCGTGATCCGCGTGTCAGCCGAGTCCAAAAGTCAAAGTTGTAGATTTCTTCACGCATTCTTCAAGAATGACGCATTTTCTTGGATTCCGCAGAAGCGTCTTTATTTAGCAGTCTCAGACTATGTCTCCCATTTAACTCAGGCAGCGCCCTCGCAATAATGAGGCTGAAATGCTCCACTGAACACGCTGGCAGGTCCTGTAATTCAGACGCGATGAGGCCGAATACCGGCGGCGAACGCACCGCACATCATAGCTCTTCCTCACGCTTGTGTCGCTCTCAAGCTAGCGTCGCTCTCGTCTCAGCGTCGCTCTCGCATTCACATCGCTCTCATACCAGTGTCGCTCCCACGCAGGCGTCGTCCCACACGAGTAGCCGGGAGCGACTGGTGACGTCGCGGCGCCGCACTAATGCAGCAGCGTCTGGACAGTGTTCCGGGTGACGGTCGGACTCGGCGGCTTGCCCCGGCTCGCCGCTTCGAGCCGCGGACGCGGTCGCTTGCCCCGGCTCGCCGCTTCGAGCCGCGGACGCGGTCGCTTGCCCCGGTTCGCCGCTTCGAGCCGCGGACGCGGTCGCTTGCCGCGGCTCGCCGCTTCGAGCCGCGGATCGGCGGCTTGCTCCGGCTCGCCGCTTCGAGCCGCGGATCGGCGGCTTGTCCCGGTTCGCCGCTTCGAGCCGCGGATCGGCGGCTTGCTCCGGCTCGCCACTTCGAGCCGCGGATCGGCGGCTTGCTCCGGCTCGCCGCTTCGAGCCGCGGATCGGCGGCTTGCTCCGGCTCGTCGCTTCGAGCCGCATACTCGGCGGCTTGCCCCGGCTCGCTGCTTTGAAACGCGCACTCGGCGGCTTGCCCCGGCTCGCCGCTTCGAGCCGTGGACTCGGTCGCATGCCCCGGCTCGCCGCTTCGAGCTGCGGACTCGGCGGCTTGCCCCGGCTCGTCGCTTCGAGCCGCGGACTCGGCCGCTCGCCCGGGCTCCGACGGGCTGGTGACGTCACTGTCACGTCCGATCTCGCGGCTTTGTTCGACTTAGCCGGCGCTCCGGGCCGTCGCAGCTGAACAGGGGTGGGCTTAAGCCCTATTGCGACTGGGACCGGGGAAGGGAGGGGGTTCTTTCAGCTCCCACGGAGCGATCACTGTAGTCGCTTGGCTTTTGAGAGTAATCATCATCTCTTCTCTAGGATCCAGTCCTAACGACGACACACTGTCCCAACCTTGGACCCTTTTGATATTTAATATCCCCCATTGCCCGGAGTCTGTGGAATTCAGGATGGGGGTGTGAGGTGTTTAAATAAATGTACATTTTGCACCTAGTATAATCCCAAATGAATGCCTTTTCCGCCCGCTGAGCAACCCCTTTCACAGCGCTCGGCCATTCCAGCCTACGGCAACCACGCGCCAGCCGCACTCGCCCCTCCCCGGGCGCGGCTGGTGCGTGCTCGAGCGGCCCATGGCACCCCTCCCTCTCCCTGATCGTCGGGATCGATTTCGGGACATCAATCTGGCTCCGTTTCCGGCGCTTCTGCCCGCACATCAAGCGGCGATGCCTACGGCCGAGGCCGGCCGACGCGTCCGAATACGGCGCAGTTCCTAGTCCGTCCGCACGCGTCACACGCCCGTCCGCTTATCGCACGGGCCGTCCGCTCATCGCACGGGTCCGCCGCTCATCGCACGGGTCCGCCGCTCATCGTACGGTCCGTCCGCTCGTCGCAGGGGCCTTCCGCTCATCGCACGGGTCCGCCGCTCATCGCACGGTCAGTCCGCTCATCGCACGTTCCGTCCGCCCATCGCACGGGCCATCCGCTCATCGCACGGGCCGTCCGCTCATCGCACGGTCCCGTCACTCGCCAGTGACGGGACCGTGCACCTGGGACCGCAGCGCGTCGCCGCCGCACGAAACGAACGAGCTGGTTGGGGTCTGCGGACGTTGAATAGAGATGGAAAATCAATGTGTGGTGTTCGGTGGTAATGGGAGCCCATCCTGTTGTCTTCATCCGGAGAAGAGAGCGCTGCGTCCAATTGGCCGAGTGGGAGACACGTTCTGTTCTCTCTTGGATGAGAAATCATGGATGTGATCCGACTTTGCCCCCAGACAGTCATTAGCTGGCGATATTTCACAATGCCTGGATAGTAATTGCATCATTAGGCACCTTATCAAGGTCATTAAATGCCTACAAGAAATTGTCTACGACAGAAACGCGGACGAAAGGCCTGCGTAGAGCAGTAACCTGATGTTTAATTAATATGCAATGATTTCTGGCTTTAAATAAGCCGTCTGCAACGAATCGGCAGTGTTATATGGGACTGGTCTGTCGTCCACTTCCGGCCGTCTGGTTCCGCCATCTTAAGTATCAAAGGATGCAACCGCAATAGGTTCCAAAGTGACCCATCTTTTGGGTAGCCTCACGGTTTGACATCTTTCCAGTTGTGTAAGTCATGTCCGTCTCCATTTCCAAACTGAGTTCCAGGCGTGGTTACTATGAAATCGTCTATATATCAAGTCCGTTTTGCCGATTCTGTCCGTCATTTCTTGCGTGATTGATCGTTGGACGATCGGCTGGCTGTTTTTACGCTCTGGACGTATTTGTAGTGGACCCAATGATCGTCGTAGTCATTCGATTCGACGAAAAACAAGAAATGGTTCAGACAGCTTCACTTGCGGCTTCGGGAGTTGTCCCAGGACGTTAAGAAATAGCACAGCCTCCGGGGAGCGGACAGCGGGGCCGCGACACCCGGTGGAGAGGACTACAGACAACGTTGGACACAGACGATGACTGCGAGGACAAAAGAGAACGGTCGACGCCTGACAACGGTGACGACGACGACGAGGGCAACAGAGGACTTTCAGCGTCAGGCAGCGGCGACAACGACGAGGGCAACAGAGGACATTCAGCTTCAGGCAGCGGCGACAACGACGAGGACAACAGAGGACAGTCAGCGTCAGGCAGCGGCGACAACGACGAGGACAACAGAGGACAGTCAGCGTCAGGCAGCGGCGACAACGACGAGGACAACAGAGGACAGTCAGCGTCTTTCAGCGGCTTCATATGAACGAGCAGACGCAGTGGAGGGCGAGGACGCTGTTTCCGCTGAGCCCCAGCTACCCTGACATGCCAAGGCTCTGTAACGCGGCACCGGGTCATTGTCACCGGTATAAAGTAACAGCAACCTGCTGCAATAGGTCGTGTGAAAACATAAACTAGAGCAAGTTGGAAAAAATACAACAAACCCTGATGGGATCGATTTAGCAGACAGCTTCCCTGACAGTTCAGATTTAGCAGACAGCTTCCCCGACAGTTGAGATTTAGCAGACAGCTTTCCCGACAGTTCAGATTTCCGCCCGTTTCATGAAGGCCTGGCTGGTGGTATGAAGGCCTGGTTCTTTTTTTGAACGATCTTTTCGATATTGTTAAATATAATCTGCTCATCTCTATGGAGAGCAAGCTGTTAAGGGACGTTTTTCTCAACAATGACGACACCCATTAAATAATCAATTTCGCAAAAGCTGATGGAATCATACGCAGACCTGAGATTTCATTACAGGCGCGATGATGGCTGGACGCACACCAGCCCTCTCAGTGCGCGTGGTTTATCGAAAGTTTCGGAGGACAACTTACCGTACAGTATCCCCGGGTAGGTGGACGGTTAGCATCGCAGCCTGCACGTGAGCTCCCGAACTAATCAGAAGATGTCAGTAAAGTTCGCCACACATGATACATGACGCAGCCGCCAGGCATTCGCAATTTTCGGGTTGCATTAAACGCCGCCTTTAAAGCGAAGCGCGCACGGATGTCCCGGGGGTAAAGTAGCGACACCATCAATGCACTAATAATTTGTTTAAAAATTATTATACGTTTGTCTTTGTCGTTTTACTTTGTCAAGTTTTGTCTTGTTTGTCTTTGTCAAGTTTTACTTAGGTTATTCACTTTTGCGTGATGGTATGAGCGGTGATGTTCGCATGCCAAAAATACAAGACAGCTGTCACTTGGTGCCGCTATAACTAATCCTATCAACAGTCAGTAATCATGCATTGCTTTCAGACAGCAATGCCATAAGTAACAGTGCTATGCGGCCACTGCGTTGTTTTCAAGCGCGGCAGCCAGCGGGCCGCTTTTTCTGGCCGCGGGCCGCTGTTTTTCAACGGAGAAGCGGCTACTTTCACCGTGACACCAGTTCCATCGAGCAGAGGCGGCGGCCGGCCAGCCTTCCAGCGCGCGTGGAATCGATCAGGCCGACAAGGCCGGCCTGGATCGGCCGGCACGGCACGGCACGGCTCCTGACGGCCCGACGGCTCCTGACGGCCCGACGGCTCCTGACGGCCAGCACGGCTCCCGAAAACAGCTGCATCAAACGGACCGTCCACGGCTCCTGACGACCCGGCGGCTCCCGAAAACAGCCGCATCAAACGGACCGGCCACAGCCCCGAAGGCGGCCGCCCGGCGCGGGCGACTTTCAATTTTGATTTCGTTTATAGTGCGGCTTGCAGGCTGTCTTCTGCGCCGTGAAACGGGCCGAGATTACGATTCAATCTTGCGAGAGGGTTACTGGGACGCTGTTGATAGGCTGACGCCGCCAGATCAGGGATTAAAACGAGAAGGCGAGCCGCTTCGACCTGTAAAAATCTCCGCCGAGTCTATGCGTCCAATCAGCTGAACAGGATCGACGCTGGTGGCTTTGAGCTGCATTGCAGCGCTGAGAAATGGACCGCGGCCATCACCTGGGCAGCCAGCCAAGCTCTGATTCCAAGATCACAGCACTGTCCAGCTTGGAGTGCTGTCAAATACAGCCAGGAAAGCCGTTTGCGGGTGGAAACGCATTTCTGTCATTTAATATCTCAGTCGCCCCTCGCTCCTTTTACACAATTCCTTCGCCTCACCTACAAACAGGCATTCGTAATTAAACAGGGCATTCGGCCGGCATCTAAGAGCCTCACGCGTTTCCTCGGTGCGTGTGTGCGCTGGGCGAGTGCCAAAGGTCACATCAGCAGGCAACAAACGTTGTCACGCGCGAGGCTTTGGGTAATCAACACACATAGCAGTGCATTAGTCTGCATTTCCGCCCGTTGTGAAATCGCCAGCTGAATTTCGCAGCACAGTGACGACAGTGACCAGTACCAATGTGTCACGAGCACTCAGCCATTAGCGCAAAGGGGCTGGCACAGGCAGCCTACTCCTGAGTTCGGGTCAGCAAGCCGACGAAATTACCTGTCAGCGTGGGCAGGGCCGCGCGTGATAAACAGCGACGTGCTGATAGATGCTGAATAGAAACGTGCGTTTAACTAAGTCAAAGTTATGCGCCCGCTCCAGAAGCCATGATTCATAGCTGGTGCTGCTAGAGTTCTGGCCCGACTCATAGCTGGTGCTTCTAGAGCTCTGGCCTGATTCATAGCTGGTGTTTCTAGAGCTCTGGCCTGATTCATAGCTGGTGCTTCTAGAGCTCTGGCCTGATTCATAGCTGGTGTTCCTAGAGCTCTGGCCTGATCCATAGCTGGTGCTTCTAGAGCTCTGGCCTGATTCATAGCTGGTGCTGCTAGAGCTCTGGCCTGATTCATAGCTGGTGCTTCTAGAGCTCTGGCCTGATTCATAGCTGGTACTGCTAGAGCTTTGGCCTGATTCATAGCTGGTGCTTCTAGAGCTCTGGCCTGATTCATAGCTGGTGCTTCTAGAGCTCTGGCCTGATTTAGCATTTCACTCGGTCGGCGCTCAACGGATTTCGTGCTAATCTGTCGGGCGGGGCCCAGTGCGGGCCGGCCGGGGCCGCTGCCACGCACGGCTGGACGATCGGACCCGCTCCGACCGGACAGCACAGGACGACGCTCGCGCCGGGCGGGCCTGAGCGGCTCCGGGGCGTCAGAGCGGTCACCGACGCCCGCGCAACTCAACCCTCTCAGCATTATTCACACGGGCGTTAATATGGGCGTGCATTTTTTGACGGGTGGTGGCCGTGTCGCGGAAGTGCCTTAGGTTAATTACTTAGGAGTAGAAATTCGAGAAATTATTGACTAATAGGGAATTTTGCTTGCCATAAACGTCTTTGCACCGCAGCGGAAAGGTCTATGAGCTAGCCAAAACAAGCACCCTTAGCTTATTTTCCTCAATAATCTGAAAATTTGGATTATAAAGGACAGCTCTTTAACCACAACAAAGTTCAGACAGCTGAAACATTCTCACTATTCGGCTTTGCCTCAATTTCCAGCGTCCTGCACTCAAGCTACGTCACAGCCAAAGTACTGCTTATGTGGTGTTTGTCTTCCATAGGGTTCGAGGTATGGCCAAAACTGATCAGAATTATGGCAGCGTAAGGAGAATTTTTGTCTAAAAGCACGGTACCAAATAAATCGGTGGAAGAGACCGCAACTTCCCGCACATCTAACTCAAAAACGCCTTTCGGTAAAACCAATACACCTTTCAATATATGAATTTCACGCGTGGCAAATCATAAGAATTCGGCTTTCCGATCACCTTAATGGATCACGTTCGTTAGGCCGGTTCGTTTAGCACGCAACGGTCTGAATAGCTCAGTTGTAACTCGGATACGTACAACAATAGAGCATGGCGTGACTGCATCCCCGAGTCGCGTCGAACTCAAAGGTCGAAGTTCAGCTCCCTGCACATGAGTTCGAGCACATTTCGTGCTTTCAAGTTCAGGCGCAGAACAGTTTAACTTGACGGTGGCTGCCCGTGCAGATAACCTTTCGCTAAGAAATATGAACGACAGCATATGACGCAGATCCCCATGTTGGCGGCGTCGCCTGTCATTGATGATTTGGTGATGCTCGTGGAGGACGACTTCGCCGTATGAGGCAGTCGTACGAATTAGCGACATCGGTCGCGCTTGTCATAGGACGGTCTACAGTCCATGTGGACAACAAGAACATCAGAACGTGACTGAGTGACTGAGTTTCGAAGAAAGTACAGAATTGCCCCCGACAATGTTTGTTACACAAATATCAAAGTGCACACGGCTACACGCGAACGGCAACAAAAGTGTTGTCCGTCAGTTAAGATCCATCTCACCTTTTCATATACAAATGGCCGTGGTCTCGTCCTGGCCATTGACAAACATGGAACACTACTGCCATCTATGTGTAAATGCCAGAACCTATATGTCAGCGGCCGGACGCCGCGTGTATACATGCACTTCATCGGAGAAAGTATTTGGACTGTGGTTGAGGTATGTCGGCTCCTTCGAGAAAAATCGCAGCAACGGCCTCGGTCTGAGACAAAATATGAGGACAAGCTACCGATTTTGAACGTCAAGGTGATATGCTCCGATCATTGAAACGATGCTGGAAGATAGCTTCATCTCATTCAGCGTCACAGCCGACAATGATTTTCGGGCAAAGCCGTGCAAAGGCTCCGGTTGGGAGCGTTGTCCGTGCATCTCTCTGCGGGCCTTTCTCGGGTCAATAGGCAAATACGAGCGTGTCGAAAGTGAGTATCCCATCTTTTTTGTATTTTTCTCTTATTACTTTATTACGGCTTGATCAGTAATATCAATTTTCCCGAAGTCATTTTGAATAACTCAAAATTTATGTTTGAAGTAGCCCTCCTGCGAAATAAATGTCACTGAACTCCTTGCTTATCACTATAAAAGCAATGTCCTTCATTTGCCTTGCTTTTTCTAACGTGTGTGTATTTTGTCATGTTTGGAATTCACTAGTGTGTCAAAATGTCTGTATAATAAATGCCACGAAAGCTTGAAACACTATTTAGACCAAAAATACGCCAATATATGGCCAATATTCCGCCAATTCGGCGAAACGTTATATAATCATTTTTTTATTACCCCTCTATCGCGTTAACCACAGTGGCTCTTTTCGAGGCACACTTTGGCTCAGGGAATGGGTGCATTACCTGGTCTATAGTGAAGCACTCGTTCAAAACTTCGGCCAGTGCGCTACTCAGTAACAGGCCTTTACCGTCCGCTGGGCCAATCACAAACTTTTTTATTCGCACCAGTAGAGGTGCCACGGCGGTTGTCATAGCGACGGTGTCCGCGAACGCATGAAAAACGTAGCACTGTTATAAAGCGTTGAGAGCGTAAATAGGACTAAAAGTAATCGAAATTGGTATCCTCACTATGTCTTGATGGTGCCGCATTGGCACAACCCAATGTTATCATTAGACGTAGCTGGTCCAGAGGCTTCACAAGAGTATTTGACTAGGTTTTGAAATATTGCCCAAAGGTGAGACGCTACCTTTAAAAACAAGACGAGGTGCAAAAAGGGTACGTAGTCAAAATTTTCCTCGAGGGCGAGGCAAGTATCAGAATTTTGACCGAATTCCCGCGAAGTCGCCCACTATCTAGTCAAAACCTCCCAGATTCTGATTTTGATAGGGCAGGATCTAGAGGGGTTGGGGTATGGCCCCCATGCATCCCCATCCCGGCAACGGCCCCTGAAACAAGCGTGTCAATGAAAAGCACGATAAAAAGAACCGCTATCATTGAGGTCATGAAAGGGGCAAATCACCGGGTAAAATGTGATTCAACGTATCTCCAAGGAAGTTGTAGACCACTTAAGCTCATTGTTTCACATCCCCGATGCCGGTTTTCCTGTTGAGAGCCACTCACTACGACGCGTTTTCGACTATATCCTCCCCTCAATTTCTTCTGGAAGAGATATCAGCCTTTCACTTTGTGACGCCGCCTGGTTTGGTTTCGCACATATTGGTAGCAAGAGCGTAGCAAGACTCCTGGAACCAATGTGCCGGCGTGCTTACACATGCCATGAAACTATCTTTACGAAGGCAAAAATGAAACGCTTCACTATATTAGAATAAAAATAGCTATTTCACGGTACAGGCTGCAATGGGCCATAATCCTGGCTGAAGTTATACATTTATAAGGTATGGCGGGAGGATTCGCGAGCCCAGCAGATCAAAGATATAAAAAACAATAACTACAAACTGGAATATGTGACCTTGAACACTATCACTGACTCCCTGCTTCGCCAACTTAAAGAGGTGCATCGGAAAGTTCCCGATGGCTAATACCGACAGTTGATTGCACCCCTCAATACATGCAAATCCGCATGCACAATACACAGGAGCAATCCCGGGGCCACGGAAGGTAGCTGTTATTAGCAAACCCCGACATCCCCGATCGTCGGCAGGTACCCCGATAATCAAATAAACCCGACGATCATGGCTCCTCATGTTATGAAAAACCCTCACCGCACAGCAGCAAGCTGATGACGTATTCCTGCCTGACAGGGATGGATTCACTTACACCCGCTCAAGCCCGCATCAAGTGTGGCGTCACACCCCAGGTGTACATCAGGAGCGGAATACTGCCGCGTTCGAGTCGGCCCGAGTGTGACGACACATCCCGGGCCGCCGTACTCCCCAGGTCTGCATCAGGTGCGGAACACTGCCGCGTTCGAGTCGGCCCGAGTGTGACGACACATCCCGGGCCGCCGTACCCCCCCCCCCCCCCCTCCCCCCAGGTCTGCATCAGGAGCGGAACACTGCCGCGTTCGAGTCGGCCCGAGCATGACGGCACATCTCGGCTCGCCGCACTCCCCAGGTCTGCATTAGGAGCGGAATACTGCCGCGTTCGAGTCGGCCCCAGCATGACGGCACATCCCAGGCCGCCGTACCGCGTCAGTTCCGTTCGCTTCTGTATCGCGAGATCACACACGCGCACCGAGTCGCGGCCGCTCAAGCATGACGTCATCACTCGACTCCGTACCGCGAGATCACGCCATCGTGATCACCGTCCGTCCCGACTCCGCTCCGCGCCACCGATGCCCCCCCCCCCCCCACACCTCCCCCTCACCGCCGCCCTGGCCTGGGCGGTGGCATGCGCACCCCTGCTGCAGACACATCGCCGACGTGCGGCACGCCCGGCCAGCCGGCGCGCCCGTGCAGCCGGCGGCGCCGGCGGCGCTGACCGGCGCGGGCGGCCGCGTGCCTCGCCGCCGGACCGTCTGTCACCCAGCGCCGCTTGCCGGCCGCTACAAGGTGAACGGCGAGTGAGCAGCGCCCCCGGCAAATAGTTTTTGCTCGGCAGTGCGGGCTCAAGACAACAAGGCCGGCCCGGACGCGGCCGCGCTCCGACATGTAGGTACCACCGGGAGGGGCGGAGCGGGGTGCCGGCCCGTGAGCCACCCATTGACGGTGAACCGCACCGCATGCTAGAGGGGTGTGGGCCCGACCCTGTCATTTGGCGACAAAGGAATGCAGGCGAGGCTTTGAAACACCACGCGCTGCGGGGTCTTTCTCGCCTGTATGTCCTGGACAGTTAAATGTGCGGCACTTGACGCCCTCGTGGTCCGCACAAGTCTATTCGCCGAGGGAGGTTGATGGCAAGCCATTCAAACAGACAGGCTCGCCCCGAAACGCGCCTCAGATGTAGCCGTAGGCTCACCAGATACGTCCGTGCACCGCGCAGTTATTGACTCCGGCTTTCAGGCCACGGTGAACTCCACGGACCAACCGTGCAGGCGACTCGACAAGGACTGCAGAGAGCGTCAACGCAAGAGTGAGTACGCCAAAGGTGGGAGTTGTACGGGCGGGAGGTCGTCCGTCATCGGCGCTGGACGTATCACTCTCATCTCAGGTGTCTGCACAGACAACACGGCGACGCATGACTGCACAGCATGCATGCGGCGCCTGATGCATTGCCAGCGAGCTGGCGTGTTCGCCGGCCGGCTCTCCCGAGATGGAGCGATTGGCTCTGAGCCGCGACAGCGGCGCTGGACAGGGCCGCGACAGCGACGCTGGACAGAGCTGCGACAGCGACGCTGGACAGGGTCGCGACAGCGACGCTGGACTGAGCCGCGACAGCGACACTGGACAGGGTCGCGACAGCGACGCTGGACAGGGTCGCGACAGCGACGCTGGACAGGGCCGCGACAGCGACGCTGGACGGGGCCGGGATAGCGACGCTGGACAGAGCCACGACAGCGACGCTGGACTGAGCCGCGACAGCGACGCAGGACAGGGCGACGCTGGACAGGGCCGCGACAGCGACGCTGGACAGAGCCGCGACAGCGAAGCTGGACTGAGCCGCGACAGCGACGCTGGACAGGGCGACGCTGGAGAGGACGACGCTGGACAAGGCGACGCTAGACAGAGCCGCGACACAGACTCTGGCAAAACCTGGACCTAGTGTCGATGAGCTATTAGGCTATTCTATGTGCCTAATATATATATATATATATATATATATATATATATATATATAGGTGGGGCATATTAGGCTATTAGGCTATTATTATATGACCTAGAGCTATTAGGACCATCCACAGCGTAGGCGTGCGCGCGTTTCAGCACCATGTGGAGGATAATGCTGACATGCATCAACGTTGCCATCGGTGGTTGTTTTCGAATCAATAAAATGGATGCGTTTCGTGTTGCGATCGCAAGAGGACGACTAAACATTTGAATACAAGGTGTCGTGCTACTGTAGATATCTTCATCAAGATTTTGAGCGATATGAACACACTTGACCTAGCTGCATAGGCAGCTAAAAAGCCAGCACTTGGCCATGCTGCACTGGCCGTTGTCATAAGGGTGCAACCTCGTTCCCCCATCCCTCCTTTGGTTGGCAAAAAAATCAAGAAATGTGTTTATCAGCCCCAAACTTCTTTTCAGAGTTTTGCCGGGTGCGGAGTGTGTTCTGCTCCTGGCATTTGGGAGATGGACAGTGCCGCAGACGTGACGGCGCCTACCTTTGGCGATGTCGTCGATCTTGGGACGGCGCCTACCTTTGGCGATGTCGTCGATCTTGGGACGTCGCCTACCTTTGGCGATGTCGTCGATCTTGGGACGTAGCCTACCTTTGGCGATGTCGTCGATCTTGGGACGTATGCCCTCGTCGGCTCCACCGATGACGGAGAAGCCGAACCGCTTGCCGTCCTCGGCCATGGAAATCTCGACTTGGTGCGTGTCCTGAAGAAGGCGACGTCATGTTACCGGTGCCCTCACGCCAGCACATCAAGATTATGCTGAAAGAGTTGCCGAGTTTCCAACTTCTCTGCCGTAGTTGCCGAGACCTGCTATAAATCCTTAAAACCGCCCTTAAACTGGTTCAGCTACGCTTCGCGTCTGAGCTGTGTGGTCAGCCGTAAGCCAACACGCAATTGCTTACGTGATTACCCATTCCCATCTGTCGTCTGTCAAAAAGCGCTGACCCCGTGTCATTTCGATATTGGGTCGTCAAAATCTGGGCTTTGTTTCGGCTTGTCCCGTGAAGTTTTTGCGAAGACAGCAAGCAAACCTTGTCTACGCCAAGTGAGTGGAGATGCTTTATTTGTCCACACCGCAATGACGCGGAAAAATCACGTCTGATTAAACAGATCGTATGCAAGTGCCTTTTTAATAAAAAGGCAAAGCTCCCAAGAAATCTGGCGCCTTGCTGCTGAGAAGTGCAAAAGCTTCGCTTAGTGAACGCAAACACATAACTCCCAAAATTGTCGCAGCCAAATGCCAGACAACTGCGCATGGTCTCTGAAAAGACAGACGATCGGAGCACCAGACCGGCAATTACGTGGGAACCTACCACTCTCCGCAGTTTTTATGCTCCACACTGGCCATGTGGGAACATGCATTCTGGTATAACTTGCCCAGGCAGTTCGCAAAGGTAACGTCCGAGGCAAATCCACGGAAAAGTTACGAAAAGACACCGCGGTGGACCAACGTTGGCAGTCGAAGGAACAGGGACATCATCATATAGGGGAGAAAACTCACAACCGACACGCCACCCGATTCGGCACGGACGTGATATCTCACTCGAGTACAGTGTCCGAGCGGACACCGTATCCTACGCGGACACCGTGTCCGGGCGGACATTGTCTGCGGGCCTCCACAGCGCACCCGGCCGTACCAGGAAACGGCATTCGTTACGGTCGGGTTCCGCTGGGTCAAAAGCCAAGAGGCCATTCGGTGATAACGAATGGAGCCGGCTCGGTAGGCAGACACGCAAGCCACTCCCATACGCAGCATCGCTGGCCGGCCGAGTCGGCCACAGAAGCTGTACAGTTAGACGCCGCTGTGGGGCTCCCGAGCGGCTGGGGTGAATAAATGGGACTTGATGAGCGCTCTGGGCCAGATTACGGTGATTAGTTGGCGCTGGTTGACTCAGAATTAAACTGGCCACTAATTTCTGTCATAAACCTAATGCATATACATCAGAAATAAAGACGATGCGTTGAATAGGTTTTGATGGCTTCAGGACTTCCACTGTATTGGAGTTTTCCTGGTTTTCGTCGCATGCCTGTGGACCATTGCAAAGGTCGTGTACGGCCCAGCCACATAATGGGTGGTCGAGTTCTGTGACGTCATCTCACTGGCACGCTCGATGACCGCCGACTTCTCCAGAACGCCTCGGGGCCCGGTACCCGTCGGAACCTCCAACTCTCCCCGAGCCCCAGACCCTTGCGGTGCCAGCACACAGCAGGGGGGTCTCTCCGACCGTCACAGCATGGCCTCCTCATCAGGCGTCACTTCGGCCGTATTAGCGGTACCGTCTGCATCACCGACCGAGCCGTGTCGGAAGCCCCGGGACCTCCGGCGTGTCTGATCTGCTGGCGACTTCGGGCGTCACGGGCCACGGCCGTCACGAGACCACTCGACCTTCAGCAGGGCCTTGCACGCATCCGAATCGACCACAATCTGTCTTTTGTCCGGAGTTCAGTGGTGGGTCATGATCTTGTCCGAGTTCTAGGCACCGTTGCCCTTGTATGCGCAGCTGTATTAATGCAACACTAAAAGTAAGTATTACCGACGGAACACAAACTCGGGGATGCAGAGGTGGATAATGTAGCGTCCAACGATTGCGATTGTGAGCGTGGATTACTCGTCATAATTCGTGTAATCAGCCGCCGAGGCACATGCCGCTCAGTTCCGGCTATTTCCTGTCCGGCTTGGCTTTGCGAATGCTGGACAGTGGTTCCCAGAGTTGGCGACCGCAGTCTGGGTGGTGGCGATGACCCCGACCAGAGCCACAGCCGGCCCGGGGTCGCAGGTCAAAATTCAGCTCCCACCGCTCCCGCCGTATCAAACACGGAGTGGCGAAACGAAACGGCGGCGCGCTGCGAGCTACCGACAGGTCAGTATGGTAGCTGGTTGTACGCTCTCGCGAGCATTTCATCTCGTACTATCCAACGCAGTTGCTATTCTCAGCCTCGCGCGTATCGAGGGTTCGAGCCCGGTTTGTGGGACTGCGTGTCGTAAGCAATACGCATCGGTGAGTTCAACCAAAAAACAGAACGTGGCGCAATCAAAAGCTTAAAGATCGCGTCACGCCTCGGCTTGCCTGCGTTGTTCCGCCCAGCCGTACCGTGCAGAGTCGCCTGCAATTTATGTTTTAGTCAATCTAGTCTGAGCATATCGATTGGATGGATTTCTGGCGTCAGAGCCTCTGCTAGGCAGTGCTTGTTGAATAAATCCTGACCACATCGCCAAACAGTGCGGACCATGCAAGCTTCAGAAGGCCGTAAACAGCTCCGCGTGTAAATAGCTATTTCCCAGACACCGCAATAATGATCCGAGCGGTGGTCATTCCATCGAGAAGCGGCGGCTCGGGTGGGCGGGTCACGCTGCGCATCCAACACGGCCACAGGGTGATAGAGCAGATATTCCGGCTTGTTTATCATCGGGAAGTCGATCAGGGTCTTGCCAAACCACTGCCGATGTGGTGGGCCTGCCCGAGTACATAACACAGCTTCAGCTGGTCTGCTGACGGAGCCAATGGCCGGAGCAAGGAAATCGGCGCTTTAGCTAAGTACTAGCCTCGCCTGGCTGGTGCTATTGAACCCACGCTGGCCTTCACGCCAGATGATAGCTGATGAAGTAACACTGGACCAGGCCGACCCATGGTCGACTCCGGTAGACTTCGCTCTCTGTGACGCAAACTGGCGCATCCCAGCACGACGCCATTAGTCCGGGTGGCAAAGGTCACGTTTCGGGCAAATACGCCTCTCGGGTCACGTATGGCTAACGATCCGACATCAGTGAAGGCACTGAATTTGATTGGGATACTGGGAAACTGGGTGATGAATAACATTTGTGAGGGATGTGCTTATTCTCTCGGAATACGTTGCCTGGGCAGAGGATTGATGCCAATGGGCTAAAACCGATGCATGGAAAACGTGTAACAATCTTTCTAAACGCAACGAGTGTTTGTTGCGCTACCGTCGAACTCAGCACCCGGTCGTGAAATCCCGGGTCAGTGGTCGAATTTGGCGGCGAAAGCTAGCCGGGCCGCATTGTTGGCACGCTCCGTTCTGCCCTCTGACGTCACCCGACTTTTAGCGCGGCCGCTGCCACCGGTCGCAGGCCATGCTGGTCAAGTCAGGGCATCCCGTCAGTAGCGAGCGGCGAAATCGAAAGCCTCGCTCAGCCCAACCCACCTCTCCACGGGCGAGTACATCGTAAGCCAGACGCTCCGTTAACTGAGCTGGGCTGTCAGGACGGATTTTTGCCTGATGCGTGTTCTTACTGTTCCTTTTCTACGGCTACGCGACGTTTGGCGTCTCTACGTCGCACTCTCACATCGCTACCGCATCGGAGTGTATTTTGGAAAGCTTTAGGGATGGCTGAATTGGATCCCCACTCAAACGCAAGTGAACTTCACATCCACCACTGCTTCAACTTAAACGTTTTATGCACAGCTCATATTGCCAGTCGCAGAGTAATTTAGTGAACCGACAGCTTTTGATATGTTTGTTTCTATGCTGCCATGCGAGAGGTCCATTTAATAATTCCTACGCAAGACAGACATGCTGTTCTTAATAAAGCAGTTTCAATCTTCCCTCAGTGCAGCTCTATCCGCTCTGAAGGCCGTGGCGAACATCACAAAATAATGGCGGCACCACCAACGCTTCCGTAGAACCCAGCGGTGTACACTAGTCATAAAGTCAACCGGCTTTGTGGTCTGGACCCGTCAGTTTGTGCTTAAACAAAGGTGGTCTGCGCAATATTAGCATAATTGTACAAGCCTGGTAATTATGCAGAAGAATTAGCTGTCATTTACTAACGAGTTTGGTCTGGGGTTAGATCGTGTTTAAAGTACTACCTCACCCCATACCAAACAGACAATGACTGATGGGAAGTTTTCACAACTGTTTCGCAGTGCATCGAAGTGCGTGGGTTTCCGCGGACAACCTGCGACCAGACGAATATCGTGCACGCTAGCGGCACGTTCGATGTTTTGTGTTTTTTTGTTCGCCGATATGACGTCTAGTGGGAAAGTCTACCGGTAAAGGGCCTCCGTTCAAGAGGCTTCTACCCGGTTTGTAACCGCTTACCTTGCGTTCCTAAAAAGGCAGATGCTTTTTGACGTTCCACAAACAAATGATAATCGTTCCAGGCTCTGTACCGGATAGTGTGCACCACTAGTCCTCTTCCGTTCCGCGCTTGAATGCAAGCTTTGATCTTTAAGGCTGTCCAGCTCAGTGCAAATGTAAGGCATATCAGCTAGTTAGTCATGAAATAAGTGTCAATGACCGCCTTACAATATTCACAATTTTGCTATGGTGATCTTGTAGCCTGTGGTATTTCAGCGTTGTCGAATTGTTCTTTTTTAAAACGAGCTCGTTTTTACTGTGACACTTTGTGCATAGTTTATCGCATGTGGATATAGAAGCATTTGTGTTACTGTTTACTCCGATTTTGGCGGTGTCTGTCTGTTTTGGGTTTTGTATGCATCATAGGCTCAACCTGAAAATTTATGCCAAAAAGTATTACGAGCTGTTCAAGAACTCTCAACATTGCGAGGTCATAACACATGACTGATTTTGTTTCTTGTCGGAGGCACCCTATGTTTCATTTTGTGCCGCAACCAACGGAGCAAATGTTATCTGTACAGAAATCTTGATATGATCTTTTTGCCTACCGCATCTGCAACTAAACAGACACAGAATACGACGACCAGAATGAGACGTTTGTGACGCCTCATTCCGTCGACTAACCCACTTCCGGACTGCAAAGCGTAATGACGCTGCGAGCGATGACTCTCGACCAGCCCATTCTGAAGCTTCTGACCTTTGCCATAACAGCTGGAGGCGTCCGTTTCCAGCAGCGCCGTTTGAGACTGCACCTCTGACAGCTCTCCGAGAACGCGGAAGTTTCAGCTCTAACGCGACGGGCGTTATACCGTCCAGAGCCGTGCGTCATGTGTTCGGTTCGAGACAGTGCAGCTCCGTGACCGCTCGGATCGGGCTGCGACGCGTCGCAGCCTGTTTATGTTTGGCGGACTTTTAACTCTCAAGCGTTCGCTGAGCCAGGCGAGCCGTGATTAACTTTCCAGAGTCCCGTCGGTGTCAGGGGGTGCGTCTGGCCACTAGATCACCGTCTAACATTAGCAGGTTTGGGTGTAGTGCTTTGGCGATGTTCGCATGTGTTGAGCACTGGTGCAGTGCTTTGGCGATGTCCGCATGTGTTGAGCACTGGTGCAGTGCTTTGGCGATGTTCGCATGTGTTGAGCACTGGTGCAGTGCTTTGGTGATGTTCGCATGTGTTGAGCACTGGTGCAGTGCTTTGGCGATGTTCGCATGTGTTGAGCACTGGTGCAGTGCTTTGGTGATGTTCGCATGTATTGAGCACTGGTGCAGTGCTTTGGTGATGTTCGCATGTATTGAGAACTGGTGCAGTGCTTTGGCGGTGCTCGCATGTATTGAGCACTGGTGCAGTGCTTTGGTGATGTTCGCATGTATTGAGCACTGGTGCAGTGCTTTGGTGATGTTCGCATGTGTTGAGCACTGGTGCAGTGCTTTGGTGATGTTTGCATGTGTTGAGCACTGGTGCAGTGCTTTGGTGATGCTCGCATGTATTGAGCACTGGTGCAGTGCTTTGGTGATGTTCGCATGTATTGAGCACTGGTGCAGTGCTTTGGTGATGTTCGCATGTATTGAGCACTGGTGCAGTGCTTTGGTGATGTTCGCATGTGTTGAGCACTGGTGCAGTGCTTTGGTGATGTTCGCATGTATTGAGCACTGGTGCAGTGCTTTGGTGATGTTCGCATGTACTGAGCACTGGTGCAGTGCTTTGGTGATGTTCGCATGTGTTGAGCACTGGTGCAGTGCTTTGGTGATGTTCGCATGTATTGAGCACTGGTGCAGTGCTTTGGTGATGTTCGCATGTATTGAGCACTGGTGCAGTGCTTTGGTGATGTTCACATGTATTGAGCACTGGTGCAGTGCTTTGGTGATGTTCGCATGTATTGAGCACTGGTGCAGTGCTTTGGTGATGTTCGCATGTATTGAGCACTGGTGCAGTGCTTTGGTGATGTTCGCATGTATTGAGCACTGGTGCAGTGCTTTGGTGATGTTCGCATGTGTTCAGCACTGGTGCAGTGCTTTGGTGATGTTCGCATGTATTGAGCACTGGTGCAGTGCTTTGGTGATGTTCGCATGTGTTGAGCACTGGTGCAGTGTTTTGGTGATGTTCGCATGTATTGAGCACTGGTGCAGTGCTTTGGTGATGTTCGCATGTATTGAGCACTGGTGCAGTGCTTTGGTGATGTTCGCATGTGTTCAGCACTGGTGCAGTGCTTTGGTGATGTTCGCATGTATTGAGCACTGCAATATATTCGGGTCCGGACTGGCCATAAGCGTTCCCGCAACGATTGGACTGGCTGGATTAGGCAGTACGAAGAACAATCAAACTCATCGCGACTTGGATAGTGTTACGTTCATAGCCAACGGACGCTCATGACATTGAAATGATAGATTTTTGTTCCTGGCAGTTCAATGCAAGCATCGTCTTCGCATCGGTTGTACTTTGTTTTTTTTGTACTGCAATTGGCAACTTAGTCCAAAGCAGCCCACGTTCTTGACGCAGTCTTTTGACAAATTCAGATCTTCATCAATCCAACAAAAACGGCCTTCTCCTTATTCAGTTCCCCGCCGCTGCCGCCGCTCACCTGAGCTATAGTGCCCGGTGAGCGTACTGGGGATTACGCAGAACCGTCCAGGATTACAGCCAATGGTCGGCGTCAAGTGACAGCTTGAGCTCAATTGCGGCCGACGTTATTCCACGACTGGACTGGCCTCTGAGGGCCGTATCCCCAATGGTTCAATGTATAATAATACATAATAATAGTCTATGCCAGGCAGCTAAATGGATATCCCAGTCAATCGTTAGCTGATGTTGTCGCTACCAGACAAGCAGCTATTTAGTGGTAGCAGTCCTGTATGACGATTGTTGGCGTGTAAGAAGATCTGGAGCGACTTTGAGAAAGTGGGGGCGAAACCGGCTTTGCGCACTGCTGGTCGAAGGAAGTCGCACAACATGCAATGGTGTGGCTTACAATTACCACGCTGCACCAGCAAGACACGAATGTTATTTGCTTCCGTGTTTTCTGGCAAGTCCAAAATTTGTGTTCCGTTTGCGCCCATGTACCGGTAATAACGCCATTATCGACCTGGATTGATCGGGACGAATCGGTTAAGACATTGTTAATAGCTTTATTCCTCGTGGAATAAACAGCATAATGGAGAGATAGATGCGGTACCCGTTTCCATAAAGGCATGGAGCCGAAATATAGTATATATATATATATATATATATATATATATATATATATATATATATATACATTCTCCTGTTTCTTCACGAGGAATAAGGCTATTAACACTGTCTCATCTGTACGGACAGTGTTCCTCGCCAAGGCACTTAAGAACTTGCGAGAGGAATCAGTAAGTTTACAAGATAATGGTTATGAGGCTTACCTGGCTCTTGGCAGGATTTTGTAAAGCACCGGTAGTCAGCTGCTAAGCCCAAAGCTTCTACCGTGACGTTTATCCCTTGCTTCTTTGAGATAAACGTCGTAATTCTTTAAGAACTTGTACATGCCTTCGTATCGAACATGTCGTCGGCTGCTGGGCGGCGCAACACGCCAATGTCGTCCCAACAACGCTTTAAAAAGGTCGTCTGTCCATACGTTGGGACGGGCGGGCCTTACAGGCGCTTCCGTTAGGCGTGGATATACTGATGATAACCAGCCGTGCTTCACCCGAATCCTCTGCCAGCGATTGGATGAGCTTGTGCGACCTTTCCCCGCCCACATCCACAGAAATCGCGGCGACCGCACCTGTTTGCCGCCCCACTTGCGACAAGCAAACAGTAACGCTTTCCGCCAGCGACGGTCAGCAGAGGCAGGAAAAAACAGATGAGTGTGACATTGTTTAACCTGATAGAGCATGTCTACTGTACAAGCTGCTGCAAGATGAGGCGGGGAGTCCTCTGGCGCGCCAAACATGAAATCGGCAAGGAGTTCGCCGTCCAAATATTATGACATGAGACGTAAGGAGCGCGGCCGGCAAAGGTTTAGCAGTCATATAATCATCAAAAATTAAAAATACATTTGAGTTGATTTCATACGATGGTCCAAAATACTCGCACGCACTTAAGCAAAACTTGCAATATACCAACTGAAAAAATAATTGACAGCTCCGCTATAGCACGCGGAACTGCATTTCTGCTTCGCGCTAGATCAGCACACATTTGTTTCGAACTTTGTGCTAAAAAATTGCATTCTGATGTGTTCTAAATCATCGTGTTGTGCATTGCGTCCACAATCGTACGTTCATCGCCATTCACCAGCGGTTAAAAGCCAGAGGTTGTCATGGTGATCACGCGATATTGCAGCCAATATGTGTGCAGCTTCTTCTCACAAGTAATTTCATCCCATCCATCCTGTCCATAAGCGCTCTGGCTGCTGCGAATTCATGTTGGCGAACCATGCGAGCACACTAAATTTGGTACATTCTCAACGACACCTATCATTATTGACTGACAATCACGTATGGTTGATAATGCTGAGTCCCGCTCAGGTTCCCACCAACGCAGCACGGGTGCCGTACGGGGGTGAGCTGCTGGCGTCAGCATGCGTCATCCCTAGGTAAGCCTCCCTTGGCCTCAGGACGTACGGTGGTGAGCTGCTGGCGTCAGCATGCGTCATCGCTAGGTAAGCTTCCCTCGGCCTCAGGACGTACGGTGGTGAGCTGCTGGCGTCAGCATGCGTCATCCCTAGGCAAGCCTCCCTCGGCCTCAGGACGTACGGGGGTGAGCTGCTGGCGTCAGCATGCATCATCCCTAGGTAAGCCTCCCTCGGCCTCAGGACGTACGGTGGTGAGCTGCTGGCGTCAGCATGCGTTATCCCTAGGTAAGCCTCCCTCGGCCTCAGGACGCACGGGGGTGAGCTGCTGGCGTCAGCATGCGTCATCGCTAGCTCAGCCTCCCTCGGCCTCAGGACGTACGGTGGTGAGCTGCTGGCGTCAGCATGCGTCATCGCTAGCTCAGCCTCCCTCGGCCTCAGGACGTACGGTGGTGAGCTGCTGGCGTCAGCATGCGTCATCGCTAGCTCAGCCTCCCTCGGCCTCAGGACGTACGGTGGTGAGCTGCTGGCGTCAGCATGCGTCATCGCTAGCTCAGCCTCCCTCGGCCTCAGGACGTACGGTGGTGAGCTGCTGGCGTCAGCATGCGTCATCCCTAGGTAAGCCTCCCTCGGCCTCAGGACGTACGGTGGTGAGCTGCTGGCGTCAGCATGCGTCACCCCCAGCTCAGCCTCCCTCGGCCTCAGGACGTACGGTGGTGAGCTGCTGGCGTCAGCATGCGTCATCCCTAGGTAAGCCTCCCTCGGCCTCAGGACGTACGGTGGTGAGCTGCTGGCGTCAGCATGCGTCATCCCTAGGTAAGCCTCCCTCGGCCTCAGGACGCACGGGGGTGAGCTGCTGGCGTCAGCATGCGTCATCCCTAGGTAAGCCTCCCTTGGCCTCAGGACGTACGGTGGTGAGCTGCTGGCGTCAGCATGCGTCATCGCTAGGTAAGCTTCCCTCGGCCTCAGGACGTACGGTGGTGAGCTGCTGGCGTCAGCATGCGTCATCCCTAGGTAAGCCTCCCTGGGCCTCAGGACGTACGGCGCATCCGGTGCGCATTTTTAGCATCAGCGATTCTGAGCACGATCAGCCGAGGCCAACAACTCGGCTTTTGTTCGAAGACGATCACACCCACGAAAATGATCATGGGCAGAACACGACGCTCCCATACCATAACCGTCCTGGGAATCCGGCCGCTGTATGAGCCATATCGCACCGATTTCAAAACATCTGAGATAAGCTGCAATATTTCTTAAGCCGTGGTTGAAAGATGACCGTGACCACGTAAATTTCACAGATTTAGGATGCATGAGTTGGAACTTCACAACAAAAATTGTTTAGTCGCTATCGCGTAGCCCCGAAACCGGAAGATCACAACTAACGCCTCGTGCAACAACACAACTTGCATTCAGACTCCAGGAATACCAGCGCACGAGGAAAGCTTGCAGGTACTCACATATTTCTGCTCGTCGTCGCGCTCCGTCGGAAGCGACGCACCGGCTGACGACCCCGACGACTCCGACAAGGTGCGCAGGGACGCACTGTCGCCCTCGCTGGCCGGGCGCGAGGAGCGGACCAGAGCCGCTGGCGAGTCGGCCTCTGCATGCTGTGGCGGCGTGCTTCCTCCCCTGGACGTGGCTCCCTCGCTGCTGGCCGTGGCCGAAGATCTCGACAGGGGACGCATCGGCGGCGTGTCTCTGTCCCTGGGCGCGGCCCCCTCGCTGCTGGGCGTGGCCGAAGACCTCGACAGGGGACGCATCGGCGGCGTGTCTCCGTCCCTGGGCGCGGCCCCCTCGCTGCTGGGCGTGGCCGAGGAGCTCGACAGGGACCGCATCGGAGGCGTGTCCCCACCACTGGGCGTCGATCCATCGCTGGCCGCAGCCGAGGAGCGCGACAGCGGCCGTGTCGGCGGCGTGGCTGCCCCGCTGGCCGCCGCCTCGTTGTGGGTCCCCGACGTCGCCGACGTGCGCGAGCCCGGCCTCGGCGCGGGCCCGTCGCCAGCAGCGGCCGACGCGCGCGACAGCGGCCGCAGCGGCGCGTCCTTGCCGCTGAGGCGCGGCGATGAGCGGGAGAGCGGGCGCGGGCCGCGCTCGGCCGGCCGCGGCGGGTCGGCGCTCTCGCTCGGCCCCAGCCCGCCCGGCCCCAGCCCGCTAGGGCCGTGCGACGCCGGCTCCCCGGGCGAGATCTCCACCAGCGAGTGCGAGTGGCTGTGCACTATGCGGATGGGCGTGTCGACGACGAGGCTGCGCGAGTGGGCGTGGCGCGGCGGCGCCGGCGGCGGCTCGATGACCAGCGAGCGCGAGTGGGCGTGCCGGCTCCGCTGCGCCGCCAGCCCGCTCAGATGCGAGTCCGAGCGGCCGTGGAACGTCGAGAAGGTGGCGATCTGGCGCGAATCCCAGTCGTCCGGCTGCAACGCACACAACAGGGCGTTACAGGCGTAAAGGGTGAGGAGTGCTTGCGCGCGTATGCACACACACAAGTACGCACACATGCCAGCAGCAAGGCACTCACACAAGAATACGCACATACGCACGCACATGCGCACGCAAAAACCACTTTAAACGCAGACGCACGCACATACGCACGCACGCACGACGGTGGAACAGATTGGCTGGGTGGCAGCAGCGGCACGGGAGGCGCCTCTGGCGGCTTCACGGCGCTCCGTCAGCTACGACCTTCACCCGGCGCTCGGCCAGGCCCCGTCTGCCGGCTCTCGGCTGGCCCGCCGGGCACACTCGACTCCTCGCGCGACGCGTGAAGGTGGCGCTTTGTGTGCGAAAACCTCGCCCGCGCCGCGAGAGGTGACAATGGTGACAGACCGGCGGATGGTGAATCGCTGATGAACTGGTGGCGCCAGGCGGGCAGGGGAGCGGGAGCGAGAGCGAGAGCGCCGGGCGGCAGCGGGAGCGAGAGCGGCAGCACCGGGCGGCAGCAACAGCGGCAGCGGCAGGGGATCGGGAGCGCCGGGCGAGAGCGGGAGCGGGAGCGAAGGCAGCAGTACCGGGCGGGAGCGGAAGCGGGAGCGCCGGGCGGCAGCGGGAGCGGGGGCGCCGGGCGGGAGCAGGAGCGAGAGCGGGAGCACCGGGCGGCAGCGGCAGCGGCAGCGGCAGGGGCAGGGGATCGGGAGCACCGGGCGAGAGCGGGAGCGGAAGCGGGAGCGAAGGCGGGAGTACCGGACGGGAGCGGGAGCGGGAGCGGAAACGCCGGGCGGGAACGGGAGCGGGAGTACCAGGCGGGAGCGGCAGCTGCTGCGCCGCAGCCGCCGTGTCAGCGCCGCGTCACCGAGAACAGCTGCACGACACACGTTCAGGCCAACAGCCCGTCCGCCGGAAGCTGCAGCTCCCCGTGCCAACGGCTTTGGCACGACGGAGTGAAATCGAAGCCAGATGCATTCGCAAGCCACGTTCCAGCTCGATCAGATCGAGTTCGGTCTGCAAAAGATAGTGCCCGGCTCGCGTCCCATTGCAACGCCTGCAGTTGAGGCTCGGTCGGGTGTGTTAAGATCGCGGATCGCGTGCGACTGCAGGCGCTGAAGGGCGGTTATCTCCTCGACCGGCACCGACGCGCGAGCAGCTGGCAACAGCTTCTGCGGTCATGTCCCACCTGAACAGTCAGTCAGTCAAAAGTAACCGCCTCGTCGTAGCCGAATGGCAAAAACAGTCATATCTCCAATAACCGCAGCATAGGGAACTGACTTCCGTCTTTAGGGCATACAGTGCGTGTATCAGCGCCAGGGAAAGACGGACAGCTGCGCAGAGTTGCACTGTGAGCGACGGGCAGTATCACAACCGGGAGCACGCCCGGGGGAGTTCCAAACCCGGGCAGTATCAGAACCGGGAGCACGTCCGGGGAAGTTCCAAACCCGGGCAGTATCACAACCGGGAGTACGCCCGGGGGAGTTCCAAACCCGGGCGCGTGAGCGGCGGGCAGTATCACAACCGGGAGCACACCCGGGGAGTTTCAAACCCGGGCAGTATCACAACCGGGAGCACGCCCGGGGGGAGTTCCAAACCCGGGCAGTATCACAACCGGGAGCACGCGCGGGAGAGTTCCAAACCCGGGCAGTATCACAACCAGGAGCACGCCCTGGGGAGTTCCAAACCCGGGCAGTATCACGACCGGGAGCACACCCGGGTGAGTTCCAAACCCGGGCGCGTGAGCGGCGGGCAGTATCACAACCGGGAGCACACCCGGGGGAGTTTCAAACCCGGGCAGTATCACAACCAGGAGCACGCCCTGGGGAGTTCCAAACCCGGGCAGTATCACAACCGGGAGCACGCGCGGGAGAGTTCCAAACCCGGCAGTATCACAACCAGGAGCACGCCCTGGGGAGTTCCAAACCCGGGCAGTATCACGACCGGGAGCACACCCGGGGGAGTTCCAAATCCGGGCGCGTGAGCGGCGGGCAGCATCACAACCGGGAGCACACCCGGGGGAGTTTCAAACCCGGGCAGTATCACAACCAGGAGCACGCCCTGGGGAGTTCCAAACCCGGGCAGTATCACGACCGGGAGCACACCCGGCGGAGTTCCAAACTCGGGCGCGACATCGTCTTCCCTCTTGGAATGTTCAATCAGTGACTGCATACCAACCTTGTGATATGCAGATGTCGGTAAAAGCTCTCTAGCGCTCCACCTTTCTCGCCCCCGCTTGACAACAGCGTGGTGTTCCTGGGGCTAGACGGTCGGCCGGGGGGCTCCAGCTCAGTGGGCCCCTGGGGCCAGACGGTCGGCCGGGGGCTCCAGGTCAAGTGAGCCGCGCCGCTCAGCACCGAGATCGGGGTGCCTTCGTGTCACAAGATCCGACGCATGATTTGTGACTCGTGCCAGGGAAGACGCTCGTAATTGTAGACGCCTCGCAGGAAAGGCTTTCATCGGGGGCGTGGTCTCCTGCACGAGGCCGGGGGTCACGTGGGGTGACGCGCCAGGAATTGACGCTCGCCTGGCTAGGCCTGCTGTGTTGGTACCTACTTAGAATTCGGAAAGTGGGGAAGCTGTTTGGTTTCCGGGTGAAAGGGCGAATTATGACGCGGAACAAAAACAGCGCCAGATACAATGCTCCGACCGTTACGCGATGGATGGAGCGTAAGACTTGCAGGCAGCCAATGTGGATAGTAGCCGTAACAGCGAATGTGGATAGTAGCCGTCATTGCTGAAGCTGGTAACTACGATCGAACTGTCGCAGTCGGAGCTCCTATCCGCATGAACACAAAGCGTGACGCCGGTCACAAACAACCTTAGATTTCATGAGCATCCCAGCGCCGCAGACCCTGTTCCGGCACAACGCTGGTGAATTGAACATTGCACGGTGCGCCATTTCCAGCTGATAAGCGGCGTCTCCTAGTTGGACTCGACAACATGCCGCACAAATACTCAACCTCGCATTTGAACACTAGGCAGACACCAAAGCTCCAGCGTATGGAATAGTTATACACTTAACGCACCGTCAGGAAACAGGAAGCCGAGCCATGAAGCTGAAGTGTGTGTGTGTGTGTGTGTGTGTGTGTGTGTGTGTGTGTGTGTGTGTGTGTGTGTGTGTGTGTGTGTGTGTGTGTGTGTGTGTGTGTGTGTGTGTGTGTGTGTGTGTGTGATTGGGGCTTTACGACGCACTCACCTGCTGAGGCTATATGGCGTCGCCTGTCTCTCACCATGGCAGGAAGGGCAGACACCGCGGGGAATCGAACCCCGTACCTCTGGTTTCCCAGACGCGCAGTGGTTAACGCAGGCGTGTTAACCACTACACTACCGGCACCCCCGAAGCTGAAGTGCATGCATGCATGAATCAACACAAATGTGAACGGACGTGATTGAGGAATGTGTACCTTTTAAACTGGGCTGTGACGGGGAAAATCTTTCTAGCGTGCACATAATATGATATGGGAATTTGCAAGGTTCAATGGAAAAAACTGGCATGGACGCATCCATCTACTACAAAGAGTTGTAAGGACGTATCTTTGTATTACATATGCGCGTGTGGCCGTAGTTAATGTTGCAGGAGGTGTGAACATCATCCTTGTACAACTCTTTCATTCATTGACATTAGCGACCTCTTATTTGCGTCGGCGTATGGAATACAACATTGAAATATGTGCCGGCGTACGAAACTAAGCACACGCATGAATGTAGCATTACATATCTAGATCTTAATGAAATAAACATCAACGCAATCATTGCCGACCGCCAGATCCCCGAATTCCAGAATGTTTCTGCCGATGTCCGCTGTTCTAAAGCCTTCATAGCTCGAGGGCATACACACGGGTCGCGAACATCACCAATATCACGTGCGTCACTGGGTGAATTACCCTCCGGTACCAATGAAACGGCCGTATGTCCCCGACAAACGCACTAAGCTATCGTCATGGGCACCCATGTTAGCTTTGCCAGCATGCTGCGGACAGAACAGGCGGTGGGCAGCGCCATCTGGCTTCATGCCGGCAGGTAGTGTGCTCCGCATTTGGGAAACCACTTCCGTAGCCAGGTGATGGCGAGACAACAGCCTCTGTTTATGCAGATGCCGCTGTAGTCCACGTCAAACATGCTGCATAAGCGGACCTGGAAAATAATCTGTACCGTTGAGGAGCTGAAAAAAACTCATGGAGATGGAGCCTTCACCCGAAACAAGTATCTCCCATGACACCATATGAACCCCATGTGCTGATTCAACAGCACTTAGTGCACAACTGGCACTATCACTGCTACGTTTCGATCCCTTCGACCAACTTCATCGCCGCTCGACACTGACGCAAAAAATCGCCAGCTAAGCCGTCGCCCGGTCACCATCAGTAAATCAGCACGTGAACACAGCCAAACATCGCCCGCGTGCGCCGCCGCCGCCGCCGCCCCTCCATTTGTGAGCGGCTCGGCACCTCAGCGCGTGGGCCGGCGGCGGCCGCCCTCCAGCCTGAGCCCAGGCGCCGTCAGGGTTCAGTAGCCTTTCGCCGGCGCGGCGAACCATCAGCGGGGCGCCCGAGGCGACGCGGCAGAGGCCGGCTCGCGCAGCCGGGAAATGCTGCGGTCGCGAGGGGTGTGGACGGGTGGGGATCTGGTGAGGCCGCGCGGGAGCCTGCTGTGGACAGGAGGCATGTCTGCGGGGAGTCCGCGAGCTCTGTTGTGGCCCCGAGAGCCCTGCTGTGGACGGGAGGGGGCCTGCTGTGGACTGGGGGTGGGTCTGCCGTGGACTGGAGTCTGCTCTGGACTCGACATCTCTAAGGTGGTCGGGCGGGGTCTGATGTGGACCCGAGAGCCCTGCTGTGGACGAGGGGATCTGCGGGGAACGCGAGAAGAGCAGCGTGTACGGCAGGGTGTTGGTGTACACCTGAGGCAACCTCTATGAACTTCTGCTGCGAAAGGACAGGGTTGCGGGGCAGACTTACTGCTGTTAGTGCGAACATGGAGGTTCTGGTGTGGACGGGCGATGTCGGATGGGACGGGTAAGCTTGGGTGTGGACGGGTGAGCTCGGGTGCGGATGGGTGAGCTCGGGTGCGGACGGGTGAGCTCGGGTGCGGACGGGTGAGCTCGGGTGCGGACGGGTGAGCTCGGGTGCGGACGGATGGGCTCGGGTGCGGACGGGTGAGCTCGGGTGCGGACGGGTGAGCTCGGGTGCGGACGGGTGAGCTCGGGTGCGGACGGGTGAGCTCGGGTGTGGACGGGTGAGCTCGGGTATGAACATAACGAGTCTCCTGTAAAACGGAAGATGGCAGATTGATAACGTCGGTTCCCGACGAAGAAAGGCGGCGCGACCCGCTGTTTTCTGTGGGAAGAGCATTATAACCTTTCGGGGAACCAGTTCTTGCTACGCATGAAATTGATTTCCACCTCCGTATTTTGTGTCTGAAATACCCTGCCCACCGCACATAATTAATAACGCGAGTCAGTCAACCGGCTGTCCTATGCGTGGGATTGATTGCCTATTCCGGACGCTCCACCAGAAGTACGCTGTCGACCACAAATAAATTAATATTGCGGGCCAGTCGGAACTAGCCACTTACATCAAATTTATCTGAACGCGGAAGTGTGTTGGTTGCATCGCACACAGTGAGAAACAGCAACCGAGCGTGGCTGGATGTGCTGAAATTACGGCCAAACTAGTTATATACCAAGGTAGTGATTGGCGACTAGATGAGTTATGAACGATTTCATCCCTGACCAAACCGGCCATTCCCGCCTCTCGCCGGACGCCGGCCAGCGCAGCGTCGCTGTGGCCACCTGGCCACCCCCCAAACCCCGGTTCCCACCATCATGGGCACATCGTCGGGCCGCCCGCCCTGCGGCCATGGCTCAATGCCGCCTGAACGACCATATGGCCGTCGATGGAGCGCGCCGCCGGCGGTGGCGCAGGAGGGTCCCCTGCACGAGGACGTGCGTGAACCAGCGCTTCACGCACAGCGACCGTGTTATTGTGACGTTTTGTTGTGGCGTGGAGCGTTGATTTTGGTGCTGCCTTGTTAAGAGCGCACGTGGATTTGAGTTTAACGCGCCACTACAAATCTTTAGCTGTACCGACTGGCATGTTCTGAGAAAGGTTCTCGGCGGAGCTCGCGGGTGAACTTGACCGTCTAATGATTGTTATAATAATTACGGTTTATTTTACGGACCATTAGAAGATAACGTTTGTGGGCGCACTGCTGCCAGCCGGGTTTCCGCGTAAGGAGACTGACCTTGAGCTCGGCCCGCAAAATGTATCCACGTGTTCGGGTTTGACAATCTGTTGTGACCACGTAACCGCAAACTCCACACCACAAAATCCACAAAGAGGCCGTCCAGTCATATTTCAGGCACGCGTGCTGTTCCTATCAGCATGTTTAATCGAGAATAGGAACAACGCCTTCCTACAGACCCCGATTCGTCGCCAACCCTTTCCTAACACGGCCCATTAACGGGGCTACATGCGTATCCGCCGTCGGCCCAGCCAACTGTCAACTTTCCCAGGTTAAACCCACCGGAGCGCTCATTGGCTGTCGCCGCACGCAGCGTGGCGCCGGCGCCGGCCGGCGGCGAACGTGACGTACCAGCTGCGCACCCGCCGCCCGAGCGACGCATGGCGCCGACGACCGACGCCCGACCGAAATTATTACCGAACACCGACCGACTGAAAACGGGCCCTCCCGTGGCGGCTCCATTCTGCGGCGAGGCGGCCCCGCGCGCGGCTAACGGACCCGCGCCGCGTTCTGTCGCTCCGTTGCGGCGGCCGTCGTTTGGCCGCGGCGTTCCGGCGCTTGCCCCCTCGGAACGGAGCGCGACGCCCGTCCTGAATGGCCCGTCGTCCGACGCGGTGGACGCGCGTCCGATCACGGGCGTCGCTCGCGTCATCGGTGGACGGCGACGGCCGGCCGAGTGTGGTGAGGACGTGATCATCGCCCCTTCAGCCCCATCGCTGAGCGAGACGATGCGACTGCTGGACACGACGCAGGGACCCTCTTCAGCAGCGAAAATAAGAAGTCTTTAGAGGACTTCATGCAGTCAATTCATCCAGATGTTGCGGTCGACGAGGTGGTCAGACTATGACAGGCACGAGGCCGAAGTTTTCCTCCAGACAAGAGGGGGCGCACGTGCCCGAGCATTGGTTTAGTGGACAGACGCAAGTGGGCAACGGGAAAACAAAACTACCTGCCTTGACAGCCCCAACACAAACGGCTAGATCATAAAAACGTCAATTGCACAACCATCCTTTGTTAAGAGGGGCAAGTTAAATGACGAGGGATTCAGCTAGATTCTGGGACTGCGGCTACCAGGATTTGCGACGGAGGACCATTTTTATGACCGAGTCTCAGCCACATTCACATTACCACCGCACTGCCAGCAGACCAGTGATCCCGACAAATGCCAGTAGGCATCGTACCCGACTCATCAATGGACCGTTCATGTCGGTATGTCCTGGCGTCGAGCTCAGTTGCCTCAATGGCGTACCGTAGATATCAAGTCTGACATACGCTGAAATTGTCACTCAATCACTGCTATTTGGCGCCCCACGTCAATGCCCATGACATCTGTTCAATAGTGCCCAAGGCTACCGGATCACCTGACTGCGTCATCATGTTCAATAGCATCGTCGTGAGAAGAAATGCCATCCTGGTAGGGAGAAAGCCCCACAAACCCTCCCGCCGCCCTTTGGAGGCCCCCCCCCCCCCCCCACTCCCCTTTGGGTACGCGTCTGACGGAGACAGCCTGGCCCCGCTCAGTGCACCATATACGAGCGTTCATTTTATCGGAGACGTAACATCTTGTTGAACCGCATGCCTTCGGCATGCTTAATTTTGTTCACTTATCTAGAAACCTGCAAACGTTTCTTTTCATAGCGAATTCAAACGATTGGATCCGTGACATCTCACAGCAGTTATCCAAACTTCATAGCGGCCTTCAGCACGAAGACATGCAGCCGTACATGCTGGGAAACGACTTGCAGGACTGTGGCGGCGGCCTAGGTTCTGGCGCTCCTGCACCACGTGCCGGCGCGTATCTCACGCGACATATGAACCGGAATACCAGTCCCCGCATTGCCACGCGATATTGGCACGGAACTGTGTCTTAAGCCAGAGACAAATCTTGCCTATTTTCATCTTGAAAGTTACGCCCCCTCCCGACGTCCCTGAGAACACCTGAACTCAGAATGGCGTGATTGATCGCCTGAGCTGAGGCCAGTTCAGCTCCGACAATGCGACATCATGGACATTTGTGCAAGTCTGCAAATGTCGTGTGATCTGCAGAGGAATTTCACTGTCTGCAACTGGATACAACTGCAAACACGTGGAATCGTGCGCGGGCAGCTGGACCAGCAGGGCAGGAAGTTAAAGGCGCACTCATAGGCCCGATCTGCTTCCGTACATATACGTGCGTGTGCGTGTGCGTGTGCGTGTGCGTGTGCGTGTGCGTGTGCGTGTGCGTGTGCGTGAAGCATGCATGTGCGTGCAGTGTGGATGTCTGAGTGAAATGTCCTGATTTGTCCTGATTGTCCTGCGTTCTTCATAGCATCCATTCGAAGCAACGCTCAGGCACGTTTGACTCCGTTTTCAACGCCTTTAAAAACACGCGAGCCCTTTGCACGCGAATGCGAATGGTCAGCTCGCTCCGAGCAGTGCCTACCTTGGGCGTCGGTACGGTCATCATGTTCTGGCTCTTCTTGACGGGCGTCGTCTCCAGCTCCGGCTCCCGCAGAATCATGTCCTCGTCGGCGGCGTGGCCCCCCGCCGTCAGCAGCGGCCCAACGCCCGCACGTCAGCCGACCGGGCGCTGTTTACCGTGCGTCAGTCACCGTCGCGCCGCCTGGTAAAAACCCACGCAATTACACTGCACTGGCGGGCTCGCTGCCGGGCGGCGGCGGCGGAGGCGGCGGCGGTTCGACAGCGCGCGAGCGACGGGCGCGCAGAAGCCACGACCTGCGCTGACCTCGGCTGGCCCTCACTGGCGGCCACGACGGTCTCCGCGGACCAGCTCGGACCGGTCCCGCCGCGCGGAGTCCCTGCGCCCGTGCGTCTGCGCAGACTGCAACGCCTGAAACCGAGAGCGCGGTCAGTGGGAGGCACCCGTGGGAGGGGGAGGGGAGGGGGCTGCGGAGTTGCACGCTGCCACCTGCGTCGACTCCGTGGAATGCGGCGCCGGAGACTGCATTGCCGCACAGCTAATGGTCAGCTCCCGGGCCTCTCAGCAACCGCCGCCGCTGCTGACTGCATTAAATGCAGCGCACGAATGGCTCAACGGGTTTGGGGCTTTAGGATAGGGCGGGCTTCGCACTGGCTTTGCGGTGATGTCAGCGGTCTTGTTTGGGCTGGTGGTAAGGGGGGTGCATTTGCGTTGTTGTGCACGACTTAAGAGCCGTGATGGCTGGAATTTAAACCCCAGAGGAGGTGCAAGCGGTCAGAACAATGGCCTTGTATCCAAAGGATGAAACCCGGGAGCAGCCACGCGTGCGAAAGTCAGGCAGCGTCCACTCGTCGAGGGTAATGGGCGAAGTGTGTGGAACAAAGACACATGGACAAGCGTTTTGCCATGGCAAAATATTAAAATTAGGCGGAATATAATGCAGGCCACTCTCACCTGGCACATTAACACGAGCGTCTCAAATGCACTCCTTTGTGTGGACGCCGTGCAGCACGAAATTTGCGGTCCACTCGCATGTTAACAATTTAGCAAACAATGCGCACAAACCCGCTCACTCCCGAGTTGCAGGCACTGAACTACGTCGAGCAAGTCAGATACTGCCGTCGCTTCATTTAGTCGTCGCTTTATGTTGCGACATCAGATGCAAATCATGGCGAGATATCATTGCTTTGTCTAGACAACTCTTGACATCTGGGCAGGTCTGATGTTGACACTTAGGTTTTACAAAGAAAGGCTTGCAGCCTCCGGAAATGTTCGCGGAGAGATGACGACAGAATCCTCCGAACGGCGTCCACGCCATAAACAACGCCATCACCCAGTCCCAATCCCCAACATCTGTGAAACATTTTGATTTGCCGCGAACATCGTGTGAAGTTCCGCGGGCCTGCCGGGCTGTTGGCTTGATAAATTGCTAGCGGCCGGGAAATGAGCGACTCAGGCGGCGGCGGCGGCGGCGACAGCTGTGTTATCGCGCGGCGCCGGCGCGGGCGACGCCCGCCACCAGGCCCGCAGTGCAGCGCCAGCGCCGAACACGACATGAGGAGCAGAGGATCACGGGAGATCCTCCGGGTCCTTCAGATCCTTAAGATCTGCAAGATCTGCGTCCAGGCCTCATTGCGATCGTCACAAACTATGCTGGAAAACGTTGGGCGCGACAGGCACAATTGACGGCCGCCTGGCACGAGGCCCGTCCCCGAACTATACGTGCTCAGGTGCCACGACCTGCTCGCATGAGCTGAAGGTCCTGAAACCATTTTTTGAAAAGCTCTGTGCCGCCTTCGGTGTGACAAATGCGGTCTTCTAAATTACATCGTTTGGACATTCCCCAAACGCCCGGTGAAAGGATAATGTCGGGTTAAGGGCCCCTTGTCGAATAGGGAGGGGGGGGGGGGGCAGGGGGGAGCGCTCCCCCACAAGAGCCCCTCCCCGGGTTAATGATGTCCTATCCCCTACACTATAGAGATTTGGGGAGCATGTAGGGCTACCGCCAACGCTCTGCGCAACTCTAGAATCCCGCCTTGCGTGACCAACAGGGCAGAGACTGCCCTCCCCTGAGGTTGCTCGAACCCTTACCTTTCAGGGAGCAACAATGACCAGCTACCCTTGGAAATGTCTCACATGACCTTGACCAGCACCCTCCCCCATCCCTGCGGATAGGCCGTTGCTGTTCAAAAACATCTCGAACAACGACAAAGGCATGGAACAACGAAACCCCCGGCATGCTCAGCCTCACCTTGTATGATCCGGCGGAACTCGGTATCAGGCGGACTCGGACTCAGCGCACGCGCACGCAGCAAACAGGCAGCACGGAGCGCCACCAGCCAGGGCACCTCACCCCGCACCTGTCCACCTGCTCTCTACCTGGCCGGCGAGATGCCACGCCGCGGCGCGGCTCCCGCACGCATTCCAGACGCGGTCCGCCCGCTAGTCCGCCCGGTCGTTTTCGGACCGGAGCTCCAAGACGCCTGACCTCATGCGAGTCTACGCCAGCCGACCGGAGGGTCGCATTATCCAGCAGGGGACCGGGGGTGTGTTTACGAATTGGTCGGTGAATATTCTATGGCCGATGACGCGGCAGGTGAATATGGAAACAAAGCTGGTGTTTATGGAGGATCGGGCGTGATCCACACTCACATCATCCGTGGGTGACCGGACATATCTGTAGGGCCTTGCAAACATGCGGGGATTAATCGATATTAACGATGGTGAGGCAGAAACTGTTGGATCTCCAGGTCCCGGCCCCACGTCATGTCCTACCTGATGCAGACGTGCGGTCATTTTGATGCGTCGGTACACTCATATCCGATATCGGTGCCGTAAAAATCGGAGAGAATCCGAAACGGGTGTGTTCACGCTTGTCGAACAAGCGTATTTCACGATTAAAATACATTAATGGCACAAACCACGGAGGTGGCGAGTCACAGCTCCTCTCCGCCGCTTACACGTTTTGGTCCAGAATGTTAAGGCAAGAATGTGGAGGGATGCCCGATCAGCACCACTGTTTGCAGTATGCGGCCGTCAAATCGTAGTATTTCGTGTGACGGCCCGTGGTTCTGCTGATGCGCAGGCGGGGGATTGCCATTGTTGCAATTACTATCGGCGGGATGAGCTAGAACAGGTTATTCGTGTTTACACCACCGGGATGTCCATTCGGATATCGAAGCTGGGAGAACGGTTCTCATCCAGCCAGGATCGGAAAGCTAAAAGAAGTACTGCAGATCTTTGCTCTGCAAGAATGGCTCAAGAGACGGGTGACAGAACGATCAAAAAGCCCCGCTTTCTGGCGATATGAACTCACTTTCTGGCTCATGTAAACTTTCACAGTGTGAGCTACGATTCGCATGGAACAAACTGCGCTGTTTTTCTCGGGACTCGACGTGCAGCCGCACTATCCTAGCACGGAATCCCACAGAGAACTTCGAGCGGCAAAGAGCGCTCTCAAGCCTGGTACCGCTTCAATGTGACGAGCCCGGTAATTTTTCGCTTCTGTGAGTCATGCAATGTCCGCAATTACAACAGCGCTGCATTCAAGCCCGGCCACAGAGCTTGTTATACAGCATCATTAGTTAGTGCGGCGTGCGTGTCAACACCAACTTTCCGCAAAAATGTATCAGTGTTTTCATCAACGTCGCATAAAAGTGGGATGCCCGAAGTAAGTTGGACCCCATCGTACGGTGTTTGGAAACCCCGCATTGTGTGTGCGTGTGCACAAATGCATGCCTGATAAAGGATTATGGCTGGAGGTGCGCGTAAGTTGGTTGGAAGCCGTGTGACCCTTAAATTGTGAGGGGTGCATATTGCGGGAGCACAACGTGTGAACATTCCGCACATTTGAAATGTCTGCCCTGTTTGCACGTCTATTTGGCCACTATCCTCCTTATGTGCTTGTGAGTCCCTCCGGCCTAAGACTGGGGAATTCATATGCGCGTAAATTATATCAAAATGTCTAATGCGAAAGTTAGATCCTGCAAAGGTTGCCAGCAAGTTATCGGTCTCGCAGATTGTGAGAGATAGGCGCATTTTGTACAGTACGGCAACGTGCAAGTCGCTCGAAATTTGAGCCAGGATATTTGGGCGCTGAGTTCTGCGCGTTCATGCTCAGTGTAGTGGAACACCGGGCTGGCACATGAGCTTCATATACTTTCCGCGCCTGCGATAACATATGCAGCAGTAAACCTTTTGTGTTTGTGTTCGCCGCGTAAGAAGAACGACAAGAAGTGTGGCAAGCGGTTACTAACAGCACGGCGAGGGTGAGCTCATAATTGTATCTAGGGTTTGTTCTACGGAGATGGGCGCAGCTCTGTGAGATCACATGACACCAATTCTAACCTTCTGTCGGGGAGCGTCTATGGTATAAAAAGTATTAAAACTCCGAGCTCAAGGCTGCGCCTCTCCTTGCGGCATACGACCATAGCCGCACCGTCGGTGGCACGAATATCGCCTGCGTTATGACGTGGCCGCCTACCGCGAGCAGGGCAGTTTGAGGGCCAATGACAGGGTCGCATTGGAATGTGGCTGGGGGGGGGGGGGGGGGGGGGGGGCGGACGGGCGGCTCCCACGGCAGACGACCCCCGTGCAAAGGTCAACCCGCCGCTGCAGGACGGCGAGCTCGGTGAACGAGGGCGCGGCTTCGGCAACGGTCGGTTGGGACTGGAGACGCGACTATTCCACTGGCCAACCCGCCAATTTCTGATCCACAAGGACCCGCGGGGGTTTTGTCTGGGTTATGGGTCAGACTTGGCGGGCTTTTGCAGGTTAAAAATTGTAACGGACAAAATAATGGATGTTTGTCATTCCTTAAGTTAAGAAATCATTGCAAAACCAGACTGTGCTGCCAAACATAAAACAACCATAAAGCAAACATATCTGTTACAGCAAGAGTGCTAGTGACAGAAAACCCGTGGCAGACACGACACACTAGTACAGCAGACTGGACAAATTGAGCAGCAAGCATCTCACTGAAAAATCACGAATAACAACAAACCAGGGGTGTCAATTGTAATTGTAATCTTGGGTAATTGGGGTGACGAGCCAACGACCGACAACCTACCCCCCCCCCCCCCACCCCCACCCCCACCCGCACCCCCATTTTGCCCTACGGATGAAGCCAACGTTGATTTTGGCCAAAGGCAAATTATATTATATTTTCGCATAATTCTAAAACAGTCTTTAATCGAACCAGGGGTGTCAGTTTTCTTGAGTAATTGGGGTGACGAGCCAACGACCGACGACCTGCCGACGAGCGGCGCACGAAAACTTCTGCCGGAATTTGGTGTCGTACCGAATGTTTTAATTTAACTATGTCACGGCATTAACGGTTGTAATCAAGAGCATAATCATAATCAAGAATACTCCACAACGCTTAGTTGTGTCTAAAAACTGATAATGGCCAATTCACATTGACCAATGGTTATATGAGATTGAAGCTAAAACCAAATAGCTTCCATTGGGCACATACAAATGCGCTGTGAGCACTTTTAAAAAATGCGCTAAAAACACAACGGAAGGGATGGTTTTGCTGCAACAGTGATGTATAAAATGTATGCGCTATTAGTAGAACCGCTACATGTATGGCTATCCTCAAATTGTTGTTGCCTTGCCCGAGGTGTGCGTAAATGTCTGTTGAGTGAGTGTATGTCATATCATTTAAACGATTTGAATTGCACGTGGGCTACTTCCTTACCAGCAAAGCAGTGATAAATGACTAGCCGACAACATAAGTTTTAACTCAACTCGTAAGATCGCGCATTATTATATGGCATATATTACCTACTGCGCACAGTGATGCATTTAAATCTTGAAAAGCTTGCAGCATGAAGTCTGAGTTAATCCCGAATCGTTGAATACCCTAAAATTATAGAGGAACGTAATTACATCCTATTCAAAAGCATGTTGTCCAAACGATTCAAGACGAAGCTGAAACTTTCTACTAATGCTTTACCAAAAAGTATAAGGCTGCCAAAAACAATAACACCCTATTAATTAATGGTGCCACGCATTCATCCGAGTCAAACTAGGCGCGATTGCGTTTTATGCCGCAGGTGATGACTTTTGGAGACAATATTTAGTGAAGAAGCAAGTAACAGGTATCGTCTGTCTACGAGCCCGTTGGCTGCATTGTGTAAAATGCTCGCAAAAAGAGCGCATGTTTCCACGCAGGAACACCAGTCGTGGCGGGAGCCCAACTTCGATAGAGCACTGAAGTTATGCGGACCACATTCATGATGAGGCAAAACGCGTAGCGAAAGGTTTGTCGTCCAGGATAAGTGTTCATTTATGGCTCGCCAACGAAGACCATTTAACCGTTGGTTTGATAGTGTCAATCTGGTTAAAGGGCAGCGAACAGTCGTGCAGTTGCATTGCACGGATAAGGTCCTTTCGTGCTATTCCAATAAGGAACCGGGGCAAAATGGATCCGTTGAAGATGTGTGACAATAATGGGACGGAGGTCTAAGAGCGCTAGCGATAAACTATTTTCAGCAAGAAATCAGGTTAAAAATCTGTTCCGGTGAAATTTCCATTTTCTGTGTGCTTTTTCAATTTGTAACTGAACTGGACTCATAATCTGCGTTGTCGATACCGCGCCAACATAAAAATCGTCACTCAATTATGTTTTCTTATGTCTTGGAATCAAAAATCAGTGGGGTCAATATCCTGTTTAGTTCCGAGAAAAAAGCATCTTGGACAGACAAGAGCTCAAACTATAATATGGTTTACCAAATGTGTAAAGATACCCCTCAATTGAGGGCATAATATTGAGGTTGTGGCTTCAAGTTGCCTCGCCGCGCCCTCCAAGGCCACGCCACCACGAGGAAGGATCAAAGATGATCTTCTTTGTGTGGTGGTCAGTTCTTTCCTATGGTTTTGTAATATTCCAGCCCCAAATATTGGAGGACCCAAACCAACACTGCGGGGGTCCAACTCAATATTGGCGGGGAGGTGGGCAGGGCCCTCACAAAGGCATACAAACAGACACCCGTGGCAATTTTCAAAACTATAGCCTGATTTGATTGAGAAGCTAGGAGGCTAGGTGGGTCCGTAATACGCGTATAGTTACAGCCTACACTTGGCTGTTATTCTGAGGGTGTGGGGCGCTTAATCTTTTTTGGTTTACACAAAAACATACCTCACGAATCACATTTAATATCCATGATTGATGAAATGCATGGGCAACTGCGAGCCTTTCATTTCCCTAGCTTCACTGACTTGTCAATACAGAAGTTCTGCTTTCACGCCGCTTCACACGGGCGGCATGGAGATGGTTGTGGGATGGAACGTGGATGGTGGTAAGAGAGAAATGTGGAACATTTCGAGGCTACCACATGGTTCTTATGTGGTTTTGTTACATGATGTATCCACTTAAGGACAGCAAACAACATATAGGAGGCCGGCTCTGGCTCCTAAATGACAAACGTAACATTGTGGCAATAGTGACGCATTCGAATGATGATGAGCTCATGTACATGGTAATGGACTGGCACTTCCCATAATTTGAAACATCCAGCATCTCTTACTCTGTGAGTGCAAAGTTCCCAGGTTATGCGTACAATTTTAGATAAAAAATGTATTGAAGTCTTTCGCTTTGTCAACGTAGAGACGCGTTAATATTTCTATCTTAAAGTTGGTATCTGCTGCGCTATAATATGGCGAGCATTTTGTAATCAAATGCCCCGTAAGGGTCATCACAACCTTCCGGATTAACCGCGTGTGCTTCGTACAGCCCTGAACGTGGGGCCGTAGGAAATATATACTGGCGCCGTGTGTTCGGTGCTACGATGTGTGAAGTCAGATTATTGAATATTTAAGGAGGTTTTTAGTGGCTGTGTTTGTACGAATTTAAAGCATTTTCTGCATAACGGGCCTTCGTTTTGAACCTTACTTTTTCGCTTAGCCTTGGCTATCGGTGGCAATGAGCACATTTTGAAACGACGAGTATTGACAATATAACGGACAATTTATTGATAACTTTGTTTAGCCACTGCCTGCTGGTAAGTGCATGCCGACAACTGTCATCATATGAACTTTGGACTCATCATGGAGAAAACCAAAAGCTCATAGCCTTCTTGCTTACATTGATTCATCTAGACATCTGATTTATTACCTCACAGCTGAAAATTTGTTGTTGTAAACAATTTTGCGAGGTTAAACGTTGTATACAAGTGATATACCATTTGGTTTTGTCCGAACGTGTTGCACCTTAAAATGGAGAGGGCATCCCGAAATTTCCGAAAAGCCTTGAGAGGCTAGAGGATGGCTCGCGGCAATCACGCCAAATGTGGTGGAAGACCGCATGTGGTTGTGATATCTCAAGATAAAAGCACACACTAAAATTTGTGATGCTTTAACGAACAGCTTGTATGTGTGTTGTGCAAAATTTCGAAAATGTCGGAAAAATCTATCCAGTCCAAGCTGGCACAGGAGTTTTATAAATCACTTACGGATAGCAGAAGCGTTTAGTATTAAGCCCGCTGGAATATTTTACACTGTTTTAATACAAAAGTTCTTCTGGAGGAAGTATATATGCACGAAACACGTATGCATTTGCTCGCAGCAAATGTCCACAAGGTAAAACGTTCGTAGAGCAGTATGTTTATTCGTAGAAGTTTGCAAGCAAATGATATCGTGAGGTGACGTGCAAAATATTCATATTTATAGCAGTCCTTTAGGTTTTATAATCACCGGGTGAAGAGCAAAAAACTGGGCATGACAATTTTTTCAAAAAAAAATTGAAGTTTAAACTTGTGATTTTTTGTCATGAAACGAAAGGACGAGGTCCCTTTAATGTGTGTATGAAGCGGTAAGTATTTCTGTGCACGTGCACATTTTCTACAGCAATTGCAAAATCTAAGCAAGCGAGGGTTGTTAAGGTTTTTCGAAGAACTTTAATACTAGAATAGTTTATATATATAACATAAATATATATATATATATATATATATATATATATATATATATATATATATATATATATATGTTAACTTAAATACTCCAATACTTTAATAGCTACACTATCGTATTTGCCGTGCAATTTCGTGTCTAATGGCATATTAAGTAATAAGATTTCACGACGGGGAAAATGCACCATTTTTGACGCGCGCAAAATTTCATTGCTTGTTTGCTTTAAGCCGCTCCGTTTGAAAGTAGATTGCACGTGCGAACAAAACGCCATGGGGGAACAAATATTCAATGCCGTTGTTGCCAACATGGTAGTGAACACAAAACTTGTCACTGCACCTTTGCTGCAAAAAAGCTAAAATTCGGGAAACGGATGATTTTCGTCTCAAATGAGGGTTAATAGTAAATTCAGCCCGTTTACGAAACTCGTGAATGATCTATGCCGGTTTACGCGTTTTACACCGTATGTCGGTTTCTTTTTACATGATTACACGTTGGTTTTACCTAACTGAAAACTGATCAGCATCGTAAAGCTGATGTCACACCATAGCATGGGAGGCAATTCTGCGTCAGAATTGAAAGAAGTAGAAAAGCCGATATTTGGGTAGTAAAATGTTCCGGCCCCATATCTCTTGAAAAAACAGAGTGCTGTTTTTACTTACAAACGATGTAAAACGATGTTAATATTTGTTGACTACATTAATGATCACCGGATGATGGGAATGGCTTATGGGACCGAAGTGACATGACTTTTTTTCGAAAAGAGTGGTAATTTTGAAGCTTCGATTTTTCTTTACAAATTAAATAGGCGTGGTCCATTTAGTGTGTATATGAAGCGGCAAGTGTTTCTGTGGAAGCAAACAGTGACTCCAGTAATTGCAATATGTACAGCAAGCGCGGCTGGTAAATGATTTTGTTTTCAAACATCTTCAAATTATACAAGCGGTAAAGTTTCAAGTTACACCATCGTATTTGCTGTGCAATTACGCGTCTAAGGACATATATAGGACATTTTCCCAGCAACAAGCTCTGCTTAGCTGGGTGGACTCCCTGGAAATCCAGCCCAAAACCCAGCACAAAAATGACCAGGTAATTGCCCCCTCCGACTTGTAAAAAAAAAATAATAATAATTAAATGAGATTTGACCACTTAGAGAATGCACCATCCTTCACTCGCAAAGACTTCCATGGTTTTGTTTCTGAAACCCCGTCCGTTTGAAAGCAGATTATACGTGCAAACGGTGCACAATGATGGAACAAGTATTCCGTGCCGTTGTTGTAAACATAGAAGTGAACACAAATCTCGCCACGGCCATTTTGTTGCGAAAAAATTGAAAGTTCAGAAACGGGTGTTTTTTCCTGTCAAATGAGAGCTAGTAGTAAATTCAGCACGTGTACGAAACGGATGGATGTTCTATGCTGGTTTACGCGTTTTATACGAAATGGCCATGTTTTGATATGATTCCACGTTGATTCTACCTGACTGAAATCCATTTAGCATTAGACAGTTTACGTCACACGACAGCATGGGAATGGTAACGCAATTCTGGGTCAATGCGGGTGGAACAAGTTGCAGAATTTGAAAACGGCCAATTTTTGTGTAGTAAAAAGTTGGACGTTGATATCTCCCGAGCCAATCAAAATAGAAGGCTGCTTAACGTTGGAAGCGATTTAAAACGATGTTAAAATCTGTTGACTACATTCTTGACGACCGGGTGATGAAAACAAAATTTCGGCGTGAACCATTAAATAAAAAGAAGTCAAAATTTTTGTCATACGATATTTTGTTACAAAATGAAAGGGGGTAGTCAAGTTAGTGTGTGCATGAAGCGGAAAGTGCCTCCGTGCATGTAAGCTTTTTCTAAGGTAATTGAACATGCTACAGCAAGCAAGTGAAGGTTTTCTTCATTAACTTTAAAGCCATGTAACGTGCAAAAGATACACAATGATGGAACGAATTTTCGGTGCCGTTGTGGTCCACATGGAAGCAAATACAAATCTTGCCACGGTCGCTTTGTTGCGAAAAACCTAAAATTCAGACACAGGTCGTGTTTCGTTTCAAATGAGGGCCAATAGTAAATTCAGAGGGCGTACGAAGCGCATGTATGCTTTGTTGCGGCCTACGCGTTTTACACGAAATGGCCATTCCTGGACATGATTCCACGTTGGTTTTACCTAACTGAAAACCTATCAGGAATGGTCCGTTTATGTCACACCATATTATGGGAAGGCAATTCTGTGTCAAAAGAGGTGTAACGCAACACATTGGCAGAATTTGACAACGGGCGATTTTTGAGTAGTAAAATGTTGGAAGCTTATATCTCTAAAACAAATCAAAATAGAAGGCTGCTTTTACTGGCAAACGATGTAAAACGATATTAAAAGTTCCTGAATATGTTCTTGATAACTAGGTGATGATGGAGAAATTTGGGCGTGGCCATTTGTTTTGAAAACAAATTACTTAAACGGTGATTTTAAATGGCCATTGAGTGGCCATTTCATGTAAGCGCGCAAACCGGCACCGAACATCCATCCGCTTTATACACGTGCTGAAAGTACTACTGGCCCTCATTTGAGACGAAAAAACATCAGTTTCTGAAATTTGAATTATTTCGCACCAAAGTGAAGGTGGCGAGATTTGTGCTCACTTCCATTTTGAAAACAACGGCGCTGAATGATTGTTTCATCACTATGGATGGCTTGCACGTGAATACTTTTTTCAAACAAAGCGAGTTTCAGAAATGAAACCAAAGACATTTTCGCGCGTAAAGAATGGTGCATTTTCGAGGAGGGCGAACCTCATTGTATTATATGTCCTTAGACGTGTAATCGCACAGCGAATACGATGGTGTACGTTGAGACTCTGTCCCTTGTATAGTTTAAAGGTAGTTGAAAAAAAATCACCAGCCACGTTTGCTGTAGATATTGCAATTGCTGTAAAAGCTGTTTGCATGCACAGAAACAGTTGCCGCTCCAAACACACAATAAATGGCCCACATCCTTTCTTTTCTAAATACAAAATCGGAGGTCCAAATCCTCTACTTTTTTGGAAAAAGCTCATGTCACTTCACGCACATAGTTTGTTCTCATCAGCCGGTGATCAAGAATATAGTCAACAAATTGTAAAGTCGTTTGACATCTTAGTAAGTAAAAACAGCCTCCTATTCTTCTTTTTCGAGAAATATGACCTTGGAATATTTCACTACCCAAATATCAGCTTTTTCAACTTCTGCCAATGTGTTGCGTTAAACTTGTTTTGACGCAGCATGGCCTTCTCATGCTATGGTGTGACATAATCTGTCCAATGCCGGCAGGTTTTCACTTAGGTGAAACCAGTATGGAATCATGTCTAAAATTGGCCATGACGTTTGAAACGGGTAAACCGGCAAAGAACATGCATCCTCTTCGTACACGCGCTGAGGTTACTATTGGCCATCAGTTGATAGGAAAATACATCCATTCGTGAATTTTTTTTGGCAAGAATCTAGCCGTGGCGAGATTTTTGTTCACTGGCATGTTGACAACAACGGCACTGAATTTTTGTTCTATCATTGTGTTTCTTGTATTTCCGCCGTCTTTGTCGACATGGAAGTGAACTCAAATCCTGCCATGGCCTCATTGTTGCAAAAACAGTCAAAATTCAGAATTTATTTTTTTTAGTCTGAAATTCTGGCCGATGGCAAATTCAGCCCGTGTACGAAGTGGATGCATGTTCTGTGCCGGTTTACACATTTTACACCAAATTGCCATTTTTAGACATGATTTCACGTTGGTTGTACCTATCTAAAAACTATCAGCATTCGACAGTATATGCTACACCATAACACGGGTAGACAATTCTGCGCAAAACAAGTGTAACGCAACTCATTCGCAGAATTTGAAAAGAGCCAGTATCTGGGGAGTAAAACGTTCCAGTCTCATAACTCCCGAACCAATAGAAAGAGAAGGCTGCTTTTACTTGCAAACGATGAAAAGCAATGTTACCAGTTGTTGACTATATTTGTGACTACCGAGTGATGACAACAAAATTTGGGCGTTGCCGTTGTTTCGAAAAAATGCGAAAATTTAGAAACTGCGATTTTTGTTATAAAATTCAAGTGTGTGCTCCACTTGGTGTGTGTATGAAGCGGTAATTCTTTCTGTGCCTGTGAATATTTTCCACAGCAGTTTGGAACATCTACAGCAAGCACGGCTTGTTAATTTTTTTCTCGAAAAACTTTAAAGCTATACAAGCGATAAAGTTTCAAGTAACACCATCGTAACCGCCGTGCCATTTCGCGTCTAATGACATATAATAAAATGAGTTTCCAAATTTTGGAAAATGCACAGTTATTGATGCCCGCAAATTTCCATAGTTTTGGTTCTGAAACCCGCTCCGTTTGAAAGCAGATTCCATGTGTAAACCTTACACAATGAAAGGGCAAAAATTCAGTGCCGTTGTTGTCAACATTGAAGTGGGCACAAATCTCCCCACGACCACTTCCCTCCGAACAATTCAGAGCTCAGAAAAGAATGTTTTTCGTCTCAAATGATTGCCAATAGCAAATTCAGCGCGTGTACAAAGCGCATGCATGTTCTGTACCGCTTATGTTCTGTGCCAGTTTGTGCGTTTTACACAAAATGGCCATTTTTCGACATGATTCGACGTTGTTTCCACGTAACTGAAAACCTGTGAGCATTGGACAGTTTACGTCACACCACAGCACATGAGGCAATTTTCCGTCAATGCAGGTGTAACGCAGCACTTTGCCAGAGTTTCATAACGGCCGATTTTTGAGCAGTAAAGCATTCAAAGCTCATTTCTCTCGAACCAACAAAAATAGAAAGCTGCTTTTACTTGCAAACGTCGTAAAACGATGTTACAAGTTGTTGGCTCCACTCCTAAACATCTCGTGGTAAGAACAAAATTTGGTCGTGACCAGTTGTTTGAAGAAGTCAAATTTTGAAACCGCAATTTTTTATATACAATTAAGGGGCGTGGTTATTTAGTGTGGTTAGGAAGCGTAACTATTTTTGTGCATGTAAACAGCTTGTACAGCAATTGAAAAACCTACATCCACCGCGGATTCCGAATGTTTTTTTGTCAAATAACTTCAAAAATCTACAAGTGATAAAATTTCAAGTTACACCATCGTATTTGCCATGCGCTTACGCGTCTAATGACATAATGCAATTATATTCCATTGCATGGAAAGGGACTTTTTTTGGTCCGCGCAAGTTCCAACGGTTTTGTTCCTGAAACCTCCTCTGTTTCAAAGCAAATTACACCTCCAAACGATGCACAATGATGGAACAAACATTCAGTGCTGTTGTGGTAAACATGGAAGTGAATGGAAATTTTGCCACGGGCACTTCGTTGCAAAAACAGTCAAAATTCAGAAATGGATGTTTTTCTTCTCAAATAAGGGCCAATAATAAATCAACGGCGTGTAGAAAGCGGATGCATGTTCTGTGCCATTTTACGCCTTTACACGAAATGGCCATTTTTGACAGGATTCCACGTTGTTTGTACCTAGCTGAAAACCTATCAGCACTGGACAGTTTATGTAACGTCATTGCATGGAAAGGGAATTCTGCGTCAAAACCAGTGTAATGCAACACATTCTCAGAATTTGAACAAAAGTTTGTGCTTGAATGCTTATGTTTGAACAAATGAATGTTTGTTCCATCCTTATGCATCGTTTGCACATGCGATCTACTTTCAAACGGCGCGGGTTTCAGAAACAAAATCATGAAAATTTACACACATCAAGAACAGTGAATTTTTCTTGTGGTGTAATCTCATTGTATTAGATGTCATTAAACGCGTTATCGCGCGGCGAATACGATGTTGTACCTTGAAACATTATCACTTTTATATTTTTGAAGTACATTGAAAAAGGCATTCACAAGCCGCCTTTGGTGTAGACTTTGCAATTGCTGTAGAAACTTTGTATGCACATAAACACTTGCCGCCTCATAACATCACTAAAGGGACCACGCCATTCCATGTTATGTAAAAAACGCATGTTTAAAATTATGACTGATTTTCAAGAGAATGGTCACGCTCAAGTTTTCTTCTGATCACCCGGGGATCAAGAATGTGGTCAACCCCTTTAAACATCGTTATTCATCGTCTAGATTGAAAGCAGCCTTCCATTTTCATTCATTCGAGAGATGTGAGCTTCCAATGTTTTACTACCCAAGAATTCGGTGCTTTTAAATTCTGCCAAGGTGTTGCGTTACTCCTGCTTTGACGCAAAATTGCCTTCCCATGCAATGGTGTGACATTAAGTGTCCAATGTTGATAGGTTTTTTAGTTAGTTCAAAACTAAACCAACGTGGAATCATGTCGAAAAATGGCCATTTGGTGTAAAACGCGTAAACCCGCACAGAGCATGCATCCGCTTCGTTCACGCGCTGAATGAACTATTGGTTCTCATTTGAGACGAAAAAGCATATTTTTTCTGAAATTTGACCTTGTTTACAACAACGTGGCCGTGATGAGATTTGTGTTCACATTCTTCTTGGCAATAACGGCACGGAATGCTTGTTCCATCCTTGTGTATCGGTGGCACGTGGAATCTGCTTTTGAACGAAGCAGTTTTGAGAAAAACTAACCGAAATTTGCGTGCATCTAGAATGGTGCGTGTTCAAAGTGGTCGAATCTCATTGCGTCTCATCAGACGCGTAATCGCACGACTAATACGATGGTGTAACTTGCAACTTTATCACTTGTATAGCGTTTAAGTCATTAACAAAAACTTATTCACAAGTCGCGCTTCCTGCAGATTTTCCCATTTCTGTTGAAGATGTTTGCATGCACACAAACACCCGTCGCTTCAGCTGAAAAATACCTTTACAAGCCGCGCTAATACCTTGAAATTGCCTTAAAAGCTGTTTACATGCATAGAAATACTTCACGCTTCATGCACACACTAAATGGATCAAACGCATTCCACTATGATAAAAAATTGCACGTTGAAAGTTTTTACTTTTCCGAAGAAATTGTCACGCTCAATTTTTTTCTCGTCACCCGGTAATCAGGAATGTAGTCGACAATTTGTAACATTGCTCTACAATGTTTGTCTGTAAAAGGAGCCTTCTATTATCTTTGGTTCCAGAGATGAGCATGGAACTTTTAACTACCCAAAAAACGGCCGTTCCCAAATCCTGCCATTGTGTTGCGGTGCACCCTTTTTGACGCAGTCTTCTCATGCTATGGTGTGACGTAAACCGACCTATACTGATAAGTTTTGTTAGGTACAGCCAACCTTGAATCATGTCGAAAAATGGTTAGTTGATGTTTAACGCGCAAACTGGGAAAGAAGATGCATCCGCTTCGTGTACAAGCTGAATAGACTTTTGGCGCTCATTTCGGAGGAAAGATCATTCGTTTGAGAATTCTAGCTTTCTTCGCAACGAAGTGGTCATAGTGAGATTTGTGTTCACTTCCATGTTGACAACACTGACAATGAATGTTCCATCATTGTGTATCGTTTACACGTGCAATCTGTTTTCGAACGGAGCTGGTGTCAGAAAGAAAATACTGGAAATTTGCGCGCATCAAGAATGGTCCATTTTCCAAGTGGTGCATTCTCCTTCGACAAACGCACCGGTCGTGTGATACTGTATTTCAAATCATCATCTGACAAAGTGGAGAGGCTCGCACGACCTCCCCGCTGTAGCACTCAGCGGCAAGTGTCCGTCTCGCGGGCCAGGCTGATACGGCCGGCCGCGAAACATGGCGACCGGCTGCGTGACTAAGAAGTGAGGGCCCAGGGGTAAACAGCAGCAAACATAGATTTCAAGCGTCATGCGGTACGAGACAGATGGAGAGCAGAAATTGAATTCACTTCGCTGTTCGTTTCGAGACATGTATGTTGCCGAAATTTCAGCGCATCTATATCTCCATTCTCCTCGTTCTTCTCCTAGGAATTAGTCTATCACTACAGTCTTACCTAGGTCAACAATATTCCTCACAGATGCACTTAACAACTTAAATATGCCTTTCGATACGTCATTGTTGGCACATCATCATGATGATACATCATTGCACCTTGCACAATATTGATTGAGAGCCAATCGACAATCGTTATATCTGTAAATCGTGCCAACAAACACCTGATATAAACGAATCCACCATTATATTTTTCAGCCCGGATCACCACACGGCTTATGGACTGGCAGGATTCGAGTGACGTTGTCATGACGTCATGAATGCCGAACTGATCCTGAAATACTCTCCCCAAAACGGTCTCCCTATATTCGCGGGCATGTAGTTCAGAAGCTAGAGGGGCTTAGATCTTATGATGGGCGGGGCTGTGAACTGCACCGAATGACCTCTAAGATTACTTTTTCAGTTCAAAACCCCATGGAAATGTGGAGCACTCCCTAACATATGCTTTAGAGAGTAAACATGAGCTCGTTTCGCGGTCAGCCATGGTGTTGCGCTGAGGATATCAGTCATCGAATTCCGTCGGGCACTGTACATCAGTGCAGTTTTTCGCCTAAATCCAAAGGTGCCCATCGTGTACTTTTGAACGAGCTTTTTTATGAAATATGCTCATTTTACGGTGACGTAAGTGACGGAATGAAAAAGCCACAACCATCAACGATGATCGCTGTAGAAACAATCACATTTACAGCCCATTTGTAATTATTTTACGGACAACTAGGACCATGTAGTTACCGATTTTGAAGCGCCAGATCTCCATGTAAAACTGAGGGTCCGAACAGCGTTTACAAGTGATCAGACAGCTTCAAAACACGTCAGGTCCAGGTCAACCTAGGGCATGCGGAATTTCGGGAACAAAAGGACCATACCGCACCTCGAGCTAGCCAGCTGCTCGGAAAGCGCTACATCATAGCTAAAGAATGCACTTATTTTGAGGACCATAGTGCACCCCGCTGAAACGCTGCTATCACCTAAACCACTGCCTGAAATGAAAATCGCTTAATATCGCATTTTGAAAATTTTGAACCCCTCCGAAATTTGCCAACATGCTTTGATTGTCCTCCGTCCCTGGATCTGACGCGGACAGAAGGCAAGGAGCCCCCAAACATGACATGAAAAAATCCCCAAAGAAGTGGCCGCCGATTTTTGGACCACAGTATTTCGGCTACTGTTAATGCTATGTTGACAAAAACGGATGCACTCAGTGCAGAACGTTGTTCTTCGTACTTTTTGTCTCAAAATAGTGATCTCAGAACATATGGGTTCAAAACTAAAAAAGGTTGGTGTTGTTTTTTATAATTACTTTGTCTTACCTTACAGAGTTCATTGCAAACAGATTGTGAAGCCATGTGTGCCGTGTCGATTAAACGATTAAAAAACATTGGATTTTTGTCTCGATCTTAACTAGGTAAAGAGTTATCAGCGAAAAACCTGAAAACGCAAAAATAAAAATATCCGGCTTTGCCACGCGTAACGATATGTCAGAACCCGCCCGTAAATAAAGCTTTGACCTAAACTTGTTTCTAAACCGATTTAGGATCTGTTAACGCCATCAAAATAATGTGGACCATGCAATTCATGTATTTAAAACTTTTTTCGACATCATATCAAAGTTTTGGTTAGTTTTTTCAAACTTTTTCACTTATACCCATATAGAGTTGTTTAACAGTGCCGTTTGTTTAGGTTAGGATAGGTTAGGTTAGGTAAGGTAAGGTAAGGTTAGGTTAGGTTAAATTACGTTAGGTTACGTTCAGTTAGGTTAGGTTAGGTTAGGTCAGGTTAGGCTAGGTTAGGCTAGGCTAGTTAAGGATAGGTTCTGGTCTATTCTCACCCGTCTGTTTCATAAAGTTGCATTCACGCGATAAAAGACGTATTTCATTGCATTATTATTGCTACCTTTGCGCCGTATGTGTTTTATAGTTCTTGATGCACAGCAATGCTGTGACCACGCGCCGCAAACGTAGCAGTGGCGCTGGGATCGAGGTTCTCAGTGTTCTTCACCTTCTGGCCGGCAATGCCTGCGGAGGGAAGATTGTCGGCTTAGGTCTGTAATGAGGACTGGCTAGTCAGCTGACAAAACGTCGCTGCCAGGCTGGGTAAATCATCCCAATGACAGGTTTTGTGCTCTTCATGACGTCACTGGTAATCATGTGAAAAATGGACTTCTTTTACTTCTTACAATATCACAAGGATTCACAAGCCACTTACGGTGACAACATTGAAAACCAAACAGGTATTCGTAATAACGCGTGGCCTGCATCCCACTGATGACGTCACTGGGACGAATGAATCGGTTATCAGCTGACAACTTTCAGTGGGACGCGTTTTTCGGGCTGTGTTTTCCCGCTGCTCACGACGTTCCGGGAGACTGTTACGGTGTACGGGCATTTACCCACGTACTCGTCGTTTACATTCTTATGGTGATGCCATTTGAAAAATGAAGAAAAAAATGAGCTGCGTTTAACCTGCTGCTCATGACGTCACGTGACACGAGTTATGGTCTTCGTTTTCTATCACTGGGAACCTGATAATGGCGGAAAAGCACCTTTCGCAGCAGGCTTCCTCAAGAAACTACTGCAAGGAGGTTCAAGTGATCCATGCACAGGCCGCATTCAGGCATGTCCACACTGAGTTGCCAATGGGGCCGGAGAAAGGCATCAACTAACTCAACGTTTTCGGCGACCGGCATTATCGGTCTATAAAAAACATTCCAAAATCGCGTCCATCGGTGCAACCACTGGTGGACACCATTTTGACACGATTTAGACGGCAATGGTTTCTCCTAGACTTGAAACGCGGGTTCCGTGAGTGTTATGGCGCCTTCACCATTACACACTCTGAGAATGTATGTAGAGCATTAACGTCATGGCAATGGATGGGAAGAATCGACTACAATATGACTATAAGCACGTTTGCTTTCTGATACGTTCCTCCGTCTATGTTCCGGGTGCCAACGCCCGATTTTGTATTGGATTTGCGGGCCAACTCTTCAATTTACCTTCCGGCCGTCTGCTATGAACTGTCTAATTTCAATGCGTGACTTTGATTTGCCGCGTTTGGAAACGGCTGCAGGATATTTGATATCATTCCTGAACGAAATGCGTTTAAAATGAGTTCACTTGGAGTTAATCATGTGGCCGCTTATGGGCTTAATCGCAGTTTTTACCTTTCGGCCGTCAGCCTCATCCACCCATTTCAAACGTGCTGATATAGTTTCAATCGTCGCAACTACCAACAACACCATTTTAAGAATATGCAGCTAATTTCCCTCAGTTGGTGGAGAAAAGAACCTTATCATTTCCGAACAAGATGTCATTCCAGTGAGCCAATCCCGAATTACCAACATAGTCGTTCATACGCATAAGCAGACTCTACCCTTCGGCCGACACCATCATCTGATCAGATCTGCACGCCACAACGGCCACAACGACAAAGCGCATGCAGCGAACATTGAGGCCGACGCAATACCTAGTCGTATGCCAGCATGAACAAACGTTATTTTGCAGCTATATGCATATACCTCCCATGAAGCGTGTTTATCCGACAAGTGGAGGACAATGGTTGCAAATGGCGAAGCGGAGGAATTAAGATATCCTATGGAAATGTGCCTATGACTCCTATGCCAAGAAAGGGTCGAGTGCAACGGCATCCCCACATTCTGAGAATGCAGAGCATTAAACTTTTGGAGTTTGATGGAAACAATCACCAACAATATGACTAGGGGCACCCTCTCTTTCTGAAACGCTCCTCCGTTACGGGTGCCAGCGGCAGACCTTTTATCACTTTTGCAACTAAACTTTTCAACTTACCTTACGGCCGCCCGATTTGAAATCTCCATTTGGACTGCATGCCATAGCTTTGCTGCCTTTGGAAACTACTGCAAGGTGCTCAAATTATTTCTTAACACAATGCCACGAGCGTGATCTGGGCTGTGGGATCCATTTTAAAATAGGGACACGGCCGGGGCCTGCGATTTACGTTGACTGGGGCCCCTTAAATCAACTAGCGGCCTACTGTGTCGGCCAGGGACTCACCGTGGCGTACAGTGAAACACCACTTCATGGTATATGCATAAAGCCGCATACACGCGTTATTGCAGGCTCGCATGCGGTTGGGTATTGCACCGGCTCAAATGCGAGCTGTAGTTTTGTGTCTTATAAGCTGTGGCGCTCCCCGGCAATAATCGGCCGGCGCTAGATGTTGTTATTGCCCTGACCGCGATGCTCGAATTTCACATCAGCACATGTCTCATGGTATCTGCACATAGCCACATACACAGCTTGTTTCAGTCTCGCACACGGTTACGCATTGCGTCGGCTTTAACGCATGTTGTTGTGATGTGCCCAGTAGGTTGTAGTGTTCCCCGAGCACGACCTGCTAATGATAAATATTTCATTTACCCTATTAAACAAAAATGGTTTCCGGCTGTGATCGTACCGATAAAAACTAAACCGCAGCGTTTTATGTGGACAGACAATGCTGGCAGCCGATACGTAAAGACCTGTGTTTTAAGCCTATCACCGACCCTATTGGTAACTCTCGTTCTATTATGCGCTTGTTGAGGTGTGTACCGTTTTTCCGCGTGTCATATATGACCGTTGGACATGATTTTTCAGGTAAACATACCTTTCATGGTATGTACATTTAGCCACATCCACGCCGTGTTTCACGCTCGAAGGCTCGTGTGAGTATTGCGTAGGCCCTAACGCACGCTCTGGTTATGTGCCCAATAGGGCATGGCGCTGCCCGTGAAAAGCTAACCGGGACTAGAACACTTCAGATGCCGTTTAAACAGCTTTAGAATGATGTCCGTTAGTCATTACACCGATGGAACTACATTGACATGTTTGAAATGGGCAAATGATACTGGCGGCCGAAGCGTAAAGAGTCCACTTTACGCCCATCATCGGCCCTATTGGTAACTCCGGGTGGGTACACCCGAATGACATTTTGATCAGGAGGGATGGGTCCACGGTCTCCACGTTGATAGGGAAATTGTATACACAGTGTTAAAATTATGTTGCTAGTGATATCATCTATTTAAACTATGCTGGCACGTATGAAATGGACAGACAATGGTAGCGGCCGAAACGTAAAGAGTCCGCTTATGTCCATCAACGGTCACTATTGCTAACATCCATTGGACTGATTTCAATGCAAGTATATTCATGAATTATTTGAACCTCCAGTACTTTCTAAATGTGGCAAAGTTAGGTCATGGAGCCAAATAAGACATTTCATGGCAGGCGGTCGTAATGGAAATGAGTATTGGTTCGAAGTGGTGATTTGGCGACAGGTGCTACCAGCCGCAAGTGGACTTCCTCACTCATTTTCTTGTACTCATGTAGCGTTTTCTCTGTGTTGTAATGCGTGACCAACACGTTTTATTGTATATACACATAACCGCATACAAGCCTTGTATCAGGCTCGCAGGCGGTTAGGTAATGTGTTGGCCTTAGCGCACGCTTTAGCTTTGTGCCCAATAGGTTATGGTGAGCCTCGAGGAATAATCTATCGAGGCTACAATGCTTTCAGGGACATGACCATGATGCATGAATTTTCAGGCGAACACACGTTCTATGGTACACTGTATAGCGAAAACAAGCGAGTTTTGGCTGGCAGGCTGCTAGGCATTACGTCAGACAAATGGGCACATGGCACGCTGCTCCCATTTGCCCAGTTAGCAACAGCGCTGGTCCCCGGGAATAACCCGCCGATAAGAATATATGAATTGTAATTTAGACAGTTTTGGAATAGTGTCGGCTAGTGATTTCACTGATGGAAACTAAAATGACACGCTTGAAATCGGCAGATAATGCTGACGGCCGAATCGTAGAGTCCGCTCATACCCATCACCGGCCACATTGTTAACTCTGCTTCTCTTGTGTGCTTGTGATGTGTGCTTCGTTTCAACGTGTCATAAGTGACCGTTGGACTTGATTTTTCAGGTAAACATACCTTTCATGGTAAATACGTTTAGCCGCAGACACACCGTGTTTTACTCTCGAAGGCTCGTGTGGGTATTGCGTAGACCTTAACGCACGCTCTGGTTATGTACCCTGGAGGCCGTGGTACTGCCCGTGAAAAGCTTACCGGGGCGAGAATATTTTAGATGTCATTTTAAGCAGACTTTTCACAGACTTATAATAATGTCCACTAGTCGTTGCACAGATCGGAACTATACTGACACGTTTGAAATGGGTAGATAGTGCTGGTGGCCGAAACGTAGAGTCCGCTCTTGGCTATCGCCGGCCCTATCGGTAACGCGGAGTGGACTTAGCTCAATGACGTTGTGTACAGGAATCATTTGAAGCACCTTACAGTAGTTTATAAATGCAGAACAGCTATGTCATGCAGTGAAATTCGAAATTTCACATGAGACTGCCGGAAGGTAAATGAAAGTGCTTGTATGGAAAGGTAATATGTGGGATGGCGCTACGTGGCGAGACCTAGGCAGAGGAACGGCTCAAAAAGAGATGTCGCCCATACTCATTTGGCATTTAATTTTTTCATTGGTTGCTATGGGGTAAATGTTAACAATTTTGGAACGGGGTGGGGGCGGGGTGCCATGAAACGTAGAGATCCCACGGTTCTACGCTAGCAGCCCAAAAAGCATTACGGGATTGATTCCCCCGTCCCAAATGTGATGGCTTCTCTCTCATGTCATGCGTGACTAGTACACTAGATTTTTCAAACAAACACACGTGTATTGACATTCACCTATAGCTGCATGCGAACCTTGTGTCACGCTCACAGGCGGGTAGGTATTGCGTCGGCCTGAACGTACGCTGTGGGTTTGTGCCTAATAACCAGTGTTTGTCCGCGTACAGACAAACTAGCGTACAGGGGCTCACGCATGGAGGCAAATGACGAATGACGAAAAATGACTAGTTACGCATCGAGGCTGTGAAGCGTGCAATGTTAACCGGCCTTGAATAAAGTTCTTAACCTTGATTTGATTCGTGGTAGGTAATTGCCATTTCAGATGACCCATCATGTGTCTAATATCCTATGCACAACAGAGTATCGGAATGATGAGAGGGCCTGTACGGCTGGGGTCTGACCAATCGCCAAGTATGTGGTATTGCTCGTTGTGTACTGTAAATACGCTTTTGTGGTGTTGATAGGTCATGTTGATGGTTGGACTGCCATTATGGAGTATTTTACTTTTCAGCGCCCCTTGACTTCCCATGCAACGGCAGCAGAGATGAGGTTAGTCAATTGACAACAACATTGCGAAGATCATTAGCGTGATGTGTGATGGGGCATACAGAGGCGTATGATCCGTGTTAGGTCCAGAGCAACATGAAAACACCATTTCCACTGATTTCCTACAACACTCCAACCCGTATCTCAACAACGCACAGCGAAGCAAGCGTGCAAGTTCTGCGAGATTCGTCTGTCTATCGTCAAAAATAGCACTACCCAGATATATACATATATATATATATATATATATATATATATATATATCACTACATGGTTTCACTTTACTAATAGGTACATAAACATCCATGTACATTTCATTAATTAATGGGTGGCAGTAAGCATATATCAATGTAAGAAATCATTAATTCACAGAGTTGAATGATGCTGAGATATTGAACAACACTGAAATCATTTCAAAAATGCTCAGAGAATTAGTGCAATATGCATCGCTCGGCAGATTACTACCGCGGATAAACACTGGTTATTAGGCACAAACCCACAGCGTACGTTAAGGCCGACGCAATACCTACCCGCCTGTGAGCATAACACAAGGTTCGCATGCAGCTGTATGTGAATGTCATGAAGCGTGTCTTTGCTTGAAAAATCTAGTGTAATAGTCACGCATGACATGAGAGAGAAGCCATCGCATTTGGGACGGGGAAAGCAATCACGTTGTGCCTTTTGGGCTGCAAGCGTAGACAGGTGGGATCTCTACGTTTTATGGCACCCCACCCCCACCCGCTTCCAAAATTGTTGACGTTTACCCGATGGCAACCAATGAAAAAAAACAAATAAGCATGGGCGACACCCCTTTTTGAGCCGTTCCTCTGACTAGGTCTCGTCATGCAGCGTATGTCCACATATCACCATTCCACACAAGCACTTCCATTTACCTTCCGGCAATCTCATGTAAAATATCGAATTTCACTGCATGACATAGCTGTTCTGCATTTATAAACTACTGCAAGGTGCTCCAAATGATTCCTGGACGCAACGTCATTGAGCTAAGTCCACTCCGCGTTACCGATAGGGCCGGCGATAGCCAAGAGCGGACTCTACGTTTCGGCCGTCAGCATTATCTAACCATTTCAAACGTGTCAGTTCAGTTTCCACCAGTGAAATCAGTAGCCGACACTTTCCCAAAACTGTATAAATGACAATTCATATATTCTTGTTGGCGGGCTATTCCCGGGGACCAGCGCTGTTGCTAACTGGGCAAATAGGAGCAGCGTGCCATGTGCCCAGTTATCGGACGTAATACCTAGCAGCCCGGGTATTACGTCCGATGTCATGGTCAGGGCCCTGAAAGCATTGAAGCCGCGATGGATTATTCCTCGGGGCCCACCATAACCTATTGGGCACAAAGCCACAGCGTGCGTTAAGGCCAACACATTACCTAACCGCCTGCGAGCCTGATGCAAGGCTTGTGTGCGGTTATGTGTATGTACAATAAAACGTGTTGGTCACGCATTACAAAACAGAGAAAACGCCACATGAGTACAGGAAAATGAATAAAAAAAGTCCACTTGCGGCTGGTAGCGCCCGTCGCCAAATCACCACTTCGAACCAATACTCATCTCCATTGCGACCACCTGCCGTGAAATGTCAAATTTGGCTCCATGACCTAACTTTGCTACATTTAGAAAGTACTGGAGGTTCAAATAATTCATGAATATACTTGCATTGAAATCAGTCCAATGGATGTTAGCAATAGTGACCGTTGATAGACATATGCGGACGCTTTGCGTTTCGGCCGCTACCATTGTCTGTCCATTTCATACGTGCCAGCATAGTTTAAATCGATGATATCACTAGCAACACCATTTTAATACCACGCATACAATTTCGCTATCATAATGGAGACAGTGGACCCATCCTTCCTTAACAAAATGTCATTCGGGTGTACCCACTCGGAGTTACCAATATGGCCGATGCTAGGCGTAACGCGAATTCCACGTTTCGGCCACCAGTATCATCTGTCCATTTCATACGTGTCAATATAGCTTCCATCGGTACAACGACCAGTGGGCATCATTCTAAAGCTGTTCAAACAGCATCCAAAACATTCTAGCCTGGTAAGCTTTTCACGGGCAGTACCACGGCCTCCAGGGCACATAACCAGAGCGTGCGTTAAGGCCTACGCAATACCCACACGAGCATTCGAGCGTGAAACACGGTGTGGATGCGGCTAAATGTATATACCATGAAAGGTATGTCTACCTGAAAAGTCATGTCCAACAATCGCATATGACACGTTGAAAAGCGGTACTTATCCCAACAAGCATACAATAGAGCAAGATTTACCAATAGGGCTGGTGATGGCTTAAAACACAGCTATTTACGTATCGGCCGCCAGCAATGTCTGTCCATGTCAAACGCTCTCTTAAAATGGTGTTGTTGATAGTTGCACCGATTGAAAGCAAGTTGGCACGTTTGAAATGGTTGTATAAGGCTGACGACCGAAAGGTAAAAAGTACGATTATGCTCATCAACGGCCATACTATAGACTCGAAGTGGAATCACCTAAAAGGCATTTTGTTCAGGAATAATTTCAAACACCCTGCAGTCGTTTCCAAACGCAGCACAGCAACGCCACACATTTAATTTGGAGAGTTCATTGTAGAAGGCCGGAAGGCAAATTGGAGAGTTCGGCTGGAAATGTAACACAGGGTCTGGAGTTGGCACCCGAAACATAGACGGAGGAACGTCTCAGAAAGCAAAGGTTCTTATAGTCACGGAACCCTCGTTTCAAGTCCAGGAGAAACTATTGCTGTCTAAATCGTGTCAAACTGGTGTCCACCAGTGGTTGCACCGATGGACACTATTTTGGAATGCTTGTTGGAGACAGATAATGCCGGTAGCCGAAAACGTTGAGTCAGTTCATACCTTTTTCTGGCCCCATTGGCAAATTAGTGTGGACATGTTTGAATGCGGTTTGTTCATGGATTACTTGGACCTTCTTGCATAATTTTCTTGAGGAAGCCTGTTGGGAAAGGTAGTCTTCTGCCCTTATCATGCTCCCTAGTGATACGAAACGAAGACCACAACTCGTGTCACGTGAAGTCATGAGCAGAAGGTAAAACGCAGCTCATTTTTTCCTCATCTATTTTTCACATGGCATAAAAATGTAAACCACGAGGACGTGGGCAAATTCCCGTACACCGTAACAGTCTCCCGGAAGGTCGCGAGCAGTGGGAAAACACAGCCCGAAAACGTCTCCCACTGAAAGTTTTCAACTGACGACCGATTCATTCGTCCCAGTGACGTCATCAGTGAGATGCAGGACACATTTAATTACGAATACCTGCTTGGTTTTCAATGTTATCATTAAAAGTGGTTGGTGAATCCTTGTGATACTGTGAGAAGTAAAAGAAGCTCATTTTTCACATTACTACCAGTGACGTCGCGAGGAGCACAAAACCTGTCATTGGGATGATTTATCTAGCCTGGCAGCGACGTTTCGTCAGCTGATTAGCCGGTCCTCACTACAGACCTAAACCAATGCTCTTCCCTCCGCAAACATTGTCGGCCGGAACGTAAGGAACACCGAGGTTGTTGAGTGTGTGCGACGCCCGGGACGTATCGTATCGGTATGTATGTATGGGCTATCGTAATTATTAAAATTCGAAGGTAGGAGCATGAATCTACCTGTTTTGTGATTTTTTTACGATGTGTCCCGCCTTAAACACAATGAATGATGTGCGATACTTTTTAACGTTACGTACCAATGTATACCCACACTGAGTTAAGTTCTTTTTTGGGGCAAGTAGAGGCTCCAACTACTGATAAATTATGAAGTGCAAGCATTTTGCTCTTTTGCTTTTTAATTTGTAGATATCATTTATTGTACAGAGTACTCAAGAATCAAAACCACAAAGTGCAGCCTGGCAGGTGTGCAAAAATACTGCTGCCCTGATTTGATGTTAAAGCATCTCACATTTTGTAGGGTAGCTTTTAGATGCTGACATACAGAACTTGTTCTTACATTAAACCTACACCTGTTATGTTCCTGCCATTTTGTATCGTGTTTGTAGTCTAATATGCTGTAACCCATGCACTGTTTACTCTTCCAGAACATTGTGTATGGAACACAGGATAGCCAAGCATGATGAGGAACGATCCAGCTGAGCCAGTTGACGCTTTAGACACCTGTTCCTGTGAACTGGGCATATTGTCTCAATGTGATGGTTCTGCACTGCTTTGCAATGGTTGGTGATGTGTTTATTAGTTGCTATTTTTTTAATTACTGTCACTGCATAACATACACATGGTGCTGTTTTTAGAGCATCGGTGTGGCTGTTTAAATATATGTAGTCTGCAGTCCCCTATTCAAGTCACTAGATAACATATTAAATAGCTATTAAAATGTAATCCACCATACTGTTTTGTGGTATATGGTGCAACCGCAACTCCTTTACACGGGCAAGGCTGGCTTAAATGCAGATTCAAGATGCCTTCCATTCACAACATAGTTGTGTTTACTTTGTAATGATGGAAACAGTTTTGGCTCTGTCTTGCAAAGGATGGGCTTGAATCCTAGCAATGACCTTAAGTAACACTACATACTTTGAATTGACTGATTCAAGAAGAACGTTATCATAGCTCAAACCCATTCCGGTGAAGACATTAGTCAACTCCAGCTACAGCTGTTTTGGAGAGAAATCTGCCTGGAATACATACATATGTTAACCATTTAATCACAGGATGCCACTGAGGTATTCATCATGGTGTCTGTACTGGCTAATCACCAGTATTTTATGGCTGAACTCACTGCCTGACTAAAGAAATCCTAGGAAAATGATTCCACTGTGCTGCAATCCAAGGATATCAAATTTCTGATGCTATTTTTAACTCTAGACAGAGTCAAGCACACATCTGTCTCATTGGCCTGGTTGGTTAGAATGCCTGCTTTCCCATCCACCCACCAGTGGCGGGGAGGGTTTGAGTTCCCCAAGACACTGGCTATTTTCCCATGACAGATATGGCCTGCCACCAGTGGCAGCACCAAATGCCATGCCAAAGGTTAGGTGACGTCAGAGGGCAGGACAGACTGTACCCAGCATTGTGGTACATTAAACTTTCACCACCAAATTCTGCCATTGAACCAGAACCTGCATGATTGGATGGTCAAGTCCACTGCTCACACAACACACACTGCTCAGCCTGAGCTCTGATTTCGGAAATCCACCTATCCGAAAAGATTCGGGTAAAATCTTTGGAAAGTCACTGCTCTCGGGTGCACCCGCAGACCCCATGCCCTGCTACAATCGGGCAGGGCAGTTCCGTGTCGAGCCAGTCGCCTGATCGTGCCTGCCATCTGTCGGCAGGTCCAGCGGCCGTGCTGGCCTCCACGTTCGGCCCTGTGGAGGTGCGACCGCAGCGCGAGCTGGTGGACCGCGCCTCCATCGAGGTCTCGTTCCGTGCCCACCAGGGCGTCGAAGGTACGCCGGTCGGCGGCGGCTCGCGTGGGCTGATGCTGCTGTGGCTGTGCGCGGGGTGCGGGTAACGGAGTATCCGGACGGAACTGTGACCGTGATATCGACGCTGACTGCCAGGCAGCAGCGCAGCGTTTTGACCATTTACAAAACATGTACTGATGTCTAACTCTCTTGCTGATTTGGGAGCAGAGGCCGTAATACAGCCAGCTATAAGCCTGAAACCAGCAGCCTTCAAGATTCCTGTTTTGGGCTAACATCTGACTAGGTCACTGGACTGACCTTGGAAATCCGCAATTAGGGCAGTGATGGATATTGCTTCGTGTTGCATCCGTTTGGAACATCAAAGGCAAGAAGAATGAAGGCTCAGATATAAATCGGGTGTAAGCAAAATACGTCTACTCTGCCACAGAAGAAATTGCACATACGTATCAGTTGCTTTGGATGCTGTGGCTTCATCTCGAAGCCCCCTCGCAGTCGCTGCCAGATAACGCCTCTCACGTTCTTAGAAGTGTGCGGTGAATCGGCGTCACCTAAAGCGTACGCTGTGGCCAAAGCCCTGGTCGCTCGCGTTCGCCGCCGCCGTCCGGGCGGCGGCGCAGCGATGCGCGGCCGGCTGCTTCTCACATCCGTCAGCCGTGTCAGTCAGACATGTCCGTCAGACGTGCCCGTCAGCCGTGTCTGTCAGACGTGCCCGCCAGCCGCGCCCGTCAGCGGTGTCCGTCAGTCCGTGCCCGCCAGCCGTGCCCGTGAGCCGTGTCTATGATCCGCGCTCTGACCATGTCCGCGGCGTGTCGGGCAGGTGTGGAGGACCGGCGCGTGGAGCAGCTGGTACGCGCCACCCTGGAGGAGTGCGTATTCACGGCGCTCCACCCGCGCACCGCCGTCAGCGTGGCGCTCAACGTCCTCGAGCCCGACAACACGGTCAGTCCCCCCCCCCCCCCGGGCATGTCGAGGCCCAGGCGTGAGGCGCAGACGTGTGGTGTGGCGGAAACGCGGCAACGATAGCTGCGTCTGTGGGTGTGGCACTTACCCAGTGTATCTCGCTTCATATCTGTTGCAGTTTTGTGCCACATTGACGACGGTATGCATTACGCGGACATTCTGCACGCTTGTCGTCGTATCGTGTAATGTATTGGCTCTGACGACCAATGCTCGCTGAGTGCGACTGTGCTGTCAGCACCGATGACTGCCGCAAAATGAGTTAAGGGGATTTAATTTGAATTTGATCGATCCGAGCGATTGAAAAGTGAAACGTGCTCTTGAAGTATGCCAACAAACGGATTTTTTTCGCGGATTTGGCCCACTCTCATTCCAAAGCATAGGGCTGAAGCTCCTCCCGATGGAGAAAAAGCTATACGCCTGGTTTAATGGAGTCAGTACTCCAATTTAACCATAAACCCAAACAATGAAGCCTTTGGCACTGACCCATGTTTGGTTATTAGTAAATGAGAGCTCAACATCCGGTTAGGATCACCTAATACCACACGCTTATCATCTTGTCCATGATTGCTGGCAATTTACGGTTTTGGTGCAAGCGAAGTAGATGTCTTTAACATGTGGTCACGAAGACACGCATGAAAAGTACGCCAATGCGAAGCACAATTCGTGCGAATTGACACGACTTACCACAGAATTTGGGATGACCAGTAACACACCTACTCGATTGCGACTCCTATATGGCTGCCTTTTTGGGCTAAACAAAATCCCGCTTTGGTGGGAGCAGCGGCTGCTTCCGGGTGGCATACATGTGTATCGGTGTGGTTACAGCTCGCTTATGTCTCCACGTTGGGAACTCTGCTGGCAGCCTGCAGTTCGGGCACTCGCACAGATAAAAATCCGGCCGGCTGAAATTTAGAGCGTTCACCCGCCGTGAATGTGGTGTGTTGCGCTAAAGAATGCACCCTGCAAAGAGACCCCATGCTCATTCGAAGCCGGTTTATAAGCCTTTGACATGTCACCAAGCAGTTACAAACAGATCGGGGTGAAGTGCTTTCAATACCGACTGTCGTCTGGCACACGAGCAACGCTAGCCTGGACTGTTCTCGATTGTAGATCAAGCAATGCCATATTGAACATGGAATGATATAACCTGAGTGTGCGCTCGCTAATAAGAGGTCGTCTTGGGTGTACTTTTTCTGATGTAGAAGTTTTCCTTAATAACTGCTCCATATTTACTCGCATACCTTCGTCCTACCTTTCTAGTACCTACTTCTGTACATGTTCTGTCCAGCTCCTTTAGCGACCGACCATAGCGACCATAGCGATCAACCGACCGACCACCGATCACCGACCACCGACCACCGACCACCGACCACCGACCACCGACCACCGACCACCGACCACCGACCACCGACCACCGACCACCGACCATCGACCATCGACGTGGAACCGTGACTATGAAAATTGCACCCACCGTGGCCGCGTATGCAATAACGGTTGTAGAAGAAATGCGCTCTTGTGAAAGAATGCGGCTAGTGTAAGAAGTGCGCTCTTTGTAAAGAAACGATCATACTGGAGGTTGAGAATAAGGTGGCCATCGCCATCCATGGTCAAGCGGGTCCAGGGATGCCGTTTTTTTTTAAAACATATGCAGCCCTAGCCTTTTCATCCGACGGAGTGCTGAGCCCCGAGCCCGTGCTAAGCAGTGTCTGCTGCGTGAGCCTCGACCGCCCATTCGAGCGTGAAGTCCAGCTCTACGTCAGGCATTTGCGGCAAAACTTGACATGCCACAATGCTAGGCACAGCCCATCCTGCCATGTGACGTCACCTGACCCTTATCGCGGCCGCTGCCACCAGCCGCAGGCCATCCCAGTCATGGACAGATAGCGAGTACTTAAAGCGGCTCGAACCCACCCCGCCACGGCTGGGGTAATCCAAAGACAGCTGCTCTAACCAACTGAGCAATCGGGACGGACGAGTTCGACAGATCAGCATTGCCCTGGTTTAACGGTGGGTGACTTAGCGACCGGGCGCGCCAGGAATGTAAAAGTCATCGGAGTCGGACTGCGGCCATCCGGCGCCTTCCGAGCGCACATGGGCCCCATGGAAGTCCCCGGAGGCTGCGCCAGATCCGAATTCGTCACAGTCCCTGTAACGGACGTGCCTCTTCGACGCCGGGTCAGGAATCCCCGCGTCCGCTGCCGGACGTGGAGTGTTGCCCAATGGCGTGCAATAATGAACGTCAGCGTGCGTCCGTCGTCAGCTGCTGCTCTCCACCTGCGTGAACGCCGCCTGTCTGGCGCTGCTGGACGCGGCGCTGCCCATGAAGTTCATGCCGGCGGCTGTCACGTGCGTGCCTGTCGACGATGACGTGCTGGTCAACCCGACACCCGCCCAGCGCCAGGTACGCCCCGCCGCTGCCTCGCGCGGCCCGGCCCGGCCGCGCTGACGTCACGCGCTGACGTCACGGCCGGCCAGGCGCCGGCTCCGAGCGGCGTGGAGTTTTGGGGCGTGACGCGGGGTCGGAGCGCCAGGGAAGTGGGCGGTGGGCGAGGTTTGCCCTGCACTGCGGTCCCCAGTCCACAACTTAAGTAGCTGTTTAGGCTCAGGAGCTGGGCGGAAATAATTTAAATGGATGTTGATGGGTACAGCTTGTGGAACTTGTCATCGTTACGCTAGACAATGCGATTAATTTTAAAACGAGTAGTTTAATGCCCCGACGATCACCTCGTCTGCTGTTTTAGCATGCAGTCATGATGTGCACTGTGTACTGTGTTCGTTAGTGTGTCTGAGTGTGCGTACAACACACCAGACGGGGGCGGTGGCCCGAATCATTGCTCCATCTGTAATGCTAGTCCCATGCATGACGTCTCAGTCAGTCCGTCAAGGTTTAGGGAGATGATGATCATGATAGCGTGAAGTGAACGCATCATACTCTGGTCACCGTACAGGAGATCGTATTGCCTAGCATAGCAAAGGCCTTTTTACCCTTTAGCTGTCCGCTTGCCTGCCTTCTCGGCCTGTTATGTCCACCGCGGCGCCAATCTTGTCAGAAATGACCCAAGCTGCTTTACCCTCGCTCGTTCCCCAACCACTATCCTCTTTATTCTGTTGCACATTCTTGCGTCTTAAAGCTGCCTTCGGTACCGTTATTACAACATGTGAATGACCTTTATGCATTGCAATCAACATCGTGGTGACGCAATTATGTATAGATGTGCTAGCTTGGAAAATATGTGTGTCATGGTATGGGATGAATCGTGCACACGTTTGGTTGAAAACCGGAAGTTGAAAGCTGTCTCTGAAGTGGCGTGAATTTCCCGGTTGTATGGATCTGGCTGCAAGCAAGGAGCACTGCTTAGAGTGTGCCAAGTGAGCTTAGCATGAGCCGAGATTTCCCCATTAAAGTTATCATGAAACCTCACTCGATAATTTTTAGAACTGTTTTACTTAGCATTGGATTTACCAGTGTGGAGTTCATAACTTGCCGTGTCTGAAATGGTTGCTACTTAGCACTTGTGATAACCTCGAGCTTGAATTATTGCACGAGCTGAATAGTTGACGGTCTGGAAAAACGCATCGCGTATTTGTAGTTTGCTGAGCCGGAAAATTTACCCTCGTTTTGGTGACGAATAAAATGTGCGATGGGCTACGAACTCCAAGAATGGCCATGAAATTCCCAGCCAGCTGTTGCGTCATCCCGACCTGGCGGTATGTTCGTGGCGTGAGATCCACCGCAGGCTGCTGGGGGCGACTCCACCGAGGAGGCAGCTGGAATGATGTCCGGTTGGGGCTATAGGGCGTCATGACCAAACGGTCAAGGTTCGTTGGCTCGTCATCGTGATGGCCGGGCTCAAATTGCGCCTCGAGAAGTTTCCACTTGCCCGTGTTTCCGCGAAAGGTGGCGACGCTAATGGCGTCGGCAGATGGGTTACGTCGATTGATAACACAACAAATGGGTTAGCGTTGGATCGATGAAGGCTTCTTGGAACGGGCCGTTTATTTGGACGTGATGCACTGGCCCGCGTTCATGGGTGTGACCCGTGTGTCAGGCGGTCCTTCGTAAGGAAGACCACCATCGTGACTCCCGACCCCCCCCCCCCCCTTTCCCGTCCGTTGTCGGCTGACCCCCTGTCGCTGCAGGGCGCCGAGGCAGCCGGCAGCGTCACCGCCGTCTTCAACGGCGCGTCCGGCGAGCTGGTATCGACGCACGCCAGCGGCCGACTGTCGGCGGCGCAGCTGACCAGCTGCCTGCGCCACGGCCGCCGCGCCGCACCGCTCGTCGTCGCGCTGTACCGGCGCGCCGTGGCGGCCAAGTTCGCCAAGGAGCCGCGCGAGCCGTGGGCGGGCCCGGCGCGCGCCGAAGACGCGCCGTCGGCGGCGCTGCAGCGGCCCGGCCACACGTGACCCTGCGGTGCGCGCGCCGCGGTCTGGGGAAGGCCCGCCACCGCCTGCCTCGGAGGCACCGGATGCGTTGTGAGGAGTCGGGGGGAGGCGGGGCGGGCGTGGATTGCCGGTGCCTTCCGCTGTGCTCGGCTGCCGTGCGCTTATTTTGTGCCGCGTGACACGTCACATCACATGCGGGCGTACTAGGACGTGGCGCCGTCGTGAGCGTGCCAGCGTACCACGTGGCGTGCTTTGTTGCACGTCAGGTCGTACTACGAGCTCGTCTTCTACTACATGGCGCTATCGTAAGCACGCCATGGTGCTACGTGGCGGGTTTGTCTGTGTTCTTAAGCGCGCTTCATTTTCGGGAGCAGCATCATGCGACGCGTTGAATCTTTGTGCGTTCATTGTCATAAATCATGCTCGCAGGATGGTGTCCGAGTTTCGGGGGGCGGGGGTGGTCCTCGCTCACACCGCACACCGACGTGTTGTGTCACAGCTGAATGGAAGCTTGCCTTTTAAAACTGATTTCATGTTGTCCGCCATGAAAATTGCCGAACATGCCCAACGGTTGACATGTCGGACAATGACTGGACATGCGGAGACAGGCAGGGGAAGCAGGGCTATGACATGGTGACACAGGCTCGCGGGTTCGAGTAAAGCGAGAAGTTTTAAAGTAGTGCTGGATAGCCAGTCCAACACACTCACTCTTCGAGACATGCGCGAGATGTGAGACATGCACGAAAGGTGCAACGACACCGCTGCGCCCGCTGTGCAGCAGGATTGTCTCCAGTCACAGGAGCGGGGGCGAACTGGCCGGGACAGGAACCGTCCCGACGGTGAAGGTCATCGCATGCTAGATTCGGGTGGGGGCCGCGGGGATCGTCCAAAGGATTACCTCCACATGGGCAAGGGGTGATGCACCACGTGCCTTCAGCATTGCTTCCTGCGACGCAGCCACGTGTTGTTTTACGTCAGTGGCTTATCCTTTATGTCTGATGAAGTCCAGAAACCTCTCGGACTGAGTGACCCGGGACCTTCCCCTGTGAGTCAGTGCTGACCGTGACGGCTGCTGGTTTGTAAGGCTCCGTTGCATCAGATGTGACGATATGCAGCGCTCCGTGCCGGGCAATAAGAAACGATGACACCTGTTGAACTGTGGCGGCCTCGGGTGGGACGGCCGGGCCAGATTGTGTCTCCGTGTTTATCACCGATCCGCGGACGAGGAGGATGGAGCTCGGTGACGGAATGGTCGGTTTTGTTTGTCATTTGAGTGCGGTCGACTGTGGCTGGAAGTTTCCTGATCTTGAGTTGTGAGGCTTACCTGAATCGTTTTAGGTGGGGCGTGCAACTTTGCAGTGTTATTCAATTTTTCACGTTCTGGTGGAAAATCCCTTCGGCGCCACGTCAGGTTGCAGAGCCGTAACACCATCGCCCGAGGCTTCCACGGCATTCGTGCTTTTACCGGTAGGTGTTTGGTGATTACATTCTTGCTTTGGGCCACCTTGAACGGGGATTCATCAGCTGGCTTGACTGTGTGCCAGCCGGGATCATTCATGCGCTGCAAAGGTCACTCCAGATCACCAACGAGGCTAAGAAATATCGGATAGGAGTGTCGAGTAAGAACGATTTCCACTAACCATTGGCAATAAGTGAACGGGCAAAACCAATCCTACGACACAAGACCAGGGCGCACGAGGTCAGGGCATGCAGCTGGAGAGATCATGCGCGTCACCCAAGAAGTTTGGCGTTCACCGAAGTTTACCAGATCTTTATATTTTCAATCAGAATGTTCCGGCGCGTTGCTAGTTAGCGCGAGCCAAGCTAGCACGGGGCTAAACCCAGGGGGATTCAGGATTTAGGATTTAGTGAAGGGGAGGGACACGCAGCATTGGGGTACGCAGCACTAGATAGCACCAAATGCAACAATCATTATTTATCCTTAAGACAAACTGACATCGGCTTATTTTCCTTCCCTTTGTTGTTTTCCTACCGATCTCAGACATTTGCTCGTCACGCCTCGTGTTTTTCTGACAGGTTAAAGGCTTACACGAACGTTTTTTAATCACACCCAACAGTTTCGGCATGCTTGAACTAACGGAAAACGCAAAAATATATAATCGTAGCTGAATAACGGATTCAATTTATACGCATCCCAACTCTACAGCCGGGACACGTACGTATGTATTTTTCAAAGGCTCTAGCTTCCTCATGGCCGACTAGCCGGGTCGGCTGATAGCCACTGCGGCTAACTGATCGATCTGTGGCTATCCGTCTAGCTGACTAGACGATAACCAATGTTGCTTGTACAAATGAGTACCTATCTTTATGGCGGTGAGGCCACCGGAAAAGTGAATTGCGTAGGCTGCTGATCTTGCTGTGAATGAATGAAACTGAAGCAGTAGTTTTGCAGTAATTTCACATTGCAACGACTCAAGTGACGTGGCGTGACGCGGATGTTGCAATGTGCGTGGTGGTGATCGAGGGCGGCAAGAACAGTCCAATTTTTAGACAGTCCCGTGTACTTCCTTGGCAGTGAAATTATGGGTTGACTCCCTGGAAGTTGTCTTAAATTGCTTATGTGCCGTTACATTGGGAGGGAGGGAATATTTCGCTGCATGTTCAAGACTGTAATGGAGGAACATAAAGTATGTTGATGTGATTCAACAGTAAAATGAACAACACAAATTCGACAATCAAGAAAAGTTAACTAAACGGTGCTACCGGCGCGTAAAGTTATTGTTGGCATTTGCGCATAAAAGCTTATCACCACTTATGAGGCTGGGCGTTCCAAAGACTAAACCAGTTACAGTTAGATGACGAAGAGGGGATACAGGCCAATAATGAAACGCGGAATTTCACGTCATTAGCATGCTTTGCTTACCTCCCACCAAATTTAACGGCGGACCGATTACAACTCTTCACTGAATACCTCACAGAATCAATGTCAAGCGCAAGTCCATGCTCCCACATCGACGGTGATAATGGGTGATATGAACGCTGGCAACATTGATGTTGAATGAATTTATCAACACATCGGCATCACAACTTTTGATCACACACTAAAGGACACGAGAGAAACGCTACGTTTACGACATCTTGTCAAACAACGTACACGAACAGCTGACGACTGCGAAAATCTACGTGACCTCATCTTCATAGACAACTGCGGTGAGATTGTGCGGAGTGTGCACCTGCTACAACCAAACAACACCATCACTGCTCTGCGGGTACCCATCCAGCAAACGTTACATCTCTGAACAAGAAGTCCCAAAAATTGTTGACTCCCTCGATGCAAGGAAATCCACGGGTCCCGACGGAGTACATGTCAAATTACTCACGTTTTTACACTTCTCATCTCCAAACCACGCGCACAGCTGTTAACCAAATCACTGGCGCCAGGACTATTTCCTAGCAAGTTTAGAGAAGCATACATCAAACCAGCATTTAAAAACAAGGGCTCGCCATCGGACTATTCCCGCTATCGGCCAGTAAGAGCCCTTTCGGCGCTCTTGGACGTTTTTGAAAATGGGATATTAAATATATACGATCATTTCACCGAACGTTCTCTTCCCTCAAGCAAATGAAGTGCGTACCGCCAGAGCCACAGCACGTACCAGCGGCTATTATACTTGAGGACAACCTATGCAAATCGTTTGGCGTAGGACGCGACTTTAAGGCAATCTGTCTCAGGCGTTTCTAAATACTTTGACAGGTTATGGCTGAAAGAGCTGTCGTACAAGTGCAAACATGACTTTGGAATCACAGAACGGTTTTAGACTGGTTTAAATCACGGCCCAGTGAGGCCCATACTCAATCAAATTTGCAAAGTGTACATCAGACTTCTTGTTGACTATTGCGACGCCATCTGCGACGGACACATCACAATGCAGGACGCCATCAGACTCGAAACACTACAAAACAGAGCCGCGAGACTGGTGACTGGGGCACTCTTCAGAACGCCATTCGACAAACTGTCAACTGTCTTAGGACTGCGCAGACTGACAACGTGGCGACATGTACACCGACTGACGCTCTATAACAAACTAAACGACCCCGGAAATGCACAACGAACTTCATCACAGCAGGCATGCTTAATGCCCGCGCTCAAGACACTAAGAGACATTTCAGAAATGCCAGCACGGTCACTACAACCAGCCGCACAGTGCGATTAAGGAGAGGAAGCATTCTGCATGTCAGACGAAAAATGGATATGTCCCGCGTAAGCTCCCATTTATTTCTTGTTCAGAAAACAACATCGCCGGAGTACCAGTGTAGACACCAAATTGTAAGCATTTATCATTTCGTCCTCTCGTACCAAAAGTATGCAGAGCAACGAAGCGATCTGTTTGACAGAATGTCTCAAACAGTATATACACACACAAACACACACACACACACACGTACACACACACACACACACACACACACACACACACACACACACACACACACACACACACACACACACGCACACACACACACACACACACACACACACACACACACACACACACACACACACACACACACACACACACACACATATATATATATATATATATATATATATATATATATATATATATATATATATATATATTAGATACTAGGTACCTTCATATCAACTACGAGCTCCATTACATGGCGCAAATCCCAGCGACGACGACGGTTCAGTGGTGGTTTGACATTTCCAAAATTTTCTGCTCAAATCTAGACGATTCATCGATCTTTAGTGTAGCAAGGTACCGCTTTCGCCTTACTATAGGACGTGACATGCCCGGTGAAGCGTGTGGTGGTTAACCATTCCAGCCCAACTAAAAAGGTGAGCAAACAGCATCGTGACCTTGGTCGTAATTAAGCATTTCATTTTGTTTGCATTAGGCAGGGTGCTTGGATTAAAGCTCTTCCTTTTGTGTCTGTCTGTGTCACGTTCGCATTCTGTTGCATGTCTTGTTCATTAAACATGATGGTGACGTATTAGCAGAAAAGTATGTATGAGACCCGGCAACAGCGTAGAGTTCTCCGAGCAAGCATTGAAGTACCCAATACCAATGAGGCGAACCCCTGAGCGACTGAAGACAAGCGAGCCCAGGCAAGATAGAAGAAAGGCCTCCCGACGGGAGTATAAGGCCCTCCACCAAGGAGAAGCAACGCGAAGCGATCCTCACCAATGTTGAGGGCTCTTGAGCATCGGGTGTCTCAGAAGGCTAAGAACTATGGCACTGAGCAACAGAGCAGAGCCCTCCGAGCAAGTGGGAAAAACCTGACATCACTGTAAAGGGTTCCTGAGTCACTAAGATCATCCCGGCAGGTTACCGTGTGCAGCCTCGACATCAGCGTATAGAGCTTTCCGGGCGAGTGGGAGGAACCCGTGGAGGGCCTCCGAGCCATCGAGAGTGCCCTGGGAGCCCAGCATCGGACCCATACATCACTTCAGGCCCTCCGCGCAGATGTAAAGAACTCAACAGCAACATGGGAGGCCGTTGGCGATCGGGAGTGGCTCTGCAAGTCAACACACAGGGGACCCGACAACGGCATGAGACCTCGGGACAGTGCAGTTGAATTTACCAGCAGAAAGCTCACTGTAATGTCATCAGTACGGCGAGAAGTGCGGTGACTTTTTGGCCGACCGTAGTTACAAGTTAAAAGGGCCCTGGCTGGTGGTGCCGCAGACCCCGGCGTCAGCACTTTTATACTGTTTGAAGCGCGCGGAAACAGGTGCAGCCCGGGCCCGCTACCTTCTTTTGCTTGCTTCGGGAAATCCGAGCATGGCGCTGTGTGACACGACGCTTTAATCCACTGGTCATTTTGCACCGCAAACCGCAAAAACTCCAACGCCTTAGAGAGCGACTGAACTGAAGCCACCTATGGCTTACATACATCCTGTCGGGTGCTACGTCCATTAGGGACAACGCAGTCCAGCGCAGTGCGATAGCTTGGTCGCCGGGATGTAATCAAACCGGTCCAGCAGGGTGCTGGAGAGTGTGGTCGCTATATCATGATGCTACCGGACAAGGGGAAACCTCACGGAAGCATTGCCTCTCGAGAGCTGGACTTAATCTTGCAGAGTGGCAGGACGAGCGTCTCTGACACAATCAAACGGACGCGATGCAATGTTTGCAGCTTTTATGTTGGGCAATGACTTTGGTCTCATGCGCGCCATCTCTCCCAAACACTCAGACAAGTCGCTGCGAGTGTCCTTGTTTACACGGCTCTCCTGTTCATCTCATCAACTCGACACTCAAAATAGCCATTGCTGGAGAGAGTTTTTTAAACGTCAGTACATACATACAAGTTCTCAACAAAATGGCACCTTGTAAAGTTCTAGCCTCGAAACCCTATGTCCGCCGACTAGAAAATTTCGCCGTAAACAAAAATATCAAACTGGACGGCTGCTGCTCTAAGCTTCTGTTGCGCCGTCTGTGATCAGGTCAACTAAGCCAAAAACAACGAATGTCACTTTGTTTGACAACGGAACGCAAACAAATTCGACTTGTACCACGGCATGCGCCCAAATATTTTCGATTACATCTGCATATTGCAAGGAACTCACATGGAAATGAGGTCATGCACCTATGGATCATGTTCAGCCAGATACTGATGAGAGCAGTGTTGTTCCGAGGGCGGTGCTATCCTGCCTCCACCTGTTCTAGGCGACCTCACCTGTAGGTTACGCGGCAGGTATCAGCTGCTGACGGTTTTCCAGGTGGGATGAGCCAGGACTATCAAACGCTTAAATCTTCTGAACTGACTGTTATAGACTCTGGCTAAATTGTGCTGTGTTTGTGTGCACGTGGGGGGGGGGGGGATGACACTCCGAGCTGTATTTGAGCGAGGCCGTAGGCCGAGCTTGTCTGGCCTGGTTCATCCAGTCAGGAGTGGTAAAAATGTATTCTGTGTCGCCGACCGAATTTCTGCAGCTAAAATTGTGGCCAGCAGCTTAACGCGGTGCTACATAACGAGAAATGGCAATGATGTCCACTATTGCACTGAATATGGATGAAGAATACACTCTTTTAAATTCCATATTGCTACGCTGTGTAGCGTTGTGTGTCTGAACATGCAAAGTTGAGCTAATCTGATTTTCAGGAACATTTTACCATTAACTTGGTCTAATGGGGTCAAGTAGCAACACAAAACTTGTGACAACACGCGAGATATTGTCGAGAACAACACATTTTTGTTTTGTTTACGGGACACCCTACCTTAGTTTGGGAATGGCAGGGGTAATGACAATGACATCCCTTTTCTCAGTCCACGTCATGGAAAATGGTGAATCAGTAAGGTTAAGAATTTTGGCTACCATCTTTTCAAATTATTTTACACATGCTGTTGTGAGAATTCGCATTTCAGATCATGAAAACAAAAGAGCTTGTACATCAGAACGACATTTTTCATTCCCAGCACGCAAACATTGATACTGATTGAATCAGCAAGCCAAAAGAGCTCTTTGCAAACTAGGTAGCAAACAAATCTAGGCGCATATGTGGTACTTGTCATGCGTGATACAGGAGTGTTAAAAGGATTTGAGGGCCTTGCCCACCACAAAGGTTAATTTGAGCCCCCTCCATCCTGGTCACCTCCCCAATACTTCCAGCTGGGAAACTACAAAATGTCAAGAAACAGCAACTATAACACCAAACCTATTTTCTTAGGATTTATTCACTGGCCATTACCACAATGCTGCTCAGCCAAAAATCTGTTTAAGAAGACAGAGTACAAAAAGGATAAAAATTACCCGCAATCAAACCTAAGCAGACCAAATCTAGTGATAAACACATTTAGGGGAGGGGAGGTTGTGAGGCACATGGCTTGCTGCCTCCCCCTCGCCCCTTCCATGTATGAAAACTAACACCTCGGACACGATTCCAGTTCAGACAGCCAGGCAACCCAGATTGTTTTCTTCCAGTGTGGGCTGCCATTTAAGTTACGCTGTCCTCCCTCGAAACCTGCACTTAATAAAACTAGTAATGATGATCAGGGCTCCATCAGAAAAGCTTCACTTCAATGTTAGCGAACACAGTGAATAAATTTATTGCATTTGCATCCGTCCATATGGCATTGCTTACTGGTACGAAGGTGCAAAGAACTTATGAAAATAAATGAGGACTGCAGAATGATTCACTTCTAGCTTTTTCTGTTGCAATAGGGGTGCGATCATCATCAAATGCCCAATATTGCTGTGGGAGAGCCAGATGTCAATTTTTTATTGAACTCCAGTATTAGGACCAAGATCCCACAAAACTATATCATATTCGAAGTAAACTTATGGTTAAGCGAAGATGGCAACGCAGCCTTAACCCTTCCCTTCCTCATTGCCTACATTTTCTGCACCTCCTCACTCTTCACCTCTCATTGCCTCCTCGCTGCCTACATTATTGGCTGTCATGCCAGCTTCCAGCAGGCAAGGTTGATATTGAAAAAAAAAAATGTTGAACTGGGAATCATTGTCATTTCAATGCTAACAAAACATTCACAAAAAGGCTGCTTTTGAAGCAGACGCATAGTTTCAAAGGTGGTTGGGAGGGCTGAGCAGTTGCTGTCTTGTGCTGTCGTTTCGATAAAGGCATGTTGCCGAAATATCAACCAATTTTTTTCTCCATTCTCATGATTTTTCCCCGAGAAATAAGGCTATTACTACTGTCTTATCTAAGCGAAAAATTTCCTCGCGAGTGTACTGAACAACTTACGAAATGTTTTATAGTCAAATGCTAGTTGCCGAGCCGATATGTTTTTTATTGGAATGAGTTATTCGCCCAAGAGTTGTTCAGTTGAAGCCGTATCACCGAAGTGTTCTTAACTCAACTGATAAGTTGTCAAAGTGTACTTGTGTAGAATCCTTATCACCGAAAGTTTTTATTTGAATGTCAACTACCAAAGTACTTTTAAGTGATGCACTAACCGCCGAAATGCTTTTTAGATGAGTGTTAATTAACCAAATGTTCCTTTTTTTTGCTGTGTGGTTATGCGTTGAAGTGGTGTCAGCAGGTTAAACTCGCGGATGTTATGACTGCGCATAACATCCTGTGGGTTTGTCTCTGTCAAAACACTTAAACCGTCTGATTTACATTCCCCCAAAAATGAAATTGGCTGCTCGATAACTCGATAAATGTTTATTCGTCTAATTGCCATTAATCAAATTTGCAGATATGCAAAAACGTATCTGGCCAATAAACCATTTGCTGATTTTTCAGTCGTCTAATTGTTATTCGCCTGTTTCGGCGTATTCCCATTGCATTAACTATAATTTCGGCTGGTGAGAATTTCGAAAATTCAACATTCAACAATTTGTGCGCCGTCACAACGTCCTGTCATCACGCAATTCACCTTTGAGTCTATCGCCCTCTAAACATGGCGATGAGAAGAAGTAACAGAAAAAGGCATTTCGTTGTTATCATTCAAAGAAAGCATTCATCCAGTAAGACGTCATTTAACAATTTGTCCTTGAACCATAAAGAAGCATCAGTGGCGTGCATTCCAATTTATAAACAAAGTTCAATCGAAATAGGGGCGTTTTTATTATATTTTTGCCACGGCCTAGTGTATATGCCCGACAGTTTTCACTAACGGTATTTTGCATGTTCAGCATTTGTTGGTGCTGGGCTGCTCCAAATGTCAAAGTGCCGCAGATCGTTCCAAATGAAAAGTGTTCTGATTAACGAGAGTCGACTGGGTGCCGGACCAAAAAATCGCAGTTCTGTATATTGCCAGGCTTTGTGGGATGAACTCCTAATGTTCGTGAAAGCCCCGTGTGCATGAACACAGTCTAAGGCACTAATTTATCTCCCGCATTTTTGCGATTTTTTTTTTGCTTGCTCAACAACATCGCTCGACCAGTACCTCCTCCTATCTTCGAGGCCGAATACGGTGAGAGAAAGCAACTACAACCCACAATGCCGAAAAACCGGGAGTTCAGCGCCTTCCTTTCTCGTATCTAGTTGACGGAAGGTTCGTAAAAGCCTGCAAAAAGCAGTCAGATCAGATCATCAACGATCAGACCAGATCAGAACACACTGATCTGCCCATCGCTGCTCCATGTCACTGAAGGCGGCGTGGCAACCTCACGCGGTGTGCAGGTGGGAAACAACTAAACAATCTTCATTCGGTGCCCTGAGCGCATGGAACAGTGTTGCGCAGGCAATGTGCGCCAGCGATGAGTGCGTATTGTATTGCACAATATAGTGTTACAGATGTTATACTACCAACATGTGATATATATACAAGTATAGTACTGCACATGCAACGTATCCCACTAATGACATTGAGTAACATAGCATTGTTGGTTGTGGCGCTGCTGGTGCTAACGGCGTCGGCTCTTCTTGGAATAAAGCAGTCGTGAACCGCTTGTTCCTCCTATGATTATCGATGTCGGAGGTTTGTGTTGTCGATATGGGATCTGAGCACACTCAGTCAGATCGGGAGACATGTCAGCAGTTCTCTGAAAGCGCAGGCCGGGGAAGGATCCATTCTACATCTCATATGGAGAAAACCTGGCGCAACTCAGTTCCACATTTTCAAAAAGCAAGTTCAAAGGGAAAATGTTCGCTTTCTCACCACCTTGTCGGGCATATTCCGTTCCCCAGCTGCTCTCCTTTCATTCCGCTGCTGCCGCTCCCCAACCACTGTTTGCCGACCGCAGAGCGCAGGCCAGGGGAAAATACTGACAGCACCGGTCCACGAGTTACCAAGTACAGTCAGCACGCACCCGCGTGCCGACACATAGCTAAAAGTGATTCACATGATTCGTCGTTTTTAATTAGCTATACCTCTAACCCGTGCCTAGTTAGAAAAATGGGGCAGTGCGTTTGCCAAAAATGAATATTGACTATTTGCATAAAAATCGATACATTGCTTCATGCGCTTTCTATTCAACACCTTAGCATAATTGTCGTCTAATTGAGGAGCTCTCCAAATCTGCGAATACTTCCAGGTGAACAGAACGCGGACATTCAGCTTCCGTAAACAAATGGCATGTCGATTACTGGGGGGATGAAGCGGGAAAAGATTGGTGACCGGATGGATCTCCAGAGCAGCTGCCTTGAGAATATAACAGGGCAAACGCTGGCACGTGATGCAAGGTGATATAAGCAAGACACGTCTTGAATCTCGATGCTTTGGGTAATGAGTCGGGAGTTCTCATACTGAATATTGTAGTATACCAAGTATACTATAGTATACCAAGACTCGACCTATAGCATACCAGGAGGCAGTGATTAAGAGATGCTATAAAACACACTTCAGTTGTACCGAGAAAGTCGACATTTGGAAACGGCACTCATGTTTAGGTTTCTTCGCAAAGGTCTGTCAACACCATCCCAAAGTTTCTTTGGAATAAAGCCTAAGTTTCTTTGGGAATAAAACCAAAATTTCTTTGGAATATAAGGTACGAACTCTCGCCCCGGAACACGCCGCGCTAATTGTGTTGATCCCATTTGTGGACGCCTTTTTGAGGTGCAACCAGGTGGAGGATACGCCGTCGAGCGGAACTTTCAATCGTTCCGTCCCGCAACGGACTTAAGTTCGTCCCGATAGTTCAGCTGGTTGGAACACCTGCCTTCCGATTCACAGATCTGTGGCGCAATGGATACGAGTCGCTTTAGGCGTTCGCGCTATTTGTCCCTGACTGGCAAAGCCTCCGACCATTGTCAGCGGCCGCTCTAACGGTCAGGTAAAGCTAGAGGGCACGATAGGCCTGTTGACCATTGCGGCATGTTAAGCTTTCACCGCAAAGTTCTGCCGTTGACCCGGAGACTTACGATTAATTAAGGGCTCACCAAACAGGCACTGCTTAGCTGTGGGCACTCGTTCCACAAATGCATCCAATCAAAAGATTCAAACTTAACTTTTGCGCATATCCTGTGATTTTCAGTCGTGTTACCGTACGCGTGCTAAAGTATCCTTTCTTTTTAGCGAGAACAAATACACGGAACACTGGACGAGGCCTCCCAATTGTATCGTATACACTCGGTTCAGCAGCATATCACATTCGTAAAGAAGTCACAGGAAGGTGACATCAACTACCTATGTGCAACTACTATCTATACAAGGTGGGTCAGCTAATGGTTATCCCACGTTAGTCACCAGTGATCTCTCATTTGTCAAGTCATGGCTCTACAGAGGACGCCCCTTTGAGGACGAGAACGAGTATCATATCAACACCAGCTTAGAGGGCTACGTCGCCGCCGCACTGCCACCGTTCTGGGCGGCCTCACGCCAGTGCGAGTTCACCGGATCGATCGGGACCAGAAGTAGCTCGAGCAGGACGGCGCGGCACGGCAGCATTGGCCCCCTTGGCATGGCTGGGTGGTTGGTCCGCTGGAACGTACATCAGCTTAAGACTGTCGTGCTGTGGCTTCCCACTCGCCCGACCAGTCGCCGCTGTACTGCATGCTGCGCGGTAGCCGAGAGATATGCGCCTGCGCGGACGAGCCAGCGAACTTTCAAAACCTCAAGGTCACCTCCAGACTCGAGGAGCTCGTTACCGCGGACGGTGGACCGGACACCCGGCTGCCTGCAGCAGGTTCAGCTGCCGCGCATGCTGGAGCGCCAGGCGGCGCATCTGGGGCGACTTTGCTGTTCGATGCCGCGCTGATCGTGATTTGCCAGTGCAATGGCGGCCTCATACCGCCACCGTCACGATTGCACAATAACTATACTTGTCACGGTTGAGGATAATATGGGCCAACTTTTATGTGAAGCACCTAGCTCTCATCGTATGAACAATTTGCCAAACATTTCAAGACTGACCTAGCACACAAAGGAGTGTTTTGGTAGGCACCTAGCGTACTGATTTAGACGGAACATTGGCATATACGGTCTTCTGGGACAGGGTATTGTCAATGGAAGTACACCTACAAGCTATCATCAGTGCTGGCCGTGTCAAAGGATGACAAGAGTATTACGCATTTCTCTTGCCCAGCATTCCGTTTTGTCATATGCATTGGGGACGTTCACAAGAGCATTAAGGGGCCCAATTCAAGGCAGGGGGAAGGGACTCAGGCCTGCTGAAGGCATATGAAGTGACGCCACCGGGTATTGGCAAGTGCATACAACACCAGGCGGTTGGCGCCAGGCGCGTGACAACGGACATCGTGACATAGTTCTTCTGAGTGTCTCTCAAAATAATTTTAAACCTCTGAAAATCAGACCAGCGCCTATGTTTACCTGTATTACTTTGAGGTTATCATCTGCACAGCTTCACATTTACGGCGACACGAAAAGCAGGGATTTTACCTTTACTTTTTTAGTTCCATCACCAGATTCCAGCCGCGGTGCTGTAAACGCTTATCCGTTTCTAACGTCAATAAAGAAATCACACAGGCTAAATATCCGCCAGGGGTGTTTTCTAGTCACACGAACTGATGTCTTAAAGCGTTCAAGGACACGTCTATCAAATGCGTCACAGTTTTCGCCCGATTGTTGGCCTCTGCCTAAGGCTAGCCGCAGTGCCGAAGCGTAAGCAGACTGCAGCGACGGGCGTCAATGTCCAATTCACGCGCGAGCGCGCGTGCACAAAAGCATGTCAAATAATTTTGTCATCGGTTGATTCGGACCGGAGGTGGAACATTCCAAGCCCAATGTGGTTTGGCCATATGATACAAGTTCTGGACACTGTTGATATCCTATCAACGTTCAAATTTAGAACCCTGACAATATCTTGACGAAACCTCTGAGCTTTATCAATTTAAAAATAGCTCACTTAGAAATGAAAAAAACACCGTTGGTTTACTTCATGCAGTCTGCTAACTCCTGTTTTCCTCTGTTTATTGACTGCAATATACAAGCAGAATCACATCCTAAGGCAGCTATCTTGGCTTTTGTTCCACTTGAAAAAGTTGAAAATCGAAATATAATAATGAAACTTCTGTACCGTCAAAATCAAGTGGTGAAAATTGGTAATTTTTGAAAAATTTTCATCATTAGGAAGCCCTTAACTCATCCTGTTCCCATCCCACCTACCAAGACTCTAGCTGCGCTCCTGCTCGCGTTGCGCCTGTTAACTGTTCAGAAACTCGACTTTTCGTGTACTTGGCTCGGACGACTCCGCTAGGTCGCCACGCTGCAGCAACGCGGCGCGCCGCTGCTGCAAACGCGTCCCGTGTCGACCCCGCTAGGTCGCCACGCTGCAGCAACGCGGCGCGCCGCTGCTGCAAACGCGTCTCGTGTCGACCCCGCTAGGTCGTCACGCTGCAACAACGCGGCGCGCCGCTGCTGCAAACGTGTCTCGTGTCGACCCTGCGCAAATCGGCTTTCGTCCGGCCGAGATGAATTTCTGGTCTGTGACGTCACCGCCGCAAGCCGTTCACACCACGTGACCAAAGCCTTTGATAAGCGGCGGCACTTGAGTGAGCGCCACACTTTGCAACGGACGACAGCAATGTGCGGAGTACAGGTGTGTACAGTGCTGCTGCTGATGACGACCTCGGCGCTGGGGATCGACCTGGCCCGGCGGCGCGCCAGTCTGGAGAAGCGGCAGACCACGCTGCTGCCGGACTTGACCGACCACCCGGCGCTGGGTCGGCTCAACCTGCGCTTCTGCGGCAGCGGCTCCGAGTCACAGATCAGCCGCGGCCCACTCGGCTGCGGCTTCCCCGTCGTGGGTGACCACCCGTGGCTGGTGGCGCTCGGCTTCACAGGACCCGACGGTCGCGTCGTCTTCTCGTGCTCGGGCGCGCTCATCAGCGACCAGCACGTGGTCACGTCGGCCCGCTGCGCCCTCGGTACCCGTCGCTTCGTACTTACCACTGCCAGACTGGGAGAATACGACTTCAGCACCCGGCAAGACTGTCTTTGGTACGACCCGACCGTGTGCACCGAGGCCAAGGAAGTGGCCGTCCACGCGTTCACCGTGCACCCAGACTTTGTCAACAACGGCGGTGACCCGAGCCGCTTAGACGTGGCGCTGGTGCAGCTGTCGAAGCCGGTGACGCTGGGTCACGGCGTGATGCCCATCTGTCTGCCCATGTTCCCACTGCGCCACCAGCCGCATCGTCTGTTTTCGCTGACGATGGGCCTGCACAACGGGCGGCAGCCGGCGGCCGACGGTGCTGCCACCTGCTGCGAGTGCAGCCGCCAGCGCAGCAACACCACGCATGTGATGGACGAAGAGAAGCTAGCCTTGTTCAACACCAGCTACGATGGCCCGGGGCCGTGCCAGTACCGGCTGCTGTCGGAGGCGGACGGCGAGCCAGACCGCTGTCTGGGCTCGGGTGCGCCGTGCATGGCCGACCTAGGCGCGCCCCTGGTGGCCCCAGACCAGTTCGGCTCGGCTTACTTCCTGATGGGTGTGGCCAGCATGCGGCCAGCGCAGAAAGAGTGTCGCCGGCCGGGCGTGTCGGTGTCATACGCGCCCGTGCGGCCGCACGTCCGCTGGATCCTGGATAGTCTGGCCATGCTGGCCTCTGTTTGAATGAACGGAGAGAGAGAGAGAGAGAGAGAGCGAGGGAGAGAGAGAGAGAGAGAGAGAGAGAGAGAGAGAGAGAGAGAGAGAGAGAGAGAGAGAGAGAGAGAGAGAGAGAGAGAGAGAGAGAGAGAGAGAGAGAGAGAGAGGGGGGGGGAGAAAGAGAGGAGTGCAGGAAGTGTCGGCTGGTGGTGATACCGAATCAGACAAAGCGGCTGCTATCTTTAGCATTGCTACCCAATATGTACCAAAGATCCTATTCGGTTTTGTTTATTGTGTCATTGATTTACCGTTGTTCACAGTCAAGATATTTTGATGCTGCTCGTCAGTGACATGCACTCATTCTTATCGATGTGCTGATCGTGATAATTGATGCCATCGCACCATGCATTCTTTTAAAAAAATAAAACTGTACGTGACGAGCTCATGCTGATTTATTGGACAACACTGACGGTCAGTCAAACACTGCTATCATATGAACACGTACATGATGCGTACATCTCTGGCTGCAGTCAGGGGGTGGGGTGAGGGGCGACGCAGCAGGTGGAGGGAAGGGGAGGGCCACATGGGCAGATGCCCCCTTTGCTGCCGGCAGCCAGGGGGTAAAAGTATGGTGGTGCCTCCTCTCATTTTTGGGAGCCACTTTTGTCCAACCGAAAGGACTCGTAGCAAACCGCAGGTAAGAGAAGCTTTTTGCGAGGAGGTTCCCGTAAATTAGCTAGATAGTACTAAATCAGGCTCAAAAACCCCTATTTTACATCGAGCGATGCGTGTTCTGGATCACGGGACCACCTTTTAGCAATTGTGCAGCCTATGGCCTGCATCAGTAGGCCAAATTGTGTGTACAGAGGCTCCCGTTACGAGCTACGAGGCATTATCTATGTGTACAGAGGCTCCCGTTACGAGCTACGAGGCATGATCTATGTTCAGAAGGCCTCATTTCTGAGAAAGGAGGACCCTGGCATGTATCAGATGGCATTAATTTTGTATCAAAATGCCCTATTTTGGGGTAACGAGGCTGTTTACTAGATTTGGAGTTCACTTTTTAATTGGAAATGATTCATTCTGGAGAAGGATGGCGATCTTTGGATCAGTGAGGCCTATTATGGAATAAAAAGGCCGTTTTGTTTGGTCTGGTTAACGCTGTTCTGGCTTTTTTATTGTGGTCATTCTTTAACACGAATATGATGCATGCCACGATTAAATAGCAGTGAGTGGTGATGCTGATTTGATACCCCTCCAGTCAGTGGTGGTGACTGATCAGGTCACAAAGCTGCCTGTTCCGCCAATCAATGGTGGTGACTGGCAGGTCATCGATCAGTCTTTTTCTCACTTCACTCTAGGTTTGCCGCACCGCGGAATGGCCCCCATTGCATCAGCTTGGCTTACATTCACGATGGTGTGCGTGGCTTACAGTCCTATGTTAGGCATGTTATCGCGTGTAATCTTCGCGTCAGGCCTTCTTCGCATCGTGTTTGACAAGTCCAGAGTCAATCGTGATGTACTATACCGGGTAATCACGAACAGCTCAGCAGAATACCTGCCACCTGTTGGCGTCTGGCGTAGACTGAATGTCATCGTTACGACGCTATGTTTCGCACGACTTCCGTGTTGACTGGGTTTTCGCTTACTGGTTCTGGAAATAGTGGTGAGAGGCATGCAGAGTCATGTTGTGACGTATAGTTCTGTGATGACTATGCCTCCACCTACTACCCATCCGCTCTGTACCGGAAAAAGTGGCGAGAATCATGCGAATAGTCATGTTTTGGTGTATGCACATGACTACGTCACACTTGGAGGCCATCGCGAGCTAGCATCCTTGATCAGGTGGTGCCGCACCACACCATGCCTTCTACTCCGATCCGAGAATAGTACGATTACTCGTGTGCCACAGCACTATCTGGTGTCACATGGCTGTGTGGTCTGACTTGAATTTTTTTTCATTTCACCTGCGCGTGATCAGACGTGACGTTGTTCACACCAGAATTGCTTCAGGCAGCATTTTAAGTGGAAGTGCTTCTATCACGCGGATTTCTCGATGAGGGTGCTTTTGTCAGTTGAGTAACTGAGGGATGCATTTGATTGAGGTTGGTTGAAAGATTCCAGTGGACATGTCGTGATGCCTTGAACGGTTATCAAAGGCTTACCTTAATTCCATCTTTAAATCATATCAACTCCGCATTGATGACGTCAGTGTGTCATCGCTACGCCGCTATGACCTTAGACGGTATTAACACAGCTGTTGGCCTAAGTGCAACTGCACACATTTCCTGTTGATAATGTACACCTCGTGATTTGACAATCACAGGTCCTCTCCGCCCTCCCTCCCATCATGGGAGGGGAGGGCGGGGAGAAAGGTTAAATTTTACCATTCCCTCATATCTCTACAATCACCGGTATAATTTTCGCCCGGGCCGATTTCTCAGATCGTTTGCTGCATTTTCAAAAAGTTCACCAGTTGAGAAATGCACCTAAGGGAATCTGAACACGCTGCACGCATCTTTCATCGCTCACCGCCACCGTGGAAATGGCTTTTTATAAACCAGTTTGGCACGTTAGGTAACAAACGCCTACATGCGTTGTGAATTATTTTCAAAAATCGAAACACGAGTGCGAGATACCGATGCAGTCAAAATCCCACTTAACTTTCATATTATTGTCATTAAAAATTGAATATCATAGGGATAAATGCTTACGAAATATCGTTGGTTGTCAGCAACCAGAGACAAATATTTTGCATACAACGAAAGTAAAAGATGAGGCGCAGAAGCTTCCTCACATAGAGTTATGATGTAAACATGCCAACAGGCTCTTACGGCCTTGTTTGAACCGCCGCTAGTGGATCTTAGCCATAGAGCTTAGCCGGTGTGTCGGAATGGACCACGGCACCATGGACGCATTGATTTGCTGTCCCTGGCTCGTTCTCCTGCATTCTTCTCGCCACTGACCACTTGATCAGCAGGAACATAGCCAAGCCAGGGAGGGGAAGATATAGTTTCTCTCTGAGCCGAGAGGTTTGCACTAGATAGTGAGCTATTTCGCAGGACTTTGTTGAAAATTCGCAGGATTGCGCGCGAAACCTGACATCCCATGAAGGGAGACTTGGGCTACGTACCCGCTCACCATCATGCATGCAGCTTGAGCCATCCCGTTCAGACGTCCAGCGAATCAAGTCTGTGGCATGACGGGCGGTATCGCGGAACGCACGAAGCTTCTTGGCAGCCATCTCCATTCATGCACACACGAGGCTGCACTAGCACGCGCGTCAAACATGCAATCGCTCGTTGGGCATTCTTGCTGGATGATTTCAATTGTGTGTGGAAATTCCAGGGGCTACTTATCAGCGAAGCCGCAAGCTGCGAATGACTGGGTGGGTTTTACACCATCCGCGCACAGTAGATCCCAACAAGCTGAATGGCACCTTTTCTGCATTCGATGAACAGTCAACAGCATGTATGGGCCGGGGTCGGATAGGCACGTGACCGTTGAGGCCACTGACCTCAGGTTTCAGCAAGACCGCATCACTGCGGAACGTTTCCGCAATGGTCCCGGGTGCCGGACACTGGCGTGACGTCACAAGACTTCCGAAAAATATGCAGTTCAGCCCGATAGTAGCGTGCACAAATTGCCGATGATTTTTCTCACCGTAGTACGCTATCGAATCCAGAGTGCTTGGTAGTTTTTGATAACAATAGTTCATGTAATGATAGAATTGTACGTCTAAGAAAACAAGATGGGAACAAGTGTTCGTTTGTGCGTAGATGCATTATCCTTATAATGTGTGCTTTCAAGCATTGCCATTCCTTTTTCCCAAGTAAACTATCGAATGAGATCAAGAAAAGCACAGTAGCGTTATCGGCAACGATACAACAGTCCGTAGCCTGGTTCCATTTTCTCCTGGTATTCGTGTACTCACCTGACGATGCCGTAAATAATACCGGTTTAAAGACTACCAGATCACAGAAACAGCGTCGTGTTTCCCATATTGTGCAACATAAATAGCTGTTTCACTACACCAAAAAAATTGAATACAAGTTGCTGCCCTCAGTGTTAAGGGCTGCAAATATTCGTACACTGCGTAAACAGCTGTGCAGAAGCAGATATAGGCATGCATGCATAGCATAACAGAAGGCTGAACGTAGTCATTGGTTAAGTGGGCAATGACTGCCCACTAGACCATCACAGAGGGTGCGTCCGCATTGATTACTAGTTCATAGGACGCACACACAGGGGTCGAAAGTGCCCATCTCAACTGGACGGGCTATTGTTTTGTTTTTTATCGCCTCCGATGAGTTCGCCCAACTCAACAGAACTTGTTGCTAGATGGGCTCAAGGAGCCACTGCAGTTTAGTGCTGGTATGAATCCCAGTCCTAACCATCAAGATGAACGAGATTGCAATGACGAGTTATGATTGTTATATATGAAATGGGATGAGAACTGTTGGCTGTGTGGCAAACATGATCTTCCATTTGCTTTCATTACGGATAACTTTGGATTGACATAAATGTTTCAGCACCCTTTTATTGAAAATCATACTTCGCACGTGATGTGTTTCGATAGGTGCGGTTTGTGAGACTTAACATACCTGGCATAGTTAAACGCATCTGTCTTTGCGTAATTAGAAAGCTCTGACTTATCACGGCCTCTTAGCAAATCAGCAAAGGTTATGAAGACTGGTGAGCGAACCGAAGACATTGATTCTTGGTTAATCTGTAAACGGTGCGCATCACAATATCTTTCAAGTTTAAAGTGACAGACTCTCTACAGTAAAGTGCCGCTATATTCTGATACTGCGCCTCAGCACGCTGAAACGCCCTCATGATATCTTTTATAGTTTGTGTGTCATATCAAGCAAAACAAGTTAATTAGCTCCATGATGCACTCAAGATTGCAAGCCCGCAACATCCGTCAACCCGCTGTTGTCAGAGCTATGCCGTCTCAGTGGACACGGACCAAGAGTGGGGGCTCCAGTCCTGACCTCGTCACCTCCCCAGAGGCCCATGGTGACACAGATTCCCCATTACCCCAGACTGATAGCAATGACCGTTGGTATAGGTCGAGATGGACAAATCATTGCTGGGATGGATAACATCCAGCGTCGATCAACGAGCTAAAATAGTTCCGGTTTCCGGCCCCCATTGCAAGTGTAGCGGAATGCGATAGTTAACTCAGCAACACGATCTTAAAACATTATAGTCTACGGGTTAAACTGGAAGAAAAGTACCTTGTGCTGGCATTTCAAAGATAACAGCAATGCGTCGGCTAGTCCAGTGCAAAGTACACGGTGAAGTATCCCGGTCCGCGGAAAGATTGGCGGCAGCGAAACTAGCCCTCGCACTTGTGAAGGTCGATTCGTGCGCATGAAGTCACTGCCGAAAAATTGTTACTATCGTTGGTATTTTTCCACCTTCTTCTACCTGTGTCTGGAAGAAACTCAGCTTTTATTTTAAAATATCTTGCAATCCGTCACTCTGATCTGTTTTCTCAGCTGTATTTCGATTCCGTTCAAACGATAACACAATTGAAGGTCAAATGTTTTAGGACACTTCACCCAGTAAACTAGGTTCGCGCCACGTACTGCTACGATTCCCGCGTCAATGGCTTCCGGCCTACAACCGAGGCATTAGAACTGATCGAGATAAACTGTGCGTTGTTTCCGGTGGACGGCCCGTGATGCGATAAAGCTGGCGGCCGGACAACAGGCCCGCCGCGGACAGCCAGCCACCAGTCCGACCGGGGAATTTCCGCTGATCGTGACGTCGACATCACGTGACCAAAACCGGCCCTGTTGATAAGCGGCGGCGCTCGAGTGAGCGGCACAGTTTGCGACGGACGCCAACAATGTGTGGAGTACAGTTGTGCACGGTGCTGCTGCTGGCGGTGAGCTCGACGCTGGGGGCCGACCTGGCCCGGCGGCGCATCAGCCTGGAGAAGCGGCAGACGACGCTGCTGCCGGGTCTGGCCGACCACCCGGCGCTGGGCCGGCTCGATCTGCGCTTCTGCGGCAGCGGCTCCGAGTCACAGATCAGCCGCGGCCCACTCGGCTGCGGCTTCCCCGTCGTGGGCGACCACCCGTGGCTGGTGGCGCTCGGCTTCACAGGACCCGACGGCCGCGTCGTCTTCTCGTGCTCGGGCGCGCTCATCAGCGACCAACACGTGATCACGTCGGCCCGCTGCGCACTCGGTACCCGTGGCTACATGCTCAGCACGGTCAGACTGGGCGAGTACGACTTTAGCAGCCGGCGAGACTGTCTCTGGTACGACCCGACCGTGTGCACCGAGGCCAAGGACGTGACTGTCCACTCGCTCACCGTGCACCCCGACTTTGTCAAGCACGGCGGCGACCCGAGCCGCTTCGACATGGCCCTGGTGCAGCTGTCGAAGCCGGTGACGCTGGGTCACGGCGTGCAGCCCATCTGTCTGCCTATGTTCCCACTGCGCCACCAGCCGCATCGTCTGTATTCGCTGACGATGGGCCTGCACAGCGGGCCGCAGCCGGGGGCCGACGGTGCTGCCACCTGCTGCGAGTGCAGCCGCCAGCGGAGCACCACCACACACGTGATGGACGAAGAGAAGCTAGCCGTGTACAACACCAGCTACGATGGCCCGGGGCCGTGCCAGTACCGGCTGCTGTCGGAGGCGGATGGCGAACCAAACCACTGTCTAGGCTCTGGCACGCCGTGCGTGGCCGACCTGGGCGCGCCCCTGGTGGCCCCAGATCAGTTCGGCTCGGCCTACTTCCTGATGGGCGTGGCCAGCGTGCGGCCAGCGCAGAGGGAGTGCCACCGGCCGGGCGTGTCGGTGTCGTACGCACCCGTGCGGCCGCACGTCCGCTGGATCCTGGACAGCCTGGCCCTGTTGGCCTCCATTTGAGTGAACAGAGCGAGCGAGGGAGAACAGGGAGCGTCCGCTGGCGCTCGATCCGAGTCAAACAAGGCGCCTGCTACCTCCGGCATTGCTACCCAATACGTGCCAAAGATGCTGTTTGGTGTTATTTATTGTTCTGTTTTTACTGTTGCTCACAGTCAGCATATTTTGCTGTTTCTCGTCGGTGATATGCACCATTTTGATCGAAGTGATGATCATGTTGATTGATGTCGCCGTGCCATGTCTTTTGTAATATAACTGCGCGTGATGAATTAATGTGGTAGTTATCGATTTACACGCACGATTGGTTACTCCAGCACTGCTATCGCATGAGCATAAACAGAATGCATACCTGTGTAACCGCAGTCAGGGAGGAGCAGCAAGGGCGTGGGGGGGGGGGGGGGGGTGCGGGCAGAGGGGCTTGGCTGCGGACACTCCGCTATCGTCAGCCAATTGGCTAAAAACAAAATTTTGCATCCTCTAATTTTTGGGAGTTTCGTTTGCCGAAGCTAAAGGGTTTGGAGCTACCGGGAGACAACTAAGGCTCAGATCAAGGAGACCCCCAGAACTGAACTAGGTCATGTAAATCTGAGTCAGATAACCCTTTTCTACATCAAAAGGGCCCGTTTTCTGGAACGCGAGACCACCATTTCTAATTCTCCATCCATTGTGCATTGTCTGGATCAAAAGGCACAACTTGGTGTAAAGGAGGGTCCTGATTCTAACTAAGAGACATTTTTGATATTCCGAAGGCCCCATGTCTGCACCAAATTGCCCTGTCTTGTATGAGATGGCTGTGGCTCCGGATCATAATAACCCATTTCGGGGATACCGATATTTGCTAGATTGAGGCGCCCGTTTGTGAATTCTTTTGAATATGTTTTTTTATTTAAATTGGTCAATCGAAAGATGATCTGGCTTACGGGCTCCTCCTTAAAAAACATACGTTATATAAAAACCGGCCCTTTTGTGTGTTGACAAGTCTGCTGGTATCCTGGATTTTGTGGCTGCTGACCTATATTGTCATATACATGAAGCATGTAGTCATTGAATGAGGAGCACTCGCCCTTGTTGCCTCCCCCCCCCTCCCTCCTACTGTTCAGCAGGCTCTCCTGTGGAGAGGTGTCCAGTCTGAGAAGTGTCCTACGGTCCAGTCTGAGAAGTGTCCTACTGTCCAGTCTGAGAAGTGTCCTGCGGTCCAGTCTGAGAAGTGTCCTTCTGTCCAGTCTGAGAAGTGTCCTACTGTCCAGTCTGAGAAGTGTCCTACTGTCCAGTCTGAGAAGTGTCTTACTGTCCAGTCTGAGAAGTGTCCTACTGTCCAGTCTGAGAAGTGTCCTACTGTCCAGACTGAGAAGTGTCCTACTGTCCAGTCTGAGAAGTGTCCTACTGTCCAGTCTGAGAAGTGTCCTACGGTCCAGTCTGAGAAGTGTCCTACGGTCCAGTCTGAGAAGTGTCCTACGGTCCAGTCTGAGAAGTGTCCTACTGTCCAGTCTGAGAAGTGTCCTACTGTCCAGTCTGAGAAGTGTCCTACGGTCCAGTCTGAGAAGTGTCCTACTGTCCAGTCTGAGAAGTGTCCTACTGTCCAGTCTGAGAAGTGTCCTTCGCAGTCTGAGAAGTGTCCTACGGCCCAGTCTGAGAAGTGTCCTTCTGTCCAGTCTGAGAAGTGTCCTACGGTCCAGTCTGAGAAGTGTCCTACTGTCCAGTCTGAGAAGTGTCCTACTGTCCAGTCTGAGAAGTGTCCTACTGTCCAGTCTGAGAAGTGTCCTGCTGTCCAGTCTGAGAAGTGTCCTACTGTCCAGTCTGAGAAGTGTCCTACTGTCCAGTCTGAGAAGTGTCCTACTGTCCAGTCTGCCCAGGATGTCCGCTGAAAAATCATCCCCTCAAACTCAAAATCGTTTGCACCACCAGTATGTCAGTCACATCGTTGTGAACACTTCCAAATGAGAGACAAATTCCGACACCCGCATTGCGATTCCAAGTGCATTTAGTTTAACGGCGTCTGTGTGCGAGATCTCGAGTCTCCGCACTTGCCAAAACTCTTCATCAAAGTCTGTGTATAGCGATTTCGCTGCATTCACCGACCTCCCTGCCAGAACATGGGTGTGACTGACAGGTCTGATCACAGACATGCCGTCAGTGGTCATCACTGACAGGTTACAGATCAAGGTGTCCCTCCCCGTCAGTGATGATGACTGACAGGTCATAGATAAGACTGTCCCTCCCTTCAGTGGTGGTCATTGTTCAGGACACAGATCAGTCTGTCCCTTCAGTCAGTGGCAGTGGCTGATCAGGTCGCAATCCGTCTGCCCCACCACAATGCGTGGGTGTGTCATCGTGCGTAATTCTGCTTCGTATCTAGCCTTCGTCGCGCCGTGTTTGACCGAGTTCAGGGTTCATCATGGATCAATCATGGATCACTACACTGAGCAATTACGTAACACCTCAGGGGAACACCTGTCACCGACATGTGCCAGATCACGGGGGCGGATCACATCACATCACGGGGGCGGATCACATCACATCACGGGGGTGGATCACATCACATCACGGGGGCGGATCACATCACATCACGAGGGCTCAGCACATCACCGCCATGCCAGATTTGCCACATCACCTTCTCGTGATCGGACGTGACGTTGTGTGCAACTGGAGTGCTTTCGGCAGCCTTTGAAGTAAATTGCTCTCATCACGCGGCTTCCTCGATGATGCTGATTTTGTCGGCTACGTAACTGGGGACTGCGTTTGATTGAGGCTGGTTGGACAATTTCAGAGGCAATTTCGCATGTCATGCAGGAATGTCATTGGCTTACCTTAATTCAGTCTTCATATCTTCCGAACTCCGTATTCATGACGCTATTATCTGGTGCTACGCCGCCCAATCCTTGGGCGGTGTTGACGCAGCTGTTGGTCCAAGCGCATTGGCACACAATTACTGTTCACGGTGTACTGCCTCGTTCCATGGGCTCCATGTGTCACACACTGGCGGTCTCAATGACAAGCAGCAAATCGACAACGATGGTTGGCATTTAGAGCTCAGCTGCTGTATGATTGCATGCATTGACAGAGACACCACAACGGAATGGTTCTCATCACGGTAAGGTGTGTACACAATCTCTGGCAAATATATCGTACAAACTCTATTTGCTCAAGATGTCTGGCGGTATGATAACGTGTATGGGAGAGCAAATTTCGCCATCAATTCCCGTAATATCTCTAGATTGATTAGCACGGTTTTAGCCAGGATAAATTTACCATATCGTATGCTGCAAAAATGTAAAAGTCCTGCACGCATCTTTTATCTGCCACTACCACCGTAAAAGTGTTTTTATCCAGCTGATTTGACTTAGTATGTATTGAACGCATGCACGTGCTGTGAACTGATTCCAGAAGTCGAACAACAAGCGCGAAATGACGCGTTGCAGCCGAAAAGCCCCAAACCTTTTTCTAATTATTCCAAAATCGAACAAAATAGTGATAAATACATATGGAAATTCATAAACTTTCGGACACCTGTGGGTATTGTTTTGGACAGATCGAACAAAAAACATATGGTGCAAAAAACAAAGGCTTCCTCGCTTAGAGTTACAGTTTGAAAATGTCAATAGGCTCTCCATGCCTTGTTTGAATCGCTGCAAGTGGATCTTAGCCAAAGCGTTGATTCGGTGTGTCGGAATGGACGACCGCTCCATGGACGCATTTATTTACTGTTCCCGGCTTGTTTTTTCTGCGCTCTTTTCGCCACTGCCAGCTCAACATAAGGGACATAGCCAGGCAGAGGGGGAGAGGGGGGGGGGGCAGGCGCCAATAGTCCTCCTCTAAGCCAAGAGGTTTGCACTAGACAGTGGGTGATTTCGCAGGAGTTTGCTGAAAATTGGCAGGGTACAGCACAAAACTTGACATCCGCTGGAGGGAGACTTAGGCCACGTGCCGGCTCAGCACGCAGCTTGAGCCTTCCCGTTCAGACGTCCAACGTGTTCAGTTGGCGACGTCGCCGGCGGGATCGCAAACCGCACAAAGCTTCTTAGCAGCTATCTCCATTCGTGTACACATGAGGCGCGCACCAGCACGCGCGTCAACGTGCAATCGATTGTTGGACATTCTTGCTGGATGACTTTTATTGTCTGGGGAAATTCCAGTGGCCATTCATCAACGAAGCTGAACGTTGTAAGTGGCCCGGTGGATTTTCACAACCCACGCACCGTGTACGCCGATAAGCTGAATGTCTGTTTTTTATTTGATAAACAGTCAGGAGCACGTATGAGCCGGGGCCGAATGTGCACATGACCATGCAGGCCATTGACCTTTCGTTTTACGTGACCACATCACCGGGGAACGATAATGCAATTGTATCGGGTGCCGGAAATCGTCATGACGTCACAAGACTTCCGAAAATGATGCAGTGCAACTCAGCAGTAGCGTGAAAAATTGTAGGATGATTTACGTTTTTGGCCACAATGCGCTGACGAATCCAGATTGCTTGGCAGTTTTATGATGGCTACAGTTAATGTATTGGCAGCATCATCGTACTAAGAAACTTGCAAGGAAACATTTGCTTGTTTGTGCACAAATGTATTATCCTTTTAATGCTACAGTTTCAAGCATTGTCATCATTTTATTTTCCTAAATACCCTATCGGATGGGATAAAAAACACATCAGCGCCATCAATAACGATATCATGGCTCTCAGCCTGGTTCCGTTTCCTTTTGAACTTCGTTTGCTCACTTGATGATGCCACTGCAAATAACGTCGATGTGAAGGCTACGAGCTTAGAAGTTAAGCGTCATGTCGCCGTGTTGTGCAACATCAACACGCACCCGGGTGGCCGGTTGGATGCCCTTCGTTCGGTTGGGGTGGGGGTTGGGGTAACATGAACACGCCCACTAAAATTTCAGAAACTGAGAGAGCTAAAGACACTAAATTCACGGGGTGAACTAACTTGGGTCAAAATTTTAGGTTCCTAGGTCATGACCTTTGGGTCAGATAAGGTCAGACGAGGTCAAACTTGAGATTAGAGTTCAAAGTGTCCCAAAACCTAGACACCTATTCTAGGCAAAATGTGTCATGCTCATTGGAGGTCAGTGACCTTTTTAACCTTTCTGAGGTCACAGTGACCAAAATAATAAAGACCGCTTTGGGTGTTGCATTTGAAAAGGCGAAATCGACTACGTTAGGCAGTATATTCCTGGCAACAAAATGTTGACCGGTGTCGATTTAGGTAAGTGACCTATTATGACCCAGAGAAGTCCATGGGGACTGTATAATGCGGGTCTTGCTACCAATAAATTCGAAATGAGCAGCAGAAATTGCCCCATACAGCTAGGCCTAGAGTAATAAAACAAGCTGTTTTTTTACCTTGGTCAGACCTTCGTATCTGAGCCTGGGTCAATAAAATTTGTCATTCGATTGTTGTGTCACCTAAGAAAGTATCTCAGAGATGTATGGCTTCGTCTAACACTTCGATGTTGCGTCACATTGAACGATTCCCTAGAAATTGCGTTCGCTGAATCCATGGCCTGACTTTGTATGATCAGCGATATTGCAAGGTACATCTAAGTTTTTGACGTTAAACTATCCGCTTTTAAGTTGTGTATGGCTATGACAATTTTGGCGCGGCTACGCCACGCTGTTTTGAAACAATTTCAAAAGAACCTTCAGGGGGGTGGGAGCATTCTTGGAGGGTGGGCACTGTGTCAGCAGAACTGACTCTGCTAAATGAAGAAGAAACATACTCCAAATACGGTGTTATAATTGTTTTTACACCCGCCACACATGAATAGGCCGCCAGGAGTGGGCCTCACGCTATCTCAGCAACGTGCAAAACCAAAGTTAACACCGAAGAACATGAACGTCATATTGCGGCACTCCGTGCTTAAAGCTGTAAATATTCATACAGGACGTAAAAAGCTGGGCGGAATCAGAGATAAACATGCGCACATAGCATGGTGCCCGCCCGAGGAGCCGACTCGCGGTCTGCCGAATGCCTTTTTGTCAACCGCGATATGACGGCTGCCATATTGGCGACACATGAAATGTCAACGTGCCAAAAGGTCGAATCAACGGCAAGGCGAACTGCATCAAAGCGACATGGAAAAATGATGAGGTGCCAAAACGGCGAAAGACTGAATGGCAAACTGCGAAATTGAGGCATTTAAAAAAGATGGATATGCCAAATCGGCGAGTGTTGCACTACTGAACACTCATGTTTTAAACAAATGGCGCCGTGGGAAAATGGTGACATGTCAAAATGACGAAAAGCCAAATGACGACACGAAAAACAAGTTCAGGTGGGAAGAGCAGAACCACGAGATTCTCCAAGGCTGCATGGAATAAGTAGGCTACGACTCGGGTTATCTACCAATTGCTCTCGTTCCCTTTCTTCTGCTGAAACAGAGGACAGAGAGAGACCGATGTTTTATTGACATGTTGACCTTGTAGGCCCGCAGACACATAATAAATATTGCAATCGAATATTTGTACAACGTCGACATCCGTGGTGTCCGGACAGAAAGTGAACTTGGAGTGTGCAAATTATTATTTGTCAACTACGCATGACAACTTTCATATTCGCGTTACCTAAAAAGTCGAGGAACCAAAGAGTCGAATCGGATAAACAACAACCATGGGAAACAGCAACATGAAAGAATGGTGACATGCCACCAAAATCATGAACGGTCCAGTGACGAACAAAAAGGCGGCTATGACGACTATGACGTCTGGCTGACGTCTGACTACGACGCGTTGCGCTTGTTATGTGAGGTGATTGCTGGTTGTGGGCCAAACATGATTTTCCATCTATTGTCGTTGTGGATAGCTATGGATTAAGGCTATGGCTATAAAACCACTTAAGTGAGCATCGTACCTCTGGTATGATGCTGTATTTCGATAGATGTAAATTGCGAGACTACAGCTCTTTGTTGCCCTTTTTCGACCGTCCTTTTTCTGGCATAATACTGTTTTTCGATTAGTGTGGCTTGTGGGCACAAACATACCTAACGTAGTTACGCATATCTCCATTTCTTGAGATTAAAGGGCTCGAAGTTTGGACATGTTCCTTGGCAAATCAGAAGGGATTACTAAAATTGTGGTGAGCGAACAGAACAGACTGATACTTGATTTACCTACCAAAACTGGCATCGCACTATCTTAAAAATGTGAAATGACAGGCTTCCTAAGGTACACGCCTCGGAAATTTCTTGTACGGAGGCTCTGCGCTAAAAGCCCTGTCAAGCTTTTCTTGATATTTTTGGCCCAAGTAAGAAATAATTATTGATGTGTGTAAAAAACGAAAGGTAATGAGTGATGTATTTATAGTTTTATGATGTACTCAAGATTGCAAGCCTGCAGCATCCGTCATAGCGCTGTTGTCAGAACTATGCCGTCTCAGTGGAGACGGGCCAAGAGTGGTAGCTCCAGTCCTGATCTAGTCACCTCTCCAGAGGCTCAAGGTGACACAGATTCCTCATTATGCTAGACTGATAGTAATAATCGACGGTAAAGGTCGAGATGGACAAATGATAGCAGGGATGGACGACCTCCAGCACCGATCAGCGACCTAAGGTGGCTGCAGCTCCCGAACACCACTGCAGGGGTAACAGAATGTTAAACGCCGTCGAAAGTAGGCTGTGCTGAGATTTCAAAGAAAGATAGCATTGCGTCAGCTAATTCCGCTCGAATTACACCGTGAAGTATTTTAGCTCGTGGAAAGGTCGACAGCAGCACAAGTACCCCATGTACTAGAGAACGTTAAGTAGACCGCATGGACACGATCCTACCCTCCTATTTTCTATCTTGCTTCATCCTACATCCTCGCGACACCCCGCTTGTCCGGGGCAGGCTGCATGTGTGCGCGGGCTAAAGCTCTGCGGCCAGCCCCCCACCAGGCGCATGCAAGTCTGCTCTACATTTAACCATTTTCTTTCATTCCATAGCCCTGAAATTATCATTTCTGGTCGAAGGGGCTACGATCTTAACAACCAAATAATCCGCATGAAGCCATTGCTGAAAACTTACCGCCATCGCTGGATTTCTCCCACCTTGTTCCACCTGTGCCTGGAAAACACTCAGTTTTTATTGGAAAATCTCCTACAATCCCCAACTCTAATGAGTTTTCTCAGCTGTATTTCGATTCCGTTTAAATGATAAGACAATTGATGGTCAGATGTTTTAGGACACTTCGCCCAGTGAACTAGGTTCGGCGCCACCTACTGCTACGGTTCCCGCGTCACTGGCTTCCGCCCTACAACCGAGCTACTAGAACTGATCGAGATAAACTGTGCGTTGTTTCCGGTGGACGGCCCGTGATGCGATAAAGCTGGCGGCAGGACAGCACGCCCGCCGCGGACAGCCAGCCACCAGTCCGACCGGGGAATTTCCGCTGATCGTGACGTCGACATCACGTGACCAAAACCGGCCCTGTTGATAAGCGGCGGCGCTCGAGTGAGCGGCACAGTTTGCGACGGACGCCAGCAATGTGTGGAGTACAGTTGTGCGCGGTGCTGCTGCTGGCGGTGAGCTCGGTGCTGGGGGCCGACCTGGCCCGGCGGCGCATCAGCCTGGAGAAGCGGCAGACGACGCTGCTGCCGGGTCTGGCCGACCACCCGGCGCTGGGCCGGCTCGATCTGCGCTTCTGCGGCAGCGGCTCCGAGTCACAGATCAGCCGCGGCCCACTCGGCTGCGGCTTCCCCGTCGTGGGTGACCACCCGTGGCTGGTGGCGCTCGGTTTCACCGGACCCGACGGCCGCGTCGTCTTCTCGTGCTCGGGCGCGCTCATCAGCGACCAACACGTGGTCACGTCGGCCCGCTGCGCACTCGGTACCCGTAGCTACATGCTCAGCACGGTCAGACTGGGCGAGTACGACTTTAGCAGCCGGCGGGACTGTCTCTGGTACGACCCGACCGTGTGCACCGAGGCCACGGACGTGGCTGTCCACTCGCTCACCGTGCACCCCGACTTTGTCGAGCACGGCGGTGACCCGAGCCGCTTCGACGTGGCGCTGGTGCAGCTGTCGAAGCCGGTGACGCTGGGTCACGGCGTGATGCCCATCTGTCTGCCCATGTTCCCACTGCGCCACCAGCCGCATCGTCTGTTTTCGCTGACGATGGGCCTGCACAACGGGCGGCAGCCGGCGGCCGACGGTGCTGCCACCTGCTGCGAGTGCAGCCGCCAGCGCAGCAACACCACGCATGTGATGGACGAAGAGAAGCTAGCCTTGTTCAACACCAGCTACGATGGCCCGGGGCCGTGCCAGTACCGGCTGCTGTCGGAGGCGGATGGCGAACCAAACCACTGTCTAGGCTCTGGCACGCCGTGCGTGGCCGACCTGGGCGCGCCCCTGGTGGCCTCCGACCAGTTCGGCTCGGCCTACTTCCTGATGGGCGTGGCCAGCGTGCGGCCGGCGCAGAAAGAGTGCCGCCGGCCGGGCGTGTCGGTGTCGTACGCGCCCGTGCGGCCGCACGTCCGCTGGATCCTGGATAGTCTGGCCATGCTGAGTGGACCGGGCGAGTGAGGGGAGAGCAGTCAGCCGGCGGCTACTACGAGTCAAACAAAGCGACTGGTCTCTTTAGCATTGCCACCCATAACGTGCCAAAGATGTTTTTTGTGTTATTTATGGTGTTATTTATTTACCGCTGCTCGAGACCAGTATCTTTTGTTTGTTGTGGTCAGTGATATGCACTAACTTTTATCAAAGTGCTGATCATGATAATTCCATGTACTCATCATCATCATGTCATCGCTCCATGTCTTTTGTAATAAATCTGCGTGCGACGAATTCATGTTGCATGTATCGCATTACACCAGCGGTTTGTCCAGCACTGCTATCGTATGGAGTTAAACAAGATGCGTGCATGCATGATCTCGGTCGGGGGGGGGGGGGGGACGACGCGGCAGTTGGAGGGGTGGTGGGTACAGATAGGTATATGCCCGCTTTCCTGCCGGCAGTAAGAAGACGGAACTGCTTTAGTGCCTCCTCACATTTTTGGGAGTGTCTTTTGCCCAAACTTAAAGGCTTGTTGCTATCCGTAAATGAGAAAAGTCCAGATCAATGAAACATCATAAATGAGGATGAAAGTACTAAATCGGTGTCAGAAAAATATTTTCTACATGAATGGCCAGTCCGTTGATCACGAGACCACCTTTATGACTTGAAAATCCCACAGTCCAGATGAACAGGCTGAATTTTATGCTAAGGAGGCCCCCGTTGCGAGCTGGGCGGCATGCTTCCATCCATCATTTTCTGCATTCAGAAGGCCTCGTTTCTGGAACGGTAAGCCACTGGCAGCCATCAATGGCTGTGGTTCCGGATCAGGATGCCCTATTTTGGCAATACAAAGCCCTTTACTAGATTTGGGGCCCATTTGCAAATCGGAGGGAAGTCAGGAGGACAATCTTCTTATCAGAAGACCCTGTTATGGAATAAGGAGGTCGTTTTGGTAGCCATCCAGCATGCTCCTGTTCTCGACTTTGTGATTGTCGACATTCTGTAAGATAAATATGATGCGCGTTAAGATTAAATATGAGGGCACTGCCCTCACTCCCTCCCCCCCCCCCCCCCCCCCCCCCCACCCCGCATCTCCCTCGAATGCGACGCCAGGGGACGAAAGTACGTTTGTGGCCCCTCTACTTTTGAAAAGTCGTTTTGTTCAGGCTGAAGGGCTTGCAGATACCCATAAATGAGCAAAGCTCAGATCCAGGAAACCTCCATAGCTGATATTCCACAGCTGATTCAGAAACTCTCCATAGCTAGATAGTACTAAATCGGAATGAGAAAATGCATTTTTCATCAAGAGACCTGTTTTCGGGATCACGACACCACTTTTATTAATTGGCCAGCCACGCTACACCTCAGGAGAACCAGCTGTGTGTTAGGGAGGCGGTTTCGTGCCAGGATGACTTGATTTGGGATAATGAGGCCCTTTGCAAGATGTCGAGGAATGACAAATATGGCAAGAATGTTGGTAAAAAGGAAGGACCCTCTTCCGGATAAGAGGTTTCCTCTAGATCAGCTCGGCCTGCTATGGAATAAGAAGTTTCTTTTGACAGGTAACCAGAATGTCCCTATCGTGGATTTTGTTATCGTTATTATCGTTTATCCTGGATGTGATGCATTGAACGAACGAATGAAAGAGCGGCTGCTCTCTATGCCCCCCCCCCCCCCCTACAACCCACGGGGCTGTTGTGCGGGGAGAAGGTCCCATTTTGCCCAGAAGACCCCTTGGGAAATTCCTTCCTCGAATTTGGAATCTGTGACGGCGCCCCTGATATCAGTCACATCATTGTAAACATTTGCAAATAAGAGACAAAATTCCAGTACCAGCATAACTATTCCAAGTGCATTCAGTTTCGTGGCGTCTGTAAGCGAGAGATCAAGACTTGGCGCCTCTCAGAACACTTCGCGAAAGTCTGCGTGTAGCGGCTCCGCTGTGCTCACCTTCCCATTTGGGTAGTGGTGGTCACTGATCAGGACATGGACATCTGTCCATCCACTCTGTGCTCTCTAAACCGCACATGGTTTCCCATTGCGGCGGTGTGACTAAACGCACCTGTGGCCTTTCTCATAAAGGCAGTTTGTTGTACATTTGCATTTTAGTTTGTAAATTTGTAGGTGTATTTGTAAAAATGTGTTTCATAAAGCAGAAAGATACAAACAACAACTGCAAATAACAAATTTACAAATCCACACACCAAAACCTACAAATCTTTCGAGAATTACTACAACTGTACCTTGGCATGTTCCATAAATGCCAGCTGATTTTCCAGCTGCGGTGCATTTGTAAGATTAATAGTACAAATCACACCTACAAATCAACGATGGCCTACCCCATTGTAGAAAAGCTGATCGTATGCTTAAGGCAATGCCAGTAGCGAAAGTGGATTGTGGATACGAAGCTCACAGAAGAAGGAGGCTTGCAAGTATCTCCCGGGGCAAACCAAGCAAGTTCTCAGAGGAAGTGGAAGGATAAACAAGTTCGCAGAACGCAACGCTCAGGGGGAGCAAATCAGTGACAGTGTTGATGGATTAATAATCCCCAACTCTGCGTATGTCCGGTGCAACCAAGAGTGCAGCAAATCAATTCTTTGCGTTATTATCCATCACTATGAGTGAATTTGGCAGCCGCACCAACCCGGTCCCAATCCGGCGTTGTCATGTGCCTGCGTGTCGAGGAAGTGAGGGGGAGGGACTGGCCCGCTCATGAACACGTCCATGAGAATAACTGAAAAAAATGAAAGGAAAAAACAGTGGGGCCCACTCAAAACTTAAGGACTTTTTCACTAGGGGCCTTTCATAAGACCCTGTGTCACCGCTGCTCCACCAAGATTCTGGGTGCGACCTTCGCACGTAAGCCGGCGCCGACAGGAGCGGGGACAGCGAGAACGGCGAGCCCGACTGCGTGAGCCTAACTTCATGCATTGACACCAACGTTCCGCTCAATGGGGGCGATGTAACTTGGGTTAGGTTTACCGATTTTACACCGAACTAATCGTTTGATAACGTAATATATGTTTAGGGACGGAGAGAAGAAAGGGTAGCTTTTCCGAGCAAATTTGGCATGCAAGGTAGCTGTAACCAACGGAAACGCAAATATTCAAGTCTTAATAAGCACCGCGCGGGGCTGCGCGCTGCTCTCGCCTCCAGGAAACACCTGCCACTGACATGCCGGCGTGGACTGAGTGTTACTATAGCAACGCTATGTTTCGAACGAGTTTTGCGCCGATCTTGACACCACTTCCAAAGTGCTCACTCTGTACTGGAAATAGAAACGAGAGTCATGCAGAGTCATGTTTTGGCGAATAGTTCTGTGCGATTATGCCTCCACTCACTAACCACGCTGTGCCGGGAAATAGTGGCGAAAAGCATGCGGGGAGTCATGTTTTGGTACATGCACATGACCACTAGCCACGACATAGTGTAGGGGGCCCTTAAACGATCAAGTGGGCCAGAGCAGGTTAACAGATAGTAACCCAGACAAAGGCGGCGGCCGTCCATTCAAATAGGAAGTGCCCGAGACCTAATGTGCAGTGCCCCGGAAAGACCAAGTGTGCCTGAGCAGATGAACAGTTAGGGCCCCCGATAGGAGTGCCAGGCCCTCCATTCAAATACGAAGTACCCAAGACGCGGTGTGAAATGCCCCCGAAAGATTGAGTGTACCCATGCAGTCTATCAGATGACCCCTGACAGGGGCGTATAGCCTTACATTCAAATACCAAGGCCGAATGCGCAGGGCCCTCGAACAGTCTAGTCTGCCCGGGGAGGTGTACAGATGGCCCCCAACAAGTGCGTAGGGCCATCAATTCAAATAGAAAGTACCCAAGGCACTTTGTGGAGTGCCCCGAACGATCGAGTGTGCCCAAGCAAGATAGCAGATGGGAGCCACCGACAAGAGCATGGGGCCCTCCACTCAACTGAGAAATATCCACTACACAATGTAGAGGGCCCCACAACGATCGAGTGGGACAGCGCAACTTTTTCAACCAGTCTCAGTCCAACGCAGTCCTTAGTTGATCAGCCAATCAAAAGAGTCTCATTAAGGAAGCCGCGCGATGGAAGCACTTCCACTCAAAATGCTGCAGAAAACACTCCAGTTGTACACAATGTCACGTCCGATCACGAATAGAGGGTGACGAATCTGATGTTGGGCGCCCTGATCTATACTATGGGCTGACGAATTAAAAGGGGTGTTCCTGTGATCCAGAAAACGGGCTGCTTAGTGAAGGCGAGAGCTTTCCGAGCCCGATTAAGTAATATCTAGCTGCTATCAACACTGCTGTATATAAGATAGCAGTGTTCGACTAACCGATAAAATGGTCCAGTGAATGCAACAAAAATCGTCACATGCAGTTGTATTACAAGCGACATAGCGCGCAGACGGGAATTATCGTCACCACCACTTCGATGAAAATAAATGCATATCACCGACGACAAACAGCAAAATACACAGGTTGTGAGCAACGGTAAATCAATGACATAATAATGACGTAATACAAACTAACATTTAATCTTTGGCACGTCCTGGGTAGTAATGATAGCGAAAGCACCACTCTGTTTGACTCGGAATGACCGCCAGCTGGCGCCCTTTTCTCTACCCTCGCATGCTCTGTCCACTCAAATAGAGGCCAGCAGGGCCAGGCTGTCCAGGATCCAGCTGACGTGCGGCCGCACGGGCGCGTACGACACCGACACGCCCGGTCGGTGGCACTCCCTCTGTGCTGGTCGCATGCTGGCCACACCCATCAGGAAGTAGGCCGAGCCGAACTGGTCGGGGGCCACCAGGGGCGCGCCCAGGTCGGCCACGCACGGCGTGCCAGAGCCTAGACAGCGGTTTGGCTCGCCGTCTGCCTCCGACAGCAGCCGGTACTGGCACGGCCCCGGGCCATCGTAGCTGGTGTTGAACAACGCTAGCCTCTCTTCGTCCATCACGTGTGTGGTGGTGCTCCGCTGGCGGCTACACTCGCAGCAGGTGGCAGCACCGTCGGCCTCCGGCTGCGGCCCGCTGTGCAGGCCCATCGTCAGCGAATACAGACGATGCGGCTGGTGGCGCAGTGGGAACATAGGCAGACAGATGGGCTGCACGCCGTGACCCAGCGTCACCGGCTTCGACAGCTGCACCAGGGCCATGTCGAAGCGGCTCGGGTCGCCGCCGTGCTTGACAAAGTCGGGGTGCACGGTGAGCGAGTGGACAGCCACGTCCGTGGCCTCGGTGCACACGGTCGGGTCGTACCAGAGACAGTCTCGCCGGCTGCTAAAGTCGTACTCGCCCAATCTGACCGTGCTGAGCATGTAGCCACGGGTACCGAGCGCGCAGCGGGCCGACGTGACCACGTGCTGGTCGCTGATGAGCGCGCCCGAGCACGAGAAGACGACGCGGCCGTCGGGTCCTGTGAAGCCGAGCGCCACCAGCCACGGATGGTCACCCACGACGGGGAAGCCACAGCCGAGTGGGCCGCGACTGAGCTGTGACTCGGAGCCGCTGCCGCAGAAGCGCAGGTCGAGTCGGCCCAGTGCCGGATGGTCGGCCAAGCCTGGCAGCAGCGTCGTCTGCCGCTGCTCCAGACTGATGCGCTGCCAGGCCAGGTCGGCCCCCAGCGCCGAACTCACCGCCAGCAGCAGCACTGTGCACACCTGTAGTACTCCACACATTTCTGGCTTCCGTTGCAAACTATGCCGCTCACTCGAGCGTCGCCGCTTATCAACGGAACCGTGTTTGGTCACGTGACGTAGACGTCACGATCAGCGGAAATTCCCCGTCCAGACTGCTGGCCGGCTGGCCTCGGCGGGCGTGCTGTGCGACCGCCAGCTTCATGGCATCACGAGGTACCCACCAGAAACAATGCACAGCTTATCTCGATTAGTTCTATGAGCTCCGTTGGAAGCCGGAAGCCAATGGCGAGGGAATCGTAGCAGTTCGTTTTGCCGAACGTAAGATGTAAAATGACGTTTGGTAACGTATCTTGACGCCATATTTGTCATCATGTGTACATAAGTAAGATACAGCTGAGAAAATTGATTAGAGTCAGGGATCGTAAGAGATATCCTCATAAAAACTGAGCTTTTCCAGAAAGAGGTAGAGCAAGCTGGTGGAAGTTCAACGATGGTGGTAAGTTTCCGGTAATGACTTCATGCGCACTGATTCACGTCTTCTACGGCGTGGGGTGCTTACGCTGCTCTCGAACTCACCGCGAATCGAAGTACTTCACTCTGTACTTATGGTAAATAAGCCGACGCGTACAGGAGTACCGTTTTTTACGGTCGTATCTCTGAGCTTACTATCCTTTTCTCTTACACTTGCAATGTTGGCCGGAAACCTCAACTATCTTAAGCCGTTGATCGATGCTGGACCTGTACAACCCAGCTATCATTGGCCATCTTGGCCTTTATCTTCGATAACATATCAGTCTAGAGCAATGCAAAATTTATGTCACTTTGGGGTTCTAGAGAGGTGACTGGATTAGGACTGGACCTACTAATCTTGGTTCCTGTTCAGCGAGACGACACAGCTCTGACAACAGCGCGCTGACAGATGTTGCGGGCTTGCAATCTTGAGTGCGTCATAGAGCTAAAAATGCATCATGCATCGCGTGCGTCTGTTCGGCGTGATAATTTTTGTTGCTTTGTATAGGGCATGAACTATCTAAAATCCTGATAGTGTTCTTCGCGTGCCGAGTTGTAGTGCCAGGAGAATTTCAGGACTATACTTTAGGGACTCTGTCACTTTAGGCTGTCACTTTAAAGATATCGTGATGCCCAATGTTTTTAGTTGAACAAAGTGTCAATCTTTTCTGTTGGCTTACAAGAATCTTTACAGTCCCTGCTGATCCTACCTTGCTGTTATGGGACCTGTTGAAATTAAAGCCTTTTAATCACAGAAAGATAGACATGCTTAACTGTGTTAGATGCGTTTAGTACATACCACACCCATCGAAACACAGCTGCATACCAGAAGTATGACGCAAGGTGCGTTATAACATTAGTGTTAGTTCAAAGTTATCTATAATGAAATCAGATGAAAAATCATGTTTGCTGCATAACCAGTAGTCTCACTCAATCCCATACATAACCATAACTCGTTATGGTCAGACCTCATTACTCTTGATTATTAGGAATTTAAGATGCATGTCACCCGTGCCTCCCTGGCGCTGTCTCCCTGAGTCCAGCAAGCTCCACCTGGCTGGATCAGCTCATCGGAGACGATAAAAACCCAAGGAAGGATCTGCGCAGTTGAGGTCGGCACCGTCGACCCCTGTGTGTGCGCCTTATGAGCTTGTAACGAATACGAACGCACCTTCTGTGGACAGTCATTGCTCACTTAGCCAGTGACTGTGCTCAGCCTGTTGTCATGTTATGTGCGAATGCCGTATCCTGTTCAGCTTTTTACGCCTTTTACGAATGTCTATAAGTTTTAGCAGGGAGTGCCGCGACGTGATCCTTGTGTTCTTCGGCGTTAACGTGTGGCTCTGTGCGACGCTGAGATAGCACGAGGGGCACTTTTGGCGGCTTATTTATGAGTGACACATTTGAAGTATGTGTCCTCTTCACAAGAGTTGGTTCGGAAAACGCAGAGCCCCACCCCATAGAAAGAAGCAGCTGTTTAATGTTGTCCAATATGGGGACACGCTGCTTCACTTCTGAGCTGGTAGCCTTTATGTCCGCGTTAGTCACATTGCAATTCATTGGGTAAACGAGGTTGAAGAGGAAAGGGAACCAAACTGTGAGTTCTAATTTTGCTATCGGTAGCGCTGATGTGCTTTCCTTGATTTCATCCCATAGCTTACTTGGGAAAAGCAATGGCAATGCTTGAACGTACAGCGTTATAAGGAAAACATATTTGCACACAAACGAGCCATTGTTCCCATCTTGGTTTCTTAGTGGGGTGATGTTGCCAATACGTGAACTATTGCCATCAACAAACTACCAAGCACTCTGGATTTATCAACGTACTTACTGTAGTACATTTTTGTCCAGACATGGTCAATTTTTGTCTTTTTTATTTTATTTTATTTTCCCGCCATCCGGCAATGTTGTGCGTTACTGCTGGGCTGTGCTGTATCATTTTCGGAAGTTTTGTGACGTCATGACGATTTCCGGCACCTGAGACAATTGCATTATCGTTCCCCGGTGATGTGGTCATGTAAAACGAAAGGTCAATGGCCTGCATGGTCACGTGCACATTCGGCCCCAGCCCATACGTGCTGCTGACTGTTCATCAAATAAAAAACGAGCCATTCGGCTTATCGGCGCACACGGTGTGTGGGCTGGGCAAAATCCACCTGGTCATTTACAGCGTTCAGCTTCGTTGGTGAATAGCCACTGGAATTTCCACAGACAATTGCAAACCATCTAGCGAGAATGTCCAGCCAGCGATAGCATGTCTTATGCGCATGCTGGTGCACGCCTCATGTGTACATGAATGGAGATAGCTGCTAAGCATCTTCGTATCGTGTCGTCAGTGCGTTATGGCCAAAAATGTAGTCATCCGGCAATTTTTGCACGCTACTACCGGGTTGAGCTGCATCATTTCCGGAGCTCTGGGGACGCTGTGACGGTTTACTTCACCCGAGACATTTGGGACATTGCGCCATCGTTCGACGGTGATACGGTCCTGCTAAAACGAGAGGTCAATGGCCCTAATGGTCACGTGCGTATCCGGCCATTGCCCGTAGGTGTTACTGACTGTTCAGCGAATAAAGAAGCGGTGCTAATCAGCTTGGTGTGATCCACTTTGCGCGGATTGTGTAAAGTCCACCGAGTCATTTACAGCGTCCAGCTTGGCTGCTAAATAGCCACTGGAAATTCCCAAGACACTTGAAACCATCTAGCAAGAATGTCCAACGAACGATTGCATGTTTGACGCGCGTGCTGGTGCAGCCCCATGTGTGCATGAATAGATATAGCTGCTAAGTAGCTTCGTGTTCTCTGCGATCCCGCCCGCCATGCCACAAACTGGATTCGCTGGACGTCTGAACGGGATAGCTCAAGCTGCGTGCATGATGGTGAGCGGGCACGTAGCCTAAGTCTTTCTTCAACGGAAGTCCAGATTCGTGTGAAAGTCCGCAAATTTGCACAAAGTTTTGCTAAATTACTCACCATTTAACGCAATCCTCTCGGTTCAGAGGGGGCCTATATCTTCCCCTCCCCTCCTTGGCTATGTCCCTGATGGTCAACTGTTTAGTGGCGAGAAGTACGCAAAAAACAAGCCAGGTACCGCAAATAGATGCATCCATGGTGCCGTTGTCCATCCCGACACACCGGCTAAACGCTATGGACAAAATTCAGCGCAGCGATCCAAACAAGACCATGAGGACCTGATGGCATGCTTACATTGTAGCTCTATGTCATCCAGCTTCTGCTGCTCACCCTTTTCGTTTGTTGTATACAAAATATTTGTCTCTTGATGCTGACACTTAACGACCTTCCGTGAGTAGCGATCACTATGTTGTTCGATTTTCGATGATTATGATATTAAAGTTCAGGGGCGGTTTGGCTGCAGCGGTCATTTTGCTTCTGTGTTCCGATTTTTCAAAATAACTCACAGCACATGCGGGGGTTTAGTACTTAATAAGCCAAAATTAGTTCTATAAAAAGCTATTCCCACGGTGGCGGTGGATGATGAAAGATGCGTACAGAACGATTATATTTCTTTACGTGCACTTCTCAAATGGAAAGCTGTTTGAAAATGCAGCACACGATCTGAGAATCCACCTGGATTAGAATCACACCAGTGATTCTAGAGATATTAGGGAATGGCGAAATCTAACCCCTCTTGCCGCTGCTCTCCCATCCCATACAACTTACCATACCGCAAGACATCGTGGGCACAGCACGTGGATATGCTAGATTTGCCTGAGCTTGTGTCCTTACGCTACCATGATGAGAACCATTCCACTAGGGTATCACAGTCCATGCATACAGTCAGCCTGGCAGCAGAGCACAAAATATTAACTATCGTTGTCGATTTGCTGCCAGCCATTGGAGCCCGTGGAGTCTGTGTAGCGGAACAGTACATTATACACAGAGCATGGCTGCGACTGTATTCAGACCAACAGCTGCGTTATTACCGGCTAAGGTCATAGCGGCGTAGCGATGAGGTACTCACGTTATCAATGCGGAGTTGATGCGATTTAAAGGTGGAATTAAGGTAAGCCCCTGTTATCCATGTGAGGCATCGCAACATCGCCATTGTAATCTTCCGACCAGTCCGAATGGTACGCAGTCCTCCGGTGTGCACGTGACAAAAACATTCCCATCGCTGAAGCCGCGGGATGAAGGCACGTCTCCTTAACATGCTGCCGAAACCAATGCAGTTGTAAACGTCAAGTCTGATCACGCGTAGGTGAAATGAAAAGTTTGGGTCAGGCCAGACATCCATGTGACACCAGAGAGCCAAACTGCTGTCGTCATTTTACATCTGCTAAGGTCATTTTACATCTTACCTTCGGCAAAATGAACTGCCACGATTCCCTCGCCACTGGTTTCCGGCTTCCAACAGAGTTCATAGAACTAATCGAGATAAGCTGTGCGTTGTTTCTAGTCGGTACCTCGTGATGCCATGAAGCTGGCGGTCGCACAGCACACCCGCCGAGGCCAGTCGTCCAGCAGTCTGGCCGGGAATTTCCGCTGATCGTGACGTCTACGTCACGTGACCAAATACGATTCCGTTGATAAGCGGCGACGCTCGAGTGAGCGGCACAGTTTGCAACGGAAGCCAGCAATGTGTGGAGTACGGGGGTGCACAGTGCTGCTGCTGGCGGTGAGCTCGGCGCTGGGGGCCGACCTGGCCCGGCGGCGCATCAGTCTGGAGCAACGGCAGACGACGCTGCTGCCAGGCTTGGCCGACCATCCGGCGCTGAGCCGACTCGACCTGCGCTTCTGCGGCAGCGGCTCCGAGTCACAGATCAGCCGCGGTCCACTCGGCTGCGGCTTCCCCGTCGTGGGTGACCACCCGTGGCTGGTGGCGCTCGGCTTCACAGGACCCGACGGCCGCGTCGTCTTCTCGTGCTCGGGCGCGCTCATCAGCGACCAACACGTGGTCACGTCGGCCCGCTGCGCACTCGGTACCCGTGGCTACATGCTCAGCACGGTCAGACTGGGCGAGTACGACTTTAGCAGCCGGCGAGACTGTCTCTGGTACGACCCGACCGTGTGCACCGAGGCCAAGGACGTGGCCGTCCACTCGCTCACCGTGCACCCTGACTTTGTCAAGCGTGGCGGCGACCCGAGCCGCTTCGACGTGGCGCTGGTGCAGCTGTCGCAGCCGGTGACGCTGGGTCACGGCGTGCAGCCCATCTGTTTGCCCATGTTCCCATTGCGCCACGAGCCGCATCGTCTGTTTGCGCTAACAATGGGCCTGCACAACGGGCTGCAGCCGGCGGCCGACGGTGCTGCCACCTGCTGCGAGTGCAGCCGCCAGCGGAGCACCACCACACACGTGATGGATGAAGAGAAGCTAGCCGTGTACAACACCAGCTACGACGGCCCGGGGCCGTGCCAGTACCGGCTGCTGTCGGAGGCAGACGGCGAGCCAAACCGCTGTCTAGGCTCTGGCACGCCGTGCGTGGCCGACCTGGGCGCGCCCCTGGTGGCCCCCGACCAGTTCGGCTCGGCCTACTTCCTGATGGGTGTGGCCAGCATGCGACCAGCACAGAGGGAGTGCCACCGGCCGGGTGTGTCGGTGTCGTACGCGCCCGTGCGGCCGCACGTCCGCTGGATGCTGGACAGCCTGGCCCTGCTGGCCTCTACCTGAGTAGACAGAGCATGCGAGGGTAGAGAAAAGAACGTCAGCTGGCGGTGACTCCCAGTCGAACAGGGCGGCTGCTATCTCTAACATTGCTACCCATTACGTGCCAACGACGATGTTATGTGTTAGTTATTATTACATTATTATTATGTCATTGATTTACCGTTACTCACAACCAACATATTTTTGTTTGTCGTCGGTGATATGCATTCATTTTCATCGAAATGGTGGTGACGATAATTGTCGTCTGCACGCTATGTCGTTTTTAATACAACTGCATGTGACAAATTTTTGTTGCACTCATTGGATTACTCTAGCGGTTAGTCCGACACTGCCATCATATAGATAGCAGTGTTGATAGCAGCTAGATATTACTTAATCGGGCTCGGAAAACTCGTCTCTCGAAAACTCTCGAGTAATCTAAGGAGCTCCTTCCTGGATCACAAGAACATCTCTATTAATTTACTAGCCCATGGTATAGAACAGGACGCCCAATATCAGACTTGTCACACCCCTACTCGAGATCGCGTGTGACGTTGTATACAACTGGAGTACTTTCTGCAGCATTTTGAGTGGAAGTGCCTCCATCACGCGGCTTCCTTAACGAGACTGTTTTTGTTGGTTGCTCAACTGAGGACTGCGTTGGACTGAAACTGGTTGAAAAAGTTGCTCTGTCCCACTCGATCGTTGTGCGGCCCTCTACAGTGTGTCGTGGATATTTCATATTTGAGTGGAGGGCCCTATGCTCTTGTCGACGGCTTCCATCTGTTACTTTGCTCGGGCACAGTCGATCGTTCGGGGCCCTCCAGAAAGTGCCTTGGGCACTTTCTGTTTGAACTGATGGCCCTACGCGCTTGTCGGGGCCATCTGTTCACCTTCCCGTGCGCATTAGATTGCTCGAGGCGTTGCACACTGGGTTTTTGTATTTGAATGTAGGGCCCTAGGGCCCCGTCAGGGGCCATCTGATAGCCTGCACGAGCACACTCGACCATTCGGAGGCCCTCCACTCTGGGTCTTGGGTATTTCGTATTTGAATGGGGGGCCTGATACTCTTATCGGGGGCCCTAACTGTTCATCTGCTTAGGCACACTTGGCCTTTCCGGGGCCTTGGTCTTGGGTGCTTCCTATTTAAATGGACGGCCCCACGCCTTTGTCTGAGTTACTATCTGTTAACCTGCTCTGGCCCACTTGATCGTTAAAGGGCCCCCTACAATATGTCGCGGCTATTTTTCATTTGAATGGGGGGCCCTATGCTCTTGTCGGGGGGCCATCTGTTACTTCGCTCGGGCAAACTTGATCGCTCGGGACCCTCCACAGAGTGCCTTGGGTACTTTCCGTTTAAATTGATGGTCCTACGCACTTGTCGGGGGCCATCTGTTCACCTTCCCGTGCACACTAGATTGCTCGAGGGCGCTGTGGGTCTTTGTATTTGAATGTCTTTGCTTGGGTCTTTGCGCTACTGGGTCTTTGTATTTGAATGTAGGGTCCTACGCTCTTGTCGTGGCCCCTTTTAATAACCTACTCTGGCACACTTGATCGTTCGGGGGTTATCTACGTTAAGTTTGACTCCCTATTTAAGTGGAGGGTCCCACGCTATTGTCGGAGGCCCTATTTGTTAACCTGCTCGGGTGCACTCGACCGTTTGGGGACCTCCACATAGTGTCATGGGTATTTTTTATTTGAACGGGGCGTCCTGCGCTCTTGTCGGGGGTCCCCATCTGTTAACCTGCTCGGGCAGGCTATCCCCTCATTCCTGAGCCCACCATATTGTGCATTGGGTACTTCTTATTTGAATGGATCGCCCTATGTTCTTGTCGGGGCACCATCTATCAAAGTGCTCGGGCCGATGGCGGATCCAGAAGGGGGGGGGGGACACCGAAATGTGCTCCCCATTGTGCCCGTTGGGGACCCCTAGGCTCTGAAGGGGCCCCCATGATCAGGCGAACGGACTCAGCTTTCAAATTCAAAACACAACACAATTTGACGCCTCTGGGCCTCTAGACGACCAAGAACAGTCACAAGTGAAAGTGAAGCCGGTGAGCAGACAAATTTTTTACCCTGTCCAGGGGCATTGCGCTGTTGCCAGGGCCCTATCCATCCACTTGCCGGGTCAATCTGGTCGCTAAGGCGGCTTCCGCGTTATTCTTGATCTCTGCATGTTTTTTTTTCGTAGGGCTCTACGCTGCTATTATGGCACGATCTGCTCACGTGCCTGGGCACTCTTGATAGAAGGGGGCTCTCCGAGCATTCTCCCCACTTGCCCGAAAGGCTCCATACACTTTTGTTGGGGTCCCATGTGTCCGGGTACACTCAGTTACTCAAGGGTCCTTTATATTGGTCTCGGGTTCTTTCCACATGCCCGGAGGGCCTTACGCTGTTGTTAGGGCCAATATAAGACAAGGCACTGAGCCACTTGATGATCTGGGACGCTCTACATTGATCTCGGGCTCTGTTCCCTCGATCTCGTTTGCGGAGGACCCTTCACTCCCATCGTGGCCCTTTCCATTAACCTCCCTGGGCACTCTTGATGGCACAGGTCATTTACTCACGCGCGCTGGTCTCGGGTGCGCACGCGCCACTGGCCCTTTTCCTCAAAGGGTCCTATGCTCTGGCTGAGGTCCTGTATGTCACCCAGCCGGGGCACTTCAGATCGTTCAGGGGCCTATCACGTTAATCGTGCTTTTTTCTCGCTTGCTTTGAGGACCCTATGTTAGTTGACGGAAGCCCCTTTGTTGGCCTGCCGTGGCACCCATGATCGCTCAGGTTTCGTCGCTGCTGGCCTTGGTGCCTTGGTCTTAGAGCAGCGGTCAGATATGCGCCGATGAATTTTTGCACGCATTTGCCGAACATAATTTCAGGTGCCGCCGACGTCGTATGTGATATTTCGGTTGCTTATTGAATTTGTTGCATCCATTACGCTTGTGCATGACATTCTTAGCCGCTTTATATCATAGCTTTTAAAGCTAGGATATTTTGCACCCCTACACAACAAACAAAGCAAAAGCCTTGCACTAGTCATCAGCCATTAGCTGATCACATCGACCAGCCGGTTAGCGGTAAATATGTTTGGAATCAAGTTCGTGCTTGATTTTAATATTATTTAGCAGCCAACTTAAGGTTTTTTGCCAACTTGTTTCGAAAATTTGGCCCCAAAATGATTCACCATAATCTCAAGATGACGAAAAGTTCCAAGTGTGTGCATATGCGGCATGTCTAGTTTACTAGGGATGCGTACAGTAAGATGGGCTTCCATATAACAATAATATACTAAGAGCCTTAATATTTGTTGGCTGGACTTCAAATATGTTTTGGGAGGGCGCCTAAACTCCACACTAGCTCTTTACCATGTTGGGTGGCTCCTCTTGACAAAATCCTGGATCTGCCCCAACCCCAAGATATGCGTGTCTCCCCACATTGACACACTTATTTGCTAACTGAGGGGGGGGGGGGGGCTGGAGGCATGAATGGAATAGGAGGTAGATACAAACCCCGATTTGAAGATGCGTTTCACTGGGAACTATTCTCAATCAGGAACAAAGCAACAATAGCATAAATTGACACCTCAGAACCATTCTCACCTCCCGTCACTCCCTTCCCGGAGGAGTGACATCAGTCTTCAGCGCCGAACACCCTGTTCTCTTGAAAGGGAGAAAGGTTCGGTGCTTGAAACTGCTACAGTGAGTCAACATCCTTTTATGTGTCTTTAAAAGTTGGTCTGAATAATCACAGGTCAATTTCTACCTTTTTAAGATCATCTCGCCGACATTCTCTGAACTGTCACTCAATGAAGTCAGCAATGGCCATAAATGAACCCTGAATAATTAAGTAAGAATAATCAGTAGGAATAAGTATTCATGAAGCTGCATCGCGAATACCGCTTGCAAGGTCTCAGTGCATTGAAAGTCACCGCCAACCTCCCATATCTCACAGGCATCGCAAGCATTGAGACATGCTCCCGCGGCCAAATGAATCGCCATATCTAGATCTTTTTCAGCGCTTTCTGCTGTCTAGTTTGGGACTCTGCGAGTCGGCTGTCAAAAGCAGCGAATAGGCCGACCGCCGAGCGGTAGGAAATATACTGATTTGTCGCCGACCTGTCACCGAAGCGAGCGACCAACTAAAAATCATACGATATTTTTGTCGCCGGCTTGGAATGAAATCTAAGAAAGATACCATGGGGCCATAGGGTAAGGAAAAGGGCATTTACGAAAATGCTTTTTGGTGTGGTGGGGGGAAATATACTACCATTGAAACCTATGTAAGGCTATGGAATGTGTGCCGTGATGTTTTGTCGTGGCCGTCACCAAAACTGTTGGTGGAAAGCGTTTTTGGCACCAAGCCTCGCGTGAAAATATGCATTTTTGTCGCCGACCTCAGCCACCCGGTCGGCGCGTTTTACCAGTAGGCGCGTTTTACCATTCATCGGTCCATGTTTCACACACTGAAGGCTCCAATTACTATAGACTGGGTCCATGTTCCATATATTGATGATAAAAGTGTAGATTTTGTTGCCGACCAAATTTCTGGAGGAAAAATTGTCGCCAGTAGGGTAATGCGATATCATACGGCAAAATGTTAAGTTAAATGTTAAACATTAGGTCCATGCCCAGGAACGTCACAAACAATCAGCCTGTCACCGTAATTATCTTTCATCACTGCAGTTTTCAATATCATGCTCACAACTGAAATACTCAATCATACACTGTACTTCAGTAATTGTCAGGAAAAGTGCTGCTGCTAGGAGAGCAGGTGCACTTGCCCTTGACTAATGAAATAGCCCAATCACAACACGATTTTTCTTCCACCTTTGGGACATGCACTTAAGGTTGATCTACGGCTGGATTTGCTTTCCTCGACCGCGAAAAAACAAGGAAGGGCCTCGATAGCCAGGGCAGCAGAATGCATGGATAATCTCGAACCAGTGTCAAGCAGCACAGGGAATGACGTCAAATATGCGGGCCTCCACGAGGCCATGCCCCGTTACGAAAATCATGTGTGCGCATTGAGCCACATCTCAACGTCATCAAACTATCCACCATACCATAGGCATGCTCCAAGCCTGTCACGACATGTTTTGCCTAGTGGGCGCCTTTGTCGTGTTTCAACAAGTAAATGACATCGAAATTTGTATATAACTTCACGTCAGGCGGCCAGCACTTTCTGAACAAGTTACCCGCCCTGACAAGAGGGGGGAAGGGGGGGGGGGGGTGATGCGACACCACCCACCCCTTACGGTTTCCTTAGAATACCAGTGCGGCATATTGTGCAGATTCGCTCAAATCCTTAGTAGGCTCCGGGACATCCATTGCACGCGTGTTCACTCAAAAATGTGTTCCTAGCAATTCTGGTTTCACAATAGCGGTTTGTTTACGAGCGTTGCAAGGCGATCAAAGACCGGCAGGTGCGGCGGGCGGCAAGCGACAGCTCTGCGGACTGCGCGGAACGTTGGCACTGTTACATGAACGAAACCCTACATTATAAGTAGAGGCTCAAAACAACTACAACTACATGCCACTGTACTTATAATTAAACAGGGGACACCCCGCTTTAAAAGCTGATGTAGTTTGGTTTTCAGGAAAATGTGACCTTACACTTGGTCTGGTGGAGTCAATTAACAACCGGAGGCTCGTTACCAATTGTGAGATCTCGTTGAAGGCAGTTCACTGCTAGATTGTTTTTTTGCGAGACTTTAACTTTCTTAGTCTGCAAACGTCAAGGAATTGCCTCCCCCAGTCCGCGTTATGAAAACCGGAGAATCAGGGTAAGGGTTAATATTGTTGGCCGCCGTCATTCTCTATTTGTTTTTTTATATTTACTGGTCTGAAAATCTGCATTTCAGATCATGAAAGCATCAGCTGCTTCAGCAGAGTGACACATTTCCTTACGAACATAAAAATTGGTAGAAATCCAATCAACAAGCCAAAATTGCCTTTTCCATACATGTAGTATGCGAATCTAGGTTATCTACGATGTTTGTAACGTATAATGCAGGAATATCAATTCAACTTAATATCTGGGGCACTGCCCAATATTTATGTTGGGTTGGCCCTCCTCAATGCTGATATCTCCCCCTAGACCAACGTTTCTAGCTGGAAAATTACAAAAATATATAAGTAAAGGCTAACTATAACACAAAGAATCTTCGGTGGGCTTTATTTATTGACCATGATCCATGGATTGCTGCCCCCCAATCATGCATAAAAAATTGACACCTGTCATTATGCCACCACCACACAAACTATGATTGCTACGATCAATGCAGGCTGCATATAAGGTGGGCTGTCTACTTTCACAACCTGCGCTTAATGTATGCAACGATTATGCTAATGGCTCCATTCTGGCAACTCTACAATTCAATGCTAGCAAAAACAGTAATAAAACATACCAAATTTGCATCCTTGCAGTATCATGCTCACAAGTGCAAAGAAAATATGCATGTGAATGAGCACCGCAGGATGAATGACTTCTTGAGTTTTCCTGCTACAGTAGGGGTGCTATTGCCAGGAAATAGCCAACACTGTCCTCAGAGACAACCGCATGTCAACCTTTCACTGACCTCATGGGGTTGTTGGATCACAACACTATAAAACCTCCTGATATTCGAAGTAAAACTCTTAGTGAAAAGAGAGATGGCAATGAAATCTGTACCCCTCCGTATTACCTGCATTTGGTACCCCACTCCAATCTTTATTTTCACTGCCTCCCCATGACCTACATAATTGGCTATCATATAAATTTTCAGTAACCAATGTTCATGTTAGCAACAGGTTGAACTGTGAATAATTGCTATAAAAACACTTATGAAATTATTCCATTTCAAGCAGGTGTACAGTTTTGAAGATAGGTGTGGGAGCAGTGAAAAATTACACCATGCACCTCCAAAATATGGATTCCTCCCATATTAGCATACTCCTTCATTAACTTGGCAGGGGGGGAGGTGAAAAGTTGGAGCCCTGAACTGAGAAGAGAGAAGGAGCACCCCTGATTTGAAGATCTACGTGACTGGTAACCATTCTCAATCAGGACAAGAGCAAGAATGACATAAATTGGTGCTTCAGAACCCCCATCACCTCTTGTTATTCCCCTGCATGAGGAAGGCCATCATAATTCAACATCAAACTCGCGGTTGTTTTCAGAGGAAGAAGGCTCGCTGCTTGTGACTGCTTTAGTGAGTCAACAGCATTTTCGGTGTCTTGAAAAGGCGGTTTGGATAATCACATATAAATTTCTACCTTGGTCGGATCATTCCGCCGACTTCCCTGAACTGTCAATGCGTCTCGTCGCTGAGGAGATGTTACTGAATTGCGGCACCACCAACGAAGTAAGACCAAAAATTGAACCCTAGGCGGGTATTCATAACCCTGCAATGCGAATGCCATTTGCAAAGTTGCATTATACTGAAAGCCGCCTCCCATATCATATCTGTAGCATCGCAACAATTGAAATATGCCCTTGCGGCCAATAAATCCCCATATCTAGATTTTTTGCAGTATTTCATGCCGCCTGGTTCAGGACACTAAGGGTCAGCTGTTAAAAATGCAAATCGGCCAACCGGCCAGGCCATAGGAAATACCCTGATTTGTCGCCGGTCTGACACCGAGGTGGCCGACCAACTAAAACTCATAAGATATGTTTGTCGTCGGGATGGAATGAAACCTAGAATAGATACCATGGTGCCGTAGAGTACGGTAAATGGGCTTTACGAAAAGGCTTGCTCGTATTGCGTGACGACATGTATTACCATGGAAGCATAATATATGTGTATGGAGACCCATGTTCAGTTTTGCATAGCTACTGCATTATTTCGTCTCGGCCGTCACCAAAATTTACTGTCCAAAAACAGCTTCGGCACCAAGCTTCGCACGGATATACACATTTTTGTCGCCAACGTTATCCACAAAGTCGACAGGGTTTACCACCGCTGGTCCCAATGGCTAACAGCAAGTCGACAAAGATAGTCGGTATTTGGAGCTTTGTTGCAGCATAACTGCATGCATAGGCTGTCACGCCATTGCGAAATGGCGCTCATCACGGTGGCGTAAGTACACAAGCTCAGTGAAATATAATGCCCACGTTCCGTGCCCACGATGTCTAGCGGATGTCATGATTTCTGGTAACGTACGTGGTAGGGTAGACATAATTCGCTCTTGCCCAATAATTCTAGAAGCACTGGCGTAATTTTCGGCCTGATGGATTTGTCGTATGGTGTGCTACAATTGTAAAACTTCGACCTTTTGGGAGTGCACGGAAAAATTCACGCATTCTGTGCGTATCTTTTTTATCGGCCACTACCACCATGGAAATTGCTTTTATGGGCCTTATTTTGTTTGTATGGCACTTAACGCCTGTATGTGTTGTGAGCTATCTTTAGAAAATTAGTAGGATTTTGAAGAAGATTTGACATCCTCTGGGAGAGACTTGCCTGCTCACCATCAAATACGCAGCTTGAGCCATCCCGTTCAGACATCCAGTGAATTCAGTTTGGGGCATGGCGGGCGGGGTTGCAGGTCGCACGAAGCTACTTAGCAGCTATCTCCATTCATGCACACATGAGGCTGCACCAGCACGCGCGTCAAACATGCAATCGCTTATTGGACATTCTTGCTAGATGATTTCAATTGTCTAGGGAAATTCCAGTGGCTATTTAGCAGCCAAGCTGGACGCTGTAAATGACTCGGTGGATTTTACCCAGCCCACACACGGTGGATCATACCAAGCTGATTAGTACCGCTTCTTTATTCGTTGAACAGTCAGTAACACCTACGGGCAATGACGGGATATACACGTGACCATTAGGACCATTGACCTCTCGTTTTAGCAGGACCGTATCACCGTCGAACGATGGCGCAATGTCCCAATTGTCTGGGGTGCCAGAAACCGCCATGGTGTCACCAAACCTCCGGAAATGATGCAGGTCAACTCGGTAGTAACCCCCAAAAATTGCCGGACGATTACAGTTTTAACCATAACGCACTGACGAATCTAGATCGCCTGGTAGTTTTAAGATCATAAGAATTCGCGCATTGACAATGTGATCCCATTAAAAAATCCGTATGGAACATCTGCTTATTTATGTGCAAACATATTCTACTTATAACGCTGTAAGTCCAAGCGTTGTAATTACACTTTTTCAAGATACACTGTTAGATGAAATCAAGAAAAAGACATCAGCGTTATGAATAGCGAAATCATAGCTCACAGTCTGGTTCCGTTTCCTCTTAAACTCCGTGTGCTCACGTGATGTCTTCGCTAATAATGCTGACGTAAAGGCTGCCAGCTCCCAAGTAGAGCCCCGTTTCCCCGTATTGTGTAACATTAAACAGCTACTTCACTATATCTTAGTGTTAGGAACAGTCTTGGGCAGTGGGGCATTGCGTCTGATGCAGAACTAACTCTTTAAGAGCATACCCTCGATATACGGTCAAATAGCCTTTTCTTACCGTCACCCACGAAAAAGCTACCAGGAGAGCCCGTTTCAGTGCCCAAGCAATGTACAAAACCATACTTTCACCAAGGAACATTAAGAACAATTCATGGTACTCCTTGCCAAGCGTTAAAGTATTCGTACAAGGCGAAACAAACTTTGCAGGACCAGATCAAGGCATGTGTACATAGCTAAACAGAATGTTGAGCGTAGTCATTGGGTAGGTCAGCAATGACTGCCCACTAGACCATCGCAGAGGGTGCGTTCGCATTCGTCATGCCAGTTCATAGGACGCATACGCGGGGGTCAAAGGTGCTGGGCTCAGGTGGCCATGGTCTTGTTTGAGTATTTTTGCTGTCTCTGGTAAGATCACCTAACTAAGTGGGGCTTGTTGCAGAATTGATTCAAGGAGCCAGCACCATTTAAGAGTGACATGCGTTCTAAAATTCCTTATTATAAAGATCAATGAGATATGACGATGCAGAGTAAGTAATGCTTTCAATGTAGTGGACGAGATGAGGACTACTCGCCCTGTAGCAAAGATGATTTTAAATCCTATTTGCCTGAGGATAGCTTTGCACTAATTGTTAAGTTACAAACGCTCTTGAGTTGCATTCCATACGTCTGGTATAAAGCCGCTTTTTCGACAGGTGCGGGTTGTGAAAAACATGAAACATATCCTAATCATTGGTGATTATAGGGTTTTTGGTTTGGACAGGTCCCATGGCAAAACGGGAATGCATTTTTATTGCATTGATTGGTGTTTAATTCCTCTATGAACATTGAGCATTGCAATATTCATGCACTTCTAAGTACGGACTCCCTAAAATTTATTCCTGGGATTATTTGGCACGGTGCCCCTACACCTTGCAAGCCCCATCAAAATTTCCTTGAAAGTTTATGCCCCATACTAAGCAAGAGTTATTGATATATGGGAACAGACGAGTCATGATTCGTAACGCAGTTATAAGATTCACTCAAGACTGCACGCCCACAGCAGTCGTCACCGCATTGTTGTTTGAGCATCGTGTTATATCATCGCGCTGGACACAGACAGGAGTGGTAGCTCCAGTCCTGACCTCGCCTCACCTCTAGGGGCCCAAAGTGACATCAGTTTCACATTTCTCTAGATTGATAGCAATAATGGAAGATAAAGGCCGGGAAGGACAACTGATAGCAGGGATGGACATCCTCCAGCATCGGTCAACGACTTAAGATCGATGCAGATTTGAGATGCCATTGACGTTGTATTCTGTGACGAAATACGAAAGTAAATTTAGTAATGTGACGGCAATAAAACAATTATTGTATACGTTTGATGCGATAGGAGAGTAATCTATGCTAGCGTTTCAGAAATAAATAGCATTATGTCAAATGAGTCGGGAAGAAAGTACGCAGTGAAGTATGTCATTTCGCGGAAAGCACTCCACGTACAACTGAGCGCTGTGCGCTTATCTCTGCGCACTGAGAGCTTATCTTTTCGTGTGCATGCAGTCATTATCGAAATTTGCTACTATCGTTGGACTTCTACCACCACCTTGCTCTATCTTTTCCTGACAACGGCTCAGCTTGTATGGGAAAACTTCGTACAGCCCCTGCATATGATCTGAATCTGAATCTGGACGTTCCGCTGGCCGTAACGTCAAAATCACGTGACCATCCGCTGATAAGCGGCGGCGCTTTAGTGAGCGGCGCATCAGTCTGAAGCAGCGGTAGACGAAGCAGCAGCCCGGCCGGCTCGACCTGCGCTTCTGCGGCAGCGGCTCCGAGTCACAATTCAGCCGCGGCCCAGTCGGCTGCGGCTTCCCCGTCGTGGGTGACCACCCGTGGCTGGTGGCGCTCGGCTTCACAGGACCCGACGGCCGCGTCGTCTTCTCGTGCTCGGGCGCGCTCATCAGCGATCAGCACGTGATCACGTCGGCCCGCTGCGCACTCCGTACCCGTAGCTACATGCTCAGCACGGTCAGACTGGGCGAATACGACTTAAGTAGCCGGCGAGACTGTCTCTGGTACGACCCGACCGTGTGCACCGAGGCCAAGGACGTGGCCGTCCACTCGCTCACCGTGCACCCCGACTCTGACAAGCACGGCGGCGACCCGAGCCGTTTCGACGTGGCGCTGGTGCAGCTGTCGCAGCCGGTGACGCTGGATCACGGCGTGATGCCCATCTGTCTGCCCATGTTCCCACTGCGCCACCAGCCGCATCGTCTGTTTGCGCTGACGATGGGCCTGCACAGCGGGCTGCAGCCGGCGGCCGACGGTGCTGCCACCTGCTGCGAATGCAGCCGCCAGCGGAGCACCACCACACACGTGATGGACGAAGAGAAGCTAGCCGTGTACAACACAAGCTACGATGGCCCGCGGCCGTGCCAGTACCGGCTGCTGTTGAAGGCGGACGGCGAGCCAAACCGCTGTCTAGGCTCTGGCACGCCGTGCGTGGCCGACCTGGGCGCGCCCCTGGTGGCCACCGCCCAGTTCGGCTCGGCCTACTTCCTGATGGGCATGGCCAGCGTGCGGCCAGCGCAGAGGGAGTGCCGCCGGCCGGGCGTGTCGGTGTCATACGCACCCGTGCGGCCGCACGTCCGCTGGATCCTGGATAACCTGGTCCTTCTGGCCTCCAGTTGAGTGGACAGAGCGAGCGAGGGCAGAGGAGGGGGTGTCAGCTGGCCGTGACTCCGAGTCAAACAGGGCGGCTGCTATCTCAGTGGTGCTTCCTCTATCATTACTACCCAATACATGCGAATGCTGCTGCTTTGTGTTACTTATGGCTGTTTATCATTAGTTAAACGTTTTTGACAAATCTGTTTGCTAGGAGATTTGGCTATCTGTCACAAGTGTCTTGCACTCATGTTTATGGACGGGATTCGAATTAAATTTGACGACAGTAGCTACACCTTTCTTTTGTAACAGAACGGCATACGACAAAACAGTGTTGGTTTTTACATGCAATATGCTGACCATCATTCGAACAGCGTCATTACACGGACATTCACAGGATATAAAGGCAGGTGCAATATCAGCCAATGGCCATATAGGTCTGAATCAGACCCAAATCATAGCTATCACCACATTGGTTTCAAAATGTTCAATCTGTTCTTGCTCCGTACGAGTATAGATGTGCACCTAAGGTAAGAACTCAGTAGCTTACACGATTTGTGCGTTGTGAACAGGGCTAGTGTCGTAGTCTGCGTCCAGCAGCTCCGATGTGCCTCAACGGTTGGGGGGCAGGGTTCTCCTTAACAAACGCCGCTTCCCTCTTGATCCTTGTCAATGATTTAAGTCTGCCTTTACTTTAATACAAGAAGGGGTGTGGCAAAGCAGCCCGCCGGCCAGAGATCACTGTTTATTTTCTGGCGATGCAGCAACTTCAACCCGATGGCAGTGAGACAGGGGGAGGGGCTTAATGCATAGCAAAATTTCGACAACCATCGCACAGACATCCATGGTCTTAAGTACCACTTTTAAGAGTCATGCCTGTTCTGTCTGCACTTCACCTGATGGGCACCTGTCTTTTGCAGATAAGGCAACAGCTCACAAAGAACGGCGCATTCCTGTTCATTCGCGACAAGGCCTTCCACACGTCCTACTCCCCTTTCCCCGCCAGCCTTCTGGTCACCGTCCGGGTCATTTTCCACAGAGGGCAGCACTAGTCAAGGCCCAGCGATACCGAGGTTCAGTGAGCTCTCTCACGGCTCATCTCTCTGAGCTCATCCTCGGCCTTGTCTGTCAGTGATAGCTTTGAATTTTTCCGATTCGCGTGCTTGGTGTGGAGTGGTGGGATCTCACCTGAACACAGAGTAAGACATCATGGCTGATCGCCTTGGTCAAAGTCAAATTTTCCCAAAGACGAGCTCCACCGTTGCAAGTCAACAATAAACGCATGCATTTTGAGGCTATGACCTGGTATGACCAGGCGTGATAAGAAACCTCCAAGCATCAACTGCTGTTGACCTGTAGACGTCACTAACTGCAAATTAGAACTATAAAAGCTTGTGCAGGCTTACAATCACGACACAGGCTGTTCACTAATGCCAAACAAAATCAAAAATAATTTTGCGAGCACACGACACTCAGTTTAAGTCCAGGACGTTGTGTCATTTCGCTCCACATTTGGAAAGATACTCTGACTGAAGTGGACGCTGGTGCCTCCGCGAGTGTGCCTGGTAATCTGTCATTGTTGCTGTCAGCTCGGGAGGATGCTCGTTATATCACCTCAATGTTAGTGGTGGTGAGGCAGACAGTGGTGTTGACGGACAGATCACAGATCTGGCTGTCCGTCCGTCGGTGGCGCAAGCAAGTCCGGCTGTGGCCGTGCGAGTGTGTACACGAGTACCGAGAACCATCGCCCCATCGACATTGCGCGGTTCGGAACCGCTAAAAGACCTCCCACTCCGGATATCCTGATCTGCAGATGTTCTTCCATTGAACTAACGTGCTCTGTTCCTGCTATAGTATGCACTTGCCTCCAGCCCAATCCTGGTGTTCTGGTGTGTAAGATATGCTTCTAAGTGTACAAGATATCTTTGAGCGTGACCTTCGCCGTGCTGTGTGTGACGACAGCCAGTGGTCATTGTGGGAGTGGAAGCGTTATGACAGTTGACCACTTCCAGCTCGGTGAGAACCCTCGCCATCTACATGCCACCGCTTGCAGTAGCCAGTAGCTAGAGTGCCACGCACTCCCATAGTATATTTCGCGCTACGGTATCCGCACTGACCCCGTTTACCAACGGTCTTTCTGCCCTAAAAACACAACAAGAAACTTCCGTGTCCATAGTCTCCAGCTTAGTATTCACACATCAACTTTGATGAGGGCACTTAGTGCACTTCTTGACAATACTCGTCTTTAGATATCCATGTACTCCCCGTTGTGCAGCATTGTAACGCAGTCCTGATACTAGTGCACTCAAATTAGCACCAGTTCAGTTCCGACGTCTTGAAACTCGTGGTCAAAATCCACATCATACCACACATAGCGCAGTCCGCCCAGCAGCGCGGAGAGAAAGAGAGAGAGAGAGAGAGAGAGAGAGAGAGAGAGAGAGAGAGAGAGAGAGAGAGAGAGAGAGAGAGAGAGAGAGAGAGAGATAGAGAGAGAGAGAGAGGAGAGAGAGAGAGAGAGAGAGAGAGAGAGAGAGAGAGAGAGAGAGAGAGAGAGAGAGAGAGAGAGAGAGAGAGAGGAGAGAGAGAGAGAGAGAGAGAGAGAGAGAGAGAGAGAAGAAGAGAGAGAGAGAGAGAGAGAGGATAGAGAGAGAGAGAGAGAGAGAGAGAGAGAGGAGAGAGAGAGAGAGAGATAGATAGAGAAGAGAGAGAGAGAGAGAGAGAGAGAGAGAGAAGAGAGAGAGAGAGAGAGAGAGAGAGATAGAGAGAGAGAGAGAGAGAGAGAGAGAGAGGAGAGAGAAGAAGAAGAGAGAGAGAGAGAGAGAGAGAGAGCGAGAGCTGAGCGAAGAGGAGCGAGCGAGACGAGAGAGAGAGCTAGGAGCGAGGAGGCTCTCGAGAGAGAGAGAGCGAGAGAGCGAGCGAGCGAGAGCGCGAAGAGAGAGCGAGAGAGTCTTGAGAGAGAGAGGGAGAGAAGAGCGATGGAGGGGAGCTAGAAGAAGAAGGAGAAGAGAGAGAGAGAGAGCGGCGAGAGAGAGCGAAGCTATAGGAGAGCGCGGGAGCGCGCGAGCGAGGTGAGAGAGAGAGAGAGACAAATGTCATATGGCAAATTGACAAATGCGGTGTAAATACAGGAATGCATGCTTGACCCATCTTTTCATGATTAAATTTATTATGACAGCAGGAGGAAATGCAGTACAAAAACCGTAACGTTATTTGTTATGCCATGCAACAGCACAGCACTGAGGTAGTGCCGCGATGATACTGTTGACCCGCTCCATTGCACAATGCACCACATTGGTTGACTAATCTATGTCAAGCCTATGAGACAATAGCTTGCAGTTATGAATGACCTAACATCTGATTTAACAACGCCAAAGGACTATGACCAGCGAGAATGTTGTTGCACCCCAATGGTGATATCAGGGTTAACTAGTAATTGCATAAATAATCCTTAGCAAGAGAAACATTCCTGGCAGCTTAACCTTATTATCTTTACCATAGAAATAGCAATGCCTTGGCAATCAATTCATAAGAATGCGACAGATTTCTTAATTTGTGCATGCAACTGCATTTCCAGTGACAAATAATAAAGATCGTAACTGCCGCGGACATCACATGATATCAGTGTCAGAACTACAGCGCTGCAGGCAAAGATAAATCGACAATACAATATTGACATCCTCAACAGCCCTTGGCAGGTTTAGGTAAGAGATTCATTACGCAATATGACGGTCCCCACACCGTGTCGTGCCTTGATATTAATAATCTGCCCTGAAGGCTGGCAATCGCTACATTGCGTATGTCAAACAGCCCACCAAAGCTTCTGTCACGACCAGTACCAGGACAAAGGCCACGAACAAGTCATTCACTAATCCGCCACCCAAGGCGGTATATACCAGTTGAAACCGTCCCGACAACGCACTTCTCATTAAAGACTCCCATTTGACGTCACCGGGGGCACTGCTTTAACGCTGAGACGGCCGCATGCGTGACAAAGGACATGAGGGATCGCACGTATCATAACACGTTTGGTGTGTGGAATGATTCGGTAAGGTCAAAGCAAATATGAAGTGAATGAAAAAACTTGGCGGTTATACCTGACGTTAAAGGCATTTTAAAAAGCGAGGCTGTAGTAAAGAACCCAGGATAAAAGCTATTCGAGGACGATCCACCGCGTTTTGCGCCAAAGATGTGCTTGACGTAAGGAGTTTTCTATAGCTTCGGAAACACCAAATGGACTCAAAACGACACCCTCGGGTTACCACTTTATTTCTTGCATCACAGCTGCCTCTCTGCGGGTACCTACCCCAAGCGAATCCATGGAACTCCTGTGTCCCAGGTAGCATTTGGATTCGGCTTCGGTTTGGGAGATGACCCTACAGAACAAAATGGTCGCATCGATGTAGCCTGTGACGGTGTACTGGAGCGAGCGCGGGCGTATCTCCCACCTTCCTGGCTGAAATAGATTTGAGGAGCAGTCGGGTATAGCAGTGCAAGAAGCTTACAAGGTGCCCCAAGTTGCTCGGCAGGGGCTTCCAACCCGTAGCTGGCCAGGCACATTCGCGCGGCTCCATCTAACGGAGACGCTCAAATCAATGCACACTGGGGCCTAGTCATTCACTAGAGCTAGGCCCTGACGGTTGCCAGTTTCATAGTACGAGAGGCACCGCTGGTTCGCCCCACCTTTGCCTGGCAAATACCTGATTAGACTTGCTAGAGCATTAACGAAATGCATCCTAAGAGTGCATCACATCCCACGTCCATAACCTTTTGACTATTCAGAATGAACGCGGTGGATAAATGAACAGCGATATTCCTGTTCTGACAGCAGACTCAAGTTATAAGACTGTCGACCGTGCAAGGCTATCTCGCTACCGCACAAGCAGGAACAGATGCACTCCCGCGGGTCCAAGGTCCAAACCGGCGGGTTCAGCACCCGGAGTGCCGCATAGATGGCGCCAGCATCGATCTGGAACTTGGCAGTCACGCATCCACCTTGATGCGCGCTGTTTGAAGGCGGGACATGTTCACGGCATGCTGGGCGAATGCATAGGTCTTCCGGCAGGTGGACCGTAGCACGACAGTATTAGCGACATCAAATCCTCCATCGACCCTTAGCCAGTCGATGCTGGCTGAGTTGCTAAGTTGAGTGACTGAGTTGCCGCCGTCTGAAGACACCCTTGGTCTGGACGTGCTGCACATCCCGGGTATTCGGTACGAGCTGGCACACCTGGTGCAGTGAGCGAGCGATCCACGACGCCAGTTCAGACGGTGAGCTCGGTGCTGGGCACGTGACTTCACCCGCCCAAAGTCAGATGGCCATGCTGGCGTCCCCGTGATAAATGCTGGCCTGAGGATGACAAAAGCTCCAACAGTGAAGAACGCACAGCGCGGGATGGCTAGCTGTTAGGTAACCGAACAGCGTGCAGCTTTTTCCACCGCCATATTTGTTAGTTGTTAAATACCCAGCACATGAACTAGGGGCGTACAGAAGCCCTCTCCCTTCAATGTGGACTCATCCGTCCACTCTATTCACTTTAGAACTGAACTGGTACAAATTGAGGCTCAGTGCTTAAACGCTAGTATGAGAGGCCCGCACTGTCCCACAGATCCCCAATCGATGCAGTGGCGTGCTGACAGGCCTGAAGGTCACGACCCAACGGACGGGGTTCGTTCTTATTGCAACCTACGGGGAGTCCTGCTGACCCCATGGTCTTCCAATCGGTCCCTTGATCTTTGGTCCCGAGTGGACATTGGGCCCTTTTTCGGGCCCCTCAAACAAAGCCCGTGCCGGACTCGGGGACACTTGCCGAAATATAGCCCACTGTTAGGCACCGTGGATCTGTGACTGACACTGGGGCCCAATCATTGTTTCAGGCACTCAGACCAATGCAAATCATAGAACCCGGCCTTCTCCCTGCTTGGGAAATGGGATTGCAGGGTTCAGACCGAGGAGTAGTCAGCTCGGTGCCAAACCCTTATCGGTTCTGTGGTCCCCTTAGGGCGCAAAGGATCCCCTGACTGTCATCTGAGGGCCCATCCCCGCAAGTCGGGCCTTTGAGGAAGACTCCGTCTGGAGCCTCCGATCGGGTCCTTGATCGTCGGTTCGGTGGGCGCTCCTGGACCCTCGGAAGTCGGAACCTAAGGACGGGGGAGGACTTGTGTCCATCTGCCCTCTGCCCTTCTGCATGCGCCACTGGCGCTGCATTTAGTCCAGTTCACGCACGACATGATATTTGACACATGGAAATAATAGAAAATGCAGTTTTCAAACATCAATGTTTTGCTCTTTCCTAAATGCAAACTGCCAACCGGGAGCCAGGACACCAGTGGTTCTTCCTGAAGACGGCGGCCTGGAAGAGAAGGAGACCCTCCCCCTCCGACCTCCGCAACATTCAACATTTGATCATTAAACAACAGCTCTTTGATTGTGCATGGAGAGGAAAGAGGCACAATCATTGTCGCGCAAATACCAGCTATAAATCGAATCACCTCCTGCCCCTCCCCCCCTTCCCCCTCCTGCTCTCCACCCTTTCAATAAACATTCCACCGCTACAGCTTCTTTCCGAGACAAATACCGCACCACACCTACAACACGCTGCATAAAACGTACCTGCCCTCGAAACAATGAAATCATTGAATATTCGAAATAGAAGATTCAAAGATTCCCTACGATATGCTCAATGCTAAGCGCAATTTCCTCTCACTATTCAGCTCTCAACCGTCCTTGGGTCCGTCAACCACCTTCGCGTCAGATAGCCTTGCTTGCGTCTGTGTTAAAGCGTCACGCCGTCACCCATAGCGACCGATGGAATTGTACGTAAAAAACACATAAAAGTGCTGCAATCCGCCATAGCGGTATACTAATTCACTACAAAATCTAGATGGGAAAGTAAGTGTTTCACAATCACTAAAAAGCGCTGAAGCTGCTTAAAAGGAACTGGAAATGTCCACAAAACCACAGAAAGGTTGACTTTCACTGAAAGAGAAGCCCTAAAAGACAATAAAAGTGTACCCCGGTGACGTCAGTCGGCTGAATCGTGAAAATACTTTTAGAGGCATTGGAATGACGACGGCTGCCGCCACCAACCACAGCGCCCGCGACGAGAATGGCCGGTTGGCGTCCGCTTTCGTGTGCTTCGAGGTATTCTTTTGGTCTGGCTGCCAGATGCTGCCAGGTATTGCTGTCGTCACGAAACCATTCCATGGTACCATCAATGACCTAATAGGGCGCATTTTTACCAACTTTGAAATTGTGCTACTTAAAGCTGTTTTTGAACCTTGAAAGCCTTCCAATCGCAACAAGCGAGCTTTTCCCATCACATCTAATGCTAATTTCAAAATATTTAACTCTAGAACATTCCCTTTAACCGCTCGGTACGGTCCGTCCTGTCTTCTGACGTCAACTGACCTGTAGCGTGTCCGCTGTCTCCGGTCGCAGGCCATACCTGTGAAGGGCAAATAGCGGTCAGGCATTTTGGGTCATTGAGGATGCATCTACCTCAACAGGGTAAAAGTCAAAATACGCCCTGGACATAGGCTGGTGAGAATTTTTAAAATGAATCGATGGCTTACAGCGCTGCAGATTTGTCATGCCCCTTCATTTCGCTGGCTGCTTTTCAGAAGAGAACACGTGTAGCGACATTTTGGGTGGAAACGAATTCAGAACCTTGAAACCGCCAAAAACAATGCGACCAAAGCCATAAAACTGTAGATTGTCGTTTACAAACCAAACCACAGAATGGAGGCCCCGTCTGTCATATATTCATTATCTGGGCCCTGCTCCCATATACTGTCGGCGTCCACTGCCCTGGCCCGGATGTCTCCCGCATGACTGACTCCAAAATGACTGTATGGACGCTTTGTTGCATATTTCTGGATCAGCATTAAATACTGATGGGTGTATAGAACATATCTTGGACATCTGCAACATAATCTTATTTCGCATTATCTTCCCTTATGCCACATCATCACAGAAAAAAGTATAAGCAAAGTTGCCTGCCGTAGGTATGAATTGATTCAACAAACATTCAATCACCCATCATTAAACGTAGCCGACCTGATCTGTTTTTGTGTGTTGGCAGGGGTGTAGCCAAAGCCTTGCCAAGCGGGACCACAGGGCTGACAAAAACCTCTTTTATGGTGACGCTCCCCCCCCCCGAAACAAAATCGCCGGATATAGCTTACTTGTTGACAAGGGACACAAGTTTTCTTTGCTTTTACCACGGTCATTTTTACCTTGTAAGCACGACAAAGACCAGAAGCTATCGTGAGGTGAATTATGTTGGTATTTTGAAGTCAATAAACTGCAGAAATTAGGTGTTGAGTGAGCACACCATTAATTCAGATGGTTTAGTGGTCTCTTTCTTAACCAAAGAAGTTCAGAACCTTGGTCGATTTTTTAACTGAGTTCTACGGATAATACGGAAATTGCGAGAGCAGATTGTGAATCGATAGGTTTGATCGAAATTCGAAGATGAAAGCTCGATTTTAGATCGATTGGTCAACGATGTGTATGAGCATGGCCGAGTCCTGTCTGCCTGGAAACGCTCAACATTCAGCCAGAATCAATTGGTGATGCAAGGTATGTAAGTAGGTTTCTTAACATATGCGCTCGCAAATCTTAGCAACAAAAACCTCAATACCAGGCATTGCAGTTTCCTTAGTCCGAGGAGCGATGGCTCAGTGGCTAACTCTTAGCCGTGGCTCACCGTTGGACGAAAATGGTGACGTTTCTGAAATGATTATGTTTAAACGCTTAAATCGATTAGTGCTGCAAATCATGTGACGTACTTCCGAGCATGTGCACTAGCAAATCTTGTTACAAAAACCTCGACGCCAGGCGTTGAAGTCTCCGTGAGACGCGCAGCGCTGGCCAAGCAGCTAACACCGAACCATGGCTAACGGGTGGACGGAAATCATGACGCTTCTGAAAGAAGTGCCTTTGAACGCCTAAAAACATTAAATCTTACATTTAGCAGGAAATTTGGGCGCCTATTTCACGTGTGAGATTTTTGGACTGATGATAAGAACAGAGTGGCCCTTAAAGCAGGGCGTAGTGGTTCTGAAATCTGGTGGTGCAACTCGAACAGTAAAGGTGGAATCTCTATTTTCGTATTTATGTAGCTGTTCATCTCTCCAGAAGACATATTAACATGGCGCCCGCCGTCTGGTGGTACTTGTAATCGACGCCGTTTGGTTTTACGGAAGCCGTAACCCAGGCCATCGCTGTCCTTGCTTTCGAGGTTGCGGGCAGGCATGTTCAAATCTTTTGATGTAAGTTGTTTCACTAACCCATTCTGAAGAAATGAACGTTCTAGGGCAAACATGGGATGGCCTTGTTTGTTTTGTTGCACTCATTTCGACCCCCTCTATTCGGCAATATTGAGACCCATTCTATTCACAATAAAATGACTGCTTACTCCCTTCCGCGTAAGGGCCCGCTGAGTAGAACACCCGCGGCACATTACCGTTTCCGGTCAAGTGCTGAAGAACCACTCCGTCAGATCGCGAAGTGTCCTTGGCCATTATTCTGGTGGCACGGGGCGGGATCTCATGGTCGATCCGGAGGCGCTTAGAAGGATATTTCATATCAAATTGTTCCCTTCGCTGACACGGGAGGTCTCCTAACCGCGCAGTTGGCCCCGGATTAGCGAAGAAGCCCTCATTGACGCAACAACATCCCTGATCGCCGCAGGTGATCGAATTATTGTCACATAGACCCCAGTTCCATTTTTCTGTGTTCTTCAGAGATATTGAGGACTCCCTGAGCGTATACTGTAGATAAAATGGGGTCTCAATTTGTGTTAACACGGCTAATCCATGTTCATTTCAAAATGTTCAAGATTCAGT
>NW_023596420.1:5612129-5629629 GCF_011947565.3 Pollicipes pollicipes
CAAACTACCAAGCACTCTGGATTTATCAACGTACTTACTGTAGTACATTTTTGTCCAGACATGGTCAATTTTTGTCTTTTTTATTTTATTTTATTTCCCGCCATCCGGCAATGTTGTGCGTTACTGCTGGGCTGTGCTGTATCATTTTCGGAAGTTTTGTGACGTCATGACGATTTCCGGCACCTGAGACAATTGCATTATCGTTCCCCGGTGATGTGGTCATGTAAAACGAAAGGTCAATGGCCTGCATGGTCACGTGCACATTCGGCCCCAGCCCATACGTGCTGCTGACTGTTCATCAAATAAAAAACGAGCCATTCGGCTTATCGGCGCACACGGTGTGTGGGCTGGGCAAAATCCACCTGGTCATTTACAGCGTTCAGCTTCGTTGGTGAATAGCCACTGGAATTTCCACAGACAATTGCAAACCATCTAGCGAGAATGTCCAGCCAGCGATAGCATGTCTTATGCGCATGCTGGTGCACGCCTCATGTGTACATGAATGGAGATAGCTGCTAAGCATCTTCGTATCGTGTCGTCAGTGCGTTATGGCCAAAAATGTAGTCATCCGGCAATTTTTGCACGCTACTACCGGGTTGAGCTGCATCATTTCCGGAGCTCTGGGGACGCTGTGCTGACGGTTTACTTCACCCGAGACATTTGGGACATTGCGCCATCGTTCGACGGTGATACGGTCCTGCTAAAACGAGAGGTCAATGGCCCTAATGGTCACGTGCGTATCCGGCCATTGCCCGTAGGTGTTACTGACTGTTCAGCGAATAAAGAAGCGGTGCTAATCAGCTTGGTGTGATCCACTTTGCGCGGATTGTGTAAAGTCCACCGAGTCATTTACAGCGTCCAGCTTGGCTGCTAAATAGCCACTGGAAATTCCCAAGACACTTGAAACCATCTAGCAAGAATGTCCAACGAACGATTGCATGTTTGACGCGCGTGCTGGTGCAGCCCCATGTGTGCATGAATAGATATAGCTGCTAAGTAGCTTCGTGTTCTCTGCGATCCCGCCCGCCATGCCACAAACTGGATTCGCTGGACGTCTGAACGGGATAGCTCAAGCTGCGTGCATGATGGTGAGCGGGCACGTAGCCTAAGTCTTTCTTCAACGGAAGTCCAGATTCGTGTGAAAGTCCGCAAATTTGCACAAAGTTTTGCTAAATTACTCACCATTTAACGCAATCCTCTCGGTTCAGAGGGGGCCTATATCTTCCCCTCCCCTCCTTGGCTATGTCCCTGATGGTCAACTGTTTAGTGGCGAGAAGTACGCAAAAAACAAGCCAGGTACCGCAAATAGATGCATCCATGGTGCCGTTGTCCATCCCGACACACCGGCTAAACGCTATGGACAAAATTCAGCGCAGCGATCCAAACAAGACCATGAGGACCTGATGGCATGCTTACATTGTAGCTCTATGTCATCCAGCTTCTGCTGCTCACCCTTTTCGTTTGTTGTATACAAAATATTTGTCTCTTGATGCTGACACTTAACGACCTTCCGTGAGTAGCGATCACTATGTTGTTCGATTTTCGATGATTATGATATTAAAGTTCAGGGGCGGTTTGGCTGCAGCGGTCATTTTGCTTCTGTGTTCCGATTTTTCAAAATAACTCACAGCACATGCGGGGGTTTAGTACTTAATAAGCCAAAATTAGTTCTATAAAAAGCTATTCCCACGGTGGCGGTGGATGATGAAAGATGCGTACAGAACGATTATATTTCTTTACGTGCACTTCTCAAATGGAAAGCTGTTTGAAAATGCAGCACACGATCTGAGAATCCACCTGGATTAGAATCACACCAGTGATTCTAGAGATATTAGGGAATGGCGAAATCTAACCCCTCTTGCCGCTGCTCTCCCATCCCATACAACTTACCATACCGCAAGACATCGTGGGCACAGCACGTGGATATGCTAGATTTGCCTGAGCTTGTGTCCTTACGCTACCATGATGAGAACCATTCCACTAGGGTATCACAGTCCATGCATACAGTCAGCCTGGCAGCAGAGCACAAAATATTAACTATCGTTGTCGATTTGCTGCCAGCCATTGGAGCCCGTGGAGTCTGTGTAGCGGAACAGTACATTATACACAGAGCATGGCTGCGACTGTATTCAGACCAACAGCTGCGTTATTACCGGCTAAGGTCATAGCGGCGTAGCGATGAGGTACTCACGTTATCAATGCGGAGTTGATGCGATTTAAAGGTGGAATTAAGGTAAGCCCCTGTTATCCATGTGAGGCATCGCAACATCGCCATTGTAATCTTCCGACCAGTCCGAATGGTACGCAGTCCTCCGGTGTGCACGTGACAAAAACATTCCCATCGCTGAAGCCGCGGGATGAAGGCACGTCTCCTTAACATGCTGCCGAAACCAATGCAGTTGTAAACGTCAAGTCTGATCACGCGTAGGTGAAATGAAAAGTTTGGGTCAGGCCAGACATCCATGTGACACCAGAGAGCCAAACTGCTGTCGTCATTTTACATCTGCTAAGGCCATTTTACATCTTACCTTCGGCAAAATGAACTGCCACGATTCCCTCGCCACTGGTTTCCGGCTTCCAACAGAGTTCATAGAACTAATCGAGATAAGCTGTGCGTTGTTTCTGGTCGGTACCTCGTGATGCCATGAAGCTGGCGGTCGCACAGCACACCCGCCGAGGCCAGTCGTCCAGCAGTCTGGCCGGGAATTTCCGCTGATCGTGACGTCTACGTCACGTGACCAAATACGATTCCGTTGATAAGCGGCGACGCTCGAGTGAGCGGCACAGTTTGCAACGGAAGCCAGCAATGTGTGGAGTACGGGGGTGCACAGTGCTGCTGCTGGCGGTGAGCTCGGCGCTGGGGGCCGACCTGGCCCGGCGGCGCATCAGTCTGGAGCAGCGGCAGACGACGCTGCTGCCAGGCTTGGCCGACCATCCGGCGCTGAGCCGACTCGACCTGCGCTTCTGCGGCAGCGGCTCCGAGTCACAGATCAGCCGCGGTCCACTCGGCTGCGGCTTCCCCGTCGTGGGTGACCACCCGTGGCTGGTGGCGCTCGGCTTCACAGGACCCGACGGCCGCGTCGTCTTCTCGTGCTCGGGCGCGCTCATCAGCGATCAGCACGTGATCACGTCGGCCCGCTGCGCACTCCGTACCCGTAGCTACATGCTCAGCACGGTCAGACTGGGCGAATACGACTTAAGTAGCCGGCGAGACTGTCTCTGGTACGACCCGACCGTGTGCACCGAGGCCAAGGACGTGGCCGTCCACTCGCTCACCGTGCACCCCGACTCTGACAAGCACGGCGGCGACCCGAGCCGTTTCGACGTGGCGCTGGTGCAGCTGTCGCAGCCGGTGACGCTGGATCACGGCGTGATGCCCATCTGTCTGCCCATGTTCCCACTGCGCCACCAGCCGCATCGTCTGCTTGCGCTAACAATGGGCTTGCTCAGCGGGCGGCAGCCGGCGGCCGACGGTGCTGCCACCTGCTGCGAGTGCAGCCGCCAGCGGAGCACCACCACACACGTGATGGACGAAGAGAAGCTAGCCGTGTACAACACAAGCTACGATGGCCCGCGGCCGTGCCAGTACCGGCTGCTGTTGAAGGCGGACGGCGAGCCAAACCGCTGTCTAGGCTCTGGCACGCCGTGCGTGGCCGACCTGGGCGCGCCCCTGGTGGCCCCCGACCAGTTCGGCTCGGCCTACTTCCTGATGGGTGTGGCCAGCATGCGACCAGCACAGAGGGAGTGCCACCGGCCGGGTGTGTCGGTGTCGTACGCGCCCGTGCGGCCGCACGTCCGCTGGATGCTGGACAGCCTGGCCCTGCTGGCCTCTACCTGAGTAGACAGAGCATGCGAGGGTAGAGAAAAGGGCGCCAGCTGGCGGTGACTCCCAGTCGAACAGGGCGGCTGCTATCTCTAACATTGCTACCCATTACGTGCCAAAGACGATGTTATGTGTTAGTTATTATTACATTATTATTATGTCATTGATTTACCGTTACTCACAACCAACATATTTTTGTTTGTCGTCGGTGATATGCATTCATTTTCATCGAAGTGGTGGTGACGATAATTGTCGTCTGCGCGCTATGTCGTTTTTAATACAACTGCATGTGACAAATTTTTGTTGCACTCATTGGATTACTCTAGCGGTTAGTCCGACACTGCCATCATATAGATAGCAGTGTTGATAGCAGCTAGATATTACTTAATCGGGCTCGGAAAACTCGTCTCTCGAAAACTCTCGAGTAATCTAAGGAGCTCCTTCCTGGATCACAAGAACATCTCTATTAATTTGCTAGCCCATGGTATAGAACAGGACGCCCAATATCAGATTTGTCACACCCCTACTCGAGATCGCATGTGACGTTGTATACAACTGGAGTGCTTTCTGCAGCATTTTGAGTGGAAGTGCCTCCATCACGCGGCTTCCTTAACGAGACTGTTTTTGTTGGTTGCTCAACTGAGGACTGCGTTAGACTGAGACTGGTTGAAAAAGTTGCTCTGTCCCACTCGATCGTTGTGCGGCCCTCTACAGTGTGTCGCGGCTATTTCTCATTTGAATGGGGGGCCCTATGCTCTTGTCGGAGCCCCATCTGTTACTTCGCTCGGGCAAACTTGATCGCTCGGGACCCTCCACAGAGTGCCTTGGGCGCTGTCCATTTAAATTGAGGGCCCTACGCACCTGTCGGGGGGCCATCTGTTCACCTTCCCGTGAACACCAGATTGTTCGAGGGCGCTGCACACTGGGTCTTGGTATTTGAATGTAGGGCCCTACGCCCCTGTCAGAGGCCATCTGATAGCCTGCACGAGTACACTCGACCTTTCGGGGGCCCTCCACACTGGGTCTTGGGTGCTTCGTATTTGAATGGAGGGCCCTACACTCTTGTCGTGGCCCCTTTTGATAACCTGCTCTGGCCCACTTGATCGTTAAAGGGCCCCCTACATTATGTCGTGGCTATTTCTAACTTGAATGGAGGGCACCATGCTCTTGTCGGAGCCCCTTTTGATAATCTGCTCTGGCACACTTGAACGTTCGGGGGTCATCTACATTAAGCTTTACTGTCTATTGAAATGGAAAGTCCCGCGCTCTTGTCAGGGGCTCTATTTGTTAACCTGCTCGGGTGCACTGGACCGTTTGGGGACCTCCACATTGTGTCGGGTATTTTTTATTTAAACGGGGCGTCCTGCGCTCTTGTCAGGGGTCCCCATCTGTTAACCTGCTCGGGTAGGTTATCCCCTCATCCCTGAGCCCACCATATTGTGCATTGGGTACTTCTTATTTGAATGGATCGCCCTATGTTCTTGTCGGGGCACCATCTATCAAACTGCTCGGACCGATGGCGGATCCAGAAAGGGGGGGGGGGACACCGAAATGTGCTCCCCATTGTGCCCCTTGGGGACCCCTAGGCTCTGAAGGGGCCCCCATGATCAGGCGAACGGACTCAGCTTTCAAATTCAAAACACAACACAATTTGACGCCTCTGGGCCTCTAGACGACCAAGAAAAGTCACAAGTGAAAGTGAAGCCGGTGAGCAGACAAATTTTTTACCCTGTCCGGGGGCATTGCGCTGTTGCCAGGGCCCTATCCATCCACTTGCCGGGTCAATCTAATCGCTAAGGCGGCTTCCGCGTTATTCTTGATCTCTGCATGTTTTTTCGTAGGGCTCTACGCTGCTATTATGGCACGATCTGCTCACGTGCCTGGGCACTCTTGATAGAAGGGGGCTCTCCGAGCATTCTCCCCACTTGCCCGAAAGGCTCCATACACTTTTGTTGGGGTCCCATGTGTCCGGGTACACTCAGTTACTCAAGGGTCCTTTATGTTGGTCTCGGGTTCTTTCCACATGCCCGGAGGGCCTTGTGCTGTTGTTCGGGCCAATATAAGATAAGGCACTGAACCAGTTGATGCTCTGGGAGCCTCTACATTGATCTTGGGCTCTGTCCCCTAGATCTCGTTTGCGGAGGACCCTTCAATCCCATCGTGGTCCTTTCCGTCTACCTCCCTGGGCACTCTTGATGGCACAGGTCACTTACTCACGCGCACTGGTCTTGGGTGCGCACGCGCCACTGGCCCCTTTGCTCAAAGGGCCCTGGCTGCTGCTCTGGCTGGGGTCCTGTATGTCACCCAGCCGGGGGCACTTCAGATCGTTTACGGGCATATCACGTTGGTCTTGCGTTTTTTCGCTTGCCTTGAGGAACCCATATTAGTTGACGGAAGCCGCTTTGTTGGCCTGCCGTGACACCCATGATCGCTCAGGTTTCGTCGCTGCTGGCCTTGGTGCCTTGGTCTTAGAGCAGCAGTCAGATATGCGCCGATGAATTTTTGCACGCATTTGTCGCACAGTTTTAGGTGCCGCCGACGTCGTTTGTGATATTTCGGTCGGTTATTCAATTTGTAACATCCATCACGCTTGTGCATGACATTGTTATCCGCTTTATATCATAGCTTTTAAAGCTAGGATATTTTGTGGCCACACATAACAAACAAAGCAAAAACCTTGCACTAGTCATCAGCCATTAGCTGATCACACCGACCAGCCGGCTAGCGGTAAATATGTTTGGAATCAAGTTCGTGCTTGATTTTAATATTATTTAGCAGCCAACTTTAGGTTATTTTGCCAACTTGTTCCGAAAATTTGGCCCCAAAATGACTCACCATGATCTCAAGCTGACGAAAAGTTCCAAGTGTGTGCATATGCAGCATGCCTAGTTTACTAGGGATGCGTACAGTAAGATGGGCTTCCATATAACAATAATACACTAAGAGCCTTAATATTTGTTGGCCTGACTTCAAGTATGTTTTGGGAGGGCGCCTAAACGCCATACTAGCTCTTAACAATGTTGAGTGGCTCCTCTTGACAAAATCCTGGATCTGCCCCAACCTCAAGATATGCATGTCTCCCCACAGTTGGCACACTTATTGCAAACTGAGGGGGTGGGGGGTGGGTGGGGGCGGACTGGAGGCATGAATGGAATAGGAGGTAGATACAAACACCGATTTGAAGATTCGTGTCACTGGCAACTATTCTCAATCAGGAACAAAGCAGCAATAGCATAAATTGACACCTCAGAGCCATTCTCACCTCCCGTCATTCCTTTCCTGGAGGAGTGACATCAGCCTCCAGCGCCGAACACCCTGTTCTCTTCAAAGGGAGGAAGGTTCGGTGCTTGAGACTGCTGCGGTGAGTCAGCAGCCTTTTCTGTGTCTTTAAAAGTTGGTCTGAATAATCACAGGTCAATTTCTACCTTTTTAAGATCATCTCGCCGACATTCTCTGAACTGTCACTCAATGAAGTCAGCAATGGCCATAAATGAACCCTGAATAATTAAGTAAGAATAATCAGTAGGAATAAGTATTCATGAAGCTGCATTGCGAATGCCGCTTGCAAGGCCTCAGTGCATTGAAAGTCACCGCCAACCTCCCATATCTCACAGGCATCGCAAGCATTGAGACATGCTCCCGCGGCCAAATGAATCGCCATATCTAGATATTTTTCAGCGCTTTCTACCGTCTAGTTTGGAACACTGAGAGTCGGCTGTTAAAAGCAGCGAATAGGCCGACCGCCGAGCGGTAGGAAATATACTGATTCGTCACCGACCTGTCACCGAAGCGAGCGACCAACCAAAAATCATACGATTTTTTTGTCGCCGGCTTGGAATGGAATCTAAGAAAGATACCATGGGGCCATAGGGTAAGGTAAAGGGCATTTACGAAAATGCTTTTGGTGTGGTGGGGGAAATATATTACCACTGAAACCTATGTAAGGTTATGGAATGTGTGCCGTGATGTTTTGTCGTGGCCGTCACCAAAACTGTTGGTGGAAAGCGTTTTTGGCACCAAGCCTCGCGTGAAAATATACATTTTTGTCGCCGACCTTAGCCACCCGGCCGGCGAGTTTTACCAGTAGGCGCGTTTTACCATTCATGGGTCCATATTTCACACACTGAAGGCTCCAATTACTGTAGACTGGGTCCATGTTTCATATATTGATGATAAAAGTGTAGATTTTGTTGCCGACCAAATTTCTGGAGGAAAAATTGTCGCCAGTAGGGTAATGCGATATCATATGGCAAAATGTTAAGTTAAATGTTAAACATTCGGTCCATACCCAGTAACGTCACAAACAATCAGCCTGTCACCGTAATTATCTTTCATCACTGCGGTTTTCAATATCATGCTCACAACTGAAATACTCAATCATACACTGTACTTCAGTAATTGTCAGGAAAAGTGCTGCTGCTAGGAGAGCAGGTGCACTTGCCCTTGACTAATGAAATAGCCCAATCACAACACGATTTTTCTTCCACCTTTGGGACATGCACTTAAGGTTGATCTACGGCTGGATTTGCTTTCCTCGACCGCGAAAAAAAAGGAAGGGCCTCGATAGCCAGGGCAGCAGAATGCATGGATAATCTCGAACCAGTGCCAAGCAGCACAGGGAATGACGTCAAATATGCGGGCCTCCACGAGGCCATGCCCCGTTACGAAAATCATGTGTGCGCATTGAGCCACATCTCAACGTCATCAAACTATCCACCATACCGTAGGCATGCTCCAAGCCTGTCACGACATGTTTTGCCTAGTGGGCGCCTTTGTCGTGTTTCAACAAGTAAATGACATCGAAATTTGTATGTAACTTCACGTCAGGCGGCCAGCACTTTCTGAACAAGTTACCCGCCCTGACAAGAGGGGGGAGTGGGGGGGGGGGGGGGAGCGATGCGACACCACCCACCCCTTGCGATTTTCTTAGAATACCAGTGCGGCATATTGTGCAGATTCGCTCAAATCCTTAGTAGGCTCCGGGACATCCATTGCACGCGTGTTCACTCAAAAACGTGTTCCTAGCAATTCTGGTTTCACAATAGCGGTTTGTTTACGAGCGTTGCAAGGCGATCCAAGACCGGTGGGTGCGGCGTGCGGCAAGCGACAGCTCTGCGAACTGCGCGGAACGTTGGCACTGTTACATGAACGAAACCCTACATTATAAGTAGAGGCTCAAAACAACTACAACTACATGCCACTGTACTTATAATTAAACAGGGGACACCCCGCTTTAAAAGCTGATGTAGTTTGGTTTTCAGGAAAATGTGACCTTACACTTGGTCTAGTGGAGTCAATTAACAACCGGAGGCTCGTTACCAATTGTGAGATCTCGTTGAAGGCAATTCACTGCTAGATTGTTTTTTTGCGAGACTTTAACTTTCTTAGTCTGCAAACGTCAAGGAATTGCTTCCCCCAGTCCGCGCTATGAAAACCGGAGAATCAGGGTAAGGGTTAATATTGTTGGCCGCCGTCATTCTCTATTTGTTTTTTATATTTACTGGTGTGAAAATCTGCATTTCAGATCATGAAAGCATCAGCTGCTTCAGCAGAGTGACACATTTCCTTACGAACATAAAAATTGGTAGAAATCCAATCAGCAAGCCAAAATTGCCTTTTCCATACATGTAGTATGCGAATCTAGGTTATCTACGATGTTTGTAACGTATAATGCAGGAATATCAATTCAACTTAATATCTGGGGCGCTGCCCAATATTTATGTTGGGTTGGCCCTCCTCAATGCTGATTTCTCCCCCTAGACCAACGTTTCTAGCTGGAAAATTACAAAAATATATAAGTAAAGGCTAACTATAACACAAAGAATCTTCGGTGGGCTTTATTTATTGACCATGATCCATGGATTGCTGCCCCCCAATCATGCATAAAAAATTGACACCTGTCATTATGCCACCACCACACAAACTATGATTGCTACGATCAATGTAGGCTGCATATAAGGTGGGCTGTCTACCTTCACAACCTGCGCTTAATGTATGCAACGATTATGCTAATGGCTCCATTCTGGCAACTCTACAATTCAATGCTAGCAAAAACAGTAATAAAACATACCAAATTTGCATCCTTGCAGTATCATGCTCACAAGTGCAAAGAAAATATGCATATGAATGAGCACCGCAGGATGAATGACTTCTTGAGTTTTCCTGCTACAGTAGGGGTGCTATTGCCAGGAAATAGCCAACACTGTCCTCAGAGACAACCGCATGTCAACCTTTCACTGACCTCATGGGGTTGTTGGATCACAACACTATAAAACCTCCTGATATTCGAAGTAAAACTCTTAGTGAAAAGAGAGATGGCAATGAAATCTGTACCCCTCCGTATTACCTGCATTTGGTACCCCACTCCAATCTTTATTTTCACTGCCTCCCCGTGACCTACATAATTGGCTATCATATAAATTTTCAGTACCCAATGTTCATGTTAGCAACAGGTTGAACTGTGAATAATTGCTATAAAAACACTTATGAAATTATTCCATTTCAAGCAGGTGAACAGTTTTGAAGATAGGTGTGGGAGCAGTAAAAATTACACCATGCACCTCCAAAATATGGATTCCTCCCATATTAGCATACTCCTTCATTAACTTGGCAGGGGGGGAGGGGGAGGTGAAAAGTTGGAGCCCTGAACTGAGAAGAGAGAAGGAGCACCCCTGATTTGAAGATCTACGTGACTGGTAACCATTCTCAATCAGGACAAGAGCAAGAATGACATAAATTGGTGCTTCAGAACCCCCATCACCTCTTGTTATTCCCCTGCATGAGGAAGGCCATCATAATTCAACATCAAACTCGCGGTTGTTTTCAGAGGAAGAAGGCTCGCTGCTTGTGACTGCTTTAGTGAGTCAACAGCATTTTCGGTGTCTTGAAAAGGCGGTTTGGATAATCACATGTCAATTTCTACCCTGGTCGGATCATTCCGCCGACTTCCCTGAACTGTCAATGCGTCTCCTCGCTGAGGAGATGTTACTGAATCGCGGCACCACCAACGAAGTAAGACCAAAAATTGAACCCTAGGCGGGTATTCATAACACAGCGATGCGAATGCCATTTGCAAAGTTGCATTATACTGAAAGCCGCCTCCCATATCATATCTGTAGCATTGCAACAATTGAAATATGCCCTTGCCGCCAATAAATCCCCCATATCTAGATTTTTGCAGTATTTCATGCTGCCTGGTTCAGGACACTAAGGGTCAGCCGTTAAAAATGCAAATCGGCCGACCGGCCGGGCCATAGGAAATACCCTGATTTGTCGCCAATCTGACACCGAGGTGGCCGACCAACTAAAACTCATAAGGTATGTTTGTCGTCGGGATGGAATGAAACCTAGAAAAGATACCATGGTGCCGTAGAGTACGGTAAATGGGCTTTACGAAAAGGCTTGCTCGTATTGCGTGACGACATTTATCACCATGGAAGCATAACATATGTGTATGGAGACCCATGTTCAGTTTTGCATAGCTACTGCATTATTTCGTCTCGGCCGTCACCAAAATTTACTGTCCAAAAACAGCTTCGGCACCAAGCTTCGCACGGATATACACATTTTTGTCGCCAACGTTATCCACAAAGTCGACAGGGTTTACCACCGCTGGTCCCAATGGCTAACAGCAAGTCGACAAAGATAGTCGGTATTTGGAGCTTTGTTGCAGCATAACTGCATGCATAGGCTGTCACGCCATTGCGAAATGGCGCTCATCACGGTGGCGTAAGTACACAAGCTCAGTGAAATATAATGCCCACGTTCCGTGCCCACGATGTCTAGCGGATGTCATGATTTCTGGTAACGTACGTGGTAGGGTAGACATAATTCGCTCTTGCCCAATAATTCTAGAAGCACTGGCGTAATTTTCGGCCTGATGGATTTGTCGTATGGTGTGCTACAATTGTAAAACTTCGACCTTTTGGGGGTGCACGGAAAAATTCACGCATTCTGTGCGTATCTTTTTTATCGGCCACTACCACCATGGAAATTGCTTTTATGGGCCTTATTTGGTTTGTATGGCACTTAACGCCTGTATGTGTTGTGAGCTATCTTTAGAAAATTAGTAGGATTTTGAAGAAGATTTGACATCCTCTGGGAGAGACTTGCCTGCTCACCATCAAATACGCAGCTTGAGCCATCCCGTTCAGACATCCAGTGAATTCAGTTTGGGGCGTGGCGGGCGGGGTTGCAGGTCGCACGAAGCTACTTAGCAGCTATCTCCATTCATGCACACATGAGGCTGCACCAGCACGCGCGTCAAACATGCAATCGCTTATTGGACATTCTTGCTAGATGATTTCAATTGTCTAGGGAAATTCCAGTGGCTATTTAGCAGCCAAGCTGGACGCTGTAAATGACTCGGTGGATTTTACCCAGCCCACACACGGTGGATCATACCAAGCTGATTAGTACCGCTTCTTTATTCGTTGAACAGTCAGTAACACCTACGGGCAATGACGGGATATACACGTGACCATTAGGACCATTGACCTCTCGTTTTAGCAGGACCGTATCACCGTCGAACGATGACGCAATGTCCCAATTGTCTGGGGTGCCAGAAACCGCCATGGTGTCACCAAACCTCCGGAAATGATGCAGGTCAACTCGGTAGTAACCCCCAAAAATTGCCGGACGATTACAGTTTTAACCATAACGCACTGACGAATCTAGATCGCCTGGTAGTTTTAAGATCATAAGAATTCGCGCATTGACAATGTGATCCCATTAAAAAATCTGTATGGAACATCTGCTTATTTATGTGCAAACATATTCTACTTATAACGCTGTAAGTCCAAGCGTTGTAATTACACTTTTTCCAGATACACTGTTAGATGAAATCAAGAAAAAGACATCAGCGTTATGAATAGCGAAATCATAGCTCACAGTCTGGTTCCGTTTCCTCTTAAACTCCATGTGCTCACGTGATGTCTTCGCTAATAATGCTGACGTAAAGGCTGCCAGCTCCCAAGTAGAGCCCCGTTTCCCCGTATTGTGTAACATTAAACAGCTACTTCACTATATCTTAGTGTTAGGAACAGTCTTGGGCAGTGGGGCATTGCGTCTGATGCAGAACTAGCTCTTTAAGAGCATACCCTCGATATACGGTCAAATAGCATTTTCTTACCGTCACCCACGAAAAAGCTACCAGGAGAGCCCGTTTCAGTGCCCAAGCAATGTACAAAACCATACTTTCACCAAGGAACATTAAGAACAATTCATGGTACTCCTTGCCAAGCGTTAAAATATTCGTACAAGGCGAAACAAACTTTGCAGGACCAGATCAAGGCATGTGTACATAGCTAAACAGAATGTTGAGCGTAGTCATTGGGTAGGTCAGCAATGACTGCCCACTAGACCATCGCAGAGGGTGCGTTCGCATTCGTCATGCCAGTTCATAGGACGCATACACGGGGGTCAAAGGTGCTGGGCTCGGGTGGCCATGGTCTTGTTTGAGTATTTTTGCTGTCTCTGGTAAGATCACCTAACTAAGTGGGGCTTGTTGCAGAATTGATTCAAGGAGCTAGCACCATTTAAGAGTGACATGCGTTCTAAAATTCCTTATTATAAAGATTAATGAGATATGACGATGCAGAGTAAGTAATGCTTTTAATGTAGTGGACCAGATGAGGACTACTCGCCCTGTAGCAAAGATGATTTTAAATCCTATTTGCCTGAGGATAGCTTTGCACTAATTGTTAAGTTACAAACGCTCTTGAGTTGCATTCCATACGTCTGGTATAAAGCCGCTTTTTCGACAGGTGCGGGTTGTGAAAAACATGAAACATATCCTAATCATTGGTGATTATAGGGTTTTTGGTTTGGACAGGTCCCATGGCAAAACGGGAATGCATTTTTATTGCATTGATTGGTGTTTAATTCCTCTATGAACATTGAGCATTGCAATATTCATGCACTTCTAAGTACGGACTCCCTAAAATTTATTCCTGGGATTATTTGGCACGGTGCCCCTACACCTTGCAAGCCCCATCAAAATTTCCTTGAAAGTTTATGCCCCATACTAAGCAAGAGTTATTGATATATGGGAATAGACGAGTCATGATTCGTAACGCAGTTATAAGATTCACTCAAGACTGCACGTCCACAGCAGTCGTCACCGCATTGTTGTTTGAGCATCGTGTTATATCATCGCGCTGGACACAGACAGGAGTGGTAGCTCCAGTCCTGACCTCGCCTCACCTCTAGGGGCCCAAAGTGACATCAGTTTCACATTTCTCTAGATTGATAGCAATAATGGAAGATAAAGGCCGGGAAGGACAACTGATAGCAGGGATGGACATCCTCCAGCATCGGTCAACGACTTAAGATCGATGCAGATTTGAGATGCCATTGACGTTGTATTCTGTGACGAAATACGAAAGTGAATTTAGTAATGTGACGGCAATACAACAATTATTGTATACGTTTGATGCGATAGGAGAGTAATCTGTGCTAGCGTTTCAGAAATAAATAGCATTATGTCAAATGAGTCGGGAAGAAAGTACGCAGTGAAGTATGTCATTTCGCGGAAAGTACTCCACGTACAACTGAGCGCTGTGCGCTTATCTCTGCGCACTGAGCGCTTATCTTTTCGTGTGCATGCAGTCATTATCGAAATTTGCTACTATCGTTGGACTTCTACCACCACCTTGCTCTATCTTTTCCTGACAACGGCTCAGCTTGTATGGGAAAACTTCGTACAGCCCCTGCATATGATCTGAATCTGAATCTGGACGTTCCGCTGGCCGTAACGTCAAAATCACGTGACCATCCGCTGATAAGCGGCGGCGCTTTAGTGAGCGGCGCATCAGTCTGAAGCAGCGGTAGACGAAGCAGCAGCCCGGCCGGCTCGACCTGCGCTTCTGCGGCAGCGGCTCCGAGTCACAGTTCAGCCGCGGCCCAGTCGGCTGCGGCTTCCCCGTCGTGGGTGACCACCCGTGGCTGGTGGCGCTCGGCTTCACAGGAACCGACGGGCGCGTCGTCTTCTCGTGCTCGGGCGCCCTCATCAGCGATCAGCACGTGATCACGTCGGCCCGCTGCGCACTCCGTACCCGTAGCTACATGCTTAGCACGGTCAGACTGGGCGAATACGACTTAAGTAGCCGGCGAGACTGTCTCTGGTACGACCCGACCGTGTGCACCGAGGCCAAGGACGTGGCCGTCCACTCGCTCACCGTGCACCCCGACTCTGACAAGCACGGCGGCGACCCGAGCCGTTTCGACGTGGCGCTGGTACAGCTGTCGCAGCCGGTGACGCTGGGTCACGGCGTGATGCCCATCTGTCTGCCCATGTTCCCACTACGCCACCAGCCGCATCGTCTGTTTGCGCTGACGATGGGCCTGCGCAACGGGCGGCAGCCGGCGGCCGACGGTGCTGCCACCTGCTGCGAGTGTAGCCGCCAGCGCAGCAACACCACACACGTGATGGACGAAGAGAAGCTAGCCGTGTACAACACCAGCTACGACGGCCCGGGGCCGTGCCAGTACCGGCTGCTGTCGGAGGCAGACGGCGAGCCAAACCGCTGTCTAGGCTCTGGCACGCCGTGCGTGGCCGACCTGGGCGCGCCCCTGGTGGCCACCGCCCAGTTCGGCTCGGCCTACTTCCTGATGGGCATGGCCAGCGTGCGGCCAGCGCAGAGGGAGTGCCGCCGGCCGGGCGTGTCGGTGTCATACGCACCCGTGCGGCCGCACGTCCGCTGGATCCTGGATAACCTGGTCCTTCTGGCCTCCAGTTGAGTGGACAGAGCGAGCGAGGGCAGAGTCAGCTGGCCGTGACTCCGAGTCAAACAGGGCGGCTGCTATCTCAGTGGTGCTTTCTCTATCATTACTACCCAACACACGCGAATGCTGCTGCTTTGTGTTACTTATGGCTGTTTATCATTAGTTAAACGTTTTTGACAAATCTGTTTGCTAGGAGATTTGGCTACCTGTCACAAGTGTCTTGCACTCATGTTTATGGACGGGATTCGAATTAAATTTGACGACAGTAGCTACACCTTTCTTTTGTAACAGAACGGCATAAGACAAAACAGTGTTGGTTTTTACATGCAATATGCTGACCATCATTCGAATAGCGTCATTACACGGACATTCACAGGATATAAAGGCAGGTGCAATATCAGCCAATGGCCATATAGGTCTGAATCAGACCCAAATCATAGCTATCACCACATTGGTTTCAAAATGTTCAATCTGTTCTTGCTCCGTACGAGTATAGATGTGCACCTAAGGTAAGAACTCAGTAGCTTACACGATTTGTGCGTTGTGAACAGGGCTAGTGTCGTAGTCTGCGTCCAGCAGCTCCGATGTGCCTCAACGGTTGGGGGGCAGGGTTCTCCTTAACAAACGCCGCTCCCCTCTTGATCCTTGTCAATGATTTAAGTCTGCCTTTACTTTAATACAAGAAGGGGTGTGGCAAAGCAGCCCGCCGGCCAGAGATCACTGTTTATTTTTTGGCGATGCAGCAACTTCAACCCGATGGCAGTGAGACAGGGGGAGGGGCTTAATGCATAGCAAAATTTCGACAAACATCGCACAGACATCCATGGTCTTAAGTACCACTTTTAAGAGTCATGCCTGTTCTGTCTGCACTTCACCTGATGGGCACCTGTCTTTTGCAGATAAGGCAACAGCTCACAAAGAACGGCGTATTCCTGTTCATTCGCGACAAGGCCTTCCACACGTCCTACTCCCCTTCCCCCACCAGCCTTCTGGTCACCGTCCGGGTCATTTTCCACAGAGGGCAGCACTAGTCCAGGCCCAGCGATACCGAGGTTCAGTGAGCTCTCTCACGGTTCATCTCTCTGAGCTCATCCTCGGCCTTGTCTATCAGTGATAGCTTTGAATTTTTCCGATTCGCGTGCTTGGTGTGGAGTGGTGGGATCTCACCTGAACACAGAGTAAGACATCATGGCTGATCGCCTTGGTCAAAGTCAAATTTTCCCAAAGACGAGCTCCACCGTTGTAAGTCAACAATAAACGCATGCATTTTGAGGCTATGACCTGGTATGACCAGGCGTGATAAGAAACCTCCAAGCATCAACTGCTGTTGACCTGTAGACGTCACCAACTGCAAATTAGAACTATAAAAGCTTGTGCAGGCTTACAATCACGACACAGGCTGTTCACTAATGCCAAACAAAATCAAAAATAATTTTGCGAGCACACGACACTCAGTTTAAGTCCAGGACGTTGTGTCATTTCGCTCCACATTTGGAAAGATACTCTGACTGAAGTGGACGCTGGTGCCTCCGCGAGTGTGCCTGGTAATCTGTCATTGTTGCTGTCAGCTCGGGAGGATGCTCGTTATATCACCTCAATGTTAGTGGTGGTGAGGCAGACAGTGGTGTTGACGGACAGATCACAGATCTGGCTGTCCGTCCGTCGGTGGCGCAAGCAAGTCCGGCTGTGGCCGTGTGAGTGTGTACACGAGTACCGAGAACCATCGCCCCATCGACATTGCGCGGTTCGGGACCGCTAAAAGACCTCCCACTCCGGATATCCTGATCTGCAGATGTTCTTCCATTGAACTAACGTGCTCCGTTCCTGCTATAGTATGCACTTGCCTCCAGCCCAATCCTGGTGTTCTGGTGTGTAAGATATGCTTCTAAGTGTACAAGATATCTTTGAGCGTGACCTTCGCCGTGCTGTGTGTGACGACAGCCAGTGGTCATT
>NW_023596420.1:5632129-5643147 GCF_011947565.3 Pollicipes pollicipes
GTGTACTGGAGCGAGTGCGGGCGTATCTCCCACCTTCCTGGCTGAAATAGATTTGAGGAGCAGTCGGGTATAGCAGCGCAAGAAGCTTACAAGGTGCCCCAAGTTCCTCGGCAGGGGCTTCCGACCCGGAGCTGGCCAGGCACATTCGCGCGGCTCCATCTAACAGAGACAGTCAAGCCAATGCACACTGGGGCCTAGTCATTCACCATATCTAAGCCCTGACGGTTGCTAGTTTCATAGTGCAAGAGGTACCGCCTGTTTGCCCTACCTTTGCCTGGAAAATACCTGATAAGACTTGCTAGAACATTAACGAAATGCATCCTAAGAATGCATCACAACCCACGTCCATAACCTTTCGGCTATTCAGAACGAACTGCGGTGGATCAGTGAACAACGATATTCCTCGTCTGGCAGCAGACTCAAGTTATAAGACTGTCGACCGTGCAATGCTATCTCGCTACCGCAGAAGCAGGATCAGATGCACTCCAGCGGGTCCATGGTCCCCACCGCCGGCTTCAGCAGCCGGAGTGCCGCATAGATGGCGCCAGCATCGATCTGGAACTTGGCAGTCACGCATCCACCTTGATACGTGCTGTTTGAAGGCGGGACATGTTCATGGCATGCTGGGCGAATGCATAGGTCTTCCGGCAGGTGGACCGTAGCACGACAGTGTTGGCGACATCAAATCCTCCATCGACCCTTAGCCAGTCGATGCTGGCTGAGTTGCTAAGTTGAGTGACTGAGTTGCCGCCGTCTGAAGACACCCTTGGTCTGGACGTGCTGCACATCCCGGGTATTCGGTACGAGCTGGCACACCTGGTGCAGTGAGCGAGCGATCCACGACGCCAGTTCAGACGGTGAGCTCGGTGCTGGGCACGTGACTTCACCCGCCCAAAGTCAGATGGACATGCTGGCGTCCCCGTGATAAATGCTGGCCTGAGGATGACAAAAGCTCCAACAGTGAAGAACGCACAGCGCGGGATGGCTAGCTGTTAGGGAACCGAACAGTGCGCAGCTTTTTCCACCCCCATATATGTTAGCTGTTCCCCCACCCAGCACATGAACTGTTCCCCCACCCAGCACATGAACTAGGGGCGTACAAAGCCCTCTCCCTTTCAATGTGGACTCATCCGTCCACTCTATTCACTTTAGAACTGAACTGGTACAAATTGAGGCTCAGTGCTTAAACGCTAGTATGAGAGGCCCGCACTGTCCCACAGATCCCCAACCGGTGCAGTGGCCCGCTGACAGGCCTTGAAGGTCACGGCCCAACGGACGGGATGCCTTCTTATTGCAACCTACGGGGAGTCCTCGTGACCCTATGGCATTCCAATCGGTCCCTTGATCTTTGGTCCCGAGTGGACATTGGGCCCTTTTTCGGGCCCCTCAAACAAAGCCCGTGCCGGACTCGGGGACACTTGCCGAAATATAGCCCACTGTTAGGCACCGTGGATCTGTGACTGACACTGGGGCCCAATCATTGTTTCAGGCACTCAGACCAATGCAAATCATAGAACCCGGCCTTCTCCCTGCTTGGGAAATGGGATTGCAGGGTTCAGACCGAGGAGTAGTCAGCTCGGTGCCAAACCCTTATCGGTTCTGTGGTCCCCTTAGGGCGCAAAGGATCCCCTGACTGTCATCTGGGGGCCCATCCCCGCAAGTCGGGCCTTTGAGGAAGACTCCGTCTAGAGCCTCCGATCGGGTCCTTGATCGTCGGTTCGGTGGGCGCTCCTGGACCCTCGGAAGTCGGAACCTAAGGACGGGGAGGACTTGTGTCCATCTGCCCTCTGCCCTTCTGCATGCGCCACTGGCGCTGCATTTAGTCCAGTTCACGCACGACATGATATTTGACACATGGAAATAATAGAAAATGCAGTTTTCAAACATCAATGTTTTGCTCTTTCCTAAATGCAAACTGCCAACCGGGAGCCAGGACACCAGTGGTTCTTCCTGAAGACGGCGGCCTGGAAGAGAAGGAGACCCTCCCCCTCCGACCTCCGCAACATTCAACATTTGATCATTAAACAACAGCTCTTTGATTGTGCATGGAGAGGAAAGAGGCACAATCATTGTCGCGCAAATACCAGCTATAAATCGAATCACCTCCTGCCCCTCCCCCCCTTCCCCCTCCTGCTCTCCACCCTTTCAATAAACATTCCACCGCTACAGCTTCTTTCCGAGACAAATACCGCACCACACCTACAACACGCTGCATAAAACGTACCTGCCCTCGAAACAATGAAATCATTGAATATTCGAAATAGAAGATTCAAAGATTCCCTACGATATGCTCAATGCTAAGCGCAATTTCCTCTCACTATTCAGCTCTCAACCGTCCTTGGGTCCGTCAACCACCTTTGCGTCAGATAGCCTTGCTTGCGTCTGTGTTAAAGCGTCACGCCGTCACCCATAGCGACCGATGGAATTGTACGTAAAAAAGCACATAAAAGTGCTGCAATCCGCCATAGCGGTATACTAATTCACTACAAAATCTAGATGGGAAAGTAAGTGTTTCACAATCACTAAAAAGCGCTGAAGCTGCTTAAAAGGAACTGGAAATGTCCACAAAACCACAGAAAGGTTGACTTTCACTGAAAGAGAAGCCCTAAAAGACAATAAAAGTGTACCCCGGTGACGTCAGTCGGCTGAAACGTGAAAATACTTTTAGAGGCATTGGAATGACGACGGCCTGCCGCCACCAACCACAGCGCCCGCGACGAGAATGGCCGGTTGGCGTCCGCTTTCGTGTGCTTCGAGGTATTCTTTTGGTCTGGCTGCCAGATGCTGCCAGGTATTGCTGTCGTCACGAAACCATTCCATGGTACCATCAATATCCTAATAGGGCGCATTTTTACCAACTTTGAAACTGTGCTACTTAAAGCTGTTTTTGAACCTTGAAAGCCTTCCAATCGTAACAAGCGAGCTTTTCCCATCACATCTAATGCTAATTTCAAAATCTTTAACTCTAGAACATTCCCTTTAACCGCTCGGTACGGTCCGTCCTGTCTTCTGACGTCAACTGACCTGTAGCGTGTCCGCTGTCTCCGGTCGCAGGCCATACCTGTGAAGGGCAAATAGCGGTCAGGCATTTTGGGTCATTGAGGATGCATCTACCTCAACAGGGTAAAAGTCAAAATACGCCCTGGACATAGGCTGGTGAGAATTTTTAAAATGAATCGATGGCTTACAGCGCTGCAGATTTGTCATGCCCCTTCATTTCGCTGGCTGCTTTTCAGAAGAGAACACGTGTAGCGACATTTTGGGTGGAAACGAATTCAGAACCTTGAAACCGCCAAAAACAATGCGACCAAAGCCATAAAACTGTAGATTGTCGTTTACAAACCAAACCACAGAATGGAGGCCCCGTCTGTCATATATTCATTATCTGGGCCCTGCTCCCATATACTGTCGGCGTCCACTGCCCTGGCCCGGATGTCTCCCGCATGACTGACTCCAAAATGACTGTATGGACGCTTTGTTGCATATTTCTGGATCAGCATTAAATACTGATGGGTGTATAGAACATATCTTGGACATCTGCAACATAATCTTATTTCGCATTATCTTCCCTTATGCCACATCATCACAGAAAAAAGTATAAGCAAAGTTGCCTGCCGTAGGTATGAATTGATTCAACAAACATTCAATCACCCATCATTAAACGTAGCCGACCTGATCTGTTTTTGTGTGTTGGCAGGGGTGTAGCCAAAGCCTTGCCAAGCGGGACCACAGGGCTGACAAAAACCTCTTTTATGGTGACGCTCCCCCCCCCCGAAACAAAATCGCCGGATATAGCTTACTTGTTGACAAGGGACACAAGTTTTCTTTGCTTTTACCACGGTCATTTTTACCTTGTAAGCACGACAAAGACCAGAAGCTATCGTGAGGTGAATTATGTTGGTATTTTGAAGTCAATAAACTGCAGAAATTAGGTGTTGAGTGAGCACACCATTAATTCAGATGGTTTAGTGGTCTCTTTCTTAACCAAAGAAGTTCAGAACCTTGGTCGATTTTTTAACTGAGTTCTACGGATAATACGGAAATTGCGAGAGCAGATTGTGAATCGATAGGTTTGATCGAAATTCGAAGATGAAAGCTCGATTTTAGATCGATTGGTCAACGATGTGTATGAGCATGGCCGAGTCCTGTCTGCCTGGAAACGCTCAACATTCAGCCAGAATCAATTGGTGATGCAAGGTATGTAAGTAGGTTTCTTAACATATGCGCTCGCAAATCTTAGCAACAAAAACCTCAATACCAGGCATTGCAGTTTCCTTAGTCCGAGGAGCGATGGCTCAGTGGCTAACTCTTAGCCGTGGCTCACCGTTGGACGAAAATGGTGACGTTTCTGAAATGATTATGTTTAAACGCTTAAATCGATTAGTGCTGCAAATCATGTGACGTACTTCCGAGCATGTGCACTAGCAAATCTTGTTACAAAAACCTCGACGCCAGGCGTTGAAGTCTCCGTGAGACGCGCAGCGCTGGCCAAGCAGCTAACACCGAACCATGGCTAACGGGTGGACGGAAATCATGACGCTTCTGAAAGAAGTGCCTTTGAACGCCTAAAAACATTAAATCTTACATTTAGCAGGAAATTTGGGCGCCTATTTCACGTGTGAGATTTTTGGACTGATGATAAGAACAGAGTGGCCCTTAAAGCAGAGCGTAGTGGTTCTGAAATCTGGTGGTGCAACTCGAACAGTAAAGGTGGAATCTCTATTTTCGTATTTATGTAGCTGTTCATCTCTCCAGAAGACATATTAACATGGCGCCCGCCGTCTGGTGGTACTTGTAATCGACGCCGTTTGGTTTTACGGAAGCCGTAACCCAGGCCATCGCTGTCCTTGCTTTCGAGGTTGCGGGCAGGCATGTTCAATTTTTTTGACGTAAGTTGTTTCACTAACCCATTCTGAAGAAATGAACGTTCTAGGGCAAACATGGGATGGCCTTGTTTGTTTTGCTGCACTCATTTCGACCCCCTCTATTCGGCAATATTGAGACCCCATTTCTATTCCACAATAAAATGACTGCTTACTCCCTTCCGCGTGAGGGCCCGCTTGAGTAGAACACCCGCGGCACATTACCTTTTCCGGTCAAGTGCTGAAGAACCACTCCGTCAGATCGCGAAGTGTCCTTTGGCTATTATTCTGGTGGCACGGGGCGGGATCTCATGGTCGATCCGGAGGCACTTAGAAGGATATTTCATATCAAATTGTTCCCTTCGCTGACACGGGAGGTCTCCTAACCGCGCAGTTGGCCCCGGATTAGCGAAGAAGCCCTCATTGACGCAACAACATCCCTGATCGCCGCAGGTGATCGTATTATTGTCACATAGACCCCAGTTCCATGTTTTTCTGTGTTCTTCAGAGATATTGAGGACTCCCTGAGCGTATACTGTAGATAAAATGGGGTCTCCAATTTGTGTTAACACGGCTAATCCATGTTCATTTCAAAATGTTCAAGATTCAGTCAGAATTGATTGCTGATAAGGATTATGTAATATGGTTTTGAACATGCGCGCTCGCAAATCATGGCAACAACAGCCTCGACGCCTCGCGTTGCAGTCTCCTTAGTTTGCGCTTCGTTGATTCCACGGCTGTGGCACTAAGCGATGGCTAATAAGCAAACGAAAAAGATGACGCATCTTGAGGAAGACGACTGGTGAACTAGGTAAGTCGGCATGTATGTTTGATGTGGTGCAAAAGTGAGGCGAACAAAACTTTAATCTAAAAAGCGGGGGGGGGGGGGGCAGTAGCACTGCTGCCGAAAAGTGTGAGATGTTGAAAGGTGTGAGGAGGGGGTTCATTTTCTCCCTGACCTCCCTGTTTCTACACTCACGTGTGGATGAAATATATATATATATATATATATATATATATATATATATATATATATATATATATATATATATATATATATATATGTGCTAACTGATGACGGCACGGTTATGGATGCTTGTAATCTATAACATTCCGAGATATGCTAATGCACTGCACGTCGGTTTTTTGCCTTTGTTCAAAAATCAGGCATGCAAGTCTAAGCGCCCTTTTCAGGATAATCACAATCCGCATGGGATACTTTTTGAAATACGGTGGCGAGACAAACAGAAGTGGGAGTAAAAATGGTAATCAACTCGGGTGGGAGTCAAATTTATCCCCCCCCCAAGGTTTTCTGAAATGGTTTCCGAACGGCACGGCGATGCCGCGCCATATTTTGCATAGCCATAGACAGCTGAATATCGGATCATCCGGCATAAATAATTTGGATGTACCTGATAATGTCGCTGACCTATGAAAGGACTCATTCAGACTATGATCTCAGCAAGTGCAATTTCTAGGGAATCGTTCACCCTGATCCAACAACGGAGTGTTAGACGAAGCCATACATCTCAAGGATACTTGCTAAGGTAACACAACAATTGAGTGAACAAATTACTTCGGTCTAGGGTCAGATATGAAAGCCAGACTAGCGCCAAAACCAACCTCTTTTACTTACTCTAGGGCTTCCTGTATGGGGGAGTTTGTGGTGCTCGTTTCGAATGTATTGATAACAGGAACCGCATTATACATCCTCCATATACTTCTTAAAGGTCACAATAGATCATTGGCCCGTAATAACCCAGGTAAGCGTTTGGTTTTTAGGGGCTTAGATATTGCTTAGCGTGATCTTTGTCGCTTATTCAAATGCAAAACTCAAAGCATTCTTGTATGATTTTGATCACCATGCCCTTCAAAATGTCAGACAAGATCACTGACCCCCTGTGAGGCACCACCTTTCCGTGGTGAGAGAATTGTGTGCTCAAATGATCCTGCGGGCGGTTGGGGAGGCTTGTAAAGCACCCCCCTCCCCCCCGGCCAAAGGGGAAAGGCCAAACGAAGCGTGCCTCCCGTAAGGGCTCTGACTCATTCCAAGTAGGGATTAGCAGCCCCTCGGCCCCAGCTTTAGATAACCGTCATAGAGTGGGCGCAAAATGTCCTCGATGCCGACGCGCCCTAAAACACTAAATCACCAACAAGGTCACTGACCTTAAATGGGCATGTGAACTTTTGCTTAGAACAGTCATCTAGGCTCAAGGGGACCTTTGAGAACCGACCTGGAATTTGACATTTGACCTTATTTGGCCCGAAAGTCCTAACCTCGGAGGCTCAAACTTTGACCTAACTGAGAACGCGTACAGACCAACACATCCTGTAAATTTGGTGCCTCTAGCTCTGTTAGTTCTTGAGATCTCAGGGGGGTGAAATTGATCTCCACACGAGCGAAGGTTATCCAACCGGCCACCCGGGCGCGTTTTAATTAAATGAAGTCGGTTCCCGTCATTGTGTAGAGCGTCATATGAGGTTAATTATGTATGGGTAAGAAATCTCCATTCCTGAAAAGATCTTAGACGAGGCCCTGAACCTGCATAACTTCTTACATTTGCGACATCTCATCGCCTGTTTATTCCGATGTGTCTGCTTACCAAATGAGAGCGATGTGCCATTGGCGTGTTTCGATTAATGTCCCTTTTGACGTTTTTCCGGAAGGATTGGGACCACTGTTACGGATTTTGATGGGGATGGATGAGAATCAACCCCAGCACTTGGCTAGCTGCAGAAATTCTCCTCTGTTGAACTGCTGAAGTGCTGCTGAGAACTGCGGCTGCTCAGCTCTGGAGGACTACTTGAGGACTGTTCCTGACCACCGGGAAACAGTATGCCTGCCAGGAAGCTGGGACAGCAACCAGAGGCTTCTTTCACACAACTGGATCTGATCCAGAATCGCCAAGCCTGGAAAAGCAGGTATTGCACCATATCGGTTCGTACTGTTCAGCCCGTAGTTCACGTACAGTTCTGCCCAAAGTTACAGTGAGGATTTCCTTGCCACGATTATTGTTGATTCCGCAGCATGAGCATGGCGAGGACAAACTCACTCTATCTGCTCTATTTTTCTGAGCACTTTCACGGACAAACACTAGCGAACCAAGTTTTTGAATCGTGACATAAAAAGTAATGGCAGCATTCTTTTTTTCAAACTGAGCCTTGCTGTGTTTCAGCGATGTTTGCTGCTTTGTTCTTTAATTTGCGCATTTTTAACAAGTGCACCTATTAATCACTGACGACTGCTTTTGTTGTCATCAGTCGCAGGCCATCCACTGCGGTGACAAAGTGCAAGTGCGTTAAACGACTCGAACCTACCCTTCAATGAGCGAGTGGAGCGGGAAGCAGCCGCTCCAAAAATTGATTTATCGATACCATGTCGTGTTCCCGTGTTGACAGCCGGCAGCTACCACGTTCCAGTCTTTCTAATAATGACGGTGATATTCTTGTTCGTCCTGACAAAATAGAATATAACACTCCATTTTTTTCTCACAAGATGCAAATGTTTCGCGAGATCACCTTCATGAGTGGCAACATTGCTAGTTTGATGTCGTTGTTTTTTGACTACAGGAAGCCATAATAACTCAAGTCGGCTTTCATGCAAGCACTCCATGTAAGTCGCCCCACGTCAAGTTTTCCCATACAAGTGCTCTGAGAGGGCGCATGTGTAGCGCATTTTTGCACTGCTATTCGACGTAGCTGCTCTCATTATTATCAACCTCGGTAAACGACTTAGCATAAAATTAGTTCTTTTAGCATCAAAATGTGTGTACATGAACAATCATCCACACTCAGGCCGTTGGGCGGTGATCTAAGGTTCTGAATACCACCGTTTTCAGGGGCCATCCTGCGCAACACGCCGCGCACGAAACAGATTGAAACGGAATAGGTACCAGGAAAATGGTTTCGGCGGGAGAGACTGCGACGACGGTAGGAAACACCGCGCTAACAACGGCAGCAACGGCAACGCACAACATCCGTTGAATGATTCAGGGATTATCGCATTGTGCAAGATAACAGAAAATTGTATGCATTGTACAACGGTGCTGTTTCCGAGGCAATTTCGGACAAATACAGAGTGAATAAACCTTGACCTGGCTTATGATTGATGGTGTGTAGCAGTCTACCTGGAATTACGGCGGTCCATCAGTCAGATGGATTTTGAAAGAGCAGATCGGTGAAACCTAGCTGGGTCCCACCTGAGGTGGTTAAAAAGGTCCCATCTGGGCTAGTTATATGGGTCCCATCTGAGCAGATTGCATGGGTCCCAGCTGGACATACCCATGTGGGCCCCAGCTGAACATGCCCACGTGGGTCCCAACTGCGTAGCTCAGGCGGGCCCCATATAGGTCACAGTTAGGGCCCACATGGGCCCCAGGTAGGCTACCCATGCAGAACCCAGTTCGCCATGCTTACAGGGGTCCTAACTGGGAAGCCCACGTGGGTCCCATGTGTGTTCCAGTTTGGCCCCATATGGGCCCCAGGTGGGCTGACCATGTGGAACCCAGTTCGTTGCCCATGTCATGCCCACATGGGATCGAAGTGGGCAGCCCTGATGGCCCCATATGACAGCCCATCTCGGACCCACATGGGTCCCAGATGGACATGCTGGCTGGGGGCCCTCATTACGGTGACGTAAGTACACAAGCTCAGTGAAATATATCATACCCACGTTCTGTGCCCACGATGCATAGCGGATGTCATGATTTCAAGCGTGCGTAAGAGGGTGGAGAGAATTTGTAACAAAGTTACACCTCTCCGCGGTAAATATCTCGATAATTACATAAAACTCCAGATGTCTGAGGATATAAAGTCTTTCGGACCATTCAAAGTCTCTAGGGGAAAAAACACTAGATACATCTAAACATCCTGGGAAAGAGCTCGATCACCATGGGCGTCGATTTCTTAAAATGATTGGAGATGGGGGGGAATTCGTGGAAGATTTCATAAGTGAATAGGTCCAAAAACTTCTCAGATTTCGTGCCTTATGCTCTGGTTATCCATCATATAAATGTATATATATATATATATATATATATATATATGTGTATATATATGTATATATATAGTTAGTTGGTCAATTTATATATATATATATATATATATATATATATATATATTAACATTTTGAAACTCGTGTGCGTAGCCGCAGCAATCATGCATGGAAGCCTTGCAAAATGCGCCACCTTTTTAAGAAAGGCACCTGTTCAGTGAAGCTGAAAGGATGCACTTGCAGCTCTGTCTTGCATACTGAAAAATTCAAGTGGTGCGTAAGTTACCTAGCTGTGCTTACCTTGATGGTAATTTGTTGTGTATTTATTCATTTCCCATTTGCAGGGAGGTTCTCGACACACCACAGTTTTATCGATAAGACGTACGCATTGTAGTGAATATTAATACACGCCCAAGTGGCTGGCTGAATACCCTTCGCTCGGATGGGTGTCAATTTGACCAACCCTCTAAGATCTCAGAAACTAAATGAGCCGGAAACACCAAAGTCACAGGGTGTATTGACCTGTACGTGAGCTCACTTGCGTCAGAATTCGAGGTTCCTAGGTCATGACCTTCGGGTCAAAAAATGTTAAGAAAGCTTAAATTTCAGATTCGTGTCCAAGTGTTTCCAGATCTTTCCATGCAACCACTGTGAGCCTAGACTAGTGCTCATTTAAGCTCAGTGGCCTTGTGTGACCTTTGTACGGTCATAGTGGCTAAAATCATGCAAGAGTGCTTTGTTTTTTTATTTGAATTAACGTCAAGGATTACGATAGGCAGTAATGTTTCTAAAAAAATCGATCTGAGTCATCTTAGGTCAATGACCTATTCTGACCTTCACGAAGACCGTAGACGATGTGTAATGTTCTGTGACATACGAAACTATTACAGAGGTGTATGGCTTCGTCTAACATTTCGTTGTTGCATCAGGTTGAACAATTCCCAAGAAATTGTCTTCGCTGAGTCCTAATTTTTTATACCAATCGATCTGCTATTCAAATGTCTACAGCCATGCAGAATTTGGCGCGGCCACGCCGTGCCGTTCGAAGCCCATTCCGGAAAAACCTTCTGTGGGTCAAATTGACGCCCACCCGAGCGCGTGTTAGTGTTGACGAGTTCATCTTAATTAGTGTTGAAATAAACTTAACGCATAATTTAAGAGGG
>NW_023596420.1:5644122-5655047 GCF_011947565.3 Pollicipes pollicipes
TTCTTGTTAGTCCTGACAAAATAGAATATAACACTCCATTTTTTTTCACAAGATGCAAATGTTTCGCGAGATCACCTTCATGAGTGGCAACATTGCTAGTTTGCTGTCGTTGTTTTTTGACTACAAGGAAGCCATAATAACTCAAGTCGGCTTTATGCAAGCACTCCATGTAAGTCGCCCATGACGTCAAGTTTTCCCATACAAGTGCTCTGAGAGGGGGGCGCATGTGTGATAGCGCATTTTTGCACTGCTATTCGACGTAAGCTTCTCCATATTATCAACCTCGGTAAACGACTTAGCCTAAAATAGTTCTTTTTAGCATCAAAATGTGTGTACATGAACAATCATCCACACTCAGGGCCGGTGGGCGTGAACGAGGTTCTGAATACCACCGTTTTCAGGGGCCATCCTGCGCAAACACGCCGCGCACGAAACCGGATTGAAACGGAATAAATTAATAGGTACCAGGAAAAATGGTTTCTGCGGGACGAGAATGCGACGACTGTAGAAACACCGCGCTAACAAACGGCCCATCAACGGCAACGCACAACATCCGTGGAATGATTCATGGATTTATCGCAATTGTGCAAGATAACAGAAAATTGTATGCATTGTACAACGGGGGCTGTTTCCGAAGGCAATTTCGGACAAATACAGAGTGAATAAACCTTGACCTGGCGTATGATTTGATGGTGTGTAGCAGTCTACCTGGAATTACGGCGGTCCATCAGTCAGATGGATTTTGAAAGAGCAGATCGGTGAAACCTAGCTGGGTCCCACCTGAGGTGGTTAAAAAGGTCCCATCTGGGCTAGTTATATGGGTCCCATCTGAGCAGATTGCATGGGTCCCAGCTGGACATACCCATGTGGGCCCCAGCTGAACATGCCCACGTGGGTCCCAACTGCGTAGCTCAGGCGGGCCCCATATAGGTCACAGTTAGGGCCCACATGGGCCCCAGGTAGGCTACCCATGCAGAACCCGGTTCCCCATGCTTACAGGGGTCCTAACTGGGGAGCCCACGTGGGTCCCATGTGTGTTCCAGTTTGGCCCCATATGGGCCCCAGGTGGGCTAACAATGTGGAACCCAGTTCGTTGCCCATGTCATGCCCACATGGGATCAAAGTGGGCAGCCCTGATGGCCCCATATGACAGCCCATCTCGGACCCACATGGGTCCCAGATGGACATGCTGGCTGGGGGCCCTCATTACGGTGACGTAAGTACACATGCTCAGTGAAATATATCATACCCACGTTCTGTGCCCACGATGCATAGCGGATGTCATGATTTCAAGCGTGCGTAAGAGGGTGGAGAGAATTTGTAACAAAGTTACACCTCTCCGCGGTAAATATCTCGATAATTACATAAAACTCCAGGTGTCTGAGGATATAAAGTCTTTCGGACCATTCAAAGTCTCTAGGGGAAAAAACACTAGATACATCTAAACATCCTGCGAAAGAGCTCGATCACCATGGGCGTCGATTTCTTAAAATGATTGGAGATGGGGGGGAATTCGTGGAAGATTTCATAAGTGAATAGGTCCAAAAACTTCTCAGATTTCGTGCCTTATGCTCTGGTTATCCATCATATAAATGTATATATATATATATATATATGTATATATATGTATATATATAGTTAGTTGGTCAATTTATATATATATATATATATATATATATATATATTAACATTTTGAAACTCGTGTGCGTAGCCGCAGCAATCATGCATGGAAGCCTTGCAAAATGCGCCACCTTTTTAAGAAAGGCACCTGTTCAGTGAAGCTGAAAGGATGCACTTGCAGCTCTGTCTTGCATACTGAAAAATTCAAGTGGTGCGTAAGTTACCTAGCTGTGCTTACCTTGATGGTAATTTGTTGTGTATTTATTCATTTCCCATTTGCAGGGAGGTTCTCGACACACCACAGTTTTATCGATAAGACGTACGCATTGTAGTGAATATTAATACACGCCCAAGTGGCTGGCTGAATACCCTTCGCTCGGATGGGTGTCAATTTGACCAACCCTCTAAGATCTCAGAAACTAAATGAGCCGGAAACACCAAAGTCACAGGGTGTTTTGACCTGTACGTGAGCGCACTTGCGTCAGAATTCGAGGTTCCTAGGTCCTTCGGGTCAAAAAATGTTAAGAAAGCTTAAATTTCAGATTTGTGTCCAAGTGTTTCCAGATCTTTCCATGCAACCACTGTGAGCCTAGACTAGTGCTCATTTAGGCTCAGTGGCCTTGTGTGACCTTTGTACGGTCATAGTGGCCAAAATCATACAAGAGTGCTTTGTTTTTTTATTTGAATTAACGTCAAGGATTACGATAGGCAGTAATGTTTCTAACAAAATTGATCTGAGTCATCTTAGGTCAATGACCTATTCTGACCTTCACGAAGACCGTAGACGATGTGTAATGTTCTGTGGCACACGAAACTATTACAGAAGTATATGGCTTCGTCTAACATTACGTTGTTGCATCAGGTTGAACAATTCCCAAGAAATTGTCTTCGCTGAGTCCTAATTTTTTATACCAATCGATCTGCTATTCAAATGTCTACAGCTATGCAGAATTTGGCGCGGCCACGCCGTGCCGTTCGAAGCCCATTCCGGAAAAACCTTCTGTGGGTCAAATTGACTCCCACCCGAGCGCGTGTTAGTGTTGACGAGTTCATCTTAATTAGTGTTGAAATAAACTTAACGCATAATTTAAGAGGGTGATCTTCAGTCTTACTTCAGTCTTAGTCTTCAGTCTCTCAGTCTTCAGTCACAGATCTTCAGTCTTACCAAATACGCTCAGGCAGATACATGCCCGTTGAGAATCCCTTTCTCTCGATTTTTTTAACAAACACAAATTGCGTGTCAGCTATACGTCTGGAGGACACTGTTCCAAGCTGCTGTACCTCTGAAAGAAAAGCGACCTTCACCTGTTCCACTTTGTACGTGGGAAAAAATGACACATCATATCCATGTCACGCGCAATGCAGGTTGATGGTAACACCATCGCTACATGAGCTGGATCTTCAGTTACCATCAGATTATGCTGACGCATGCATAGTCGGTGCTCAATGAGCTTTCCCATGCGGGGGCGCAGCCAGAGTCTTGTTAATTGCGGGATGGGATACAGGGTTGACCAAGGCCTCCCACATGGTGAAGAGCCCCGCCCAAAAAAGAAGTCACCAGATGTGGCCCGCTTGATCTCGAGGGAACTATGTGCCTCTTAAAAGCCAGAAGCAATTGCATTGTTGTATTGTTGTAAATTGATGCAATTCTATTTGTATTTTGAAGTCATTGAAATGAAGGAAACGGGCGTTAAATCATCGCATTTAATAGACTATCGACGCTGCTTATTTTACAATGTCGATAGTCGAAGCTAGGTCTCGATGATCGGCGTGGGGTCGGTGATATATAGCTTCAGACGTCTTTTTTTGAACGCGCACGGCCCGGAAACAAAGAATGTGAGTTGATTTGCGCGACTTACGATGTCTGCCATGGAAGTCCCGTCATATTGCCGGAAGCCGGAGCACAGGTGCATCAGTTCTGTAAGATATGTTCTACACGGCTAGTGTTGGTGGTCATGGTCGGACGACTCCGCTGTCGGTTCAGGCGGCTGGTGTTCCGTTCAGTCGCCTGATGTCAATCGTCAGTTCTGTTAGGCATGTTCGACACGGCTAGTGTTGGTGGTCATGGTCGGACGAGTCTGCTATCGCCTCAGTCGGCTGGTGTCGATCGTCGAGCTCTCGTCACGTTCTCTGGAAGCACTGGTCTGATTTTCGCTTTGCCGTATGGTGTGCTACAATTGTAAAATGTCCACCTTTTCAAGCGCACAGAACAAATTGTTTACACATTCTGCACATGTTTTCCTCCACTACCGCCGAAAAAATAACCTTTTATGGACTTTATATGACTTATAAGGTACTTCGCGCCTGCATATATTGTGATTTATCTTTATAAATAAAACATTACAGGAATAGATACCTATCGGAGGTTATGAAGTCAAAACAATCTATGGAAAATGTTTTGGATACAACAGACGAAAAGCATGAGGAGCAGAAGCTGCCCCCCTGTGGAGATACAATGTACACATATCAGCAGGCTCTCCATACTTTATTTGAATCGCTGCAAATGGATTCATCTATGGAGTTTTGTCGGTGTGTTGGAATGGACAACGGCGCAATAGACATATCGATTTGCTGCCGTCGGCTTGTTTGTTTTCCGTGTTTCTCTCACCACTGACCAGCTCACCACTACGAAAAAGCCACTCGGGGCGGGGGGGGGGGGGGGGCATAATTCCGCTCTGATCCAGAAGGCTTGCTATAGATACCTTGTAACCTGGATGAGCTTATAGAAAATTCGTAAGAATTTGGAGAAGACTTGACGTCCTCTAGAAGGAGACTTAGGCCACGTGCCTGCTCACCATCACGCACGCAGCTTGAGCGATCCCGTTCAGACGTCCAGCAAATCCAGTTTGTGGCATCGCGGGGGGCGGGATCGCAGATCGCACGAAGCTACTTAGCAGCTATCTCCATTCATGCACACGTGAGGCTGCACCAGCACGCGCGTCAAACATGCAATCGTTCGTTGGACATTCTTGCTGGATGGTTTCAATTGTGTCTTGGCAAATTCCAGTGGCTATTTAGCAGCCAAGCTGGACGCTGTAAATGACTCGGAGGATTTTACACAATCCGCGCAAAGTGGATCACACCAAGCTGATTAGCACCGCTTCTTTATTCGCTGAACAGTCAGTAACACCTACGGGCAATGGCCGGATATGCACGTGACCATTAGGGCCATTGACCTCTCGTTTTAGCAGGACCGTATCACCGTCGAACGATGACGCAATGTCCCAAATGTCTCGGGTGCCAGAAACCGTCATGGTGTCACCAAACGTCCGGAAATGATGCAGGTCAACTCGGTAGTGACCCCCAAAAATTGCCGGACGATTGTATTTTTGGCCATAACACACTGACGAATCTACATTGCCTGGTAGTTTAATGATCATAAAAATTCACCCATTGACAATATCATCCTACTAAGAAGATTGTATGAAAACCTTGGCTCGTTTGTGTGCAAATGCATTATACTTAAAACACTATTATTTCAAGCGCTGTCGTTCATTTCTTTTCCAAATACGCTATCATGTGAAATAGAAAACACATCCGCGTTACCGATAACGATATTCTAGTTCGCAATCTTGTTTGCTTTTTCCTTGAACGCCGTGTACTTGCTTGATGATGTATTCGCAAATAATGTGCACATAAGGGATGCCACTTACAAAAATGGCCTCGTTTTCCCGCATTGTGCAACATTCAACAACTGCTGCGCTATAAATTAGTGTAATGAGCGCTCTAAGATGACACACTTCAAATATGGTCAAAGGATTTTTTTTCTAACCGCACTCACGAATAGGCTACCAGTAGTGCCCCTCCCATCACCTGAGCAACGTACACAACAATACGTTAATACCAAGGAACATAAAGAACAATTCGTGGTACTCCTTTCCAAGACTTTAAAGGGAATGCTCCACTTGTATATGGGGTTTTGAACTGAAATAGCCATCTTGAGGACATTTTGATGCAGTTCACGGCCATGCCCTCTTTAAGATGCAAATCCCTCTGGTTCCTGAGTTATACGCCCGCAAACGTGCGAAAAGGTTTATTGAGGGACTATTTCAAAGCCACCTTCGCATTGGTGATGTCATAGTTTTCTGCTTAGAAATGTCATAGTTTTCTGCTGTTTTCTGCTTAGAAACGTTTTCTGCTTATGGTCACAAACAGCATGGCTGCTGATACCTTCGCAAAAGCGGTGATGCAATGGTACAATCCGCGGAAGGTGATTGGCTGTTAGTAAGATTTCGCTGCTGAATGCGTGTCGCGAACGTAATCGTGATCACTTTCGGATTGTGCGGCACTCCTTGTCAACGGGGCGTTTTTTATACCGAGTCCATGGGCTAAAGTTTAAAAAAAAGAACGCCACTATCTGCAAAAAAGCACGGCACGGATAAAAGAATGGTACTCTTACGAATGTTGGAAAAAAGAAGACGAGACGGCGACTCCGTTGCTTTCTCCTGCTGGCGTTTTTTTTTTCTCCTTGCATTAACATATTTCTTACAGACAGCTCGGTTGGCGCCTTGTTTACCGGATGAAAGAATCTTGCAAGGTTTAATGGGTTAGCTGGGCATCGCAAAATGAGGGAATCATTACAGTAAGTTTAGATATATACTTTGATAATCATTTAACGCATGTTGTACGACAAATTTAAATCTTGAACAAAAAATTATGTTCTTCAAGTGCGTACTCTTGAGCTGCATTACCATGAACCCGCGCTGGGTTCATGGTAATGCAGCTCATAACACCGCATTTCGCCGCGAAGAGAGTCCGCGGCGAAATGCAGTGTTATGACCAGAAACCTGTGCAGAAATTGGGAGAGAACGTGCATTTTGATTGTCATGCGAACTGTGCAAATGTGGAATCACATTTATTTTACAAGGGTGTGAAACAAGGGCTTGAAATGCTTGTGATCACTGGTAGTGCGTGCCAATGGCTTGTATTGATCTTGATGTAATGTGAAGTGTGCGTGTGGGGTTCGTACTACTGAGAGAGAACATTGCTTTGGTATTCTTTAAGTCTGCTGACTCCCAATAAAATGTGATATACCGATACCTTACCCTATCTTTATGTTTGTGTTTGAACGTGACAAAGCAGTGATGCTAGTATACTGAAAGAAATACTAGCACCTATGCTGCAGGTGTGTACAAAGGCAATTTGCTAGTTCATTATACTCTTGCCAACATTTTAAACCTATTGAAGCGTTGCAGCATGTAATAAATCTAATGCATGCCATTATATTATTAGCTCAATTTGGCAGTGTGTGCTGGTCTGCATAGCTCATTAATGCGCATGCTTGGTGTCAGCTCACATGATACAGCTTTGCAAAATCGCCTTTCCCTTAAGAATTCTGAATTTTGTATCCAGGCAAACACTGTTTGTGAATCACCAATGTCATAGTCACTGCAACATGTGTGAGATGCTGGGTGCTGGGAAAGGTGGAAAAGCATTCCCGTTGGTTTCTTGGATAAGGCTAAATGAGATTTTCATTATGAGCATTGCGTGTACTGGCAGCTTTATCACTTCCCTGCATTCTTCTCATCTAACCACGGCTGCATGCACTTGTCATGTCACCGGCCTTGTGCAAGATTAGCAGGTTTGCGGTGTCATGCTACCGCATGCAATGTTTTCTTGTTACTTTTTTGTGAAGCAGTCTGATTGCTGCAGCATGTTGCATCGCTGTGGGAGCGGAAACACGTTTGCATCTTTGTCACCTACGTTTTGTGGATTCCCAAAACAGGCTGACCAAGTTATGTCACTCATTGGTTGTATGCTTTGCTGAAAGTGATTTGCATATCATATCATGTGTTTTTGGTTAGTCATACATCAAGTGCGGAGATAATACAAGAATGCACGCTTGACCAGTCTTTTCATGACGGGATTTATTATGAAAGCAGCAGGGATTAGGATGTAAAAACTATATCATTGTTCATGCCATGCCACAGCACAGCGACAAGGTAATGACACCATGGCGTTGTTGACGCATGCCATTATACAATGTACCACATTGATTGACCAATCTTTGTCAAGCCTGTGAGATAGCAACTTATAATTTATGAATGGCTGGTAACAACTGATTTACCAACGCCAAAGGACTATCACCAGCAGGAGTGCTGTCACGCGACAATGGCTATATCAGGATTAACTAGTAATTGCATAAATAATCCTGAGCAAGAAAAACATTTTCGCTAGCTCAACCTCACCAACTTTACCATAGCAATAACAATGCTTTGGCGACCAATTCATAACACTTACAGATTTATGAACTTTGGCATGCAACTGCATTTTCGGCAACATATATTAAAGAAAGTAACTGCTGTGTGAATCACATGATGTCAATGTCAGGACTCCAGCACTGCAGGCAAGGATAGGGTGACAATACAGTTTTGCTATCCTTAACAGTCTTTGACGGGTGTCGGTAAGCAATTCATGACACTGTAGGATAGTTTTCACAGCACATCGTGCTTTGATATTAATACTCTGCCACGAAAGCTGGCGATCGCTACGTTGTTTATGTCAAACAGTCCACCAAAGCTTTTCTAACGACCAGCATCAAGACAAATAAATCCACAACCAACCACCCACTAATGCGCCACCCAGCACAGCGTCCGCGACAAGAATGGCCTGCCGGCGTCAGCTTTCGAGCAGTTCGAGGTATTCTTTAGGTCTGGCTGGCAGATGCTGCCAGATATTACCGTCGTCACAAAACCATTCCATGGCGCATGAAACGATGACGCAATGGTGCGCATTTTTACAACCCTTAAAATCTTGCTACTTAGGGTCGTTTTTGAACCTTGAAAGCACACCAATAGTTACAAATAGCTTTTCCCATCATGTGTTGGGCTTATCTCAATATCTTCAAATGTGGAACATTCATTTAGGTATTCGTAAAAGGCGAAACAAACTAGGCAGGACCGGAGACAGCCATTTGCACGTAACATTACAGCAGGCTGAGCACAGCCATTGGTTAAGTGAGCAATGACTGCTCACTATGCCACCACGGGAGGTATGTTCGCAATTTGTTACTAGTTCATAGGACGCACACAGAGGGGTCAAAGACGCTGGACTCAACTGGTCATTTCCTTATTTGGGTTTTTATCGTCTCCGATGAGTTCACCCAGCTAACCGGGGCATGTTGCAGAATTGATACAGGAGGCCAGCACCTTCAAAGGGTGATATTTAGATTTCTTGACATGAAGATTAATGAGCTATGACAATGCCCAGCAATGCTTTTAGCCTTTTTGGTGAGATGATGACTGCTGACTCTGCAGAAAAGATGATCTTTCATTTCATGTCAGTGGGGATAGTTCTACGTTAAGTCTAAGATTACCAATGCTTGCAAACAAAACGCATTCCATACGCCCAGTATGAAGCTGAAACAGTAGATGCGGCTTGTGAGAGAAACGTTAAACATATCTTCATTACTTGCAATTAGAGGGCCTGTTGGTTTGGGCAAGTATTTAGCAAAACAGCAGCGCATTGCTGTAGTTTTGGGAACAAACGGAATAGGTTAATGCTTAATTACTTGATAAACTTTGAGCAATGCAGTATTCATGCATCTCTAAGTTACGGACTGGGATACTTATGGCATGGTGCCCCTACACCTTGCAAACGCCATCAATACGGAACAAACGAGTCATGGTCCATAACGCAGATGCAGTTATAGGACTTACTCAAGACAGCAAGCCCGCAACATTCGTCAACGCAGTGTAGTTAGAGCTATATCGTTGCGCTGAACACGGACAGGAGTGGGGGCTCCAGTCCTGACCTCGTCACCTCTCCAGGGGCCCAAAGTGACGTCGATTTCCCATTTTTTAGATATATAGCTATAATAGAGGATAATGACAGGGAGGACAAGTGATAGCAGTGAGAGACACCCTTCAGCATCGATATGTGACCTAAGACACGTACAATTTTGGGAGGCCATCGCGAGTGTGACAGAAACTGAGAGTTAACTCAGTGACATGACGTTAGCAAAACAATAGCTTGATACTCTAGATGCCATAGCAAAGTGATTTGTGGTTGCATTTCAGAGATGCATAGTATTATGCTGGCTGATTCAGAAGAAAGTACGCAGTGAATCATAGCGTTTCGCGGAAAGTACTCTACGTACTGGTGAGTGTTGTTTCGCGCGCATGCAGTAATTGTCGAAAATTGCTACTATCGTTGGACTTATACAACCACCTTGAACTCTCTGTTCCTTGAAACGACCCAATCTGTATGGGAAAACCTCTTACAACTCCTGCATATTATCTGAATCTGAATCTGGAAGTTCCGCTGACCGTAACGTTCAAATCACGTACGATCCGTTGGTAAGCGCGGCCGCTCGAGTGAGGCACAGTTTGCAAAGGACGCGGCAATGTGTGGAGTACAGGCGTACACAGTGCTGCTGCTGGCGGTGAGCTCGACGCTGGGGGCTGACCTGGCCGGCGGCGCATCAGTCGGGAGAAGCGGCAGACGACGCTGCTGCCGGGTCTGTGCCGACCACCTCAGCGCTGGGCCGACCACTGTCAACCTGCGCTCCTTCTGCGGCAGGGGCTCCGAGTCAGAGACAGCCGTGGCCGCTTGGATCGCGGCCCCCTTCCCCCATCGTGTGCGACCACCCGTGGCTGGTGGCGCTCGGCTTCACAGGACCACGACGGCCGCGTTCACTTTCGTCCGTGCTCAGGGCGCGCTCATCAGCGACCAAGCACGTCAGTCACGTCGGCCCGCTGCGCGCTCAGGTGCTCGAGGCTACGAAGCTCAGCACTGGCTAGACTGGGCGAGTACGAACTTAAGCAACACGGCGAGACTGTGTCTGGTACGAACCAAGACGGTGTGTACCGAGGCCACGGACGTGGCTGTCCACTCGGCCACCGTGCACCCCGACTTTGTCAAGCACGGCCGGAATCCGAGCCGCTTCGACGTGGCGCTGGTGCAGCTGTCGCAGCCGGTGGCGCTGGGTCACGGCGTGCAGCCCATCTGTTTGCCCATGTTCCCATTGCGCCACCAGCCGCATCGTCTGCTTGCGCTAACAATGGGCCTGCACAGCGGGCGGCAACCGGCGGCCGATGGTGCTGCCACCTGCTGCGAGTGCAGCCGCCAGCGCAGCAACACCACGCACGTGATGGACGAAGAGAAGCTAGCCGTGTACAACACCAGCTACGATGGCTCGGAGCCGTGCCAGTACCGGCTGCTGTCGGAGGCGGAAGGCGGGCCAAACCGCTGTCTAGGCTCGGGCACTCCGTGCGTGGCCGACCTGGGCGCGCCCCTCGTGGCCCGCGACAAGTTCGGCACGGCCTACTTCCTGATGGGTGTGACCAGCATGCGACCAGCACAGA
>NW_023596420.1:5656047-5661164 GCF_011947565.3 Pollicipes pollicipes
ATGCTGGTCGTTAGAAAAGCTTTGGTGGACTGTTTGACATAAACAACGTAGCGATCGCCAGCTTTTGTGGCAGAGTATTAATATCAAAGCACGATATGCTGTGAAAACTATCCTACAGTGTCATGAATTGCTTACCGAAACCCGTCAAAGACTGTTAAGGATAGCAAAACTGTATTGTCAGCCTATCCTTGCCTGCAGTGCTGGAGTCCTGACATTGACATCATGTGATTCACACAGCAGTTACTTTCTGTAATATATGTAACCGGAAATGCAGTTGCATGCCAAAGTTCATAAATCTGTAAATGTTATGAATTGGTCGCCAAAGCATTGTTATTGCTATGGTAAAGTTGGTAAGCTTGAGCTAGCGAAAATGTTTTTCTTGCTCAGGATTATTTACGCAATTACTAGTTAATCCTGATATAGCCATTGTCGCGTGACAGCACTCCTGCTGGTGATAGTCCTTTGGCGTTGGTAAATCAGTTGTTACCAGCCATTCATAAATTATAAGTTGCTATCTCACAGGCTTGACAAAGATTGGTCAATCAATGTGGTACATTGTATAATGGCATGCGTCAACAACGCCATGGTGTCATTACCTTGTCGCTGTGCTGTGGCATGGCATGAACAATGATATAGTTTTTACATCCTAATCCCTGCTGCTTTCATAATAAATCCCGTCATGAAAAGACTGGTCAAGCGTGCATTCTTGTATTATCTCCGCACCTGATGTATGACTAACCAAAAACACATGCAAATCACTTTCAGCAAAGCATACAACCAATGAGTGACATAACTTGGTCAGCCTGTTTTGGGAATCCACAAAACGTAGGTGACAAAGATGCAAACGTGTTTCCGCTCCCACAGCGATGCAACATGCTGCAGCCATCAGACTGCTTCACAAAAAAGTAACAAGAAAACATTGCATGCGGTAGCATGACACCGCAAACCTGCTAATCTTGCACAAGGCCGGTGACATGACAAGTGCATGCAGCCGTGGTTGGATGAGAAGAATGCAGGGAAGTGATAAAGCTGCCAGTACACGCAATGCTCATAATAAAAATCTCATTTAGCCTTATCCAAGAAACCAACGGGAACGCTTTTCCACCTTTCCCAGCGCCCAGCATCTCACACATGTTGCAGTGGCTATGACATTGGTGATTCACAAACAGTGTTTGCCTGGATACAAAATTCAGAATTCTTAAGGGAAAGGCGATTTTGCAAAGCTGTATCATGTGAGCTGACACCAAGCATGTGCATTAATGAGCTATGCAGACCAGCACACACTGCCAAATTGAGCTAATAATATAATGGCATGCATTAGATTTATTACATGCTGCAACGCTTCAATAGGTTTAAAATGTTGGCAAGAGTATAATGAACTAGCAAATTGCCTTTGTACACACCTGCAGCATAGGTGCTAGTATTTCTTTCAGTATACAAGCATCACTGCTTTGTCACGTTCAAACACAAACATAAAGATAGGGTAAGGTATCGGTATATCACATATTATTGGGAGTCAGCAGACTTAAAGAATACAAAAGCAATGTTCTCTCTCAGTAGTACGGTTTCTGGCACCCCAGACAATTGGGACATTGCGTCATCGTTCGACGGTGATACGGTCCTGCTAAAACGAGAGGTCAATGGCCCTAATGGTCACGTGCATATCCGGCCATTGCCCGTAGGTGTTACTGACTGTTCAGCGAATAAAGAAGCGGTGCTAATCAGCTTGGTGTGATCCACTTTGCGCGGATTGTGTAAAATCCTCCGAGTCATTTACAGCGTCCAGCTTGGCTGCTAAATAGCCACTGGAATTTCCCAAGACACAATTGAAACCATTCAGCAAGAATGTCCAACGAGCGATTGCATGTTTGACGCGCGTGCTGGTGCAGCCTCACGTGTGCATGAATGGAGATAGCTGCTAAGTAGGTTCGTGCGATCTGCGATCCCGCCCGCGATGCCACGAACTGGATTCGCTGCACGTCTGAACGGGATCGCTCAAGCTGCGTGCGTGATGGTGAGCAGGCACGTGGCCTAAGTCTCCTTCTAGAGGACGTCAAGTCTTCTCCAAATTCTTACGAATTTTCTATGAACTCATCCAGATTACAAGGCAAGCCTTAGCAAGCCTCTATAGCAAGCCTTTTGGATCAGAGCGGAATTATGCCCCCCCCCCCGCGAGTGGCTTTTTCGTAGTGGTGAGCTGGTCAGTGGTGAGAGAAACACGGAAAACAAACAAGCCGACGGCAGCAAATCGATATGTCTATTGCGCCGTTGTCCATTCCAACACACCGACAAAACTCTATAGATTAATCCATTTGCAGCGATTCAAATAAAGTATGGAGAGCCTGCTGATATGTGTACATTGTATCTCCACAGGGGGGCAGCTTCTGCTCCTCACGCTATTCGTCTGTTGTTTCCAAAACATTTTCCATAGATTGTTTTAACTTCATAACCTCCGATAGGTATCTATTCCTGTAATGTTTTATTTATAAAGATAAATGACAATATATGCAGGCGCGAAGTACCTTATATGTCAAATAAAGTCCATAAAAGGTTATTTTTACGGCGGTAGTGGAGGAAAACATGTGCAGAATGTGTAAACAATTTGTTCTGTGCGCTTGAAAAGGTGGACGTTTTACAATTGTAGCACACCATACGGCAAAGCGAAAATCAGACCAGTGCTTCCAGAGAACGTGACGAGAGCTCGACGATCGACATCAGCCGACTGAGGCGATAGCAGACTCGTCCGACCATGACCACCAACACTAGCCGTGTCGAACATGCCTATCAGAACTGACGATTGACATCAGCCGGCTGAACGGAACACCAGCCGCCTGAACCGACAGCGGAGTCGTCTGACCATGACCACCAACACTAGCCGTGTAGAACATATCTTACAGAACTGATGCACCTGTGCTCCGGCTTCCGGCAATATGACGGGACTTCCATGGCAGACATCGTAAGTCGCGCAAATCAACTCACATTCTTTGTTTCCGGGCCGTGCGCGTTCAAAAAAAGACGTCTGAAGCTATATATCACCGACACATCGATCATCGAGACCTAGCTTCGACCATCGACATTGTAAAATAAGCAGCGTGGATGTTCTATTAAATGCGATGATTTAACGCCCGTTTCCTTCATTTCAATGACTTCAAAATACAAATAGAATTGCATCAATTTACAACAATACAACAATGTAATTGCTTCTGGCTTTTAAGAGGCAAATAGTTCCCTCGAGATCAAGCGGGCCACATCTGGTGACTTCTTTTTTGGGCGGGGCTCTTCACCATGTGGGAGGCCTTGGTCAACCCTGTATCCCATCCCGCAATTAACAAGACTCTGGCTGCGCCCCCGCATGGGAAAGCTCATTGAGCACCGACTATGCATGCGTAAGCATAATCTGATGGTAACTGAAGATCCAGCTCATGTAGCGATGGTGTTACCATCAACCTGCATTGCGCGTGACATGGATATGACAGTTGTGTCATTTTTCCCACGTACAAAGCGGAACAGGTGAAGCTCGCTTTCCTTTCAGAGGTACAGCAGCTTGGAACAGTGTCCTCCAGACGTATAGCTGACACGCAATTTGTGTTTGTTAAAAAAAAAATCGAGAGAAAGGGACTCTCAACGAGCGTGTATCTGCCTGAGCGTATTTGGTGAAAGACTGAAGAACACCCTCTTAAATTATGCGTTAAGTTAACTTCAACAATAATTAAGACGAACTCGTCAACACCAACACGCGCTCGGGTGGGGGTCAATTTGGCCAACAGAAGGTATTTCCGGAATGAGCTTCGAACGGTACGACGTAGCCGCGCCAAATTCTGCACAGCTGTAGACAATTGAATAGTAGATCGATTGGTGAAAAAAATTAGGACTCAGCGAAGACAATTTCTAGGGAATTATTCAACCTGATGCAACAACGGTATGTTAGACGAAGCCATACACCTCTGTAATAGTTTCATATGCCACAGAACATTACACATTGTCTGCGGTCTTCGTGAAGGTCAGAATAGGTCATTGACCTAAGATGACTCAGATCAATTTTTTAGAAACATTACTGCCTATCGTAATCCTTGACGTTAATTCAAATGAAAAAAGCAAAGCACTCTTGTATGATTTTGGCCACTATGACCGTACAAAGGTCACACAAGGCCACTGAGCTTAAATGAGCACTAGTCTAGGCTTACAGTGGTTGCATGGAAAGGTCTGGGAACACTTGGACACGAATCTGAAACTTAAGCTTTCTTAACATTTCTTGACCCGAAGATCATGACCTAGGAACCTCGAATTCTGACACAAGTGCGCTCACGCACAGGTCAATACACCCTGTGACTTTGGTGTTTCCGGCTCTTTTAGTTTCTGAGATCTTAGACGGGTTGTCAAATTGACACCCATCCGAGCGAAGGGTGCTCAGCCAGCCACTTGGGCGCGTATTAATATTCACTAAAATGCATACGTCTTATCGATAAAACTGTGGTGTGTCGAGAACCTCCTTGCAAATGGGTAGTCACGTATATCGTGGGCACTGGACATTTTTCTTGTGAATAAATGAATAAATACACAACAAATTACCATCAAGGTAAGCACAGCGAGATAACTTACGCACCAATCGAATTTTTCAGTATGCAAGAGAGAACTGCAACTGCATCCTTTCAGCTTCACAAAGCAGGTGCCTTTCTTAAAAAGGTGGTGCATTTTGCAAGGCTTCCATGTATGATTGCTGTGGCTACGCACACGAGTTTCAAAATGTTAATATATATATATATTAACTAACTAACTATATGTATATACATAAGTATGCATATATATACATTTATATGATATGACATTATATAAATGTACATATATGGTACTATGAAAATGTATTATATTATATGGCATATACATTTATATGATAGATAACCAGAGCATAAGGCACGAAATCTGAGAAGTTTTTGGACCTATTCACTTATGAAATCTTCCACGAATTCCCCCACATCTCCAATCATTTTAAGAAATCGACGCCCATGGTGATCGAGCTCTTTCGCAGGATGTTTAGATGTATCTAGTGTTTTTTCCCCTAGAGACTTTGAATGGTCCGAAAGACTTTATATCCTCAGACACCTGGAGTTTTATGTAAT
>NW_023596420.1:5662128-5675965 GCF_011947565.3 Pollicipes pollicipes
AGATGGATTTTGAAAGAGCAGATCGGTGAAACCTAGCTGGGTCCCACCTGAGGTGGTTAAAAAGGTCCCATCTGGGCTAGTTATATGGGTCCCATCTGAGCAGATTGCATGGGTCCCAGCTGGACATACCCATGTGGGCCCCAGCTGAACATGCCCACGTGGGTCCCAACTGCGTAGCTCAGGCGGGCCCCATATAGGTCACAGTTAGGGCCCACATGGGCCCCAGGTAGGCTACCCATGCAGAACCCGGTTCCCCATGCTTACAGGGGTCCTAACTGGGGAGCCCACGTGGGTCCCATGTGTGTTCCAGTTTGGCCCCATATGGGCCCCAGGTGGGCTGACCATGTGGAACCAGTTCGTGGCCCAATGTCATGCCCACATGAGGATCAAAGTGGGCAGCCCTGATGGTCCCATATGACGCCCATCTCGGACCCACATGGTCCCAGATGGACATGCTGGCTGGGTGCCCTCATTACGGTGACGTAAGTACACAAGGGCTCATGTGAAATATATCATACCCACGTTCTGTGCCCACGATGCTAGCGGATGTCATAATTTCAAGCGTGCGTAAGAAGGTGGAGAGAATTTGTAACAAAGTTACACCTCTCCGCGGTAAATATCTCGAGAAATACATAAAGCTCCAGATGTCTGAGGACATCAAGTCTTTAGGACTATTTAAAGTCTCTAGGGGAAAAAGCACTAGATACATCTAAACATCCTGGGAAAAAGCTCGATCACCATGGGTATCGTTTTCTTAAAATGATTGGAGGTGTGGGGGAATTCGTGGAAGATTTCATAAGTGAATAGGTCCAAAAACTTCTCAGATTTCGTGCCTTATGCTCTGGTTATCTATCATATAAATGTATATGCCATATAATATAATACATTTTCATAGTACCATATATGTACATTATAATGTCATATATATAAATGTATATATATGCATACTTATGTATATATATATATAAATATATATATATTAACATTTTGAAACTCGTGTGCGTAGCCACAGCAATCATACATGGAAGCCTTGCAAAATGCACCACCTTTTTAAGAAAGGCCACCTTCTGTGAAGCTGAAGGATGCACTTGCAAGCTCTCTCCTTGCATACTGAAAATTCAATTGGTGCGTAAGTTAACCTAGCTGTGCTACCTTGATTGGTAATTTGTTGTGTATTTTATTCATTTTTCACAAATGGCCAGGCCCACGATATACGTGACTACCCATTTGAAGGGAGGTTCTCGGACACACCACAGTTTTATCGATAAGACGTACTGCCATTGTAGTGAATATTAATACACGCCCAAGTGGCTGGCTGAAACCCTTCGCTCGGATGGGTGTCAATTTGACCAACCCTCTAAGAGTCTCAGAACTAAATGAGCCGGAAACACCAAAGTCACAGGGTGTTTTGACCTGTGACGTGAGCTCACTTGCGTCAGAATTCGAGGTTCTAGGTCCTGACTCGGGTCAAAAAATGTCAAGAGAGCTTAAATTTCAGATTCGTGTCCAAGTGTTCCCAGACCTTTGCATGCAACCACTGTGAGCCTAGACGAGTGTTCATTTAAGCTCAGTGGCCTTGTGTGACCTTTACAAGGTCATGGTGGCCAAAATCATAGAAGAGTGCTTTGATTTTCGCATTTGAATATAGTCAAGGATTACGATAGGCAGTCATGTTTCTAAAAAAATTGATCTGGGTCATTTTAGGTTAATGACCTATTCTGACCTTCACGAAGGCCGTAGTGGATGTGTAATGTTCTGTGGCATACGAAACTATTACAGAGGTGTATGGCTTCGTCTAGCATTCTGTTGTTGCATCAAGTTGAACAATTCCCTAGAAATTGTTTTCGCTGAGTCCTAATTTTTAATACCAATCGATCTGCTATTCAATTGTCTACAGCTATGCAGAACTTGACACGGCTACGCCGTACCGTTCGAAGCCCATTCCGGAAAAATCTTCTGGGATCAAATTGACCCCCACCCGAGTGCGTGTTAGTGTTAAGGAGTTCATCTTAATTATTTTTGAAGTTAACTTAACGCATAATTTAAGAGGGTGGTCTTCAGTCTTTCTCCTAATACGCTCAGGCAGATACACGCCCGTTGAGAATCCCTTTTCCTCGAAATTTGTACTAAACACAAATTGTGTGCCAGCTTAACGTCTGGAGGACACTGCTCCAAGCTGCTGTACCTCTGAAAGGACAGCGACCTTCACCTGTTCCGCTTTGTACGTGGGAAAAATGACACAACCGTCATATCAATGTCACGCGCAATGCAGGTTGATGGAAACAGCGTTGTTACCTGAGTTGGATCTTCAGTTACCATCAGATTATGTTTACGCATGCATACTCGGTGCTCACCGAGCTTTCCCATGCAGGGGCGCAGCCAGTCTTGTTAATTGCGGAATGAGATACAGGGTTGACCAAGGCCTCCCCCATGGTGAAGAGCCCCGCGCAAAGAAGAAGTCACCAGATATTCACCAGACTTTCGATAGTCGAAGCTATGTCTCGATGATCGCGTGGGTGGTGATATGTAGCTTCAGACGTCTTTTTTGAACGCGCACGGCCCGGAAACAAAGAATGTAAGTTGATTTGCGCGACTTACGATGTCTGCCATGGAAGTCCCGTCATATTGCCGGAAGCCGGAGCACAGGTGCATCAGTTCTGTAAGATATGTTCTACACGGCTAGTGTTGGTGGTCATGGTCGGACGACTCCGCTGTCGGTTCAGGCGGCTGGTGTTCCGTTCAGTCGGCCTGATGTCAATCGTCAGTTCTGTTAGGCATGTTCGACACGGCTAGTGTTGGTGGTCATGGTCGGACGAGTCTGCTATCGCCTCAGTCGGCTGGTGTCGATCGTCGAGCTCTCGTCACGTTCTCTGGAAGCACTGGTCTGATTTTCGCTTTGCCGTATGGTGTGCTACAATTGTAAAAGTCCACCTTTTCAAGCGCACAGAACAAATTGTTTACACATTCTGCACATGTTTTCCTCCACTACCGCCGAAAAATAACCTTTTATGGACTTTATTTGACTTATAAGGTACTTCGCGCCTGCATATATTGTCATTTATCTTTATAAATAAAACATTACAGGAATAGATACCTATCGGAGGTTATGAAGTCAAAACAATCTATGGAAAATGTTTTGGATAACAACAGACGAAAAGCAGTGAGGAGCAGAAGCTGCCCCCCTGTGGAGATACAATGTACACATATCAGCAGGCTCTCCATACTTTATTTGAATCGCTGCAAATGGATTTATCTATAGAGTTTTGTCGGTGTGTTGGAATGGACAACGGCGCAATAGACATATCGATTTGCTGCCGTCGGCTTGTTTGTTTTCCGTGTTTCTCTCACCACTGACCAGCTCACCACTACGAAAAAGCCACTCGGGGGGGGGGGGGGGGGCATAATTCCGCTCTGATCCAGAAGGCTTGCTATAGATACCTTGTAATCTGGATGAGCTTATAGAAAATTCGTAAGAATTTGGAGAAGACTTGACGTCCTCTAGAAGGAGACTTAGGCCACGTGCCTGCTCACCATCACGCACGCAGCTTGAGCGATCCCGTTCAGACGTCCAGCGAATCCAGTTGTGGCATCGCGGGGGGCGGGATCGCAGATCGCACGAAGCTACTTAGCAGCTATCTCCATTCATGCACACGTGAGGCTGCACCAGCACGCGCGTCAAACATGCAATCGTTCGTTGGACATTCTTGCTGGATGGTTTCAATTGTGTCTTGGCAAATTCCAGTGGCTATTTAGCAGCCAAGCTGGACGCTGTAAATGACTCGGAGGATTTTACACAATCCGCGCAAAGTGGATCACACCAAGCTGATTAGCACCGCTTCTTTATTCGCTGAACAGTCAGTAACACCTACGGGCAATGGCCGGATATGCACGTGACCATTAGGGCCATTGACCTCTCGTTTTAGCAGGACCGTATCACCGTCGAACGATGACGCAATGTCCCAAATGTCTCGGGTGCCAGAAACCGTCATGGTGTCACCAAACGTCCGGAAATGATGCAGGTCAACTCGGTAGTGACCCCCAAAAATTGCCGGACGATTGTATTTTTGGCCATAACACACTGACGAATCTACATTGCCTGGTAGTTTAATGATCATAAAAACTCACGCATTGACAATATCATCCTACTAAGAAAATCGTATGAAAACCTTGGCTCGTTTGTGTGCAAGTGCATTATACTTAAAACACTATCATTTCAAGCACTGTCGTTCCTTTCTTTTCCAAATACGCTATCATATGAAATAAAAAACACATCCGCGTTACCGATAACGATATTCTAGTTCGCAATCTTGTTTGCTTTTTCCTTGAACGCCGTGTACTTGCTTGATGATGTATTCGCAAATAATGTGCACATAAGGGATGCCACTTACAAAAATGGCCTCGTTTTCCCGCATTGTGCAACATTCAACAACTGCTGCGCTATAAATTAGTGTAATGAGCGCTCTAAGATGACACACTTCAAATATGGTCAAAGGATTTTTTTTCTAACCGCACTCACGAATAGGCTACCAGTAGTGCCCCTCCCATCACCTGAGCAACGTACACAACCATACGTTAATACCAAGGAACATAAAGAACAATTCGTGGTACTCCTTGCCAAGACTTTAAAGGGAATGCTCCACTTGTATATGGGGTTTTGAACTGAAATAGCCATCTTGAGGACATTTTGATGCAGTTCACGGCCATGCCCTCTTTAAGATCCAAATCCCTCTGGTTCCTGAGTTATACGCCCGCAAACGTGCGAAAAGGTTCATTGAGGGACTATTTCAAAGCCACCTTCGCATTGGTGATGTCATAGTTTTCTGCTTAGAAATGTCATAGTTTTCTGCTGTTTTCTGCTTAGAAACGTTTTCTGCTTATGGTCACAAACAGCATGGCTGCTGATACCTTCGCAAAAGCGGTGATGCAATGGTACAATCCGCGGAAGGTGATTGGCTGTTAGTAAGATTTCGCTGCTGAATGCGTGTCGCGAACGTAATCGTGATCACTTTCGGATTGTGCGGCACTCCTCGTCAACGGGGCGTTTTTTTTTACCGAGTCCATGATCTAAAGTTTAAAAAAAAGAAAGCCACTATCTGCAAAAAAGCACGGCACGGAAAAAAGAATGATACTCTTACGAATGTTGGAAAAAAGAAGACGAGACGGCGACTCCGTTTTTTTCCTGCTGGCGTTTTTTTTTCTCCTTGCATAACATATTTCTTACAGACAGCTCGGTTGGCGCCTTGTTTACCGGATGAAAGAATCTTGCAAGGGTTAATGGGTTAGCTAGGCATCGCAAAATGAGGGAATCATTACAGTAAGTTTAGATATATACTTTGCTAATCATTTAACGCATGTTGTACGACAAATTTAAATCTTGAACAAAAAATTGTGTTCTTCAAGTGCGGCCTCTTGAGCTGCATTACCATGAACCCGCGCTGGGACTTTGTTTGGAAGAGAGTCCGCGGCGAAATGCAGGTGTTATGACCAGAAACCTGTGCAGAAATTGGGAGAGAACGTGCATTTTGATTGTCATGCGAGCTGTGCAAGTGTGGAATCACACTTATTTTACAAGGGTGTGAAACAAGGGCTTGAAATGCTTGTGATCACTGGTAGTGCGTGCCAATGGCTTGTATTGATCTTGATGTGATGTGGAGTGTGCGTGTGGGGTTCGTACTACTGAGAGAGAACATTGCTTTGGTATTCTTTAAGTCTGCTGACTCCCAATAAAATGTGATATACCGATTCCTTACTCTATCTTTATGTTTGTGTTTGAACGTGACAAAGAGGTGATGCTAGTGTACTGAAAGAAATACTAGCACCTATGCTGCAGGTGTGTACAAAGGCAATTTGCTAGTTCATTATACTCTTGCCAACATTTTAAACCTATTGAAGCGTTGCAGCATGTAATAAATCTAATGCATGCCATTATATTATTAGCTCAATTTGGCAGTGTGTGCTGGTCTGCATAGCTCATTAATGCACATGCTTGGTATCAGCTCACATGATACAGCTTTGCAAAATCGCCTTTCCCTTAAGAATTCTGAATTTTGTATCCAGGCAAACACTGTTTGTGAATCACCAATGTCATAGTCACTGCAACATGTGTGAGATGCTGGGTGCTGGGAAAGGTGGAAAAGCATTCCCGTTGGTTTCTTGGATAAGGCTAAATGAGATTTTCATTATGAGCATTGCGTGTACTGGCAGCTTTATCACTTCCCTGCATTCTTCTCATCTAACCACGGCTGCATGCACTTGTCATGTCACCGGCCTTGTGCAAGATTAGCAGGTTTGCGGTGTCATGCCACCGCATGCAATGTTTTCTTGTTATTTTTTAGTGAAGCAGTCTGATGGCTGCAGCATGTTGCATCGCTGTGGGAGCGGAAACACGTTTGCATCTTTGTCACCTACGTTTTGTGGATTCCCAAAACAGGCTGACCAAGTTATGTCACTCATTGGTTGTATGCTTTGCTGAAAGTGATTTGCATATCATATCATGTGTTTTTGGTTAGTCATACATCAGGTGCGGAGATAATACAAGAATGCACGCTTGACCAGTCTTTTCATGACGCGATTTATTATGAAAGCAGCAGGGATTAGGATGCATAAACTATATAATTGTTCATGCCATGCCACAGCACAGCGACAAGGTAATGACACCATGGCGTTGTTGACGCATGCCATTATACAATGTACCACATTGATTGACTAATCTTTGTCAAGCCTGTGAGATAGCAACTTATAATTTATGAATGGCTGGTAACAACTGATTTACCAACGCCAAAGGACTATCACCAGCAGGAGTGCTGTCACGCGACAATGGCTATATCAGGATTAACTAGTAATTGCATAAATAATCCTGAGCAAGAAAAACATTTTCGCTAGCTCAACCTCACCAACTTTACCATAGCAATAACAATGCTTTGGCGACCAATTCATAACATTTACAGATTTATGAACTTTGGCATGCAACTGCATTTCCGGTTACATATATTAAAGAAAGTAACTGCTGTGTGAATCACATGATGTCAATGTCAGGACTCCAGCACTGCAGGCAAGGATAGGCTGACAATACAGTTTTGCTATCCTTAACAGTCTTTGACGGGTTTCGGTAAGCAATTCATGACACTGTAGGATAGTTTTCACAGCATATCGTGCTTTGATATTAATACTCTGCCACAAAAGCTGGCGATCGCTACGTTGTTTATGTCAAACAGTCCACCAAAGCTTTTTAAACGACCAGCATCAAGACAAATAAATCCACAACCAACCACCCACTAATGCGCCACCCAGCACAGCGTCCGCGACAAGAATGGCCTGCCGGCGTCAGCTTTCGAGCAGTTCGAGGTATTCTTTAGGTCTGGCTGGCAGATGCTGCCAGATATTACTGTCGTCACAAAACCATTCCATGGCGCCATGAAACGATGACGCAATGGTGCGCATTTTTACAACCCTTAAAATCTTGCTACTTAGGGTCGTTTTTGAACCTTGAAAGCTCACCAATAGTTACAAGTAAGCTTTTCCCATCATGTGTTGGGCTTATCTCAATATCTTCAAATGTGGAACATTCATTTAGGTATTCGTAAAAGGCGAAACAAACTAGGCAGGACCGGAGACAGCCATTTGCACGTAACATTACAGCAGGCTGAGCACAGCCATTGGTTAAGTGAGCAATGACTGCTCACTAGACCACCACGGGAGGTATGTTCGCAATTTGTTACTAGTTCATAGGACGCACACAGACGGGTCAAAGACGCTGGACTCAACTGGTCATTTCCTTATTTGGGTTTTTATCGTCTCCGATGAGTTCACCCAGCTAACCGGGGCATGTTGCAGAATTGATACAGGAGGCCAGCACCTTCAAAGGGTGATATTTAGATTTCTTGACATGAAGATTAATGAGCTATGACAATGCCCAGCAATGCTTTTAGCTTTTTTGGTGAGATGATGACTGCTGGCTCTGCAGAAAAGATGATCTTTCATTTCATGTCAGTGGGGATAGTTCTGCGTTAAGTCTAAGATTACCAATGCTTGCAAACAAAACGCATTCCATACGCCCAGTATGAAGCTGAAACAGTAGATGCGGCTTGTGAGAGAAACGTTAAACATATCTTCATTACTTGCAATTAGAGGGCCTGTTGGTTTGGGCAAGTATTTAGCAAAACAGCAGCGCATTGCTGTAGTTTTGGGAACAAACGGAATAGGTTAATGCTTAATTACTTGATAAACTTTGAGCAATGCAGTATTCATGCATCTCTAAGTTACGGACTGGGATACTTATGGCATGGTGCCCCTACACCTTGCAAACGCCATCAATACGGAACAAACGAGTCATGATCCATAACGCAGATGCAGTTATAGGATTTACTCAAGACAGCAAGCCCGCAACATTCGTCAACGCAGTGTAGTTAGAGCTATATCGTTGCGCTGAACACGGACAGGAGTGGGGGCTCCAGTCCTGACCTCGTCACCTCTCGAGGGGCCCAAAGTGACGTCGATTTCGCAATTTTTAGATATATAGCTATAATAGAGGATAATGACAGGGAGGACAAGTGATAGCAGTGAGAGACACCCTTCAGCATCGATACGTGACCTAAGACACGTACAATTTTGGGAGGCCATCGCGAGTGTGACAGAAACTGAGAGTGAACTCAGTGACATGACGTTAGCAAAACAACAGCTTGCTACGTTAGATGCCATAGAAAAGTGATTTGTGGTTGCATTTCAGAGATGCATAGTATTATGCTGGCTGATTAAGAAGAAAGTACGCAGTGAATCATAGCGTTTCGCGGAAAGTACCCCACGTACTGGTGAGTGCTGTTTCGTGCGCATGCAGTTATTGTCGAAAATTGCTACTATCGTTGGACTTATACAACCACCTTGCTCTCTCTGTTCCTTGAAACGACCCAATCTGTATGGGAAAACCTCTTACAACTCCTGCATATTATCTGAATCTGAATCTGGAAGTTCCGCTGACCGTAACGTTCAAATCACGTAACCATCCGTTGATAAGCGGCGGCGCTCGAGTGAGGGGCACAGTTTGCAACGGACCGCGGCAATGTGTGGAGTACAGGCGTACACAGTGCTGCTGCTGGCGGTGAGCTCGACGCTGGGGGCTGACCTGGCCCGGCGGCGCATCAGTCTGGAGAAGCGGCAGACGACGCTGCTGCCGGGTCTGGCCGACCACCCAGCGCTGGGCCGACTCAACCTGCGCTTCTGCGGCAGCGGCTCCGAGTCACAGACCAGCCGTGGCCCGCTTGGATGCGGCTTCCCCATCGTGGGCGACCACCCGTGGCTGGTGGCGCTCGGCTTCACAGGACCCGACGGCCGCGTCATCTTCTCGTGCTCAGGCGCGCTCATCAGCGACCAGCACGTAGTCACGTCGGCCCGCTGCGCGCTCAGTGCTCGAGGCTACAAGCTCAGCACGGCTAGACTGGGCGAGTACGACTTCAGCAACCGGCGAGACTGTGTCTGGTACGACAAGACGGTGTGTACCGAGGCCACGGACGTGGCTGTCCACTCCACCGTGTCTACTCCAGGCCACCGTGCACCCCGACTTTGTCAAGCACGGCCGGAATCCGAGCCGCTTCGACGTGGCGCTGGTGCAGCTGTCGCAGCCGGTGGCGCTGGGTCACGGCGTGCAGCCCATCTGTTTGCCCATGTTCCCACTGCGCCACCAGCCGCATCGTCTGCTTGCGCTAACAATGGCCTGCACAGCGGGCGGGAACCGGCGGCCGATGGTGCTGCCACCTGCTGCGAGTGCAGCCGCTAACGCAGCGACACCACGCACGTGATGGACGAAGAGAAGCAAGCCGTGTACAACACCAGCTACGACGGCCCGGGGCCATGCCAGTACCGGCTGCTGTCGGAGTCGAACGGCGAGCCAAACCGCTGCCTAGGCTCTGGCACGCCGTGCGTGGCCGACCTGGGCGCGCCCCTCGTGGCCCGCGACATGTTCGGCACGGCCTACTTCCTGATGGGTGTGACCAGCATGCGACCAGCACAGAAGGAGTGTCACCGGCCGGGAGCGTCGGTGTCATCCGCACCCGTGCGGCCGCACGTCCGCTGGATCCTGGACAGCCTGGCCCTGCTGGCCTCTATTTGAGTGAACAGAGCATGCGAGGGCAGAGAAAAGGGCGCCAGCTGGCGGTCATTCCGAGTCAAACAGAGTGGTGTTTCTCTATCATTGCTACTCAATATATGTTAATGATGCTGTTTTATGTTAATTGTGGTTACTTATCGTTTATTAGACGTTTTTGACCAATCTGTTTGCTAGGATTTTTTGCTGGCTATCAGTTGTGTTATGCGCCCGTCGTTACGGACATGATCCTCGGTATATTTGACGACAGTACATACACCTGTCTTTTGTGGTAAAACTGCATAGGACAAAGCAATGTTGTTCTTTATGTGAAACATATGGACTGTCATTCAAATACCGTCATTACATGGACGTTCACAGGATGTTAGGGCAGTCCATGGTCATATGTCAAATGGCCATAGACGCGTGGGTAGTCAATGGCCATACATGGCTGAATCAGACCCAAATCATAACTAACACCATAGTGTTGAAATTGTTCCGTTCTTGCTGCGTACGAGTAAAAATACGTGCCCAAGACTTCTTAGAACACAGTGTCGTAGTCTGCGTCCAGTCGTTGCGTTCTGCCCCAACGTTTGGAGAATATAACTCTCCTTAACAAATGCCGTCTCCCTCTTGACCTTTGTCAATCATTCAACGTACGCCTTGACCTTGTTACGATAAGGGGTGCAGCAAAACAGTCCGCCGCGCAGAAATCACTGTTTATTTTCTGGGGATGCAGCAACTTCAACCCGATGGCAGTGAGACAGGTGGGAGGGCTTAATGCATACAAAATTTCGACAACCATCGCTCCATCATCCATCATCTTATGAACCACTTTTAAGAGTGTTCTGTTCTGTCTGCAGGTCTCCTGATGGCAGCTCTCGTTTACAGAGGACGCAACAGCTTACACAGAACGGCGTATTCCTGTTCATTCGCGACGAGGCCTGACTCACGACCCCCTCCCCTTCCCCGCCAGCCTTCGGGTCGCCGTCTGGGTCAACTCTCACAGACAAAAGCACTAGTCAAAACCAAGCCACACCGAAGTTCAATCAGCTTTCTCACGGCATCTTTGGCCTTGTCTGTCAATGATGGCTTTGAATCTTCCCGAATCGTATTCTTGATGTGGAGTGAAAAATGGGATCTCACCTGAACACAGAGAAAAATGCGTTGGCTGATCGCCTTAATCAAATATATTTTAAAAGAGACGAGCTCCACAGGTAAAAGTCAATAATAAACGCATGCATGTTGTGGCTATGACCTGAACTAACATACCTGGAGGAAGATCTTAAGTTATGAGCCGTCGAGGCTCTCACGCAAAGTTCGAGGATATTCCCACATTTCTCTGATGTCAAATGGTTCCTTTGCACCTATCAAAGTTGCATAGCGTGCTTAATAGGTCAGGTTGTGTAATTTATTAGACCACTCGTGTATATGTTTATAGATAAGCTGTCATCGTGTTTGCGAAAAGCGCGCCGTCCGTGCTATCTCGCAGACATGTTCCAAAACTTACGAAGAGAATAAATCGTATGAGCATAACCTGTCCGTAAAATGTCTGTGCTGCTGCTGTAAGCTGTAAAATGTCTGCTAATACTCGCTAATACACGAACAGGCCGTGGTAAGTAACCTCCAATCACCAACTGCCGTTGACCTGTAAACGTCACTAACTACGAGTTAAAACTATACAAGTTTGTGCAGGCTTGCAATCACCAAACAGGCTGCTTATTTCTCCAAAACAAAATCGAAAATGTTTGCAAGCTCATGACACTCAGTTATAATCCAGGACGTCGTGTCATTTCGCTCCACTTTTGATAAGATACTCTGACTGAAGTGTACGCTGGTGTCACCGCAAGTGTCTCTGGTTTTCTGTCATTGTTGCTGTCAGCTCGGGAGGATAATCGTTATATCCCCTCAATGTTAGTGGTGGTGAGGCAGACAGTGGTGTTGACGGACAGATCACAGATCTGGCTGTCCGTCCGTCGGTGGCGTAAGCTGACAAGTCCGGCTGTGGCCGTGTGAGTGTGTACACGAGTACCGAGAACCATCGCCCCATCGACATTGCGCAGTTTGGAACCACTAAAAGACCCCCTACTCCGGATATCCTGATCTGCAGATGTTCTTCCATTGAACTAACGTGCGCTGTTCCTGCTATAGTATGCACTTGCCTCCAGCCCAATCCTGGTGTCCTGGTGTGTAAGATATGCTGTGAGCGTGGCCTTCGTCGTGCTGTGTGTAACGACAGCCAGTGGTCATTGTGGGAGTGGAAGCGTTATGACAGTTGACCACTTAACCGCTCGGTAGGAACCCTCGCACATCTGCAAGTCACCTTATGCAGTGGCCAGTATGCAGTAGCCAGCAGCTAGTATGTAGTAGCCAGCAGCTAGAGTGCCACGCGTTCTCATAGTATGTTCCGCACTACGGTGTTCGCACTGATCCCCGCTTACCAACGGTCTTTCCGCCCTAAAAACACAACAAGAGACTTCCGTGTCCATAGTCTCTAGCTTAGTGTTCACACATCAACTTTGATGAGGGCTATTGGTGCACTTCTTAACAATACTCGTCCTTAGATATCCATATGCCCGCCGTTATACAGCATTGTAACGTAGTCCTGATACCAGCGCACTCAACTTAGCACCATTTCAGTTCCGATGTCTTGAAACTCGTGGTCAAAATCCACATCATGCCACACATAGCGCAGTCCGTCTAGCAGCGCGGCGAGAAAGAGAGAGAGAGAGAGAGAGAGAGAGAGAGAGAGAGAGAGCAAGAGAGAGATATAGAGAGTGAGAGAGAGAGAAAGAGAGAGAGAGAGAAGAGAGAGAGGAGAGAGAGAGAGATAGAGAGAGAGAGAGAGAGAGAGAGAGAGGAGAGAGAGAGAGAGAGAGAGAGAGAGAGAGAGAGAGAGAGAGAGAGAGAGAGAGAGAGATAGAGAGAAGAGAGAGATAGAGAGAGAGAGAGAGAGAGAGAGAGAGAGAGAGAGAGAGAGAACCGTTGCTGAGGCTGAGGCTGTTTGGGTGTGTACCGTGCGCTGCATTTAAGCGCGTCACCATTCGCTTGGCGTGCGATGTTTGCTACGCGAGCAGATGCTTCTCAGCTCTAAGGTTTGATTCACACGCGTTGAAGGCATGAATTTCTGAGATCAGAGCTCACGCCGAGGAGTGCTTGTTGTGTGAGCCCTGACCCTCACCATCCAATCGGGCAACTCCAGGCGACGGCAGAATTAAGTGGCGAAACTTCACCGTGCTGGAATGCTCGGCATGTCCTGTCCTGTCTTATGACGTCACTAACCTTTAGCGCGTCTGCTGTCTCCGGTCGCGAGCCATACCTTTGAAGGGCAAATAGCGACGCCTGAAGCGACCCGGACCCAGCCCGCCACGTGTGGGTGGATCGGAAGACAAGTGCCATCACCAACTGAGTCACCTGGGCGGACTCTTGAGCAGATACGCTGGTGAGTCCGTCCAGCAAGTCAGGCACCTTCCAACTTCCTGGCTGGGTGACATCGAGCACCAGCTCTCCTGCTGAGGCGCCTCCACCTGGAACCACCGATCCCCGGCACCGCTCTGCCCATGTTCGCTCACGCCGCGCTCCGTGACCATATTTGAACACCGACACCATGACTGCACCCGGCTGTATGTAAGCATGTATCGGAAAGCGTGAGCCTCGTTTTTCACATGCTCCTGGCAAAAGTTGATATCAGAATGTAGCTGAAAAATATCTTATTTAAGGTATATACGTATCTATCTACGTCTTATTAATACATTATATATA
>NW_023596420.1:5676965-5694623 GCF_011947565.3 Pollicipes pollicipes
CCGCCTAAGTGCACGAACATATATATATATATATATATATATATATATATATATATATATATATATATGTTCCTGGCAAGGGGTTAACTTGTAGTGCTTTGTGTAACAAGTATGTCTTGAACTTAGAACAAGTAAGTTCGAACTTGTCATATGTTCCTGGCAAGGGGTTAAAGCTTGGCACACACCACACACACACACACACACGTATATATATATATATATATATATATATATATATATATATATATATATACGTGTGTGTGTGTGTGTGTGTGTGTGTGTGTGTGTGTGTGTGTGTGTGCCAAGCTTTAACCCCTTGCCAGGAACATACGACAAGCGACGCTCACGTGTTCAGATACATGCTCACATACAGCCGGGTTCAGTCATGGCGTTGGTCTTCAAATATGGTCACGGAGCGCGGCGTGAGCGAGCGTGGGTGGAGTGGTGCCGGGGATCGGCAGTTCCAGGCGGAGGCGCCTCAGCAGGAGAGCTGGTGCTCGATGTCACCCAGCCAGGTACTTGGAAGGTGCCTGGCTTGCTGGACGGACCAACAACGTACCTGCTCAAGAGCCCGCCCAGGTGACTCAGTTGGTTAGGACGCTTGTCTTCCGATCTACCCACACGTGGCGGGCTGGGTCCGGGTCGCTTCAGGCGTCGCTACTTGCCCTTCAAAGGTATCGCCCTCGACCGGAGACAGCAGACGCGCTAAATGTCAGTTAATGTCAGAAGACAGGACAGGACATGCCGAGCATTGCGGCACGTCAAAGTTTCGCCACTCAGTTCTGCCGTTGCCTGGAATTGGAATTGGAATTGGAATAGCATTGTATTTGCTGAAACACAGCCACCGATGTGATCGATAAAAATAACTGACTAAAAATTGTTGCAAGACACAAAGTACATTTCAACATCAAAATTGGTCATAGATAGTTACCAAATTCCCCTGAGGCGTGTATTTGGAAACGCGAAAGCACTAGACATACTCCCTTTAAAAGAAAAGAGCACGGCGTTAAGAAACCTCTGCGCGCGTAGCAAACATCCCACACCAAGCGAACGGTGGCCCGCTTAAATGCAGCGCTCGGTGCACGCTCAAAAAGCCTCAGCCTCATCAGCGACGCTCTCTCTCGAGTATTGTTAAGAACGAGTATTGTTAAGAAGTGCACCAAAAGCCCTCATCAAAGTTGATGTGTGAACACTAAGCTAGAGTCTATGGACACGGAAGTCTCTTGTTGTGCTTTTAGGGCGGAAAGACCGTTGGTAAGCGGGGATCAGTGCGAACACCGTAGTGCGGAACATACTATGAGAACGCGTGGCACTCTAGCTGCTGGCTACTACATGCTAGCTGCTGGCTACTGCATACTGGCTACTGCATAAGGTGACTTGCAGATGTGCGAGGGTTCCTACCGAGCGGTTAAGTGGTCAACTGTCATAACGCTTCCACTCCCACAATGACCACTGGCTGTCGTCACACACAGCACGACGAAGGTCACGCTCACAGCATATCTTACACACCAGGACACCAGGATTGGGCTGGAGGCAAGTGCATACTACAGCTGGAACAGCGCACGTTAGTTCAATGGAAGAACATCTGCAGATCAGGATATACGGAGTAGGAGGTCTTTTAGTGGTTCCAAACTGCGTTATGTCGATGGGGCGAAGGTTCTCGGTACTCGTGTACACACTCGCACGGCCACAGCCGAACTTGTCAGCTTACGCCACCGACGGACGGACAGCCAGATCTGTGATCTGTCCGTCAACACCACTGTCTGCCTCACCACCACCAACATTGAGGGGATATAACGAGCATCCTCCGAGCTGACAGCAACAATGACAGAAAACCAGAGACACTCGCGGTGACACCAGCGTACACTTCAGTCAGAGCATCTTATCAAAAGTGGAGCGAAATGACACGACGTCCTGGATTATAACTGAGTGTCATGAGCTTGCAAACATTTTCGATTTTGTTTTGGAGAAATAAGCAGCCTGTTTGGTGATTGCAAGCCTGCACAAACTTGTATAGTTTTAACTCGTAGTTAGTGACGTTTACAGGTCAACGGCAGTTGGTGATTGGAGGTTACTTACCACGGCCTGTTCGTGTATTAGCGAGTATTAGCAGACATTTTACAGCTTACAGCAGCAGCACAGACATTTTACGGACATGTTGTGCTCATACGATTTATTCCTCTTCGTAGGTTTTGGAACATGTCTGCGAGATAGCACGGACGGCGCACTTTTCGCAAACACGATGACAACTTATCTATAAACATATATGCGAGTGGTCTAATAAATTACACAACCTGACCTATTAAGCACGCTATGCAACTTTGATAGGTGCAAAGGAACCATTTGACATCAGAGAAATGTGGGAATATCCTCGAACTTTGCGTGAGAGCCTCGACGGCTCATAACTTAAGATCTTCCTCCAGGTATGTTAGTTCAGGTCATAGCCACAACATGCATGCGTTTATTATTGACTTTTACCTGTGGAGCTCGTCTCTTTTAAAATATATTTGATTAAGGCGATCAGCCAACGCATTTTTCTCTGTGTTCAGGTGAGATCCCATTTTTCACTCCACATCAAGAATACGATTCGGGAAGATTCAAAGCCATCATTGACAGACAAGGCCAAAGATGCCGTGAGAAAGCTGATTGAATTTCGGTGTGGCTTGGTTTTGACTAGTGCTTCTGTCTGTGAGAGTTGACCCAGACGGCGACCCGAAGGCTGGCGGGGAAGGGGAGGGGGTCGTGAGTCAGGCGTCGTCGCGAATGAACAGGAATACGCCGTTCTGTGTAAGCTGTTGCGTCCTCTGTAAACGAGAGCTGCCATCAGGAGACCTGCAGACAGAGCAGAACACTCTTAAAAGTGGTTCATAAGATGATGGATGATGGAGCGGTATTTGTAGAAATTGTGTATGCATTAAGCCCTCCCACCTGTCTCACTGACATCGGGTTGAAGTTGCTGTATCCCCAGAAAATAGACAGTGATTTCTGCGCGGCGGACTGTTTTGCCGCACCCCTATCGTAACAAGGTCAAGGCGTACGTTGAATGATTGACAAAGATCAAGAGGGAGACGGCATTTGTTAAGGAGAGTTCTATTCTCCAAACGTTGGGGCAGAACGCAACGACTGGACGCAGACTACGACACTGTGTTCTAAGAAGTCTTGGGCACGTATTTTTACTCGTACGCAGCAAGAACGGAACAATTTCAACACTATGGTGATAGCAATGATTTGGGCCTGATTCAGACATGTATGGCTATTGACTAATCACGCATCTATAGCCATTTGACATATGACCATTGAGTGCCCTAACACCCTGTGAACGTCCATGTAATGACGGTATTTGAATGACAGTCCGTATATTTCATATAAAGAACAACATCGCTTTGTCCTATGCAGTTTAACCACAAAAGACAGGTGTATGTACTGTCGTCAAACATAACGAGGATCATGTCCATAACGACGGGCGCATAACACAAATGATAGCCAGCAAAAATTCCCAGCAAACATATTGGTCAAAAATGTCTAATAAACGACAAGTATCCACAATTAACATAAACAGCATCATGGGCATATACTGAGTAGCAATGACAAAGAATGCACCACTCTGTTTGACTCGGAATGACCGCCAGTTGGCGCCCTTTTCTCTGCCCTCGCATGCTCTGTCCACTCAAATAGAGGCCAGCAGGGCCAGGCTGTCCAGGATCCAGCGGACGTGCGGCCGCACGGGTGCGGATGACACCGACGCTCCCGGCCGGTGACACTTCTTCTGTGCTGGTCGCATGCTGGTCACACCCATCAGGAAGTAGGCCGTGCCGAACATGTCGCGGGCCACGAGGGGCGCGCCCAGGTCGGCCACGCACGGCGTGCCAGAGCCTAGGCAGCGGTTTGGCTCGCCGTTCGACTCCGACAGCAGCCGGTACTGGCATGGCCCCGGGCCGTCGTAGCTGGTGTTGTACACGGCTAGCTTCTCTTCGTCCATCACGTGCGTGGTATTACTGCGCTGGCGGCCGCACTCGCAGCAGGTGGCAGCACCGTCGGCCGCCGGCTGCCGCCCGCTGTGCAGGCCCATTGTTAGCGCAAGCAGACGATGCGGCTGGTGGCGCAATGGGAACATGGGCAGACAGATGGACTGCACGCCGTGGCCCAGCGTCACCGGCTGCGACAGCTGTACCAGCGCCACGTCGAAGCGACTCGCATTCCGGCCCTGCTTGACAAAGTCGGGCTGCACGGTGGCCGAGTGGACAGCCACGTCCGTGGCCTCGGTACACACCGTCTTGTCGTACCAGACACAGTCTGGCCGGTTTCTGAAGTCGTACTCGCCCAGTCTAGCCGTGCTGAGCTTGTAGCCTCGAGCACTGAGCGCGCAGCGGGCCGACGTGACTACGTGCTGGTCGCTGATGAGCGCGCCTGAGCACGAGAAGATGACGCGGCCGTCGGGTCCTGTGAAGCCGAGCGCCACCAGCCACGGGTGGTCGCCCACGATGGGGAAGCCGCATCCAAGCGGGCCACGGCTGGTCTCTGTCTCGGAGCCGCTGCCGCAGAAGCGCAGGTTGAGTCGGCCCAGCGCTGGGTTGTCGGCCAGACCCGGCAGCAGCGTCGTCTGCCGCTTCCCCAGACTGATGCGCCGCCGGGCCAGGTCAGCCCCCAGCGTCGAGCTCACCGCCATCAGCAGCACTGTGTACGCCTGTACTCCACACATTGCCGCGGTCCGTTGCAAACTGTGCCCCTCACTCGAGCGCCGCCGCTTATCAACGGATGGTTACGTGATTTGAACGTTACGGTCAACGGAACTTCCAGATTCAGATTCAGATTATATGCAGGAGTTGTAAGAGATTTTCCCGTACAGATTGGGTCGTTTCAAGGAACAGAGAGAGCAAGGTGGTTGTATAAGTCCAACGATAGTAGCAATTTTCGACAATTACTGCATGCGCGCGAAACAGCTCTCACCAGTACGTAGAGTACTTTCCGCGAAACGTTATGATTCACTGCGTACTTTCTTCTGAATCAGCCAGCATAATACTATGCATCTCTGAAATGCAACCACAAATCACTTTGCTATGGCATCTAACGTAGCAAGCTATTGTTTTGCTAACGTCATGTCACTGAGTTCACTCTCAGTTTCTGTCACACTCGCGATGGCCTACCAAAATTGTACGTGTCTTAGGTCACATATCGATGTTGAAGGGTGTCTCTCACTGCTATCACTTGTCCTCCCTGTCATTATCCTCTATTATAGCTATATATCTAAAAATTGCGAAATCGACGTCACTTTGGGCCCCTCGAGAGGTGACGAGGTCAGGACTGGAGCCCCCACTCCTGTCCGTGTTCAGCGCAACGATATAGCTCTAACTACACTGCGTTGACGAATGTTGCGGGCTTGCTGTCTTGAGTAAATCCTATAACTGCATATGCGTTATGGACCATGACTCGTTTGTTCCGTATTGATGGCGTTTGCAAGGTGTAGGGGCACCATGCCATAAGTATCCCAGTCCGTCATTTAGAGATGCATGAATACTGCATTGCTTAAAGTTTATCAAGTAATTAGGCATTAACCTGTTCCGTTTGTTCCCAAAACTACAGCAATGCGCTGCTGTTTTGCTAAATACTTGCCCAAACCAACAGGCCCTCTAATTGCAAGTAATGAAGATATGTTTAACGTTTCTCTCACAAGCCGCATCTACTGTTTCAGCTTCATACTGGGCGTATGGAATGCGTTTCGTTTGCAAGCATTGGTAATCTTAGACTTAACGTAGAACTATCCCCACTGACATGAAATGAAAGATCATCTTTTCTGCAGAGCCAGCAGTCATCATCTCACCAAAAAAGCTAAAAGCATTGCTGGGCATTGTCATAGCTCATTAATCTTCATGTCAAGAAATCTAAATATCACCCTTTGAAGGTGCTGGCCCCCTGTATCAATTCTTCAACAAGCCCCGGTTAGCTGGGTGAACTCATCGGAGACGATAAAAACCCAAATAAGGAAATGACCAGTTGAGTCCAGCGTCTTTGACCCCTCTGTGTGCGTCCTATGAACTAGTAACAAATTGCGAACATACCTCCCGTGGTGGCATAGTGAGCAGTCATTGCTCACTTAACCAATGGCTGTGCTCAGCCTGCTGTAATGTTACGTGCAAATGGCTGTCTCCGGTCCTGCCTAGTTTGTTTCGCCTTTTACGAATACCTAAATGAATGTTCCACATTTGAAGATATTGAGATAAGCCCAACACATGATGGGAAAAGCTATTTGTAACTATTGGTGTGCTTTCAAGGTTCAAAAACGACCCTAAGTAGCAAGATTTTAAGGGTTGTAAAAATGCGCACCATTGCGTCATCGTTTCATGGCGCCATGGAATGGTTTTGTGACGACAGTAATATCTGGCAGCATCTGCCAGCCAGACCTAAAGAATACCTCGAACTGCTCGAAAGCTGACGCCGGCAGGCCATTCTTGTCGCGGACGCTGTGCTGGGTGGCGCATTAGTGGGTGGTTGGTTGTGGATTTAGTTGTCTTGATGCTGGTCGTTAGAAAAGCTTTGGTGGACTGTTTGACATAAACAACGTAGCGATCGCCAGCTTTTGTGGCAGAGTATTAATATCAAAGCACGATATGCTGTGAAAACTATCCTACAGTGTCATGAATTGCTTACCGAAACCCGTCAAAGACTGTTAAGGATAGCAAAACTGTATTGTCACTCTATCCCTGCCTGCAGTGCTGGAGTCCTGACATTGACATCATGTGATTCACACAGCAGTTACTTTCTTTAATATATGTAACCGGAAATGCAGTTGCATGCCAAAGTTCATAAATCTGTAAATGTTATGAATTGGTCGCCAAAGCATTGTTATTGCTATGGTAAAGTTGGTAAGCTTGAGCTAGCGAAAATGTTTTTCTTGCTCAGGATTATTTACGCAATTACTAGTTAATCCTGATATAGCCATTGTCGCGTGACAGCACTCCTGCTGGTGATAGTCCTTTGGCGTTGGTAAATCAGTTGTTACCTGCCATTCATAAATTATAAGTTGCTATCTCACAGGCTTGACAAAGATTAGTCAATCAATGTGGTACATTGTATAATGGCATGCGTCAACAACGCCATGGTGTCATTACCTTGTCGCTGTGCTGTGGCATGGCATGAACAATGATATAGTTTTTACATCCTAATCCCTGCTGCTTTCATAATAAATCCCGTCATGAAAAGACTGGTCAAGCGTGCATTCTTGTATTATCTCCGCACCTGATGTATGACTAACCAAAAACACATGATATGATATGCAAATCACTTTCAGCAAAGCATACAACCAATGAGTGACATAACTTGGTCAGCCTGTTTTGGGAATCCACAAAACGTAGGTGACAAAGATGCAAACGTGTTTCCGCTCCCACAGCGATGCAACATGCTGCAGCCATCAGACTGCTTCACTAAAAAATAACAAGAAAACATTGCATGCGGTGGCATGACACCGCAAGCCTGCTAATCTTGCACAAGGCCGGTGACATGACAAGTGCATGCAGCCGTGGTTAGATGAGAAGAATGCAGGGAAGTGATAAAGCTGCCAGTACACGCAATGCTCATAATAAAAATATCATTTAGCCTTGTCCAAGAAACCAACGGGAATGCTTTTCCACCTTTCCCAGCGCCCAGCATCTCACACATGTTGCAGTGACTATGACATTGGTGATTCACAAACAGTGTTTGCCTGGATACAAAATTGAGAATTCTTGAGGGAAAGGCGATTTTGCAAAGCTGTATCATGTGAGCTGACACCAAACATGTGCATTAATGAGCTATGCAGACCAGCACCCACTGCCAAAATGAGCTAACAATATAATGGCATGCATTAGATTTATTACATGCTGCAACGCTTCAATAGGTTTAAAATGTTGGCAAGAGTATAATGAACTAGCAAATTGCCTTTGTACACACCTGCAGCATAGGTGCTAGTATTTCTTTCAATGTACTAGCATCACTGCTTCGTCACGTTCAAACACAAACATAAAGATAGGGTAAGGAATCGGTATATCACATTTTATTGGGAGTCAGCAGACTTAAAGAATACCAAAGCAATGTTCTCTCTCAGTAGTACGAACCCCACACGCACACTCCACATCACATCAAGATCAATACAAGCCATTGGCACGCACTACCAGTGATCACAAGCATTTCAAGCCCTTGTTTCACACCCTTGTAAAATAAGTGTGATTCCACACTTGCACAGCTCGCATGACAATCAAAATGCACGTTCTCTCCCAATTTCTGCGTTATAAGGATATATACTTTGCTAATCATTCAACATGCGTTAAATGATTAGCAAAGTATATATCTAAGCTTACTGTAATGATTCCCTCATTTTGCGATGCCTAGCTAACCCATTAACCCTTGCAAGATTCTTTCATCCGGTAAACAAAGCGCCAACCGAGCTGTCTCTAATGCAAGGAGAAAAAAAACGCCAGCAGGAGAAAAAAACGGAGTCGCCGTCTCGTCTTCTTTTTTCCAACATTCGTAAGAGTACCATTCGTTTTTCCGTGCCGTGCTTTTTTGCAGATAGTGGCGTTCTTTTTTTTAAACTTTAGCCCATGGGCTCGGTATAAAAAAACGCCCCGTTGACGAGGAGTGCCGCACAATCCGAAAGTGATCACGATTACGTTCGCGACACGCATTCAGCAGCGAAATCTTACTAACAGCCAATCACCTTCCGCGGATTGTACCATTGCATCACCGCTTTTGCGAAGGTATCAGCAGCCATGCTGTTTGTGACCATAAGCAGAAAACGTTTCTAAGCAGAAAACAGCAGAAAACTATGACATTTCTAAGCAGAAAACTATGACATCACCAATGCGAAGGTGGCTTTGAAATAGTCCCTCAATGAACCTTTTCGCACGTTTGCGGGCGTATAACTCAGGAACCAGAGGGATTTGGATCTTAAAGAGGGCATGGCCGTGAACTGCATCAAAATGTCCTCAAGATGGCTATTTCAGTTCAAAACCCCATATACAAGTGGAGCATTCCCTTTAAAGTCTTGTCAAGGAGTACCACGAATTGTTCTTTATGTTCCTTGGTATTTACGTATGGTTGTGTACGTTGCTCAGGTGATGGGAGGGGCACTACTGGTAGCCTATTCGTGAGTGCGGTTAGAAAAAAAAATCCTTTGACCATATTTGAAGTGTGCCATCTTAGAGCGCTCATTACACTAATTTATAGCGCAGCAGTTGTTGAATGTTGCACAATGCGGGAAAACGAGGCCATTTTTGTAAGTGGCATCCCTCATGTGCACATTATTTGCAAATACATCATCAAGCAAGTACACGGCGTTCAAGGAAAAAGCAAACAAGATTGCGAACTATAATATCGTTATCGGTAACGCGGATGTGTTTTTTATTTCATATGATAGCGTATTTGGAAAAGAAAAGAACGACAGTGCTTGAAATGATAGTGTTTTAAGTATAATGCATTTGCACACAAACGAGCCAAGTTTTTCATACGATTTTCGTAGTAGGATGATATTGTCAATGCGTGAATTTATATGATCATTAAACTACCAGGCAATGTAGATTCGTCAGTGTGTTATGGCCAAAAATACAATCGTCCGGCAATTTTTGGGCGTTACTACCGAGTTGACCTGCATCATTTCCGGAGGTTTGCTGACGCCATGACGGTTTCTGGCACCCCAGACAATTGGGACATTGCGTCATCGTTCGACGGTGATACGGTCCTGCTAAAACGAGAGGTCAATGGCCCTAATGGTCACGTGTATATCCCGTCATTGCCCGTAGGTGTTACTGACTGTTCAGCGAATAAAGAAGCGGTGCTAATCAGCTTGGCGTGATCCACTTTGCGCGGATTGTGTAAAATCCTCCGAGTCACTTACAGCGTCCAGCTTGGCTGCTAAATAGCCACTGGAATTTGCCAAGACACAATTGAAACTATCCAGCAAGAATGTCCAACGAGCGATTGCATGTTTGACGCGCGTCTGGTGCAGCCTCACGTTTGCATAAATGGAGATAGCTGCTAAGTAGCTTCGTGCGATCTGCGATCCCGCCCGCGATGCCACGAACTGGATTCGCTGGACGTGTGAAAGGGATCGCTCAAGCTGCGTGCGTGATGGTGAGCAGGCACGTGGCCTAAGTCTCCTTCTAGAGGACGTCAAGTCTTCTCCAAATTCTTACGAATTTTCTATGAACTCATCCAGATTACAAGGTATCTATAGCAAGCCTTCTGGATCAGAGCGGAATTTTGCCCCCCCCCCCCCCCCCGAGTGGCTTTTTCGTAGTGGTGAGCTGGTCAGTGGTGAGAGAAACACGGAAAAGAAACAAGCCGACGGCAGCAAATCGTTATGTCTATTGCGCCGTTGTCCATTCCAACACACCGACAAAACTCTATAGATAAATCTATTTTCAGCGATTCAAATAAAGTATGGAGAGCCTGCTGATATGTGTACATTGTATCTCCACAGGGGGGCAGCTTCTGCTCCTCACGCTTTGCGTCTGTTGTTTCCAAAACATTTTCCATAGATTGTTTTAACTTCATAACCTCCGATAGGTATCTATTCCTGTAATGTTTTATTTATAAAGATAAATGACAATATATGCAGGCGCGAAGTACCTTATAAGTCAAATAAAGTCCATAAAAGGTTATTTTTACGGCGGTAGTGGAGGAAAACATGTGCAGAATGTGTATTAATTTGTTCTGTGCGCTTGAAAAGGTGGACGCTTTACAATTGTAGCACACCATACGGCAAAGCGAAAATCAGACCTGTGCTTCCAGAGAACGTGACGAGAGCTCGACGATCGACATCAGCCGACTGAGGCGATGGCAGACTCGTCCGACCATGACCACCAACACTAGCCGTGTCGAACATGCCTATCAGAACTGACGATTGACATCAGCCGACTGAACGGAACACCAGCCGCCTGAACCGACAGCGGAGTCGTCCGACCATGACCACCAACACTAGCCGTGTAGAAGATATCTTACAGAGCTGATGCACCTGTGCTCCGGCTTGCGGAAATATGACGGGACTTCCATGGCAGACATCGTAAGTCGCGCAAATCATCTTACATTCTTTGTTTCCGGCCGTGCGCGTTCAAAAAAAGACGTCTGAAGCTACATATCACCGACACGTCGATCATCGAGACATATCTTCGACTATCGAAAGTCTGGTGAATATCTGGTGACTTCTTTTTTTGCGCGGGGCTCTTCACCATGTGGGAGGCCTTGGTCAACCCTGTATCTCATCCCGCAATTAACAAGACTCTGGCTGCGCCCCTGCATGGGTAAGCTCAGTGAGCACCGAGTATGCATGCGTAAACATAATCTGATGGTAACTGAAGATCCAGGTCAGGTAACAACGCTGTTTCCATCAACCTGCATTGCGCGTGACATTGATGTGACAGTTGTGTCATTTTTCCCCACGTACAAAGCGTAACAGGTGAAGGTCGCTTTCCTTTCAGAGGTCCAGCAGCTTGGAACAGTGTCCTCCAGACGTATAGCTGACACGCAATTTCTGTTTGTTAAAAAAAAAATCGAGAGAAAGGGACTCTAAACGAGCGTGTATCTGCCTGAGCGTATTTGGTGAAAGACTGAAGATCACCCTCTTAAATTATGCGTTAAGTTAACTTCAACAATAATTAAGATGAACTCGTCAACACTAACACGCGCTCGGGTGGGCGTCAATTTGACCCACAGAAGGTTTTTCCAGAATGGGCTTCGAACGGTACGGCGTAGCCGCGCCAAATTCTGCATAGCTGTAGACAATTGAATAGCAGATCGATTGGTATAAAAAATTAGGACTCAGCGAAGACAATTTCTAGGTAATTGTTCAACATTAATGCAACAACGGAATGTTAGACGAAGCCATACACCTCTGTAATAGTTTCGTATGCCACAGAACATTAAACATTGTCTACGGTCTTCGTGAAGGTCAGAATGGGTCATTGACCTAAGATGACTCAGATCAATTTTTTAGAAACATTACTGCCTATCGTAATCCTTGACGTTAATTCAAATGAAAAAAGCAAAGCACCCTTGTATCATGTTGGCCTCTATGACCGTACAAAGTTCACACAAGGCCACTGTGCTTAAATGAGCACTAGTCTAGGCTCACAGTGGTTGCATGGAAAGGTCTGGGAACACTTGGACACGAATCTGAAATTCAAGCTTTCTTAACATATTTTGACCCGAAGATCATGACCTAGGAACCTCGAATTCTGACACAAGTGCGCTCACGCACAGGTCAATACACCCTGTGACTTTGGTGTTTCCGGCTCTTTTAGTTTCTGAGATCTTAGACGGGTTGTCAAATTGACACCCATCCGAGCGAAGGGTGCTCAGCCAGCCACTTAGGCGCGTATTGATATTCACTAAAATGCATACGTCTTATCGATAAAACAGTGGTGTGTCGAGAACCTCTCTGCAAATGGGTAGTCACGTACATCGTGGGCACTGGACATTTTTCTTGTGAATAAATGAATAAATACACAACAAATTACCATCGAGGTAAGCACAGCGAGGAAACTTACGCACCAATTGAATTTTTTAGTATGCAAGAGAGAGCTGCAACTGCATCCTTTCAGCTTCACAAAACAGGTGCCTTTCTTAAAAAGGTGGTGCATTTTGCAAGGCTTCCATGTATGATTGCTGCAGCCACGCACACGAGTTTCAAAATGTTAATATATATATATATATTAACAAACTATATATGTATGCATATATATACATTTATATGATGGATAACCAGAGCATAACGCACGAAATCTGAGAAGTTTTTGGACCTATTCACTTATGACATCTTCCACGAATTCCCCCCCATCTCCAATCATTTTAAGAAATCGACACCCATGGGGATCGAGCTCTTTCCCAGGAGGTTTAGATGTATCTAGTGCTTTTCCCCTAGAGACTTTAAATAGTCCTAAAGACTTGATGTCCTCAGACATCTGGAGCTTTATGTAATTCTCGAGATATTTACCGCGGAGAGGTGTAACTTTGTTACAAATTCTCTCCACCTTCTTACGCACGCTTGAAATTATGACATCCGCTATGCATCGTGGGCACGGAACGTGGGTACGATATATTTCACTGAGCTTGTGTACTTACGTCACCGTAATGAGGGCCCCCAGCCAGCATGTCCATCTGGGACCCATGTGGGTCCGAGATGGGCTGTCATATGGGACCATCAGGGCTGCCCACTTTGATCCCATGTGGGCATGACATGGGCAACGAACTGGGTTCCACATGGTCAGCCCACCTGGGGCCCATATGGGGCCAAACTGGAACACACATGGGACCCACGTGGGCTCCCCAGTTAGGACCCCTGTAAGCATGGCGAACTGGGTTCTGCATGGGTAGCCTACCTGGGGCCCACGTGGTCCCTAACTGTGATCCACATGGGGCCCGCCTGGGCTACCCAGTTGGGACCCACGTGGGCATGTTCAGCTGGGGCCCACATGGGTATGTCCAGCTGGGACCCATGTAATCTGCTCAGATGGGACCCATATAACTAGCCCAGATGGGACCTTTTAAACCACCTCGGGTGGGACCCAGCTAGGCTTCACCGATCTGCTCTTTCAAATTTCATCTGACTGATGGACCGCCGTAATTCCAGGTAGACTGCTACACACCATCAATCATAAGCCAGGTCAAGGTTTATTCACTCTGTATTTGTCCGAAATTGCCTCGGAAACAGCACCATTGTACAATGCATACAATTTTCTGTTATCTTGCACAATGCGATAATCCCTGAATCATTCAACGGATGTTGTGCGTTGCCGTTGCTGCCGTTGTTAGCGTGGTTTTTCCTACCGTCGTCGCAGTCTCTCCCGCCGAAACCATTTTCCTGGTACCTATTCCGTTTCAATTCGTTTCGTACGCGGCGTGTTGCGCAGGATGGCGCCTGAAAACGGTGATATTCAGAACCTTAGATCACTGCCCAATGACCTGAGTGTGGATGATAATTCATGCACACACATTTTGGTACTAACAGAACTAATTTTATGCTAAGTCGTTTACTGAGGTTGATAATAATGAGAGCAGCTACGTCGAATAGCAGTGCAAAAATGCGCTACACATACGCCCTCTCAGAGTACTTGTATGGGAAAACTTGACGTGGGGCGACTTACATGGAGTGCTTGCATGAAAGCCGACTTGAGTTATTATGGCTTCCTGTGGTCAAAAAACAACGACATCAAACTAGCAATGTTGCCATTCATGAAGGTGATCTGGCGAAACATTTGCATCTTGTGAGAAAGAAATGGAGTGTTATATTCTATTTTGTCAGGACGAATAAGAATATCACCGCCATTATTAGAAAGACTGGAACGTAGTAGCTGCCGGATGTCAACACGGGAACACGACATGGTATCGATAAATCAATTTTTGGAGCGACTGCTTTCCGCTCCACGCGCTCATTGAAGGGTAGGTTCGAGTCGTTTAACGCACTTGCACTTTGTCCCCGCAGTGGATGGCCTGCGACTGATGAAACAAAAGCAGTCGTCAGTGATTAATAGGTGCACTTGTTAAAAATGCGCAAATTAAAGAACAAAGCAGCAAACATCGCTGAAACACTGCCAGGCTCAGTTTGAAAAAAGAATGCTGCCATTACGTTTTATGTCACGATTCAAAAACTTGGTTCGCTAGTGTTTGTCCGTCAAAGTGCTCAGAAAAATAAAGCAGATAGAGTGGGTTTGTCCTCGCCATGCTCATGCTGCGGAATTAACAATAATCGTGGCACGGAAATCCTCACTGTAGCTTTGGGCAGAACTGTACGTGAACTACGGGCTGAACAGTACGAACCGATATGGTGCAATACCTGCTTTTCCAGGCTTGGCGATTCTGGATCAGCACCAATTGTGTGAAAAAAGCCTCTGGCTGCTGTCCCAGCTTCCTGGCAGGCATACTGTTTCCCGGTGGTCAGGAACAGTCCTCAAGAAGTCCTCCAGGGCAGAGCAGCCGCAGTTCTCAGCAGCACTTCAGCAGTTCAACAGAGGAGAGTTTCTGCAGCTAGCCAAGTGCTGGAGTTGATTCTCATCCATCCCCATCAAAATCCGTGACAGTGGTCCCCATCCTGCCGGAAAAACCTCAAAAGGGACATTAATCGAAAGACGCCAATGGCACATCGTTCTCATTTGGTAAGCAGACACATCGGAATAAACAGGCGATGAGATGTCGCAAATGTAAGAAGTTATGCAGGTTCAGGGCCTCGTCTAAGATCTTTTCAGGAATAGAGATTTCTTACCCATGCATAATTAACCTCATATGACGCTCTACGCAATGACGGGAACCGACTTCATTTAATTAAAACGCGCCCGGGTGGCCGGTTGGATAACCTTCGCTCGTGTGGAGATCAATTTCACCCCCCTGAGATCTCAAGAACAAACAGAGCTAGAGACACCAAATTTACAGGATGTGTTGGTCTGTACGTGTTCTCAGTTAGGTCAAAGTTTGAGTCTCCGAGGCTATGACTTTCGGGCCAAATAAGGTCAAATGTCAAATTCCAGGTCGGTTCTCAAAGGTCCCCTTGAGCCTAGATGACTGTTCTAAGCAAAAGTTCACATGCCCATTTCAGGTCAGTGACCTTGTTGGTGATTTAGTGTTTTAGGGCGCGTCGGCATCGAGGACATTTTGCGCCCACTCTATGACGGTTATCTAAAGCTGGGGCCGAGGGGTTGCTAATCCCCACTTGGAATGAGTCAGAGCCCTTACGGGAGGCACGCTTCGTTTGGCCTTTCCCCTTTGGCCGGGCGGGAGGGGGGTGCTTTACAAGCCTCCCCACCCGCCCGCAGGATCATTTGAGCACACAATTCTCTCACCACGGAAAGGTGGTGCCTCACAGGGGGTCAGTGATCTTGTCTGACATTTTGAAGGGCATGGTGATAAAAATCATACAAGACTGCTTTGAGTTTTGCATTTGAATAAGCGACAAAGATCACGCTAAGCAGCATCTAAGCCTCTAAAAACCAAACGCTTACCTGGGTTATTACGGGCCAATGATCTCTTGTGACCTTTAAGAAGCATATGGAAGATGTATAATGCGGTTCCTGTTATCAATACATTCGAAATGAGCACCACAAACTCCCCCATACAGGAAGCCCTAGAGTAAGCAAAAGGGGTTGGTTTTGGCGCTAGTCTGGCTTTCATATCTGACCCTAGACCGAAGTAATTTGTTCACTCAATTGTTGTGTTACCTTAGGAAGTATCTTTGAGATGTATGGCTTCGTCTAACACTCCGTTGTTGGATCAGGGTGAACGATTCCCTAGAAATTGCACTTGCTGAAATCATGGTCTGAATGAGTCCTTTAATAGGTCAACGACATTACCAGGTTCATCCAAATTATTCATGCCAGACGATCCGATATTCAACTGTCTATGGCTATGCAAAATATGACGCGGCTTCGCCGTGCAGTTCGGAAACCATTTCAGAAAAACCTTGGGGGGATAAATTTGACTCCCACCGGAGTTGACCGCCAGTTTTACTCCCACTTCTGTTTGTCTCGCCACCGTATTTCAAAAAGTATGCCATGCCGGATTGTGATTATCCTGAAAAGGGCGCTTAGACTTGCATGCCTGATTTTTGAACAAAGGCAAAAAACCGACGTGCAGTGCATTAGCATATCTCGGAATGTTATAGATTACAAGCATCCATAACCGTGCCGTCATCAGTTAGCACATATATATATTTCATCCACACGTGAGTGTAGAAACAGGGAGGTCAGGGAGGAAATGAACCCCCTCCTCACACGTTTCAACATCTCACACTTTTCGGCAGCAGTGCTACTGCCCCCCCCCCCCCCCGCTTTTTAGATTAAAGTTTTGTTCGCCTTACTTTTGCACTCACATCAAACATACATGCCGACTTACCTAGTTCACCAGTCGTCTTCCTCAAGATGCGTCACCTTTTTCGTTTGCTTATTAGCCATCGCTTAGTGCCACAGCCGCGGAGTCAACGAAGCGCATACTAAGGAGACTGCAACGCCAGGCGTCGAGGCTGTTGTTGCCATGATTTGCGAGCGCGCATGTTCGAGCGCGCACCATATTACATAATCTTTATCAGCAATCAATTCTGACTGAATCTTAAACATTTTGAAATGAACAGAGATTAGCCGTGTTAACACAAATTGGAGACCCCATTTTATCTACAGTATACGCTCAGGGAGTCCTCAATATCTCTGAAGAACACAGAAAAACATGGAACTGGGGTCTATGTGACAATAATTCGATCACCTGCGGCGATCAGGGATGTTGTTGCGTCAATGAGGGCTTCTTCGCTAATCCGGGGCCAACTGCGCGGTTAGGAGACCTCCCGTGTCAGCGAAGGGAACAATTTGATATGAAATATCCTTCTAAGTGCCTCCGGATCGACCATGAGATCCCGCCCCGTGCCACCAGAATAATGGCCAGAGGACACTTCGCGATCTGACGGAGTGGTTCTTCAGCACTTGACCGGAAACGGTAATGTGCCGCGGGTGTTCTACTCAAGCGGGCCCTTACGCGGAAGGGAGTAAGCAGTCATTTTATTGTTGAATAGAAATGGGGTCTCAATATTGCCGAATAGAGGGGGTCGAAATGAGTGCAACAAAACAAACAAGGCCATCCCATGTTTGCCCTAGAACGTTCATTTCTTCAGAATGGGTTAGTGAAACAACTTACATCAAAAGATTTGAACAGCTG
>NW_023596420.1:5695623-5703942 GCF_011947565.3 Pollicipes pollicipes
ATTGCATTGTATTTGCTGAAACACCACCGATGTGATCGATAAAAATAACTGACTAAAAATTGTTGCAAGACACAAAGTACATTTCAACATCAAAATTGGTCATAGATAGTTACCAAATTCCCCTGAGGCGTGTATTTGGAAACGCGAAAGCACTAGACATACTCCCTTTAAAAGAAAAGAGCACGGCGTTAAGAAACCTCTGCGCGCGTAGCAAACATCCCACACCAAGCGAACGGTGGCCCGCTTAAATGCAGCGCTCGGTGCACGCTCAAAAAGCCTCAGCCTCATCAGCGACGCTCTCTCTCGAGTATTGTTAAGAACGAGTATTGTTAAGAAGTGCACCAAAAGCCCTCATCAAAGTTGATGTGTGAACACTAAGCTAGAGTCTATGGACACGGAAGTCTCTTGTTGTGCTTTTAGGGCGGAAAGACCGTTGGTAAGCGGGGATCAGTGCGAACACCGTAGTGCGGAACATACTATGAGAACGCGTGGCACTCTAGCTGCTGGCTACTACATGCTAGCTGCTGGCTACTGCATACTGGCTACTGCGCTAAGGTGACTTGCAGATGTTGCGAGGGGTCTCCTACCGCGCGGTTTTAAGTGGTCAACTGTCATAACGCCTTTCCAGCTCCCACAATGACCACTGGCTGTCGTCACACACAGCACGACGAAGGTCACGCTCACAAGCATTAATACTTACACACCGGACACCAGGATTGGGCTGGAGGGCAAAGTGCATACTACTAGCTCGGAACAGCGGCACTTTAGTTCAATGGAAGAACACTCTGCAGATCAGGATATCCGGAGTAGGAGGCTCTTTTAGCTGGTTCCCAAACTGGCGTTATGTCGATGGGGCGAAGGTTCTCGGTACTCGTGTACATCACTCGCACGGCCACAGCCGAACTTGTCAGCTTACACCACCGACGGCCGGACAGCCAGATCTGTGATCTGTCCGTCAACACCACTGTCTGCCTCACCACCACTAACATTGAGGGGATATAACGAGCATCCTCCCAGCTGACAGCAGCAATGACAGAACACCAGACACACTTGCGGTGGCACCAGCGTTCACTTCAGTCAGTCAGTTCACTTCATCTTATCAAAAGTGGAGCGAAATGACACGACGTCCTGGATTAGAACTGAGTGTCATGAGCTTGCAAACATTTTCGATTTTGTTTTGGAGAAATAAGCAGCCTGTTTTGTGATTGCAGGCCTGCACAAACTTGTATAGTTTTAACTCGTAGTTAGTGACGTTTACAGGTCAACGGCAGTTGGTGATTGGAGGTTACTTACCACGGCCTGTTCGTGTATTAGCGAGTATTAGCAGACATTTTACAGCTTACAGCAGCAGCACAGACATTTTACGGACATGTTGTGCTCATACGATTTATTCCTCTTCGTAGGTTTTGGAACATGTCTGCGAGATAGCACGGACGGCGCACTTTTCGCAAACACGATGACAACTTATCTATAAACATATATGCGAGTGGTCTAATAAATTACACAACCTGACCTATTAAGCACGCTATGCAACTTTGATAGGTGCAAAGGAACCATTTGACATCAGAGAAATGTGGGAATATCCTCGAACTTTGCGTGAGAGCCTCGACGGCTCATAACTTAAGATCTTCCTCCGGGCATGTTAGTTCAGGTCATAGCCACGACATGCATGCGTTTATTATTGACTTTTACGTGTGGAGCTCGTCTCTTTTAAAATATAGTTGATTAAGGCGATCAGCCAACGCATTTTTCTCTGTGTTCAGGTGAGATCCCATTTTTCACTCCACATCAAGAATACGATTCGGGAAGATTCAAAGCCATCATTGACAGACAAGGCCAAAGATGCCGTGAGAAAGCTGATTGAACTTCGGTGTGGCTTGGTTTTGACTAGTGCTTTTGTCTGTGAGAGTTGACCCAGACGGCGACCCGAAGGCTGGCGGGGAAGGGGAGGGGGTCGTGAGTCAGGCGTCGTCGCGAATGAACAGGAATACGCCGTTCTGTGTAAGCTGTTGCGTCCTCTGTAAACGAGAGCTGCCATCAGGAGACCTGCAGACAGAACAGAACACTCTTAAAAGTGGTTCATAAGATGATGGATGATGGAGCGATGGTTGTCGAAATTTTGTATGCATTAAGCCCTCCCACCTGTCTCACTGCCATCGGGTTGAAGTTGCTGCATCCCCAGAAAATAAACAGTGATTTCTGCGCGGCGGACTGTTTTGCTGCACCCCTTATCGTAACAAGGTCAAGGCGTACGTTGAATGATTGACAAAGATCAAGAGGGAGACGGCATTTGTTAAGGAGAGTTCTATTCTCCAAACGTTGGGGCAGAACGCAACGACTGGACGCAGACTACGACACTGTGTTCTAAGAAGTCTTGGGTACGTATTTTTACTCGTACGCAGCAAGAACGCAACAATTTCAACACTATGGTGATAGTAATGATTTGGGTCTGATTCAGGCATGTATGGCTATTGACTAATCACGCATCTATAGCCATTTGACATATGACCATTGAGTGCCCCATCACCCTGTGAACGTCCATGTAATGACGGTATTTGAATGACAGTCCGTATATTTCATATAAAGAACAACATCGCTTTGTCCTATGCAGTTTAACCACAAAAGACAGGTGTATGTACTGTCGTCAAACATAACGAGGATCATGTCCATAACGACGGGCGCATAACACAAATGATAGCCAGCAAAAATTCCCAGCAAACATATTGGTCAAAAATGTCTAATAAACGACAAGTATCCACAATTAACATAAACAGCATCATGGGCATATACTGAGTAGCAATGACAAAGAATGCACCACTCTGTTTGACTCGGAATGACCGCCAGTTGGCGCCCTTTTCTCTGCCCTCGCATGCTCTGTCCACTCAAATAGAGGCCAGCAGGGCCAGGCTGTCCAGGATCCAGCGGACGTGCGGCCGCACGGGTGCGTATGACACCGACGCCCCCGGCTGGCGACACTCCTTCTGTGCTGGTCGCATGCTGGTCCACACCCATCAGGAAGTAGGCCGTGCCGAACTTGTCGCGGGCCACGAGGGGCGCGCCCAGGTCGGCCACGCACGGCGTGCCCGAGCCTAGACAGCGGTTTGGCTCGCCGTCCGCCTCCGACAGGAGGCGGTACTGGCACGGCCCCGGGCCATCGTAGCTGGTGTTGTACACGGCTAGCTTCTCTTCGTCCATCACGTGCGTGGTATTACTGCGCTGGCGGCCGCACTCGCAGCAGGTGGCAGCACCGTCGGCCGCCGGCTGCCGCCCGCTGTGCAGGCCCATTGTTAGCGCAAGCAGACGATGCGGCTGGTGGCGCAATGGGAACATGGGCAGACAGATGGACTGCACGCCGTGGCCCAGCGTCACCGGCTGCGACAGCTGTACCAGCGCCACGTCGAAGCGACTCGCATTCCGGCCCTGCTTGACAAAGTCGGGCTGCACGGTGGCCGAGTGGACAGCCACGTCCGTGGCCTCGGTACACACCGTCTTGTCGTACCAGACACAGTCTCGCCGGTTTCTGAAGTCGTACTCGCCCAGTCTAGCCGTGCTGAGCTTGTAGCCTCGAGCACTGAGCGCGCAGCGGGCCGACGTGACTACGTGCTGGTCGCTGATGAGCGCGCCTGAGCACGAGAAGATGACGCGGCCGTCGGGTCCTGTGAAGCCGAGCGCCACCAGCCACGGGTGGTCGCCCACGATGGGGAAGCCGCATCCAAGCGGGCCACGGCTGGTCTGTGACTCGGAGCCGCTGCCGCAGAAGCGCAGGTCGAGTCGGCCCAGCGCCGGGTGGTCGGCCAGACCTGGCAGCAGCGTCGTCTGCCGCTTCTCCAAACTGATGCGCTGCCGGGCCAGGTCGGCCCCCAGCGCCGAGCTCACCGCCAGCAGCAGCACTGTGCACACCTGTACTCCACACATTGCTGCGGTCCGTTGCAAACTGTGCCGCTCACTCGAGCGCCGCCGCTTATCAACGGATGGTTACGTGATTTGAACGTTACGGTCAGCGGAACTTCCAGATTCAGATTCAGATTATATGCAGGAGTTGTAAGAGATTTTCCCGTACAGATTGGGTCCTTTCAAGGAACAGAGAGAGCAAGGTGGTTGTATAAGTCCAACGATAGTAACAATTTTCGACAATTACTGCTTGCGCGCGAAACAGCACTCACCAGTACGTAGAGTACTTTCCGCGAAACGCTATGATTCACTGCGTAACTTTCTTCTGAGTCAGCCAGCATAATACTATGCATCTCTGAAATGCAACCACAAATCACTTTGCTATGGCATCTAGCGTATCAAGCTATTGTTTTGCTATCATCATGTCACTGAGTTAACTCTCAGTTTCTGTCACACTCGCGATGGCCTCCCAAAATTGTACGTTTCTTAGGTCACATATCGATGCTGAAGTGTGTCTCTCCCTGCTATCACTTGCCCTGCCTGTCATTATCCTCTCTTATAGCTACATATCTAAAAAATGGGAAATTGATGTCACTTTGGGCCCCTAGAGAGATGACGAGGTCAGGACTGGAACCCCCACTCTTGGTCCGTTGCCAGCGCAATGATGTAGCTCTAACAACACTGCGTTGACGAGTGTTGCGGGCTTGCTGTCTTGAGTAAATCCTATAACTGCATCTGCGTTATGGATCATGACTCGTTTGTTCCGTATTGATGGCGTTTGCAAGGTGTAGGGGCACCATGCCACAAATATCCCGGTCCGTCACTTAGAGATGCATGAATCGCTCAAAGTTTATCGAGTAATTAAGCATTAACCTGTTCCGTTTGTCCCCAAAACTACAGCAACGCACTGCTGTTTTGCTAAATACCCGCCCAAACCAACAGGCCCTCTAATTACAAGTAATGGAGATATGTTTAACGTTTCTCTCACAAGCCGCACCTACTGCTTCAGCTTCATACCGGACGTATGGAAAGCATTTTGTTTGCAAGCATTGGTGAGCTTAGACTTAACGCAGAGCTATCCCCACTGACATGAAATAAAAGATCACCTTTTCAGCAGAGCCAGCAGTCATCATCTCACCAAATAAATTAAAAGCATTGCTGGACATTGTCATAGCTCATTAATCTTCATGTCAAGAAATCTAAATATCACCCTTTGAAGGTGCTGGCCCCCTGTATCAATTCTTCAACAAGCCCCGGTTAGCTGGGTGAACTCATCGGAGACGATAAAAACCCAAATAAGAAAATGACCAGTTGAGTCCAGCGTCTTTGACCCCTCTGTGTGTGTTCTATGAACTAATAACAAATTGCGAACATACCTCCCGTGGTGGTCTAGTGAGCAGTCATTGCTCACTTAACCAATGGCTGTGCTCAGTCTCCTGTAATGTTACGTGCAAATGGCTGTTTCCGGTCCTGCCTAGTTTGTTTCGCCTTTTACGAATACCTAAATGAATGTTCCACATTTGAAGATGTTGAGATAAGCCCACCACATGATGGGAAAAGCTTACTTGTAACTATTGGTGAGCTTTCAAGGTTCAAAAACGACCCAAAGTAGCAAGATATTAAGGGTTGTAAAAATGCGCACCATTGCGTCATCGTTTCATGGCGCCATGGAATGGTTTTGCGACGTCAGTAATATCTGGCAGCATCTGCCAGCCAGACCTAAAGAATACCTCGAACTGCTCGAAAGCTGACGCCGGCAGGCCATTCTTGTCGCGGACGCTGTGTTGGGTGGCGCATTAGTGGATGGTTGGTTGTGGATTTATTTGTCTTGATGCTGGTCGTTAGAAAAGCTTTGGTGGACTGTTTGACATAAACAACGTAGCGATCGCCAGCTTTTGTAGCAGAGTGTTTATATCAAAGCACGATATGCTGTGAAAACTATCCCACAGTGTCATGAATTGCTTACCGAAACCCGCCAAAGACTGTTAAGGATAGCAAAACTGTATTGTCAGCCTATTCTTGCCTGCAGTGCTGGAGTCCTGACATTGACATCATGTGATTCACACAGCAGTTACTTTCTTTAATATATGTAACCGGAAATGCAGTTGCATGCCAAAGTTCATAAATCTGTGTTATGAATTGGTCGCCAAAGCATTGTTATTGCTATGGTAAAGTTGGTATGCTAGAGCTAGCGAAAATGTTTTTCTGGCTCAGGATTACTTATGCAATTACTAGTTAATCCTGATATAACCATTGTCGCGTGACAGCATTCCTGCTGGTGATAGTTCTTTGGCATTGGAAAATCAGTTGTTACCAGTCATTCATAAATTATAAGTTGCTCTCTCACAGGCTTGACAAAGATTAGTCAATCAATGTGGTACATTATATAATGGCATGCGTCAACAACGCCATGGTGTCATTACCTTGTCGCTGTGCTGTGGCATGGCATGAACAATGATATAGTTTTTACATCCTAATCCCTGCTGCTTTCATAATAAATCCCGCCATGAAAAGACTGGTCAAGCGTGCATTCTTGTATTATCTCCGCACCTGATGTATGACTAACCAAAAACACATGATATGATATGCAAATCATTTTCAGCAAAGCATACAACCAATGAGTGACATAACTTGGTCAGCCTGTTTTGGGAATCCACAAAACGTAGGTGACAAAGATGCAAACGTGTTTCCGCTCCCACAGCGATGCAACATGCTGCAGCCATCAGACTGCTTCACTAAAAAATAACAAGAAAACATTGCATGCGGTGGCGTGACACTGCAACCCTGCTAATCTTGCACAAGGCCGGTGACATGACAAGTGCATGCAGCCGTGGTTAGATGAGAAGAATGCAGGGAAGTGATAAAGCTGCCAGTACACGCAATGCTCATAATGAAAATCTCATTTAGCCTTATCCAAAAAACCAACGGAAGTGCTTTTCCACCTTTCCCAGCACCCAGCATCTCACACAAGTTGCACTGACTATGACATTGGTGATTCACAAGCAGTGTTTGCCTGGATACAAAATTCAGAATTCTTAAGGGAAAGGCGATTTTGCAAAGCTGTATCATGTGAGCTGATACCAAGCATGTGCATTAATGAGCTATGCAGACCAGCACCCACTGCCAAAATGAGCTAACAATATAATGGCATGCATTAGATTTATTACATGCTGCAACGCTTCAATAGGTTTAAAATGTTGGCAAGAGTATAATGAACTAGCAAATTGCCTTTGTACACACCTGCAGCATAGGTGCTAGTATTTCTTTCAATGTACTAGCATCACTGCTTCGTCACGTTCAAACACAAACATAAAGATAGGGTAAGGTATCGGTATATCACATTTTATTGGGAGTCAGCAGACTTGAAGAATACCAAAGCAATGTTCTCTCTCAGTAGTACGAACCCCACACGCACACTCCACATCACATCAAGATCAATACAAGCCATTGGCACGCACTACCAGTGATCACAAGCATTTCAAGCCCTTGTTTCACACCCTTGTAAAATAAGTGTGATTCCACACTTGCACAGCTCGCATGACAATCAAAATGCACGTTCTCTCCCAATTTCTGCACAGGTTTCTGGTCATAACACCGCATTTCGCCGCGGACTCTCTTCCAAACAAAGTCCCAGCGCGGGTTCATGGTAATGCAGCTCAAGAGGCCGCACTTGAAGAACACAAGTTTTGTTCAAGATTTAAATTTGTCGCACAACATGCGTTAAATGATTAGCAAAGTATATATCTAAACTTACTGTAATGATTCCCTCATTTTGCGATGCCTAGCTAACCCATTAACCCTTGCAAGATTCTTTCATCCGGTAAACAAGGCGCCAACCGAGCTGTCTGTAAGAAATATGTTAATGCAAGGAGAAAAAAAAACGCCAGCAGGAGAAAAAAACGGAGTCGCCGTCTCGTCTTCTTTTTTCCAACATTCGTAAGAGTATCATTCTTTTTTCCGTGCCGTGCTTTTTTGCAGATAGTGGCTTTCTTTTTTTTAAACTTTAGCCCATGGACTCGGTAAAAAAAAACGCCCCGTTGACGAGGAGTGCCGCACAATCCGAAAGTGATCACGATTACGTTCGCGACACGCATTCAGCAGCGAAATCTTACTAACAGCCAATCACCTTCCGCGGATTGTACCATTGCATCACCGCTTTTGCGAAGGTATCAGCAGCCATGCTATTAGTGACCATAAGCAGAAAACGTTTCTAAGCAGAAAACAGCAGAAAACTATGACATTTCTAAGCAGAAAACTATGACATCACCAATGCGAAGGTGGCTTTGAAATAGTCCCTCAATGAACCTTTTCGCACGTTTGCGGGCGTATAACTCAGGAACCAGAGGGATTTGGATCTTAAAGAGGGCATGGCCGTGAACTGCATCAAAATGTCCTCAAGATGGCTATTTCAGTTCAAAACCCCATATA
>NW_023596420.1:5704685-5718282 GCF_011947565.3 Pollicipes pollicipes
TAGTGGTGTGCCTAAAGATTTGAAGGAAAGTTATGTTTTAGCGAAATTAGTATCTCGTGTAAAGCCCTAAAACGTGCGCTCCGTGTTGCCACAGCTGTTTGTTCCTCGCACGGCCGGACGGACGTGCCCTGCAGCAGACAAACATTCATGACCGACTGCGCAACTGGTGAGGGCGTGGACTTCCCTTGCTTCCACAGATCACAGACGAGGACAAGGACTGATCCAATACAAAAACAAGGCCCCAGCCATAGTGCCAGTGGCCTAGTTCAAGTCCAGGGGGCGCCGCACGGCTGACAAGAAGAACCTGTCCTGAACCTGTCCTGATGATGAAATTTATTATGACAGCAGCAGGAAATACAGTACAAAAACCGTAACATTGTTTGTTATGCCATGCCACAGTACAGCACTGAGGTAATGCCACGATGACACTGTTGACCCGCGCAATTGCACAATGCACCACATTGGTTGACTAATCTATGTCAAGCCTATGAGACAACAGCTTACAATTTATGAACGACGCAACATCTGATTTAACAACGCCAAAGGACTATCGCCAGCGAGAATGTTGTTTCACCACAATGGTGATATCAGGGTGGACTAGTAATTGCATAAATAATCCTTAGCAAGAGAAACATTCCTGGCAGCTTAGCCTTATCATCTTTACCATAGAAATAGCAGTGCCATGGCAATCAATTAAAAACGATGCGACAGATTTCTTAATTTTTGCATATCGTGCAGCATATCGTGTTTTGATATTAACAATCTGCCCTAAAAAAAAGCTGGCAGTCGCTACATTGCGTATGTCAAACAGCCCACCAAAGCCTCTGTTACGACCAGCGCCAGGACAAAAAACCCACGAACAAGCCATTCACTAATCCGCCACCAAAGGGCGACATATACCGGTTGAAACCGTCCCGACAACGCACTTCTCATTAAAGACTCCCATTTGACGTCACCGGGGGCACTCCTTTAACGCTGAGTCGGCCGAACGCGCGACAAAGGCCATGAGCGATCGCACGTATCATAACACGTTTGGTGGGTGGAATGAATGGTGAGGTCAAAGCAAATATGAGTGTATGAAAAAACTTGGCAGTTATGCCTGATTTTAAAGGCATTTCAAAAAGCAAGGCTGTGGTACAGAACCCAGGAGGAAGGCTATTCGAGGACGATCCACCGCGTTTTACGCCAAGGATGTGCTTGACGTAATGAGTTATCTATGACCTCGGAAACACCAAATGGACTCCAAACGGCACCCTCGGGTCAGCAGTTTATTTCGTGCATCACCGCTGCTGCCCTGCGGGGCACCTACCCCAATCGAATCCATGGAACTTCTGAGCCCCAGTTAGCGTTTGGATTAGGCTTCGGTTTGGGAGATGACCCGACAAAACAAAATGGTCGCATCGATGTAGGCTATGACGGTGTGCCGGAGCGAGTGCGGGCGTATCTCCCATCTTCCTGGTTGAAATATCTTTGAGGAGCAGTCGCGTATAGCTGTGCGAGAAGCTGCATAAGGTGCCCCAAGCTCCTCGGCAGGGGCCCCCGACCCGGAGCTGGCCAGGCACATTCGCGCGGCTCCATCTAACAGCGACAGTCAAGCCAATGCACACTGAGGCATAGTCATTCGCCATATCTAAGCCCCAACGGTTGCTAGTTTCATAGTGCAAGGTGTACCGCTGTTTTGCCCCACCTTTGCCTGGCAAATACCTGATTAGACTTGCTAGAGCATTAACGAAATGCATCCTAAGAGTGCATCACATCCCACGTCCGTAACCTTTCGGCTATTCAGAACGAACGCGGTGGATCAGTGAACAACAATATTCCTCGTCTGGCAGCAGACTCAAGTTATAAGACTGTCCACCGTGCAATGCTATCTCGCTACCGCAGAAGCAGGACTAGATGCACTCCAGCGGGTCCAAGGTCCAAGCCGGCTGTTTCAGCACCCGGATTGCCGCATAGATGGTGCCAGCATCGATCTGGAACTTGGAAGTCACGCATCCACCTTGATGCGCGCTGTTTGAAGGCAGGGCATGTTCATGGCATGCTGGGCGAATGCATAGGTCTTCTGGCAGATGGACCGTAGCACGACAGTATTAGCGACATCAAATCCTCCATCGACCCTTAACCAGTCGATGCTGGCTGAGTTGCTAAGTTGAGTGACTGAGTTGCCGCCGTCTGAAGACACCCTTGGTCTGGACGTGCTGCACATCCCGGGTATTCGGTACGAGCTGGCACACCTGGTGCAGTGAGCGAGCGATCCACGACGCCAGTTCAGACGGTGATCTCGGTGCTGGGCACGTGACTTCACCCGCCCAAAGTCAGATGGCCATGCTGGCGTCCCCGTGATAAATGCTGGCCTGAGGATGACAAAAGCTCCAACAGTGAAGAACGCACAGCGCGGGATGGCTAGCTGTTAGGGAACCGAACAGTGCGCAGCTTTTTCCACCGCCATATTTGTTAGTTGTTAAATACCCAGCACATGAAAAAGGGGCGTACATAAGCCCTCTCCTTTTCAATGTGGACTCATCCGTCCACTCTATTCACTTTAGAACTGAACTGGTACAAATTGAGGTCCAGCGCTTAAACGCTAGTATGAGAGGCGCGCACTGTCCCACAGATCCCCAACCGGTGCAGTGGCCCTCTGACTGGCCTTGAAGGTCACGGCCCAACGGACGGGGTGCGTTCTTATTGCAACCTACGGGGAGTCCTGCTGATCCTATGGCCTTCCAATCAGTCCCTTGATCTTTGGCCCCGAGTGGACATTGGGCCCTTTTTCGGGCCCCTCAAACAAAGCCCGTGCCGGACTCGGTGACACTTGCCGAAATATAGCCCACTGTTAGGCACCGTGGATCTGTGACTGACACTGGGGCCCAATCATTGTTCCAGGCACTCAGACCAATGCAAATCATAGAACCCGGCCTTCTCCCTGCTTGGGAAATGGGATTGCAGGGTTCAGACCGAGGAGTAAACAGCTCGGTGCCAAACCCTTATCGGTTCTGTGGTCCCCATAGGGCGCAAAGGATCCCCTGACTGTCATCTGAGGGCCATCCCCGCAAGTCGGGCCTTTGAGGAAGACTCCGTCTGGAGCCTCCGATCGGGTCCTGGATCGTCGGTTCGGTGGGCGCTCCTGGACCCTCGGAAGTCGGAACCTAAGGACGGGGGAGGACTTGTGTCCATCTGCCCTCTCCCCTTCTGCATGCGCCACTGGCGCTGCATTTAGTCCAGTTCACCCATGACGTGATATTTGACACATGGAAATAATAAAAAATGCACAGTTTTCAAACATCAATGTTTTGCTCTTTCCTAAATGCAAACTGCCAACCGGGAGCCAGGACACCAGTGGTTCTTCCCGAAGACGGCGGACTGGAAGAGAAGGAGACGCTCCCCCTCCGACCTCCGCAACATTCGACATTTGATCATTAAACAACAGCTCTTTGATAGTGCATGGAGAGAAAAGAGGCACAACTCATTGTCGTGCAAATCCCAGGTACAAATCGAATCACCTCCTGCCCCTCCCCCCTCCCCCTCCTGCTCTCCACTCTTTCAATAAACATTCCACCGCTACAGCTTCTTTCCGAGACAAATACCGCACTACACCTACAACACGCTGCATAAAACATACCTGCCCTCGACACAATGAAATACTTGAATATTCGAAACCGAAGATTCAAAGATTCCCTACGATGTTCTTAATGCTAAACGCAATTTCCTCTCACTATTCAGCTCTCAACCGTCCTTGGGTCCGTCAACCACCTTTGCGTCAGATAGCCTTGCTTGCGTCTGTGTTAAAGCGTCACGCCGTCACCCATAGCGACCGATGGAATTGTACGTAAAAAAACACCTAAAAGTGCTGCAATCCGCCATAGCGGTATACTAATTCACTACAAAATCTAAATGGGAAAGTAAGAGTGTCACAATCATTAAAAAGCGCTGAAGCTGCTTAAAAGGAACTGGAAATGTCCACAAAACCACAGAAAGCTTGATTTTCACTGAAAAAGAAGCCTTAAAAGACAATAAAAGTGTACCCCGGTGACGTCAATCGGCTGAATCGTGAAAACACTTTTAGAGGCATTGGAATGACGACGGCCTGCCGCCACCAAACACAGCGTCCGCGACGAGAATGGCCGGTTGGCGTCCGCTTTCGTGTGTTTCGAGGTATTCTTTAGGTCTGGCTGCCAGATGCTGCCAGGTATTGCTGTCGTCACGAAGCCATTCCATGACGCCATCAAACGATGACCTAATAGTGCGCATTTTACCAACTTTGAAATTGTGCTACTTGAAGTCGTTTTTGAACCTTGAAAGCCTTTCAATCGTTACAACCGAGCTTTTCCCATCACATCTAATGCTAATCTCAAAATCTTTAACTGCAGAAAATTCCCTTTAACCGCTCGGTACGGTCCGTCCTGTCTTCTGACGTCAACCGACCTGTAGCGTGTCCGCTGTCTCCGGTCGCAGGCCATACCTGTGAAGGGCAAATAACGGTCAGGCATTTTGGGTCATTGAGGATGCATCTGCCTCAGCAGGGTAAAAGTCAAAATACGCCCTGGACATAGGTTGGTGAGAAATTTGAAAATGAATCGATGGCTTACAGCGCTGCAGATTTGTCATGCCCCTTCATTTTGCTGGCTGCTTTTCAAAAGAGAAGACTTGTCGCGGCATTTTAGGCGGAAACTAATTCGGAAGCTTGAAACCGCCAAAAACAATGTGACCAAAGCCACAAAACTGTATATTGTCCTTCACAAACCAAGCCACAGAATGAAGGCCCGTCTGCCATATATTCATTATCTGGGCCCTGCTCCCATCCACCGTCGGCGTCCACTGCCCTGGCCCGGATGTCTCCCGCATGACTGACTGCAAAATGATTATATGGATGCTTTGTTGCATATTTCTGGATCAGCATTTGCTACTGATGGGTGTATAGAACATATCTTGGACATCTGCAACACTATCTTATTTCGCATTATCTTCCCTTACACCACATCACCACGGAAAAAAGGATAAGCAAAGTTGCCTGCCTTAGGCATGAATTGATCCAACAAACATATCGCCCATCGTTAGGCGTAGCCGACCTGATCTGCTTTTGTGTTGGCAGGGGCGTAGCCAAAGCCTTGCCAAGCGGGACCACAGGGCTGACAAAAGCGTCTCTTATGGTGACCCCCGCCCCCAAAAAAAGCAAATCGCCGGATGTAGCTTCCTTGTTGACAAGGGACACGTTTTTCTTTGTTTTTACCAAGGTCATTTTTACCTTGTAACCAGAACAAAGACCGGGAGCTATCGTGAGATGAATTATGTTGGTATTTTGAAGTCAATAAATTGCAGAAATTAGGTGTTGAACGAACACACCATTAATTCAGATGGTTTAGTGGTCTCTTTCTTAACCGATAAAATTCAGAGCCTTGGTCAATTTTTTTACTGAGTTCTACAGATAATACGGAAATTGCGAGAGCAGATTGTAAATCGATAGGTTTGATCGAAACTCGAAAATGAAAATTCGATTTGAGATCGATTGGTCAACGATGTGTATGAGCATGGCCGAGTCATGTCGGTCTGGAAATGTTCAGCGTTCAGTCAGAATCAATTGGAGATGCAAGTTATGCAAGTAGATTTCTTAACATGTGCGCTCGCAAATCTTGGCAACAAAAACCTCAATACCAGGCGTTGCAGTTTCCTTAGTCCAAGAAGCGATAGCTCAGTGGGTAACTCTTAGCAGTGGCTCACCGCTGGACGAAAATGATGACGTTTCTGAAATGATTATGTTTAAACACTTAAATATATTAGTGCTGCAAATCATGTGACGTAGTTCCGACCATGTGCACTAGCAAATCTTGTTACAAAAACCTCGGCGTCAGGCGTTGAAGTTCCGTGAGACGCGCTCGTGGCCAAGCAGCTAACACCGAACCATGGCTAACGGGTACGGAAATCATGACGCTTCTGAAAGAAGTGCCTTTGAACGCCTAAAAACATTAAATCTTACATTTAGCAGGAAATTTGGGCGCCTATTTCACGTGTGAGATTTTTGGACTGATGATAAGAACAGAGTGGCCCTTAAAGCAGGGCGTAGTGGTTCTGAAATCTGGTGGTGCAACTCGAGCAGTAAAGGTGGAATCTCTATTTTCGTATTTTTGTAGCTTTTAATCTGTCCAGAAGACATATTAACACGGCGCCCGCCGTCTGGTGGTACTTCGCAATCATGGCAACAACAGCCTCGACGCCTGGCGTTGCAGTCTCCTTAGTTGGCGCGTCGTTGATTCCACGGCTGCGACACTAAGTGATGGCTAATAAGCAAACGAAAAAAGTGACGCATCTTGAGGAAGGCGACTGGTGAACTTGGTAAGTCGGCATGTATGTCTGATGTGGTGCAAAAGTAAGGCGAACAAAACTTTAATCTAAAAAGCGGGGGGTGGGGGGCAGTAGCACTGCTGCCGGAAAGTGTGAGATGTTGAAACGTGTGAGGAGGGGGTTCATTTTCTCCCTGACCTCCCTGTTTCTACACTCACGTGTGGATGAAATATATATATATATATATATATATATATATATATATATATATGTATATGCTAACTGATGACGGTACGGTTATGGTTGCTTGTTTGTAATCTATAACATTCCGAAATATGCTAACGCACTGCACGTCGGTTTTTGCCTTTGTTCAAAAATCAGGCATGCAAGGCTAAGCGCCCTTTTCAGGATAATCCCAATCCCGCATGGGATACTTTTTGAAATACGGTGGCGAGACAAACAGAAGTGGGAGTAAAATTGGCGGTCAACTCCGGTGGGAGTCAAATTTATCCCCCCAAGGTTTTTCTGAAATGGTTTCCGAACTGCACGGCGAAGCCGCGTCATATTTTGCATAGCCATAGACAGTTGAATATCGGATCGTCTGGCATGAATAATTTGGATGAACCTGGTAATGTCGTTGACCTATTAAAGGACTCATTCAGACCATGATTTCAGCAAGTGCAATTTCTAGGGAATCGTTCACCCTGATCCAACAACGGAGTGTTAGACGAAGCCATACATCTCAAAGATACTTCCTAAGGTAACACAACAATTGAGTGAACCAATTACTTCGGTCTAGGGTCAGATATGAAAGCCAGACTAGCGCCAAAACCAACCCCTTTTGCTTACTCTAGGGCTTCCTGTATGGGGGAGTTTGTGGTGCTCATTTCGAATGTATTGATTACAGGAACCGCATTATACATCTTCCATATGCTTCTTAAAGGTCACAAGAGATCATTGGCCCGTAATAACCCAGGTAAGCGTTTGGTTTTTAGAGGCTTAGATGCTGCTTAGCGTGATCTTTGTCGCTTATTCAAATGCAAAACTCAAAGCAGTCTTGTATGATTTTTATCACCATGCCCTTCAAAATGTCAGACAAGATCACTGACCCCCTGTGAGGCACCACCTTTCCGTGGTGAGAGAATTGTGTGTTCAAATGATCCTGCGGGCGGGTGGGGAGGCTTGTAAAGCACCCCCCTCCCCCCCGGCCAAAGGGGAAAGGCCAAACGAAGCGTGCCTCCCGTAAGGGCTCTGACTCGTTCCAAGTGGGGATTAGCAACCCCTCGGCCCCAGCTTTAGATAACCGTCATAGAGTGGGCGCAAAATGTCCTCGATGCCGACGCGCCCTAAAACACTAAATCACCAACAAGGTCACTGAATTTAAATGGGCATGTGAACTTTTGCTTAGAACAGTCATCTAGGCTCAAGGGGACCTTTGAGAACCGACCTGGAATTTGACATTTGACCTTATTTGGCCCGAAAGTCATAGCCTGGGAGACTCAAACTTTGACCTAACTGAGAACACGTACAGACCAACACATCCTGTAAATTTGGTGCCTCTAGCTCTGTTAGTTCTTGAGATCTCAGGGGGGTGAAATTGATCTCAACACGAGCGAAGGTTATCCAACCGGCCACCCGGGCGCGTTTTAATTAAATGAAGTCGGTTCCCGTCATTGCGTAGAGCGTCATATGAGGTTAATTATGCATGGGTAAGAAATCTCTATTCCTGAAAAGATCTTAGACGAGGCCCTGAACCTGCATAACTTCTTACATTTGCGACATCTCATCGCCTGTTTATTCCGATGTGTCTGCTTACCAAATGAGAACGATGTGCCATTGGCGTCTTTCGATTAATGTCCCTTTTGAGGTTTTTCCGGCAGGATGGGGACCACTGTCACGGATTTTGATGGGGATGGATGAGAATCAACTCCAGCACTTGGCTAGCTGCAGAAATTCTCCTCTGTTGAACTGCTGAAGTGCTGCTGAGAACTACGGCTGCTCTGCTCTGGAGGACTACTTGAGGACTGTTCTTGACCACCGGGAATCAGTATGCCTGCCAGGAAGCTGGGACAGCAGCCAGAGGCTTCTTTCACACAACTGGTGCTGATCCAGAATCGCCTAGCCTGGAAAAGCAGGTATTGCACCATATCGGTTCGTACTGTTCAGCCCGTAGTTCACGTACAGTTCTGCCCAAAGCTACAGTGAGGATTTCCGTGCCACGATTATTGTTAATTCCGCAGCATGAGCATGGCGAGGACAAACCCACTCTATCTGCTTTATTTTTCTGAGCACTTTGACGGACAAACACTAGCGAACCAAGTTTTTGAATCGTGACATAAAACGTAATGGCAGCATTCTTTTTTCAAACTGAGCCTGGCAGTGTTTCAGCGATGTTTGCTGCTTTGTTCTTTAATTTGCGCATTTTTAACAAGTGCACCTATTAATCACTGACGACTGCTTTTGTTGTCATCAGTCGCAGGCCATTCACTGCGGAGACAAAGTGCAAGTGCGTTAAACGACTCGAACCTACCCTTCAATGAGCGCGTGGAGCGGAAAGCAGCCGCTCCAAAAATTGATTTATCGACACCATGTCGTGTTCCCGCGTTGACATCAGGCAGCTACTACGTTCCAGTCTTTCTAATAATGGCAGTGATATTCTTGTTCGTCCTGACAAAATAGAAAATAGCACTTCATTTCTTTCTCACAAGATGCAAATGTTTCGCCAGATCACCTTCATGAATGGCAACATTGCTAGTTTGATGTCGTTGCTTTTTGACCACAGGAAGCCATAACAACTCAAGCCGGCTTTCATGCAAGCACTCCATGTAAGTCGCCCCACGTCAAGTTTTCCCATACAAGTACTCTGAGAGGGCGTATGTGTAGCGCATTTTTGCACTGCTATTCGACGTAGCTGCTCTCATTATTATCAACCTCAGTAAACGACTTAGCATAAAATTAGTTCTGTTAGTACCAAAATGTGTGTGCATGAATTATCATCCACACTCAGGTCATTGGGCAGTGATCTAAGGTTCTGAATATCACCGTTTTCAGGCGCCATCCTGCGCAACACGCCGCGTACGAAACGAATTGAAACGGAATAGGTACCAGGAAAATGGTTTCGGCGGGAGAGACTGCGACGACGGTAGGAAAAACCACGCTAACAACGGCAGCAACGGCAACGCACAACATCCGTTGAATGATTCAGGGATTATCGCATTGTGCAAGATAACAGAAAATTGTATGCATTGTACAATGGTGCTGTTTCCGAGGCAATTTCGGACAAATACAGAGTGAATAAACCTTGACCTGGCTTATGATTGATGGTGTGTAGCAGTCTACCTGGAATTACGGCGGTCCATCAGTCAGATGAAATTTGAAAGAGCAGATCGGTGAAGCCTAGCTGGGTCCCACCCGAGGTGGTTTAAAAGGTCCCATCTGGGCTAGTTATATGGGTCCCATCTGAGCAGATTACATGGGTCCCAGCTGGACATACCCATGTGGGCCCCAGCTGAACATGCCCACGTGGGTCCCAACTGGGTAGCCCAGGCGGGCCCCATGTGGATCACAGTTAGGGACCACGTGGGCCCCAGGTAGGCTACCCATGCAGAACCCAGTTCGCCATGCTTACAGGGGTCCTAACTGGGGAGCCCACGTGGGTCCCATGTGTGTTCCAGTTTGGCCCCATATGGGCCCCAGGTGGGCTGACCATGTGGAACCCAGTTCGTTGCCCATGTCATGCCCACATGGGATCGAAGTGGGCAGCCCTGATGGCCCCATATGACAGCCCATCTCGGACCCACATGGGTCCCAGATGGACATGCTGGCTGGGTGCCCTCATTACGGTGACGTAAGTACGCAAGCTCTGTGAAATATATCATACCCACGTTCCGTGCCCACGATGCATAGCGGATGTCATGATTTCAAGCGTGCGTAAGAGGGTGGAAAGAATTCGTAACAAAGTTACACCTCTCCGCGGTAAATATCTCGATAGTTACATAAAACTCCAGATGTCTGTGGATACATAGTCTTTCGGACTATTTAAAGTCTCTAGGGGAAAAAACACTAGATACATCTAAACATCCTGGGAAAGAGCTCGATCACCATGGGTGTCGAGTTCTTAAAATGATTGGAGGTGGGGGGGAGTTCATGGAAGATTTCATAAGTGAACAGGTCCAAAAACTTCTCAGATTTTTTGCCTTTTGCTCTGATTATCCATCATATGAATGCATATATATATATATATATATATATATATATATATATATATATATTAACATTTTGAAGCTCGTGTGCGTAGCCGCAGCAATCATACATGGAAGCCTTGCAAATTGCACCACCTTTTTAAGAAAGCCACCTGTTCTGTGAAGCTGAAAGGATGCAGTTGCAGCTCTCTCTTGCATACTGAAAAATTCATTTGGTGCGTAAGTTACCGAGCTGTGCTTACCTTGATGGTAATTTGTTGTGTATTTATTCATTTATTCACAAGAAAAATGTCCAGTGCCCACGATATACGTGACTACCCATTTGCAGGGAGGTTCTCGACACACCACAGTTTTATCGATAAGACGTATGCATTGTAGTGAATATTAATACACGCCCAAGTGGCTGGCTGAATACCCTTCGCTCGGATGGGTGTCAATTTGACCAACACTCTAAGATCTCAGAAACTAAATGAGCCGGAAACACCAAAGTCAGAGGGTGTATTGACCTGTACGTGAGCTCACTTGCGCCAGAATTCGAGGTTCCTAGGTCATGACCTTCGGGTCAAAAAATGTTAAGAAAGCTTAAATTTCAGATTCGTGTGCAAGTGCTTCCAGACCTTTCCATGCAACCACTGTGAGCCTAGACTAGTGCTCATTTAAGCTCAGTGGCCTTGTGTGACCTTTGTACTGTCATAGTGGCCAAAATCATACAAGAGTGCTTGGTTTTTTTGTTTGAATTAACGTCAAGGATTACGATAGGCAGTAATGTTTCTAAAAAAATTGATCTGAGTCATCTTAGGTCAATGACCTATTCTGGCCTTAACGAAGACCGTAGACGATGTGTAATGTTCTGTGGCATACGAAACTATTACAGAGGTGTATGGCTTCGTCTAACATTACGTTGTTGCATCAGGTTGAACAATTCCCAAGAAATTGTCTTCGCTGAGTTCTAATTTTTTATACCAATCGATCTGCTATTCAAGTGTCTACAGCTATGCAGAGTTTGGCGCGGCCACGCCGTACCGTTCGAAGCCCATTCCGGAAAAGCCTTTTGTGGGTCAAATTGACCCCCACCCGAGCGCGTGTTTGTGTTGACGAGTTCATCTTAATTATTGTTGAAGTAAACTTAACGCAGAATTTAAGAGGGTGATCTTCAGTCTTTCACCAAATACGCTCAGGCAGATACATGCCCGTTGAGAATCCCTTTCTCTCGATTTTTTTTTAACAAACACAAATTACGTGTCAGCTATACGTCTGGAGGACACTGTTGCAAGCTGGTGTACCTCTGAAAGAAAAGCGACCTTCACCTGTTCCACTTTGTACGTGGGAAAAATGACACATCATATCCATGTCACGCGCAATGCAGGTTGATGGTAACACCGTCGCTACCTGAGCTGGATCTTCAGTTACCATCAGATAATGCTTACGCATGCATAGTCGGTGCTCAATGAGCTTTCCCATGCGGGGGCGCAGCCAGAGTCTTGTTAATTGCGGGATGGGATACAGGGTTGACCAAGGCCTCCCACATGGTGAAGAGCCCCGCCCAAAAAAAAGAATGCCCCTTGATCTCGAGGAATTCTTTGCCTAAAAGCAGAGAATTTTTGTTGATAAGATCATTTGTATTTGAAGTATGAAAAAGGAACGGCGTTAAATATCCATTAATAGATATCGACGCTGTTATTTTACATGTCGATAGTGAAGCTAGGTCTCGATGATCGGCGTGGGGTCGGTGATATGCTTCAGACGTCTTTTTTTGAACGCGCACGGCCCCGGAAACAAAGAATGTAAGTTGATTTGCGCGACTTACGATGTCTGCCATGGAAATCCCGTCATATTGCCGGAAGCCGGAGCACATGTGCATCAGTTCTGTAAGATATGTTCTACACGGCTAGTGTTGGTGGTCATGGTCAGACGACTCCGCTGTCGGTTCAGTCGGCTGGTGTTCCGTTCAGTCGGCTGATGTCAATCGTCATTTCTGTTAGGCATGTTCGACACGGCTAGTGTTGGTGGTCATGGTCGGACGAGTCTGCTATCGCCTCAGTCGGCTGGTGTCGATCGTCGAGCTCTCGTCACGTCCTCTGGAAGCACTGGTCTGATTTCGCTTTGCCGTATGGTGTGCTACAATTGTAAAACGTCCACCTTTTCAAGCGCACAGAACAAATTGTTTACACATTCTGCACATGTTTTCCTCCACTACCGCCGTGAAAATAACCTTTCATGGACTTTATTTGACTTACTAGGTAATTCGCGCCTGCATATATTGTGTGTTATCTTTATAAATAAAACATTACAGGAATAGATACCTATCGGAGGTTATGAAGTTAAAACAATCTATGGAAAATGTTTTGGACACAACAGACCAAAAGCATGAGGAGCAGAAGCTGTCCCCCTGTGGAGATACAATGAACACATATCAGCAGGCTCTCCATACTTTATTTGAATCGCTGCAAATGGATTTATCTATAGAGTTTTGTCGGTGTGTTGGAATGGACAACGGCGCAATAGACAAATCGATTTGCTGCCGTCGGCTTGTTTCTTTTCCGTGTTTCTCTCACCACTGACCAGCTCACCACTACGAAAAAGCCACTCGGGGCGGGGGGGGGGGGGGGGCATAATTCCGCTCTGATCCAGAAGGCTTGCTATAGATATCTTGTAATCTGGATGAGCTTTTAGAAAATTCGTAAGAATTTGGACATTCTTGCTGGATGGTTTCAATTGTGTCTTGGGAAATTCCAGTGGCTATTTAGCAGCCAAGCTGGACGCTGTAAATGACTCGGAGGATTTTACACAATCCGCGCAAAGTGGATCACACCAAGCTGATTAGCACCGCTTCTTTATTCGCTGAACAGTCAGTAACACCTACGGGCAATGGCCGGATATGCACGTGACCATTAGGGCCATTGACCTCTCGTTTTAGCAGGACCGTATCACCGTCGAACGATGACGCAATGTCCCAATTGTCTCGGGTGCCAGAAACCGTCATGGTGTCACCAAACCTCCGGAAATGGTGCAGGTCAACTCGGTAGTAACGCCCAAAAATTGCCGGACGATTGTATTTTTGGCCATAACACACTGACGAATCTACATTGCCTGGTAGTTTAATGATCATAAAAATTCAC
>NW_023596420.1:5719233-5721395 GCF_011947565.3 Pollicipes pollicipes
ATTTCATCCACACGTGAGTGTAGAAACAGGGAGGTCAGGGAGAAAATGAACCCCCTCCTCACACGTTTCAACATCTCACACTTTCCGGCAGCAGTGCTACTGCCCCCCACCCCCCGCTTTTTAGATTAAAGTTTTGTTCGCCTTACTTTTGCACCACATCAGACATACATGCCGACTTACCAAGTTCACCAGTCGCCTTCCTCAAGATGCGTCACTTTTTTCGTTTGCTTATTAGCCATCACTTAGTGTCGCAGCCGTGGAATCAACGACGCGCCAACTAAGGAGACTGCAACGTCAAGCATCGAGGCGGTTGTTGCTATGATTTGCGAGCGCGCATGTTCAAAACCATATTACATAATCTTTATCAGCAATCAATTCTGACTGAATCTTGAACATTTTGAAATGAACATGGATTAGCCGTGTTAACACAACTTTGAGACCCCATTTTATCTACAGTATACACTCAGAGAGTCCTTAGTATCTCTGAAGAATACAGAAAGGCATGGAACTGGAGTCTATGTGACAATTATTGGATCACATGCGGCGATCAGGGATTTTGTTGCGTCAAGGAGGGCTCCTTCGCTAATCCGGGGCCAACTGCGCGGTTAGGAGACCTCCCGTGTCAGCAAGGGGAACACTTTGATATGAAATATCCTTCTATGTGCCTCCGGATCGACCAGGAGATCCCGCCCGTGCCACCAGAATAATAGCCAAAAGACACTTCGCGATGGGACGGAATGGTTCTTCAGCACTTGGCCGGAAACGGCAATGTCGTCAGTCCAAAAATCGCACAAGTGAAATAGACGCCCAAATTGCCGGCTAAATGTAAGATTTGATGTCCTTAGGCTTTCAAAGGCACTCGTGATTTGCGTCCACCCGTTAGCCATGGTTCGGTATTAGTTGCTTGGCCAGCGCTGCGCGGCTTACGGAGACTTCAACGCCTGACGCCGAGGTTTTTGTAACAAGATTTGCTAGTGCACATGGTCGGAACTACGTCACATGATTTGCAGCACTAATATATTTAAGTGTTTAAACATAATCATTTCAGAAACGTCACCATTTTCGTCAACGGTGAGCCACGGCTAAGAGTTAGCCACTGAGCCATCGCTCCTCGGACTAAGGAAACTGCAATGCCTGGTATTGAGGTTTTTGTTGCTAAGATTTGCGAGCGCACATGTTAAGAAACCTACTTACATACTTTGCATCACCAATTGATTCTGGCTGAATGTTGAGCATTTCCAGACAGACAGGACTCGGCCATGCTCATACACATCGTTGACCAATCGATCTAAAATCGAGCTTTCATCTTCGAATTTCGATCAAACCTATCGATTCACAATCTGCTCTCGCAATTTCCGTATTATCCGTAGAACTCAGTTAAAAAATCGACCAAGGTTCTGAACTTCATCGGTTAAGAAAGAGACCACTGAACCATCTGAATTAATGGTGTGTTCACTCAACACCTAATTTCTGCAATTTATTGACTTCAAAATACCAACATAATTCACCTCACGATAGCTTCTGGTCTTTGTTGTGGTTACAAGGAAAAAATGACCGTGGTAAAAGCAAAGAAAACTTGTGTCCCTTGTCAACAAGTAAGCTTTTTCCGGCGATTTTGTTTCGGGGGAGGAGGCGTCACCATAAGAGAGGTTTTTATCAGCCCTGTGGTCCCGCTTGGCAAGGCTTGGGCTACGCCCCTGCCAACACACAAAGGCAGATCAGGTCGGCTACGTTTAATGAAGGGTGATTGAATATTTGTTGAATCAATTCATACCTACGGCAGGCAACTTTGCTTATACTTTTTCTGTGATGATGTGGCATTAGGGAAGATAATGCGAAATAAGATAATGTTGCCGATGTCCAAGATATGTTCTATACACCCATCAGTATTTAATGCTGATCCAGAAATATGCAACAAAGCGTCCATACAATCATTTTGGAGTCAGTCATGCGGGAGACATCCGGGCCAGGGCAGTGGACGCCGACAGTAGATGGGAGCAGGGCCCAGATAATGAATATATGACAGACGGGGCCTCCATTCTGTGGCTTGGTTTGTAAAGGACAATCTACAGTTTTGTGGCTTTGGTCACATTGCTTTTGGCGGTTTCAAGGTTCTGAATTCGTTTCCACCCAAAATGTCGCTACACGTCTTCTCTTCTGAA
>NW_023596420.1:5722395-5739869 GCF_011947565.3 Pollicipes pollicipes
TTTGGCCCGAGAGTCATAACCTCGGAGACTAAAACTTTGACCTAACTGAGAACACGTACAGACCAACACATCCTGTAAATTTGGTGTCTCTAGCTCTGTTAGTTCTTGAGATCTCAGGAGGGTGAACTTGATCTCCACCCCAGCAAAGGTTATCGAACCGGACACCCGGGCGCGTTTTAATTATATGAAGTCGGTTCCCGTCATTGTGTAGAGCGTCATATCAGGTTGATTATGTATGGGTAAGAAATCTCCATTCCTGAAAAGAGCTTTGACGAGGCCCTGAACCTGCATAACGTCTTACATTTGCGACATCTCATCGCCTGTTTATTCCGATGTGTCTGCTTACCAAATGAGAACGATGTGCCATTGGCGTCTTTCGATTAATGTCCCTTTTGACGTTTTTCCGGCAGGATGGGGAACACTGTCACGGATTTTGATGGGGATGGATGAGAATCAACTCCAGCACTTGGCTAGCTGCAGAAATTCTCCTCTGTTGAACTGCTGAAGTGCTGCTGAGAACTACGGCTGCTCTGCTCTGGAGGACTACTTGAGGACTGTTCCTGACCACCGGGAAACAGTATGCCTGCCAGGAAGCTGGGACAGCAACCAGAGGCTTCTTTCACACAACTGGTGCTGATCCAGAATCGCCAAGCCTGGAAAAGCAGGTATTGCACCATATCGGTTCGTACTGTTCAGCCCGTAGTTCACGTACAGTTCTGCCCAAAGTTACAGTGAGGATTTCCTTGCCACGATTATTGGTAATTCCGCAGCATGAGCATGGCGAGGACAAACCCACTCTATCTGCTTTATTTTTCTGAGCACTTTGACGGACAAACACTAGCGAACCAAGTTTTTGAATCGTGACATAAAACGTAATGGCAGCATTCTTTTTTCAAACTGAGCCTGGCAGTGTTTCAGCGATGTTTGCTGCTTTGTTCTTTAATTTGCGCATTTTTAACAAGTGCACCTATTAATCACTGACGACTGCTTTTGTTGTCATCAGTCGCAGGCCATTCACTGCGGAGACAAAGTGCAAGTGCGTTAAACGACTCGAACCTACCCTTCAATGAGCGCGTGGAGCGGAAAGCATCCGCTCCAAAAATTGATTTATCGATACCATGTCGTGTTCCCGTGTTGACAGCCGGCAGCTACTACGTTCCAGTCTTTCTAATAATGGCGGTGATATTCTCATTCGTCCTGACAAAATAGAATATAACACTCAATATAACAAGAATATAACACTATAACAATATAATTTCTTTCTCACAAGATGCAAATGTTTCGCCAGATCACCTTCATGAATGGCAACATTGCTAGTTTGATGTCGTTGTTTTTTGACCACAGGAAGCCATAACAACTCAAGTCGGCTTTCATGCAAGCACTCCATGTAAGTCGCCCCACGTCAAGTTTTCCCATACAAGTGCTCTGAAAGGTCGCATGTGTAGCGCATTTTTGCACTGCTATTAGACGTAGCTGCTATCATTATAATCAACCTCGTTAAACGACTTAGCATAAAATTAGTTCTTTTAGCACCAAAATGTGTGTACATGAATAATTATCCACACTCAGGCCGTTGGGCGGTGATCTAAGGTTCTGAATACCACCGTTTTCAGGGGCCATCCTGCGCAACACGCCGCGCACGAAACGAATTGAAACGGAATAGGTACCAGGAAAATGGTTTCGGCGGGAGAGACTGCGACGACGGCAGGAAACACCACGCTAACAACGGCAGCAACGGCAACGCACAACATCCGTTGAATGATTCAGGGATTATCGCATTGTGCAAGATAACAGAAAATTGTATGCATTGTACAACGGCGCTGTTGCCGAGGCAATTTCGGACAAATACAAAGTGAATAAACCTTGGCCTGGCTCATGACAGATGATGTGAAGCAGTCTGCCTGGAATTACGGCGGTCCATCAGTCAGATAGAATTTGAAAGGGCAGATCGGTGAAGCCCAGCTGGGTCCCACCTGAGATGGTTAAAAAGGTCCTATCTGGGTTAGTTATATGGGTTCCATCTGGGCTGATTACATGGGTCCCAGCTGGACATGTCCATGTGGGCCCCAGCTGAACATGCCCACGTGGGTCCCAACTGGGTAGCCCAGGCGGGCCCCATATAGGTCACAGTTAGGGCCCACATGGGCCCCAGGTAGGCTACCCATGCAGAACCCAGTTCGCCATGCTTACAGGGGTCCTAACTGGGAAGCCCACGTGGGTCCCATGTGTGTTCCAGTTTGGCCCCATATGGGCCCCAGGTGGGCTGACCATGTGGAACCCAGTTCGTTGCCCATGTCATGCCCACATGGGATCGAAGTGGGCAGCCCTGATGGCCCCATATGACAGCCCATCTCGGACCCACATGGGTCCCAGATGGACATGCTGGCTGGGGGCCCTCATTACGGTGACGTAAGTACACATGCTCAGTGAAATATATCATACCCACGTTCCTGTGCCCACGATGCATAGCGGATGTCATGATTTCAAGCGTGCGTAAGAGGGTGGAGAGAATTCTGTAACAAAGTTACACCTCTCCGCGGTAAATATCTCGATAATTACATAAAACTCCAGATGTCTGAGGATACATAGTCTTTCGGACTATTTAAAGTCTCTAGGGGAAAAAACACTAGATACATCTAAACATCCTGGGAAAGAGCTCGATCACCATGGGTGTCGATTTCTTAAAATGATTGGAGGTGGGGGGGGAATTCGTGGAAGATTTCATAAGTGAACAGGTCCAAAAACTTCTCAGATTTTTTGCCTTTTGCTCTGATTATCCATCATATGAATGCATATATATATATATATATATATATATATATATATATATATTAACATTTTGAAGCTCGTGTGCGTAGCCGCAGCAATCATACATGGAAGCCTTGCAAATTGCAGCCACACCTTTTTAAGAAAGCCACCTGTTCTGTGAAGCTGAAAGGATGCAGTTGCAGCTCTCTCTTGCATACTGAAAAATTCATTTGGTGCGTAAGTTACCGAGCTGTGCTTACCTTGATGGTAATTTGTTGTGTATTTATTCATTTATTCACAAGAAAAATGTCCATTGCCCACGATATACGTGACTACCCATTTGCAAGGAGGTTCTCGACACACCACAGTTTTATCGATAAGACGTATGCATTTTAGTGAATATTAATACGCGCCCAAGTGGCTGGCTGAGCACCCTTCGCTCGGATGGGTGTCATTTTGACCAACCCTCTAAGATCTCAGAAACTAAATGAGCCGGAAACACCAAAGTCACAGGGTGTATTGACCTGTGCGTGAGCTCACTTGTTTCAGAATTCGAGGTTCCTAGGTCATGATCTTCGGGTCAAGAAATGTTAAGAAAGCTTAAGTTTCAGATTCGTGTCCAAGTGTTCCCAGACCTTTCCATGCAACCACTGTGAGCCTAGACTAGTGCCCATTTAAGCTCAGTGGTCTTGTGCGACCTTTGTACGGTCATAATGGCTAAAATCATGCAAGAGTGCTTTGTTTTTTTATTTGAATTAACGTCAAGGATTACGATAGGCAGTAATGTTTCTAAAAAGTTGATCTGAGTCATCTTAGGTCAATGACCTATACTGACCTTCACGAAGACCGTAGACGATGTGTAATGTTCTGTGACATACGAAACTATTACAGAGGTGTATGGCTTCGTCTAACATACGTTGTTGCATCAGGTTGAACAATTCCCTAGAAATTGTCTTCGCTGAGTTCTAATTTTTTATACCAATCGATCGCTATTCAAGTGTCTACAGCTAGTGCAGAGTTTGGCGCGGCCTACGCCGTACCGTTCGAAGCTCATTCCGGAAAAGCCTTTGTGGTCAAATTGACCCCCACCCGAGCGCGTGTTTGTGTTGACGAGTTCATCTTAATTATTGTTGAAGTAAACTTAACGCAGAATTTAAGAGGGTGATCTTCAGTCTTTCACCAAATACGCTCAGGCAGATACATGCCCGTTGAGAATCCCTTTCTCTCGATTTTTTTTTAACAAACACAAATTACGTGTCAGCTATACGTCTGGAGGACACTGTTGCAAGCTGGTGTACCTCTGAAAGAAAAGCGACCTTCACCTGTTCCACTTTGTACGTGGGAAAAATGACACATCATATCCATGTCACGCGCAATGCAGGTTGATGGAAACAGCGTTGTTACCTGACCTGGATCTTCAGTTACCATCAGATTATGTTTACGCATGCATACTCGGTGCTCACCGAGCTTACCCATGCAGGGGCGCAGCCAGAGTCTTGTTAATTGCGGGATGAGATACAGGGTTGACCAAGGCCTCCCACATGGTGAGGAGCCCCGCGCAAAAAAAGAAGTCACCAGATATTCACCAGACTTTCGATAGTCGAAGCTATGTCTCGATGATCGGCGTGGGGTTGGTGATATGTAGCTTTAGACGTCTTTTTTGAACGCGCACGGCCCCGGAAACAAAAAATGTAAGTTGATTTGCGCGACTTATGATGCCTGCCATGGAAGTCCCGTCATATTTCCGCAAGCCGGAGCACAGGTGCATCAGTTCTGTAAGATATGTTCTACACGGCTAGTGTTGGTGGTCATGGTCGGACGACTCCGCTGTCGGTTCAGGCGGCTGGTGTTCCGTTCAGTCGGCTGATGTCAATCGTCAGTTCTGTTAGGCATGTTCGACACGGCTAGTGTTGGTGGTCATGGTCGGACGAGTCTGCTATCGCCTCAGTCGGCTGGTGTCGATCGTCGAGCTCTCGTCACGTTCTCTGGAAGCACTGGTCTGATTTCGCTTTGCCGTATGGTGTGCTACAATTGTAAAACGTCCACCTTTTCAAGCGCGCAGAACAAATTGTTTACACATTCTGCACATGTTTTCCTCCACCACCGCCGTGAAAATAACCTTTTATGGACTTTATTTGACTTATTAGGTACTTCGCGCCTCCATATATTGTGAGTTATCTTTATAAATAAAACATTACAGGAATAGATACCTATCGGAGATTATGAAGTTAAAACAACCTAAGGAAAATGTTTTGGATACAACAGACGAAAAGCATGAGGAGCAGAAGCTGCCCCCCTGTGGAGTTACAATGTACACATATCAGCAGGCTCTCCGTATTTTGTTTGAATCGCTGCAAATGGATTTATCTATAGAGTTTTGTCGGTGTGTTGGAATGGACAACGGCGCAATAGACATATCGATTTGCTGCCGTCGGCTTGTTTCTTTTCCGTGTTTCTCTCACCACTGACCAGCCCACCACTACGAAAAAGCCACTCGGGGCGGGGGGGGGGGGGGGGCATAATTCCGCTCTGATCCAGGAGGCTTGCTATAGATACCTTGTAATCTGGATGCGTTCATAGAAAATTCGTAGGAATTTGAAGAAGACTTGACGTCCTCTAGAAGGAGACTTAGGCCACGTGCCTGCTCACCATCACGCACGCAGCTTGAGCGATCCCGTTCAGACGTCCAGCGAATCCAGTTTGTGGCATCGCGGGGGGCGGGATCGCAGATCGCACGAAGCTACTTAGCAGCTATCTCCATTCATGCACACGTGAGGCTGCACCAGCACGCGCGTCAAACATGCAATCGCTCGTTGGACATTCTTGCTGGATGGTTTCAATTGTGTCTTGGCAAATTCCAGTGGCTATTTAGCAGCCAAGCTGGATGCTGTAAATGACTCGGTGGATTTTACACAATCCGCGCAAAGTGGATCACACCAAGCTGATTAGCACCGCTTCTTTATTCGCTGAACAGTCAGTAACACCTACGGGCAATGGCCGGATATGCACGTGACCATTAGGGCCATTGACCTCTCGTTTTAGCAGGACCGTATCACCGTCGAACGATGACGCAATGTCCCAATTGTCTCGGGTGCCAGAAACCGTCATGGTGTCACCAAACCTCCGGAAATGATGCAGGTCAACTCGGTAGTAACGCCCAAAAATTGCCGGACGATTGTATTTTTGGCCATAACACACTGACGAATCTACATTGCCTGGTAGTTTAATGATCATAAAAATTCACGCATTGACAATATCATCCTACTAAGAAAATCGTATGAAAACCTTGGCTCGTTTGTGTGCAAATGCATTATACTTAAACACTATAATTTCAAGCACTGTCGTTCCTTTCTTTTCCAAATACGCTATCATATGAAATAAAAAACACATCCGCGTTACTGATAACGATATTATAGTTCGCAATCTTGTTTGCTTTTTCCTTGAACGCCGCGTACTTGCTTGATGATGTATTCGCAAATAATGTGCACATAAGCGATGCCACTTACAAATATGGCCTCGTTTTCCCGCATTGTGCAATATTCAACAACTGCTGCGCTATAAATTAGTGTAATGAGCGCTCTAAGATGACACACTTCAAATATGGTCAAAGGATTTTTTTTCTAACCGCACTCACGAATAGGCTACCAGTAGTGCCCCTCCCATCACCTGAGCAACGTACACAACCATACGTTAATACCAAGGAACATAAAGAACAATTCGTGGTACTCCTTACCAAGACTTTAAAGGGAATGCTCCACTTTTATATGGGGTTTTGAACTGAAATAGCCATCTTGAGGACATTTTGATGCAGTTCACGGCCATGCCCTCTTTAAGATCCAAATCCCTCTGGTTCCTGAGTTATACGCCCGCAAACGTGCGAAAAGGTTTATTGAGGGACTATTTCAAAGCCACCTTCGCATTGGTGATGTCATAGTTTTCTGCTTAGAAATGCCATAGTTTTCTGCTGTTTTCTGCTTAGAAACGTTTTCTGCTTATGGTCACAAACAGCATGGCTGCTGATACCTTCGCAAAAGCGGTGATGCAATGGTACAATCCGCGGAAGGTGATTGGCTGTTAGTAAGATTTCGCTGCTGAATGCGTGTCGCGAACGTAATCGTGATCACTTTCGGATTGTGCGGCACTCCTCGTCAAAGGGGCGTTTTTTTATACCGAGTCCATGGGCTAAAGTTTTAAAAAAAGAACGCCACTATCTGCAAAAAAGTACGGCACGGAAAAAAGAATGGTACTCTTACGAATGTTGTAAAAAGAAGACGCGACGGCGACTCCGTTTTTTCTCCTGCTGGCGTTTTTTTCTCCTTCCATTCACATATTTCTTACAGACAGCTCGGTTGGCGCCTTGTTTACCGGATGAAAGAATCTTGCAAGGGTTAATGGGTTAGCTAGGCATTGCAAAATGAGGGAATCATTACAGTAAGTTTAGATATATACTTTGCTAATCATTTAACGCATGTTGTACGACAAATTTAAATCTTGAACAAAAAATTGTGTTCTTCAAGTGCGGCCTCTTGAGCTGCATTACCATGAACCCGCGCTGGGACTTTGTTTGGAAGAGAGTCCGCGGCGAAATGCGGTGTTATGACCGGAAACCTGTGCAGAAATTGGGAGAGAACGTGCATTTTGATTGTCATGCGAGCTGTGCAAGTGTGGAATCACACTTATTTTACAAGGGTGTGAAACAAGGGCTTGAAATGCTTGTGATCACTGGTAGTGCGTGCCAATGGCTTGTATTGATCTTGATGTGATGTGGAGTGTGCGTGTGGGGTTCGTACTACTGAGAGAGAACATTGCTTTGGTATTCTTTAAGTCTGCTGACTCCCAATAAAATGTGATATGCCGATACTTTACTCTATCTTTATGTTTGTGTTTGAACGTGACAAAGCAGTGATGTTAGCATACTGAAAGAAATACTAGCACCTATGCTGCAGGTGTGTACAAAGGCAATTTGCTAGTTCATTATACTCTTGCCAACATTTTAAACCTATTGAAGCGTTGCAGCATGTAATAAATCTAATGCATGCCATTATATTGTTAGCTCATTTTGGCAGTGGGTGCTGGTCTGCATAGCTCATTAATGCACATGCTTGGTATCAGCTCACATGATACAGCTTTGCAAAATCGCCTTTCCCTTAAGAATTCTGAATTTTGTATCCAGGCAAACACTGCTTGTGAATCACCAATGTCATAGTCAGTGCAACTTGTGTGAGATGCTGGGTGCTGGGAAAGGTGGAAAAGCACTTCCGTTGGTTTTTTGGATAAGGCTAAATGAGATTTTCATTATGAGCATTGCGTGTACTGGCAGCTTTATCACTTCCCTGCATTCTTCTCATCTAACCACGGCTGCATGCACTTGTCATGTCACCGGCCTTGTGCAAGATTAGCAGGGTTGCAGTGTCACGCCACCGCATGCAATGTTTTCTTGTTATTTTTTAGTGAAGCAGTCTGATGGCTGCAGCATGTTGCATCGCTGTAGGAGCGGAAACAAGTTTGCATCTTTGTCACCTACGTTTTGCGGATTCCCAAAACAGGCTTAGCAAGTGATGTCAATGATTGGTTGTGCGCTTTGCTAAAAGTGATTTGTCTATCATATCATGTGCTTTTGGTCAGTCATAAATCGGCTGCGGGGTAATACAAGAATGCACGCTTGACCCTTCGTTTGATGATGGGATTTATTATGAAAGCAGCAGGGATAAGGACACAAAAACTATATCATTGTTCATGCCATGTCACAGCACAGCGACGAGGTAATGACACCATGACGTTGTGGACTCATGCCATACACAATATACCACATTGATTGACTAATATTTGTCAAGCCTATGAGATAACAACTTCTAATTTATGAATGACTGGCAACAACTGATTTTCCAATGCCAAAGGACTATCGCCAGCAGGAATGCTGTCACGCGACAATCGTTATATCAGGATTAACTAGTAATTGCGTAAATAATCCAGAGCAAGAAAAACATTCTCGGTTGCTCAACCTTACCAACTTTACCATAGCAATAACAATGCTTTGGCGACCAATTCATAACACCTACAGATTTATGAACTTTGGCACGCAACTGCATTTCCGGTTACGTATAATAAAGAAAGTAACTGCTGTGTGAATCACATGATGTCAATGTCAGGACTCCAGCACTGCAGGCGAGGATAGGGTGACAATACAGTTTTGATATCCTCAACGGTCTTTGACGGGTTTCGGTAAGCAATTCATGACACTATAGGATAGTTTTCACGGCATATCATGCTTTGATATTAATACTCTGCCACAAAAGCTGGCGATCGCTACGTTGTTGATGTCAAACAGTCCACCAAAGCTTTTCTAACGACCAGCATCAATACAAATAAATCCACAACCAACCATCCACTAATGCGCCACCCAACACAGCGTCCGCGACAAGAATGGCCTGCTGGCGTCAGCTTTCGAGCAGTTCGAGGTATTCTTTAGGTCTGGCTGGCAGATGCTGCCAGATATTACTGTCGTCGCAAAACCATTCCATGGCGCCATGAAACGATGACGCAATGGCGCGCATTTTTACAACCCTTAAAATCTTGCTACTTAGGGTCGTTTTTGAACCTTGAAAGCTCACCAATAGTTACAAGTAAGCTTTTCCCATCATGTGTTGGGCTTATCTCAATATCTTCAAATGTGGAACATTCATTTAGGTATTCGTAAAAGGCGAAACAAACTTGGCAGGACCGGAGACAGCCATTTGCACGTAACATTACAGCAGACTGAGCACAGCCATTGGTTAAGTGAGCAATGACTGCTCACTAGGCCACCACGGGAGATATGTTCGCAATTTGTTACTAGTTCATAGGACGCACACAGAGGGGTCAAAGACGCTGGACTCAACTGGTCATTTCCTTATTTGGGTTTTTATCGTCTCCGATGAGATCACCCAGCTAACCGGGGCTTGTTGCAGAATTGATGCAGGTGGCCAGCACCTTCAAAGTGTGATATTTAGATTCCTTGACATGAAGATTAATGAGCTATGACAATGCCCAGCAATGCTTTTAATTTATTTGGTGAGATAATGACTGCTGGCTCCGCAGAAAAGATGATCTTTCATTTAATGTCAGTGGGGATAGTTCTGCGTTAAGTCTAAGCTTACCAATGCTTGCAAACAAAATGCATTCCATAGTCCAGTATGAAGCTGAAATAGTAGGTGCGGCTTGTGAGAGAAACGTTGAACATATCTCCATTACTTATAATTAGAGGGCCTGTTGGTTTGGGCAGGTATCTAGCAAAACAGCAGTGCATTGCTGTAGTTTTGGGGACAAACGGAACAGGTTAATGTTTAATTACTCGATAAACTTTGAGCGATTCATGCATCTCTAAGTGACGAACTGGGATATATGTGGCATGGTGCCCCTACACCTTGCAAACGCCATCAATACGGAACAAACAATTCATGATCCATAACGCAGATGCAGTTATAGGATTTACTCAAGACAGCAAGCCCGCAACACTTCGTCAACGCAGTGTTGTTAGAGCTATCATCGTTGCGCTGAACAACGGACCAGGAGTGGGGGTTCCAGTCCTGACCTCGTCACCTCTCCTAGGGGCCCAAAGTGACAGTCAGATTTCCCATTTTTTAGATATAGTAGCTATAATAGAGGATAATGACAGGGCAGGGACAAGTGATAGCAGGGAGAGACACACTTCAGCATCGATATGTGACCTAAGAAACGTACAATTTTGGGAGGCCATCGCGAGTGTGACAGAAACTGAGAGTTAACTCAGTGACATGATGATAGCAAAACAATAGCTTGATACGCTAGATGCCATAGCAAAGTGATTTGTGGTTGCATTTCAGAGATGCATAGTATTATGCTGGCTGACTCAGAAGAAAGTTACGCAGTGAATCATAAGCGTTTCGCGGAAAGTACTCTACGTACTGGTGAGTGCTGTTTCGCGCGCAAGCAGTAATTGTCGAAAATTGCTACTATCGTTGGACTTATACAACCACCTTGCTCTCTCTGTTCCTTGAAACGACCCAATCTGTACGGGAAAACCTCTTACAACTCCTGCATATAATCTGAATCTGAATCTGGAAGTTCCGCTGACCGTAACGTTCAAATCACGTAACCATCCGTTGATAAGCGGCGGCGCTCGAGTGAGCGGACACAGTTTGCAACGGACCGCAGGCAATGTGTGGAGTACAGGCTGTACACAGTGCTGCTGCTGGCGGCGAGCTCGACGCTGGGGGCTGACCTGGCCCGGCAGGCGCATCAGTCTGGAGAAGCGGCAGACGACGCTGCTGCCAGGTCTGGCCGACCACCCGGCGCTGGGCCGACTCGACCTGCGCTTCTGCGGCAGCGGCTCCGAGTCACAGAACAGCCGTGGCCCGCTTGGATGCGGCTTCCCCGTCGTGGGCGACCACCCGTGGCTGGTGGCGCTCGGCTTCACCGTAGCCAACGGGCGCATCTTCTTCGCGTGCTCGGGCGCGCTCATCAGCGACCAGCACGTGGTCACGTCGGCCCGCTGCGCGCTCGGTGCTCGAGGCCAGAAGCTCAGCACGGCTAGACTGGGCGAGTACGACTTAGCAGACCGGCGAGACTGTGTCTGGTACGACAAGACGGTGTGTACCGAGGCCAAGGACGTGGCTGTCCACTCGGCCACCGTGCACCCCGACTTTGTCAAGCAGGGCCGGAATCCGAGCCGCTTCGACGTGGCGCTGGTACAGCTGTCGCAGCCGGTGACGCTGGGTCACGGCGTGAAGCCCATCTGTCTGCCCATGTTCCCACTGCGCCACCAGCCGCATCGTCTGCTTGCGCTAACAATGGGCCTGCTCAGCGGGCGGCAGCCGGCGGCCGACGGTGCTGCCACCTGCTGCGAGTGCAGCCGCCAGCGGAGCACCACCACACACGTGATGGATGAAGAGAAGCTAGCGTTGTACAACACCAGCTACGATGGCCCGGGGCCGTGCCAGTACCGGCTGCTGTCGGAGGCGGACGGCGAGCCAAACCGCTGTCTAGGCTCTGGCACGCCGTGCATGGCCGACCTGGGCGCGCCCCTCGTGGCCCGCGACAAGTTCGGCGCGGCCTACTTCCTGATGGGTGTGGCCAGCATTCGGCCAGCGCAGAAACAGTGCCGCCGGCCGGGAGCATTGGTGTCGTACGCTCCCGTGCGGCCGCACGTGCGCTGGATCCTGGATAGTCTGGCAAAGCTGGCCTCTATTTGAGTGGACAAGATGCGAGGGCAGAGAAAAGGGCTTACACAGAACGGCGTATTTCTGTTCATTCGCGACGACACCTGACACACGACCCCCTCCCCTGCCTCGCCAGCCTTCGGGTCGCCGTCTGGGTCAACTCTCACAGAGAGCAGCACTCGTCAAAACCAAGCCACACCGAAGTTCCATCAGCTCTCTCACGGCGTCTTTGGCCTTGTCTGTCAATGATGGCTTTGAATCTTCCCGAATCGTATTCTTGATGTGCAGTGAAAAATGGGGTCTCACCTGAACCCAGAGTAAAACACCTTGGCTGATCGTCATGATCAATTATATTTTCCAAAACAAGGGCTCCACAAGTGAAAGTCAATAATACATGCATGCATGTTGTGGCTATGGCCTGAACTAACATGCCTGCAAGAAGATCTTAAGTTATGAGCCGAAAAGGTTTTCACGCCAAGCTCGGGGATATTCCCAGATTTCTCTGATGTCAAATGGTTCCTTCGCAACTATCCAAGTTGCATAGCGTGCTTAATAGGTCAGGTTGTGTAATTTATTAGGCCACTCGTGTATATGTTTATAGATAAGTTGTCATCGTATTTGCGAAAATCGCACCGTCCGTGCTATCTCGCAGACATGTTCCAAAACCTACGAAGAGGAATAAATCGTATGAGTATAACCTGTCCGTAAAATGTCTGTGCTGCTGCTGTAAGCTGTAAAATATCTGCTGATACTCGCTAGTACACGAACAGGCCGTGGTAAGTAACCTCCAATCACCAACTGCCGTTGACCTGTAAACGTCACTAACTACGAGTTAAAACTATACAAGTTTGTGCAGGCTTGCAATCACCAAACAGGCTGCTTATTTCTCCAAAACAAAATCGAAAATGTTTGCAAGCTCATGACACTCAGTTATAATCCAGGACGTCGTGTCATTTCGATCCACCTTTGATAAGATGCTCTGACTGAAGTGAACGCTGGTGCCACCGCAAGTGTGTCTGGTGTTCTGTCATTGGTGCTGTCAGCTCGGGAGGGCACTCGTTTATCCCCTCAATGTTAGTGGTGGTGAGGCAGGCAGTGGTGTTGACGGACAGATCACAGATCTGGCTGTCCGTCCGTCGGTGGCGTAAGCTGACAAGTCCGGCTGTGGCCGTGCGAGTGTGTACACGAGTACCGAGAACCATCGCCCCATCGACATTGCGCAGTTTGGAACCGCTAAAAGAGCTCCTACTCCGGATATCCTGATCTGCAGATGTTCTTCCATTGAACTAACGTGCGCTGTTCCAGCTATAGTATGCACTTGCCTCCAGCCCAATCCTGGTGTCCTGGTGTGTAAGATATGCTGTGAGCGTGACCTTCGTCGTGCTGTGTGTGACGACAGCCAGTGGTCATTGTGGGACTGGAAGCGTTATGACAGTTGACCACTTAACCGCTCGGTAGGAACCCTCGCACATCTGCAAGTCACCTTATGCAGTGGCCAGTATGCAGTAGCCAGCAGCTAGCATGCAGTAGCCAGCAGCTAGAGTGCCACGCGTTCTCATAGTATGTTCCGCACTACGGTGTTCGCACTGATCCCCGCTTACCAACGGTCTTTTCCAGCCCTAAAAAACACAACAAGAGACTTCCGTGTCCATAGTCTCTAGCTTAGTAGTTCACACATCAACTTTGATGAGGGCTATTGGTGCACTTCTTAACAATACTCGTCCTTAGATATCCATATGCCCGCCGTTATACAGCATTGTAACGTAGTCCTGATACCAGTGCACTCAAATTAGCACCATTTCAGTTCCTATGTCTTGAAACTCGTGGTCAAAATCCACATCAGCCACACTAGCGATCCGTGAGCAGCATAGAGCAGTCCGAGGAGAGAAGATAGGAGAGAGAGAGAGAGGAAGAGAGAGAGGAGGGAAGAGAGTAGAGGAGCGAGAGAGAAGAGAGAGAGAGAGAGAGAGAGAGAGAGAGAGAGAGAGAGAGGGAGTGAAGAGAGAGGAGAGGAGAGAGAGAGAGAGAGAGGAGAGAGAGAGAGAAGAGAGAGAGAAGAGAGAGAGAGAGAAGAGAGAGAGAGAGAGAGAGAGAGAGAGAGAGAGGGAACCGTTGCTGAGGATGAGGCTGTTTCGGTGTGTACCGTGCGCTGCATTTAAGCGGGTCACCATTCGCTTGGCGTGCGATGTTTGCTACGCGAGCAGATGCTTCTCAGCGCCGCGCTCTAAGGTTTGATTCGCACGCGTTGAAGGTATCAATTTCTGAGATCAGAGCTCACGCCGAGCAGTGCTTGCTGTGTGAGCCCTGACCCTCACCATCCAATCGGGCAACTCCAGGCGACAACAGAATTGCGTGGCTAACTTTGACGTGCCGCAATGCTCGGCATGTCCTGTCCTGTCTTCTGACATTAACTGACATTTATCGCGTCTACTGTCTCCGGTCGAGGGCGATACCAATGAAGGGCAAACAGCGACACCCGAAGCGACCCGGACCCAGCCCGCCACGTGTGGGTGGATCGGAAGACAAGTGCCATCACCAACTGAGTCACCTGGGCGGACTCTTGAGCAGTTACGTTGGTGAGTCCCTCCAGCCAGCCAGGTACCCTTCAAGTAACTGGCTGGGTGACTTCCAGCACCAGTTCTTCTGCTGAGGCGCGTCTGCCTGGAATCACCGATCCTCGTTACCGTTCCACCCACGCGCGCTCACACTGCGCTCCGTGACCATATCTGAACACCGACACCATGACTGCACCCGGCTGTATGTAAGCATGTATCGGAAAGCGTGAGCCTCGTTTTTCACATGCTCCTGGCAAAAGTTGATATCAGAATTTAGCTGAAAAATATATTATTTAAGGTATGTACGTATCTATCTACGTATTATAGACATATATATACACACACACACATATATATATATATATATATATATATATATACGTGAATGTGTGCATGCATATACGCTTGAATGCTTTATAAATATAAAACCGTTTATGTGGCGTAGTGGTATGCATGAAAATTTGAAGGAAAGTTATGTTTTGGAGACCTAAATATATCGTGTTAAGCCCTAAAACCTGCACTCCGTGTTGCCACAGCTGTTTGTTCCTCGCACAGCCGGACGGACGTGCCCTGCAGCAGCCGAACATTCATGACCGACTGCGCAACTGGTGAGGTCGTGGACTTCCCTTGCTTCTACGGATCACAAACGAGGGCAAGGACTGATCCAAGACGGTAACAAAGCCGCAGCCATAGTGCCAGTGGCCTAGTTTAAGCCCAGGGGGCGCTGCACGGCTAACAAGAGAACCTGTCCTGAGCCTCCCGGCTCTGCCAAGGAGATGGCGCCCGTCAATGGGCCTGGCCTTGTGCCCTGGCCCCTCTGCGTGCAGCACACCCCAGCTGAGCCATGACCTGGTTGACAGCTGGCCACAGCAGCCGACAGATACGATGGTTCACTAAGATCCCTAGAACAATAGGACTGCGTGCGCGGATGATGATATGGGTGGATGGATGATATGGATGATATGAAACATATGGATGATATGTTTTATCATGTTGGCAAAGCATTTAAGCTCTGGCAAAGTGAGCGAGTGACCAGCACCTCTACTTGTTGAGTTCTAAAAATGCTGCCAACAAGTGCATAGGAGCTAAAACAATTGACCGATGGGTCGAAAACATGGTTCTCGCGGACAGCAAGGACGAATAAAAGTATTCATAATCTAAAAAGAGCAACTGAAATCAAGAGACCGGTAAAGGCTAATCCTGGGGATGTGGAGATGTTCCATCCTATAACCTAGCATAAAAATCATATCAGGTTCTGCTGTCCAGATTCGAAAGTTTGGCAAACTTGAAGCTATTCTACATGCTTTCTGAACTGACATTGTTCTATCTGAAAGGCAGTAGTTTGAGGGTTCAAGCAAGTATATTGCCTGCCGACACCATACTTACTGGAGTTCGCCCAACAAGGCATCCCCCGTCCCTTCGTCACTGGCTTCCTGTCTCTATCAGAGTTACTTGAAATGTCTGAGATAAACTGTCCTTTGTTCCCGATCAACGTCCCGCAATGCTATGAAGCTGGCGACCGGGCACACACACCCGCCTCGACTAGTTAGCCAATCAACGCTCGTCTCGCCGAGGAATTTTCTTTGACCGTGACGTCTACGTCACGTGACCAAATGCGGCTTTGTTGATAAGCAGCGGCGCTCGAGTGAGCGGCACAGTTTGCAAAGGACGGCAGCGATGTATGGAGTACAGTTGTGCACGGTGCTGATGCTGGTGGTGAGCTCGGCGCTGGGGGCCGACATGGCCCGGCGGCGCATCAGTCTGGAGAAGCGGCTGACGACGCTGCTGCCGGGTCTGGCCAACCACCCGGCGCTGGACCTACTCGACCTGCGCTTCTGCGGCAGTGGCTCCGAGTCACAACACAGTCGCGGCCCACTCGGCTGCGGCTTCCCCGTCGTGGGCGACCACCCGTGGCTGGTGGCGCTCGGCTTCAGTGAACCCGATGGCCCCGTCTTCTTCTCGTGCTCGGGCGCGCTCATCAGCGACCAGTACGTGATCACGTCGGCCCGCTGCGTGCTCAGTTCTGGACACTTCAAGCCCGTCAGTGCTGGAGGCCGGAAGATCATCACGGCTAGACTGGGCGAGTATGACTTTAGGAGCCGGCGAGACTGTCTTTGGTATAACAAGAGCGTGTGCACCGAGGCCAAGGACGTGGCTGTCCACTCGAGCACCGTGCACCCCGACTTTGTCAAGCAGGGCCGGAATCCGAGCCGCTTTGACGTGGGGCTGGTGCAGTTGTCGAAGCCGGTGACGATGGCTCGCGGCGTGCAGCCCATCTGTCTGCCCATGTTCCCACTACGCCCCCAGCCGCACCGTCTGTTTGCGCTGACGATGGGCCTGCTCAGCGGGCGGCAACCGGCGGCCGACGGTGCTGCCACCTGCTGCAAGTGCAGCCGCCAGCGCAACACTACCACGCACGTGATGGATGAAGAGAAGCTAGCGTTGTACAACACCAGCTACGATGGCCCGGGGCCGTGCCAGTACCGGCTGCTGTCGGAGGCGGACGGCGAGCCAAACCGCTGTCTAGGCTCTGGCACGCCGTGCATGGCCGACCTGGGCGCGCCCCTCGCGGCCCGCGACAAGTTCGGCACGGCCTACTATCTTATGGGTGTGGCCAGCATTCGGCCAGTGCAGAAACAGTGCCGCCGGCCGGGAGCATTGGTGTCGTATGCTCCCGTGCGGCCGCTCGTGCGCTGGATCCTGGATAGCATAGCATACTGGCCTCTAATTTAGTAGACGAGAGAGAGAGAGAGAGAGAGAGCGTCGCTGATGAGGCTGAGGCTTTTTGAGCGTGTACCGAGCGCTGCATTTAAGCGGGCCACCGTTCGCTTGGTGTGGGACGTTTGCTACGCGCGCAGAGGTTTCTTAACGCCGTGCTCTTTTCTTTTAAAGGGAGTATGTCTAGTGCTTTCGAGTTTCCAAATACACGCCTGAAGAGAGTTTGGCAACTATCTATGACTGATTTTGATGTTTAAATGTACGTTTGTGTCTTCCA
>NW_023596420.1:5740173-5748334 GCF_011947565.3 Pollicipes pollicipes
CCCAGAAGATTTTTCCGGAATAGGCTTCGAACGGTACGGCGTAGCCGCGCAAAATTCTGCATAGCTGTAGACATTTGAATAGCAGATCGATTGGTATATAAAATTAGGGCTCAGCGAAGACAATTTCTAGGGAATTGTTCAACCTGATGCACCAACGGAATGTTAGACGAAGCCATAACACTCTCTGTAAATAGTTTCGTGTGACACAAACAACATTACACAATCCTCTACGGGTCTTCGTGAAGGTCAGAATAGGTCATTGACATAAAAATGACCCCGATCAATTTTTTTTTAGAAGCATTGCTGCTATCGTAATCCTTGAAGTTTATTCAAATGCAATAATCAAAGCACTCTTGTATGATTTTGGCTACCATGACCGTGTAAAGGTCACACAAGGCCACTGAGCTTATTTGAGCACTAGTCTAGGCTCACAGTGGTTTCATGGAAAGGTCTGGGAACACTTGGACACAAATCTGAAATTTAAGCTTTCTTGACATTTTTTGACCCGAAGATCATGACCTAGGAACCTCGAATTCTGACACAAGTGAGCTCACGCACAGGTCAATACACCCTGTGACTTTGGTGTTTCCGGCTCTTTTAGCTTCTGAGACCTTAGAGCGTTGGTCAAATTGACCCCCATCCGAGCGAAGGGTGCTCAGCCAGCCACTTGGGCGCGTATTAATATTCACTAAAATGCATACGTCTTATCGATAAAACTGTGGTGTGTCGAGAACCTCACTGTAAATGGGTTGTGGTAGTCACGTATACCGTGGGCACTCAACATTTTTCTTGTGAATAAATGAATAAAACACAAAAAATTACCTAAGCACAACAAGGTAACTTCCATACCAATTGAATTTTTCAGTATGCAAGAGAAAGCTGCAACTGCATCTCTTCATCTTCACAAAACAGGTGCATTTCTTAAAAAAAGGTGGTGCAACTTGCAAGGCTTCCATGATTGCTGCGGCTACGCACGCGAGCTTCAAAATGTTAATATATATATATATATATATATATTATATATATATATATATATATAATATATCATGGATAACCAGGACATCAAGGCATGAAATCTGAGGAGTTTTTGGACCTATTCACTTATGACATCTTCCACGCTTTGCCCCACCCCCAATCATTTTAAGAAATCGACACCCATGGTGAGCGAGCTCTTTCCCAGGACTGTTTAGATGCATCTAGTGCTTTTCCCCTAGAGACTTTAAATAGTCCTAAAGACTTTATGTCCTCAGACATCTCGAGGTTTATATAATTCTCGAGATATTTACCGCGGAGAGGTGTAATTTCGTCACAAATTCTTTCCACCCTATTACGCACACTTGAAATCATGACATCCGCTACACATCGTGGGCACAGAACGTGGGTTCGATGTATTTCACTGAGCTTGTGTACTTACGTCACCGTAATGAGAGCCCCCAGCCAGCATGTCCATCTGGGACCCACGTGGGTCCGATATGGGCAGTCATATGGGGCCCATCAGGGCTGCCCACTTCGATCCCATGTGAGCATGACATGGGCAACGAAGTGGGTTCCACATGGTCAGCCCACCTGGGGCCCATATGGAGCCAAACTGGAACACACATGTGGCCCACGTGGGCTTCCCAGTTGGGACCCCTGTAAGCATGGTGAACTGGGTCCTGCACAGGTAGCCTACCTGGGGCCCACGTGGGGCCTAACTGTAACCCATATGGGGCCCGCCTGGGCTACCCAGTTGGGACCCACGTGGGCATGTTCAGCTGGGGCCCACATGGACATGTCCAGCTGGGACCCATGTAATCAGCCCAGATGGAACCCATATAACTAACCCAGATAGGACCTTTTTAACCATCTCAGGTGGGACCCAGCTGGGCTTCACCGATCTGCCCTTTCAAATTCTATCTGACTGATGGACTGCCGTAATTCCAGGCAGACTGCTTCACATCATCTATCATAAGCCAGGCCAAGGTTTATTCACTTTGTATTTGTCCGAAATTGCCTCGGCAACAGCGCCGTTGTACAATGCATACAATTTTCTCTTATCTTGCACAATGCGATAATCCCTGAATCATTCAACGGATGTTGTGCGTTGCCGTTGCTGCCGTTGTTAGCGTGGTGTTTCCTACCGTCGTCGCAGTCTCTCCCGCCGAAACCATTTTCCTGGTACCTATTCCGTTTCAATTCGTTTCGTACGCGGCGTGTTGCGCAGGATGGCGCCTGAAAACGGTGATATTCAGAATCTTAGATCACTGCCCAACGACCTGAGTGTGGATAATAATTCATGCACACACATTTTGGTACTAACAGAACTAATTTTATGCTAAGTCGTTTACCGAGGTTGATAATAATGAGAGCAGCTACGTCGAATAGCAGTGCAAAAATGCGCTCCACATGCGCCCTCTCAGAACAGTTATATGGGAAAACTTTACGTGAGGCGACTTACATGAAGTACTTGCATGAAAGCCGACTTGAGTTCTTATGGCTTCCTGTAGTCAAAATAACAACATCAAACTAGCAATGTTGCCATTGATGAAGGTAATCTGGCGAAACACTTGCATCTTATGAGAAAGAAGTGGAGTGTTATATTCTATTTCGTCAGGACGATGCTAACAAGCATATGGCCGTCATTATTAGAAAGACTGGAACGTAGTAGCTGCCGGCTGTCTATACGGGAATACGACATGGCATCGATAAATCAATTTTTGGAGCGGCTGCTTTTCCGCTCCACGCGCTCATTAAAGGGTAGGTTTGAGTCGTTTAACGCACTTGCACTTTTTCCCCGCAGTGGATGGACTGCGACTGATGGCAACAAAAGCAGTCGTCAGTGATTAATAAGTGCACTTTTTAAAAATGTGCAAATTAAAGAACAAAGCAGCAAACATCGCTGAAACACTGCCAGGCTCAATTTAAAAAAAGAATGCTGCCATTCCTTTTTTATGTCACGATTCAAAAACTTGGTTCGCTAGTGTTTGTCCGTCAAAGTGCTCAGAGAAATAACGTAGATAAAGTGGGTTTGTCTTCGCCATGCTCATGCTGCGGAATTGCCAATAATCGTGGCAAGGAAATCCTCACAGTAAATGTGGGCATAACTGGACGTGAAGTACGGGCTGAACAGTACGAACCGATGTGGTGCAATATCTGCTTTTCCAGGCTTGGCGATTCTGGATCAGCACCAGTTGTGTGAAAGAAGCCTCTGGTTGCTGTCCCAGCTTCCTGGCAGGCATACTGTTTCCCGGTGGTCAGGAACAGTCCTCAAGTAGTCCTCCACAGCAGAGCAGCCGCAGTTCTCAGCAGCACTTCAGCAGTTCAACAGAGGAGAATTTCTGCAGCCAGCCAAGTGCTGGAGTTGATTCCCTTCCATTCCCATCAAAATCCGTGACAGTGGTCCCCATCCTGCCGGAAAAACGTCAAAAGGGACATTAATCGAAACACGCCAATGGCACATCGCTCTCATTTGGTAAGCAAACACATCGGAATAAACAGGCGATGAGATGTCGCAAATGTAAGACGTTATGCAGGTTCAGGGCTTCGACTAAGATCTTTTCAGGAATGGAGATTTTTTACCCATACATAATTAACCTCATATGACGCTCTACGCAATGACGGGAACCGACTTCATTTAATTAAAACGCGCCCGGGTAGCCGGTTAGATAACCTTCGCTCGTGTGGAGATCAATTTCACCCCCCTGAGATCTCAAGAACTAACAGAGCTAGAGACACCAAATTTACAGGATGTGTTGATCTCTACGCGTTCTCAGTTAGGTCAAAGTTTGAGTCTCCGAGGTTAGGACTTTTGGGCCAAATAAGGTCAAATGTCAAATTCCAGGTCGGTTCTCAAAGGTCCCCTTGAGCCTAGATGACTGTTCTAAGCAAAAGTTCACATGCCCGTTTCAGGTCAGTGACCTTGTTGGTGATTTAGTGTTTTAGGGCGCGTCGGCATCGAGGACATTTTGCGCCCACTCTATGACGGTTATCTAAAGCTGGGGCCGAGGGGCTGCTAATCCCCACTTGGAACGAGTCAGAGCCCTTACGGGAGGCACGCTTCGTTTGGCCTTTCCCCTTTGGCCGGGCGGGAGGGGGATGCTTTACAAGCTTCCCCAACCGCCCGCAGGATCATCTGAACACACAATTCTCTCACCACGGAAAGGTGGTGCCTCACAGGGGGTCAGTGATCTTGTCTGACATTTTGAAGGGCATGGTGATCAAAATCATACAAGAATGCTTTGAGTTTTGCATTTGAATAAGCGACAAAGATCACGCTAAGCAATATCTAAGCCCCTAAAAACCAAACGCTTACCTGGGTTATTACGGGCCAATGATCTATTGTGACCTTTAAGAAGTATGTGGAAGATGTATAATGCGGTTCCTGTTATCATTACATTCGAAACGAGCACCACAAACTCCCCCATACAGGAAGCCCTAGAGTAAGTAAAAGGGGTTGGTTTTGGCGCTAGTCTGACATTCATATCTGACCCTAGACCGAATAAATTTGTTCACTCAATTGTTGTGTTACCTTAGGAAGTATCTTTGAGATGCATGGCTTCGTCTAACACTCCGTTGTTGGATCAGGGTGAACGATTCCCTAGAAATTGCACTTGCTGAGATCATGGTCTGAATGAGTCCTGTCATAGGTCAGCGACATTATCAGGTACATCCAAATTATTTATGCCGGATGATTCGATATTCAGCTGTCTATGGCTATGCAAAATATGGCGCGGCATCGCCGTGCCGTTCGGAAACCATTTCAGAAAACCTTGGGGGGGGGATAAATTTGACTCCCACCCGAGTTGTATTTACCATTTTTACTCCCACTCTGTTTGTCTCGCCACCGTATTTCAAAAAGATCCAATGCCGATTGTGATACCTGAAAAGGGCGCCTTAGACTTGCATGCCTGATTTTGAAACAAAGGCAAAAAACCGACGTTGCAGTGCATTAGCATATCTCGGAATGTTATAGATACAAGCATCCATCACCGTGCCGTCATCAGTTAGCACAATTCATCCACACGTGAGTGTAGAACACGGGAGGTCAGGAGAAAGAAAATGAACCCCCTCCTCACCACTGTTTCACATTTCACACTTTTCGGCAGCAGTGCTACTGCCCCCCCCCCCCCCTCCGCTTTTTAGATTGAAGTTTTGTTCGCCTTACTTTTGCATCACATCAAACATACATGCCGACTTACCTAGTTCATCAGTCGTCTTCCTCAAGATGCGTCACCTTTTTCGTTTGCTTATTAGCCATCGCTTAGTGCCACAGCCGTGGAATCAACGAAGCGCAAACTAAGGAGACTGCAACGTCAGGCGTCGAGGCTGTTGTTGCCATGATTTGCGAGCGCGCATGTTCAAAACCATATTACATAATCTTTTTCAGCAATCAATTCTGACTGAATCTTGAACATTTTGAAATGAACAGAGGTTAGCCGTGTTAACACAAATTGGAGACCCCATTTTATCTACAGTATACGCTCAGGGAGTCCTCAATATCTCTGAAGAACACAGAAAAACATGGAACTGGGGTCTATGTGACAATAATTGGATCACCTGCGGCGATCAGGGATGTTGTTGCGTCAATGAGGGCTTCTTCGTTAATCCAGGGCCAACTGCGCGGTTAGGAGACCTCCCGTGTCAGCGAAGGGAACAATTTGATATGAAATATCCTTCTAAGTGCCTCCGGATCGACCATGAGATCCCGCCCCGTGCCACGAGAATAATGGCCAGAGGACACTTCGCGATCTGACGGAGTGGTTCTTCAGCACTTGACCGGAAACGGTAATGTGCCGCCGGTGTTCTACTCAAGCGGGCCCTCACGCGGAAGGGAGTAAGCAGTCATTTTATTGTTGAATAGAAATGGGGTCTCAATATTGCCGAATAGAGGGGGTCGAAATGAGTGCAACAAAACAAACAAGGCCATCCCATGTTTGCCTTAGAACGTTCATTTCTTCAGAATAGGTTAGGGAAACAAATTACATCAAAAGATTTGAACATGCCTGCCCGCAACCTCGAAAGCAAGCACAGCGATGGCCTGGGTTACAGCTTCCGCAAGACCAAACAGCGCCGAATACAAGTACCACCAGACGGCGGGCGCCATGTTATTATGTCTTCTGGAGAGATGAACAGCTACATAAATACGAAAATAGAAATTCCACCTTTACTGTTCGAGTTGCACCACCAGATTTCAGAACCACTACGCCCTGCTTTAAGAGCCACTCTGTTCTTATCATCAGTCCAAAAATCTCACACGTGAAATAGGCGCCCAAATTTCCTGCTAAATGTAAGATTTAATGTTTTTAGGCGTTCAAAGGCACTTCTTTCAGAAGCGTCATGATTTCCGTCCACCCATTAGCCATGGTTCGGTGTTAGCTGCTTGGCCAGCGCTGCGCGGCTTACGGAGACTTCAACGCCTGGCGTCGAGGTTTTTGTAACAGGATTTGCTAGTGCACATGCTCGGAAGTACGTCACATGATTTGCAGCACTAATCGATTTAAGCGTTTAAACATAATCATTTCAGAAACGTCACCATTTTCGTCCAACGGTGAGCCACGGCTAAGAGTTAGCCACTGAGCCATCGCTCCTCGGACTAAGGAAACTGCAATGCCTGGTATTGAGGTTTTTGTTGCTAAGATTTGCGAGTGCACATGTTAAGAAACCTACTTACATACTTTGCATCACCAATTGATTCTGGCTGAATGTTGAGCATTTCCAGACAGACAGGACTCGGCCATGCTCATACACATCGTTGACCAATCGATCTAAAATCGAGCTTTCATCTTCGAATTTCGATCAATCCTGTCGATTCACAATCTGCTCTCGCAATTTCCGTAATATCTGTAGAACTCAGTTAAAAAATCGACCAAGGTTCTGAACTTCATCGGTTAAGAAAGAGACCACTGAACCATCTGAATTAATGGTGTGTTCACTCAACACCTAATTTCTGGAATTTATTGACTTCAAAATACCAACATAATTCACCTCACGATAGCTTCTGGTCTTTGTTGTGGTTACAAGGTAAAAATGACCGTGGTAAAAGCAAAGAAAACTTGTGTCCCTTGTCAACAAGTAAGCTATATCCGGCGATTTTGTTTTCGGGGGGGGGGGGGGGGGGCGATGGGAGCGTCCCATAAAAGAGGTTTTTGTCAGCCCTGTGGTCCCGCTTGGCAAGGCTTTGGCTACACCCCTGCCAACACACAAAAACAGATCAGGTCGGCTACGTTTAATGATGGGTGATTGAATGTTTGTTGAATCAATTCATTCCTACGGCAGGCAACTTTGCTTATACTTTTTTCTGTGATGATGTGGCATAAGGGAAGATAATGCGAAATAAGATTATGTCGCAGATGTCCAAGATAAGTTCTATACACCCATCAGTATTTAATGCTGATCCAGAAATATGCCACAAAGCGTCCACACAATCATTTTGGAGTCAGTCATGCGGAGACATCCGGGCCAGGGCAGTGGACGCCGACAGTAGATGGGAGCAGGGCCCAGATAATGAATATATGACAGACGGGGCCTCCATTCTGTGGCTTGGTTTGTAAAGGACAATCTACAGTTTTGTGGCTTTGGTCACATTGCTTTTGGCGGTTTCAAGGTTCTGAATTCGTTTCCACCCAAAATGTCGCTACACGTCTTCTCTTCTGAAAAGCAGCCAGCGAAATGAAGGGGCATGACAAATCTGCAGCGCTGTAAGCCATCGATTTATTTTAAAAATTCTCACCAACCTATGTCCAGGGCGTATTTTGACTTTTTACCCTGTTGAGGTAGATGCATCCTCAATGACCCCAAATGCCTGACCGCTATTGCCTTTCAAGGTATGGCCTGCGACCGGAGACAGCGGACACGCTACAGGTCAGTTGACGTCAGAAGACAGGACGGACCGTACCGAGCGGTTAAAGGGAATGTTCTAGAGTTAAAGATTTTGAAATTAGCATTAGATGTGATGGGAAAAGCTCGCTTGTTACGATTGGAAGGCTTTCAAGGTTCAAAAACAGCTTTAAGTAGCACAATTTCAAAGTTGGTAAAAATGCGCCCTACTAGGTCATTGTTTGATGGTACCATGGATTCGTTTCGTGACGACAGCAAAACTTGGCAGCATCTGGCAGCCAGACCTAAAGAATACCTCGAAACACACGAAAGCGGACGCCAACCGGCCATTCTCGTCGCGGGCGCC
>NW_023596420.1:5749334-5769163 GCF_011947565.3 Pollicipes pollicipes
TTTCAGATTTGTGTCCAAGTGTTCCCAGACCTTTCCATGAAACCACTGTGAGCCTAGACTAGTGCTCAAATAAGCTCAGTGGCCTTGTGTGACCTTTACACGGTCATGGTAGCCAAAATCATACAAGAGTGCTTTGATTATTGCATTTGAATAAACTTCAAGGATTACGATAGGCAGCAATGCTTCTAAAAAAAATTGATCTGGGTCATTTTATGTCAATGACCTATTCTGACCTTCACGAAGACCGTAGAGGATGTGTAATGTTCTGTGTCACACGAAACTATTACAGAGGTGTATGGCTTCGTCTAACATTCCGTTGGTGCATCAGGTTGAACAATTCCCTAGAAATTGTCTTCGCTGAGCCCTAATTTTATATACCAATCGATCTGCTATTCAAATGTCTACAGCTATGCAGAATTTTGCGCGGCTACGCCGTACCGTTCGAAGCCTATTCCGGAAAAATCTTCTGGGGTTCAAATTGACCCCCACCCGAGCGCGTGTTAGTTTTGACCAGTTCATCTTAATTATTGTTGAAGTTAACTTAACGCATAATTTTAGAGGGTGATCTTAAGCCTTTCACCAAATGCTCTCAGGAGATACACGTCCGTTGAGAATCCCTTTTCCTCGATTTTTTAATAAACACAAGTTGCGAGCCAGCTATACGTCTGGAGGACACTGTTCCAAGCTGTTGTACCTCTGAAAGGAAAGCGACATTCCCCTGTTCCCCTTTGTACGTGGGAAAAATGACACATCATATCAATGTCACGCGCAATGCAGGCTGATGGTAACAGCGTTGTTATCTGAGCTGGATCTTCAGTTGGCATCAGATCATGCTTACACATGCATACTCGGTGCTCACTGAGCTTACCCATGCAGGGGCGCAGCCAGAGTCTTGTAAATTGCGGGATGAGATACAGGGTTGACCAAGGCCTCCCACATGGTGAAGAGCCCCGCCCAAAAAAAAGAAGTCACCAGATATGGCCCACTTGATCTCGAGGGAACTATGTGCCTCTTAAAAGCCAGGAGGCACCGGTTGATGCAACTCTGTATTTTGAAGTCATTGAAATGAAGGAAACGGGCGTTAAATCATCGCATTTAATAGACTATCGACGCTGCTTATTTTACAATATCGATAGTCGAAGCTAGGTCTCGATGATCGACGTGGGGTCGGTGATATGTAGCTTCAGACGTCTTTTTTGAACGCGCACGGCCCCGGAAACAAAGAATGTGGGTTGATTTGCGCGACTTATGATGCCTGCAATGGAAATCCCGTCATATTGCCGGAAGCCGGAGCACAGGTGCAGCAGTTCTGTAAGATATGTTCTACACGGCTAGTGTTGGTGGTCATGGTCGGACGACTCCGCTGTCGGTTCAGGCGGCTGGTGTTCCGTTCAGTCGGCTGATGTCAATCGTCAGTTCTGTTAGGCATGTTCGACACGGCTAGTGTTGGTGGTCATTGGTCGGACGAGTCTGCTATCGCCTCAGTCGGCTGGTGTCGATCGTCGAGCTCTCGTCACGTCCTCTGGAAGCACTGGTCTGATTTCGCTTTGCCGTATGGTGTGCTACAATTGTAAAACGTCCACCTTTTCAAGCGCGCAGAACAAATTGTTTACACATTCTGCACATGTTTTCCTCCACTACCGCCGTAAAAAATAAACTTTTATGGACTTTATTTGACTTATTAGGTACTTCGCGCCTGCATAGATTGTGAGTTATTTTTATAAATAAAACATTACAGGAATAGATACCTATCGGAGATTATGAAGTTAAAACAACCTATGGAAAATGTTTTGGATACAACAGGCGAAAAGCATGAGGAGCAGAAGCTGCCCCTCGTGGAGTTACAATGTACACATATCAGCAGGCTCTCCGTACCTTGTTTGAATTGCTGCAAATGGATTTATCTATAGAGTTTTGTCGGTGTGTTGGAATGGACAACGGCGCAATAGACATATCGATTTGCTGCTGTCGGCTTGTTTCTTTGCCGTGTTTCTCTCACCACTGACCAGCCCACCACTACGAAAAAGCCACTCGGGGCGGGGGGGGGGGGGGGCATAATTCCGCTCTGATCCAGGAGGCTTGCTATAGATACCTTGTAATCTGGATGAGCTTATAGAAAATTCTTAAGAATTTGGAGAAGACTTGACGTCCCCTAGAAGGAGACTTAGGCCACGTGCCTGCTCACCATCACGCACGCAGCTTGAGCGATCCCGTTCAGACGTGCAGCGAATCCAGTTCGTGGCATCGCGGGCGGGATCGCAGATCGCACGAAGCTACTTAGCAGCTATCTCCATTCATGCACACATGAGGCTGCACCAGCACGCGCGTCAAACATGCAATCGCTTATTGGACATTCTTGCTGGATGGTTTCAATTGTGTCTTGGCAAATTCCAGTGGCTATTTAGCAGCCAAGCTTGACGCTGTAAATGACTCGGTGGATTTTACACAATCCGCGCAAAGTGGATCACACCAAGCTGATTAGCACCGCTTCTTTATTCGCTGAACAGTCAGTAACACCTACGGGCAATGGCCGGATATGCACGTGACCATTAGGGCCATTGACCTCTCGTTTTAGCAGGACCGTATCACCGTCGAACGATGACGCAATGTCCCAATTGTCTCGGGTGCCAGAAACCGTCATGGTGTCACCAAACCTCCGGAAATGATGCAGGTCAACTCGGTAGTAGCCCCCAAAAATTGCCAGACGATTGTATTTTTGGCCATAACACACTGACGAATCTACATTGCCTGGTAGTTTAATGATCATATAAATTCACGCATTGACAATATCATCCTACTAAGAAAATCGTATGAAAACCTTGGCTCGTTTGTGTGCAAATGCATTATACTTAAAACACTATCATTTCAAGCACTGTCGTTCCTTTCTTTTCCAAATACGCTATCATATGAAATAAAAAAACACATCCGCGTTACCGATAACGATATTATAGTTCGCAATCTTGTTTGCTTTTTCCTTGAACGCCGTGTACTTGCTTGATGATGTATTTGCAAATAATGTGCACATAAGGGATGCCACTTACAAAAATGGCCTCGTTTTCCCGCATTGTGCAATATTCAACAACTGCTGCGCTATAAATTAGTGTAATGAGCGCTCTAAGATGGCACACTTCAAATATGGTCAAAGGAATTTTTTTCTAACCGCACTCACGAATAGGCTACCAGTAGTGCCCCTCCCATCACCTGAGCAACGTACACAACCATACGTTAATACCAAGGAACATAAAGAACAATTCGTGGTACTCCTTATCAAGACTTTAAAGGGAATGCTCCACTTTTATATGTGGTTTTGAACTGAAATAGCCATCTTGAGGACATGTTGATGCAGTTCACGGCCATGCCCTCTTTAAGATGCAAATCCCTCTGGTTCCTGAGTTATACGCCCGCAAACGTGCGAAAAGGTTTATTGAGGGACTATTTCAAAGCCACCTTCGCATTGGTGATGTCATAGTTTTCTGCTTAGAAATGTCATAGTTTTCTGCTGTTTCCTGCTTAGAAACGTTTTCTGCTTATGGTCACAAACAGCATGGCTGCTGATACCTTCGCAAAAGCGGTGATGCAATGGTACAATCCGCGGAAGGTGATTGGCTGTTAGTAAGATTTCGCTGCTGAATGCGTGTCGCGAACGTAATCGTGATCACTTTCGGATTGTGCGGCACTCCTCGTCAACGGGGCGTTTTTTTATACCGAGCCCATGGGCCAAATTTTAAAAAAAAGAACGCCACTATCTGCAAAAAAGCACGGCACGGAAAAAAGAATGATACTCTTACGAATGTTGGAAAAAAGAAGACGAGACGGCGACTCCGTTTTTTTCTCCTGCTGGCGCTTTTTTTTCTCCTTGCATTACAGACAGCTCGGTTGGCGCCTTGTTTACCGGATGAAAGAATTTTGCAAGGGTTAATGGGTTAGCTAGGCATCGCAAAATGAGGGCATCATTACAGTAAGTTTAGATATATACTTTGCTAATCATTTAGCGCATGTTGTACGACAAATTTAAATCTTGAACAAAACTTGTGTTCTTCAAGTGCGGCCTCTTGAGCTGCATTACCATGAACCCGCGCTGGAACTTTGTTTGGAAGAGAGTCCGCGGCGAAATGCGGTGTTATGACCAGAAACCTGTGCAAAAATTGGGAGAGAACGTGCATTTTGATTGTCATGCGAGCTGTGCAAGTGTGGAATCACACTTATTTTACAAGGGTGTGAAACAAGGGCTTGAAATGCTTGTGGTCACTGGTAGTGCGTGCCAGTGGCTTGTATTGATCTTGATGTGATGTGGAGTGTGCGTGTGGGGTTCGTACTACTGAGAGAGAACATTGCTTTGGTATTCTTTAAGTCTGCTGACTCCCAATAAAATGTGATATGCCGATACTTTACTCTATCTTTATGTTTGTGTTTGAACGTGACAAAGCAGTGATGTTAGCATACTGAAAGAAATACTAGCACCTATGCTGCAGGTGTGTACAAAGGCAATTTGCTAGTTCATTATACTCTTGCCAACATTTTAAACCTATTGAAGCGTTGCAGCATGTAATAAATCTAATGCATGCCATTATATTATTAGCTCATTTTGGCAGTGGGTGCTGGTCTGCATAGCTCATTAATGCACATGCTTGGTATCAGCTCACATGATACAGCTTTGCAAAATCGCCTTTCCCTTAAGAATTCTGAATTTTGTATCCAGGCAAACACTGCTTGTGAATCACCAATGTCATAGTCAGTGCAACTTGTGTGAGATGCTGGGTGCTGGGAAAGGTGGAAAAGCACTTCCGTTGGTTTCTTGGATAAGGCTAAATGAGATTTTCATTATGAGCATTGCGTGTACTGGCAGCTTTATCACTTCCCTGCATTCTTCTCATCTAACCACGGCTGCATGCACTTGTCATGTCACCGGCCTTGTGCAAGATTAGCAGGTTTGCGGTGCCATGCCACCGCATGCAATGTTTTCTTGTTATTTTTTAGTGAAGCAGTCTGATGGCTGCAGCATGTTGCATCGCTGTGGGAGCGGAAACACGTTTGCATCTTTGTCACCTACGTTTTGTGGATTCCCAAAACAGGCTGACCAAGTTATGTCACTCATTGGTTGTATGCTTTGCTGAAAGTGATTTGCATATCATATCATGTGTTTTTGGTTAGTCATACATCAGGTGCGGAGATAATACAAGAATGCACGCTTGACCAGTCTTTTCATGACGCGATTTATTATGAAAGCAGCAGGGATTAGGATGCAAAAACTATATCATTGTTCATGCCACGCCACAGCACAGCGACAAGGTAATGACACCATGGCGTTGTTGACGCATGCCATTATACAATGTTCCACATTGATTGACTAATCTTTGTCAAGCCTGTGAGATAGCAACTTATAATTTATGAATGGCTGGTAACAACTGATTTGCCAACGCCAAAGGACTATCACCAGCAGGAATGCTGTCACGCGACAATGGTTATATCAGGATTAACTAGTAATTGCATAAATAATCCTGAGCAAGAAAAACATTTTCGCTAGCTCAAGCTTACCAACTTTACCATAGCAATAACAATGCTTTGGCGACCAATTCATAACACTTACAGATTTATGAACTTTGGCATGCAACTGCATTTCCGGTTACATATAATAAAGAAAGTAACTGCTGTGTGAATCGCATGATGTCAATGTCAGGACTCCAGCATTGCAGGCAAGGATAGGGTGACAATACAGTTTTGCTATACTTTTGCCTTGTTACTTCGAACGCTGAATTTACTGCACATGCATTTGGAATTCGGTCATTAATTTTAGGGGAAAGGAATTTTTGCCGCCTATAACTGCTGCCAGAACAATGCAGAACAGTTACCTTTTCCCTGGAGCCTAGTGCAGCCGATTGACAAGATACAATACCTGTGTCTCATCTCGGTATAAAAAAGGCCAACATGAATTAATCGCCGTATGTATCAGCTGACCAGCTTTACCATCCGTCCAACCCCGTACACCCGCAACCCTGAGATGAATGTAAACAACACAAAAAAACAACATAAAGGCTGCCGCCATCGCTGCGTTTGCAAGCTGCTGTCAGCACTGACAAGCGACATCCTATAAAAGCCATTGGCTATAGCTAACGACACGTCCTCAATGATGTCGATGTGGTTTGTAGTGAATATTGCATGGGGCTACCCGATTATCCCGTTCTTCCATATAAACCAATGACAAAATTTGGTGGATGTGGCAATATCTCATCAGTGGAGGTAAATTGGTAGAGACTAATGACACCAAAATGCTTTAATCGAAACTCCCTACCATCACCGATGCGTAGTTAAAAATCCAAACTTGACAAGACCCCCCTTCCGTTTAAAGGTAGGATCCAAACCCTTGAATGTATGGATTTCTGGGATCGGAGCTTACGCTAGACAGTACTTTTTTGCGTAGGCCCTGACCCTTAAACCCCATCCAATCGGGCAATTCCAGGCAACGGCAGAACTGAGTGGCGAAACTTCGACGTGCCGCAATGCTTGGCATGTCCTGTCCTGTCTTCTGACATTAACTGACATTTAGCGCGTCTGCTGTCTCCGGTCGAGGGCGATATGAAGGGCAAATAGCGACGCCTGAAGCGACCCGGACCCAGCCCGCCGGGTGTGGGTGGATCGGAAGACAAGCGTCCTATCCAACTGAGTCACCTGGGCGGGCTCTTGAGCAGGTACGTTGTTGGTCCGTCCAGCAAGCCAGGCACCTTCCAAGTACCCGGCTGGGTGACATCCAGCACCAGCTCTCCTGCTGAGGCGCCTCCGCCTGGAACTGCCGATCCCCGGCACCACTCCACCCACGCTCGCTCACGCTGCGATCCGTGGCCATATTTGAAGACCAACACCATGACTGAACCCGGCTGTATGTGAGCATGTATCTGAACACCGTGAGCGTCGCTTGTCAGTATGTTCCTGGCAAGGGTTAAAGCTTGGCACACACACACATCACACACCACACACACACAACACAACACACACCACACCACACACACACACACACCACACCCACACACACACACACACACACAACACACACAAACACACACACACACCACACACACACCCAAACCACATCACAACCCCACCACCACACACACACACACACACACACACACACACACACACACACACCACACCACACACAAACACACACACACAACACACACACACACACCACAACCACACACACACACACACACACACACACACACACACAACACACACAACACACACAAACACACACAACACCACACACACACACAGCACCACACACACACACACACCACAACACACACAACACACACACACACACACACACACACAAACACACCACCCACACACACTATAATATATTATATATAATATATATATATTATATTATATATATATATATATATTTATATAATATATATATAATATAATATATATATATATTATAATATAAGTACGACGACAACTCGACTATTCTTTCAATATATATATTATATAATCATATATATACGACCAGATTTACTATTCTTTCTTTCAATATATATAAATATATATATATATTATAGATATATAATATATATATATTATGAAATATATAAAAAATAACCTGAAGAAGTAATATGTACCACATCCTTGAATTTGATTAATCAAAAGAAAGGTGGCCAGGCCAGATGATGGGCAGTGGTGGTAAAGGCGTGGCAAGGTGACCAGTGGCTACAGGCTCTGCGATGTGTCTGACGCAGCGTCCTAGATTTGCCGACTTTGAATGTAAAGCAACACACTATGAGGAGGAATTTTTCACTCCTTTTCCCCCATATTTTGTCAATTTTTAGCTCCTGCCTGACATTGTCTGATCGCACATGCCAAACCCCTATTTCCCTTTTTAAGGTTTTCAGATGCCATCCAACACTGGGCTCACTCGAAACCATCAAGCATAAACGAGGCTCCACAGAACCTTTGACACCTATGGCTATGTCCTGCCTCACCTACATCTGAATCATGTCTATGTATGCACAGAGCAAGGGTGCCAGGTACCTCCAAGCACAAGAACTCCAGCGACTCCAGCCGCTTGCACGCATTAAGTTTAGTTTGTTTACAAAATGCGTCACAATCGGCAGCTGTGTGCCAAATGCAAGGTGTTCAGGCATCCCTATTTTTTAGTCTCACCACCACACCACGAAAGCAGAGCCTGGTGCAAACACCAGCAAGGCTTGGTAGGTAATTTTGCTCCACGTATTTCTTTTTCCCGAGGAAACTTGGCCACTCAATTGCATCACTCCCGAAATGCAGTGGCAAAAAAATTCAAGAAATGTCTTCTAAATTAAATTGATGAAGTTGGCTACCACTATTTGAGCACTCACGTTAACTTATTTTAAGTGAAATCAGCTGATTACAAAGTTTTGCGCGAAAAGTATAAGCCTCTATATTCATTTAACTACTTTTGTTTTATCTGTGTCATACAAGTGTGATATCACTTTAGTCTTCCTTCCCTCTCGATTGTCTTTAGTGGTACCATCTGTTGCTTAAAATGTCAACCGATTCTTCTGCAAGATGCCCCAACTGCAAACCTTTGCGTATTTCATACATAAATTGGATTAATTCACCAGCCGATCAAACATTTTTGATATGCACCCAAGGGTGATCTATTCACAGCGAATGAAGGAGACAATTTGAACCACGGAACTTATTTTTACCGCCATTTTGGCCCCGTTAAACCCTCGAATAACCGTTTGCTTGGTTCATGGCAGTGATCAATAATGGCAAATCCAAACCTTTTGAGTGTCTAACTCACCAGGTTACCTGACAAGGCTATTCTAATGCTGCCATACAGAGCTTTGTGACAGACCTGACGCAGCTAATATAGAAGTGTTTGATGGCGAAGTTCTGCCTTCTGAGGATGTTTATCATGCACACCTCTTACTTGTTTCGCATTTTAATCTCGTAGGTTGGTGGACATGATTGATATTTATATTTGGTGGGTGAGTGCGATGACTCTGCCAGCAGACCATGCAAAATGTACTGACTTTTTCTGTTGGGGGAGCAGGAAGAAGCCAGTAAGTCTCCTGTGGACCAACCAATTGCTTGCCTTACCCGCTTTGAACACATGATTGCTAACCAGAGTTAGACATTTCCTTCTTTTAATGCAAAGGGTTTTGTCATAAGACAAATTATGATGCCACAAGGCATGCTGTGGGCTAATTTGTTCCATATTCTTGGTTATTTGCCCCAAATTTCTTGAATTGTTTCCTCAAGGCTGCTTCAACCAGATACTTTTTATAGTTGTCATGGTTTGCTGATTGGTAAGTGACTGTATTGTATATATGCACTATATTTTGAACACAGGGATACCCTAAACTGCATAGCAATTACAATTTGAGTTAAATATTAGTATGTAACAAATAGTCAGAAAATCCCATTTAAAATTGTGAAGCCAACACCTCAAACTTTACCATTAAATATGAATAAACAAGCCTAAATAGATGCCTTTGATGTAGCTGAAAAGGCAAGCAGCCATACTGGCATGGTCAGCTAAAAATTATGTTATTTTTAGAAAAGACAGATTGTTTATACCCATTATTTCCCTTGACAAAGGTTAACCATCTCAATCAAAATAAGTTGTTCAAAGTTATTTAAAGTGTTTTGATTTGTGTGTTGTCAACTTTGTCTGATATCAACAAGTATACAGAAATCAACTGAATAAAAATGCAAGTTGAAACCAACCAAAAATTAGCCCTATCGTGTTTTTATCACAAGTGCTGCTGTCAACAGATAGGTGAGTTGAGATGATGTTCAACATATCGGCTTCTCTAAGTTAGGTTAAGTTGGTTAGTGCATGGCAAGTGGCAATAAGAATTGTGCAAGAATCAGTAACTCACAACTGCTGCTGTGATACAAACAGGTTAGACAGGATGAGATGAAGTAAGGCCTCTTCAGGTAAGGCATAGCTATGCTGCTTTCATGGAAATAAGCGTTGGTATTTTGTAAGAAACAGTGACAAAATGTTTGTTTTCCCTGACCCCATCTTAACAGAAGCCAGAGATATGTCCATTTTGTTTGACTTGATGATGGGCTGTTGTGAAAGAGTCCAAGTTTTTTTTTGTTTGGGTGTTTTACGCTTGTTGAATTTTGAGTTATTTGTGTTAATAATTGTTTGTGCTAATTACACTGTCATGAAGTTACTATCCTGTAATGTATTCCGTTTCATTTGATGGCCTAATATGTTAAAAAAACAAAACAGTTTTGTCAGGTTTCTGATATTACGTCCATGCCAACTTGATATAGATGTCTTTGTTTGCTGAAGCATCAGTCACGAGCTCATAAGTTCCATATTTTGTGAACTGATTTTTTCATCCCCGCACGGTCTTTTTGCGATTAAATTTTTCACTCCCACTCTAGTTCAAAAGCGATTATAGCTCCCTGGTCTGACGACCGCCACGCAGTGCGTTGCGGCGAATCAAACTGCCCCCTCCATCTCTTGGGGTTGAGGAAAAACCATCGGGTGCCCTTCTCCAACTCACACACACAAACACACACAAGAACACACACCCACACCCCCACACACCCACACCTACACCCACACCCACACACCCACGCCCACACACACACACACACACACACACACACACACACACACACACACACACACTTGTGTGCCGTGCTTTACGGGACACCTGACTCAACCGTCACTGCCGAGAACCACCCGAACGAATGGCGGCATCGCAGCCAAATTGGAAGGTCATGCAGCCATTTGACCGTTTAAGAACAGGATGGGTCGTTCGAGGTATAAAGCTGCCATCTTTAGCTTACACTGGCAAATGAAAATACAGAGGACATAGTGATAACAGAGGACCGTGTGTGACTTCTCTGTCATATTCAGCTGTGTATTGAGGACCAGGAGTTGCACCTGGAAATTAAGGACAAAGGGACAAAGGCTCTCAGGTCGGGGGCCTCGAACATCATTCAGAAGGACTCCTTGGGGTTGCTGGGAAACTGAGGGCCCCTTTACCTGTGAGAGACGATGTCGAACAGTCCGTTTTGGATATTTGTCGACAAATGTATCGTTTGAAACCAACATGTTAATTAATCAGCGAGGCAACGACCATCTCATAAACCAGTGTCGCGGCCACCTTTGAAAGATGACGGCGACAAACCAAACACGGCCAGATATCAATATGCTACCTTGTGCACAAGCGCGCAGCCAGAGCCTTGGCAATGGGCCAGGGGCACGCACAAGGTTGATAAAGGGCTCCCCAATAGTGAAAGCCCCCCCCCCCCCCCAACAAAAATATCATTGGCATTGGAGTGCCCCATCGTGCCGGCCGGGGCTCTGAATAGTCTTCCAGCCGACCTTTCTGGCCTTTGGGCCCTCAAATCAGGCCCTTTGTCGTAAATCCCGAGGCCCTTCGGGTCCCCTGAAACCTTAGGCAAGGGGAACGTGCCCCCTGTGGCCTTCCCTCCCTGCGCTCCTGCTTGCGCGTCAGGTTGTTGGTTTGCGTTCAGATATAGGCAAATAACGGCGGATCGTAGGCTCTCTGCTGCTTAAACCATTCATCTATAATATAGCAATCGTTTTACGTTATTTTATCCTGGTGCACTTTCCGGTCGTCCCGTTAAAGTCTATATCAAGTCGGATAAATAGTAGCATACGCCATGTTAATACCTGCTGAACATTCTTCATGAAAAAGCCCTCCCCCGGCCGGTTGATATCACCAACGGATTTTGGCTCCATCAACCTCCATACGACATTGGCTCCATGCTGTGGAATCGCCTCGGACCGCATAACATATGACCGCAGTTCATTAAACTACCCGGTGAGTGTTTGCCCCGACGGCTGGCCACCCGGGACACTAAATGTTTTCCGTCCCCAACGGCCCGATTAGAGTAGGACAAAGGGCAACCAACGCCTTTTGGGTTTCCATGACCCTTAAGCACTAATAGTGCTAACAGTGCTGAAGCATCATCAATGATCCGGTCGGCGGCACACTATTCGACGACGGTTTTCCCGAAGCTTCTGCTGTTGCAACGGTTGCAGCAGAGGGCGGCCGGGGCTGAGGAGCGGGCAACGGATGCGACGCTCCAGACAGCGGGGGGAAAATTGGCTCAAGGTGCTGCTGGAACTGTTTATCTGCTGACCGAGCTACTGCAGTTTCAGGTGCTTCGGCGGGCAGCCGCCCTTCATCTCATTCGTAGGTGATTCCGACAGTCTCTTCTACACTGTCGGTGTTCCAGTCAGTGTACAAAGCCCCATGTTGCTCGACCCTGCTCGCGAACCCCGGTGTCTTAGGGCGACAGCACACAGCCTCTAATGTGGATGTGACTGGCGGTGCGAGTGCGCGGCGGCCTCCACTGGTGGGGTGCACAGTTTGTGGCCCGCTGTTGGGATACGGCTTGTGCCGGCGTCAGTGCAGCGGTCTACTTAATGATGGCCTCTTTTATGCGACTGAGTGTGGGTGAATGGTTCGCTGCTGGTGTAACTGTGAGTCACGTGCTCACGCTACCTGTTAAATGTGCCCTTCCCACGGCTTGCGTGTGTTGGGTTTTTATATACGTGTCAGTCACGCATATGCACTTCCTTCATACAAATGGAATACATGGTGCGGCGGCATGTAGCAATCAGCTGCTGGCCGAGGAAGGATTACCGTGCAACACTAAAATCAATGAGTCAGTCGTTACAGTCATTGCAGTCAGTCACTGAAGCCAAACGGGCTGCCTCATACACATGTCGGCTGGTTAGCTGATGCGAGATTTCGTGCTCGACGCCCACGCGCCCATTCCAGTCCTCAAAAACTAGTCAAAGGCCCATGTGGCCCACCACTTGCCAATGTAACAAGTGTGCTTTGGTTAAGTGCAGCGGTGTCAGATTTGCCAACGGATTTCAAAAATGACGTGGAGAAAGAAGCATTTGCATTGAATCCTGTATTGGAAAGATGCAACAGGAGAATGACACACCTAATTTGCTTCCAAATTGACATTCAGGTATAACGCATTTTTACCAATGGGGTGGGTCTATTTCCGTGCTTAGGTGTCATCTTCCGTCCAGAATTGCAAATCTCGCCACACTGCCCTTGGTGAGCACTGCTTTTTCACCGTTCATCAGCTCCACCTACACGGATTGCTATTATAAACGGGAGCAACAACAAGGAGATCGTTTTTGTCGTTGCGAAATTTACGAGCGAGCATCATCCAAACGTGAGCGAAGCCGACATCTAATGTGATAATCACTGAGACTGACTTCGCCTTACGACGTGCTCTAACAATCACGTTACGAACATGGATATAACATCTCTCCATGAGCGCTAGGACAGAGCATTTTCTGCTGACAGGGCACGTAAGCATGCAGCTTGGCCAGAAACCTCCATGCGGCTAACAAACAGGCCAAGCTGTGTCATCACAGCTGCCTTTTCCGCATTGCACCAGACAATACGTCTTTTCTTTGCCAGAGGTGTTTTTTTTTCCTGAGCGTCATCGTTAGTCTCTCGATGTGAAGATTTCTCCTCCGGAAACAAGTCTCCCTTCCCCTCTCGGCTTTTTGTCCAGGTAGGACATTTGCGACCTCCACCGTACAATCGTCTTCACCCATGGCCTCCGGACCGTCCTCTTCTGCCATTGGTGCGCTGTTGAGGTGGTCGACTTCGTCCAGATTTTTCCCTTTGCAAACAGAGATGCCATTTTTGGTTTATTGGTTTTATACAACACGCATCACATCGCAGCCTACTCCTGTACATTTTGCTTCGATCCTGAGCATAAAGCACGGCGACTTTAAAACATGGAAAAAGGAAAACAACATAACTGACCCAAAACGGACCGCCAATTGCATTCTCGCTCCGTTGTTTCGTAATCTACTAACTACACACTATGCGCAACTACATTTTTAGAATACCGCTCTGTATTTAAGATCATCTAGAAAATGCATACAATTTGGCTCCAATGGTAATTTGCAGGCCGTCCAATGCTTGAAAGCGGAACTTCAAATACTCACATCCTTAACGAGTGTCGCTCCCGGGGAGTAATCTGGAAAGCCGAAAACGGGTGAGATACGAAACATTTCAGTTCAGAACAGGATGGTGACCCCCACGTGAGAGAAAGCTGTGCTTGTGTTTTGAAGCGTGGGCATGCACCACGCTGATGGCTCACGGGTGGTGGAATTAACATAGCTGTGCAATAGTCGTGTCCCGCAAGATAGCTTTCCGGTTCACAGCAAATCTGTGAATGAATATCGGAGGCCACATGCCTCCCGTCCGCGTACATATTACCCATCTTGTTAGAGCACATACACTGCCGTCAAGAAAAAGGAAGTGATGGGGCGGCGATGGGGGCGGAGAGAGGGGGACAACAATAAATCGCACTAAGCTCTAGCCACACAGCCGAACTTAACCTGAAATTAGGCCAACGACAGCAGAGTCGCCAACATTCATCGTCAACACGATCAGCAGCTACCGTGATTCGGACGGCCCTCATGGTGCTGCGATGGAAATCGATTTAGAGAAGAGCAACTGTTCCAGTATTATCGCTGGCCGCATGCGGCAAATGCAAATCCATGCCCTGATGTCCTAGGCTAACTACGCCCTGCCCATGCCATGCTGTTCATGCATGCCATACGGTTAACAGTCGTAAGACAGCGAGGCATAACCGAAACGAGTTGTGGTAAAAAGCGTATTGCCTCTAAGCTCAAACAATGCATCGATAAGAAGTGACGAAACTACGACAGACAAGCGGCAGTGGCCCACAGACCGTCATCCCAACCTCCGGACGAGTACGCCGCCCTAGCCCAAGTGTATGTCTACTGGCTGGTTGGTAAGTGGACAGTTTTCTGATCACTGCCATATCGCGGGTAGTGCAGGATGAAGGTAGTGTGCGCCATGATGCACACATTATGATGCATTTGATTTATGATTCTGTATGGAGTGTGCATTGTGAGTGTGATTGCACGCTTTATGTGAATGCATCAACAAAAAATTACAAAAAAGACCAGACAACCAACCCGCTGACCTGACCATCGCATTTGAAACTATCCGACGTCACACCGTGATGCTCGCCGCGAAATAGATGGGAGGCAGCCCCAATGCACACCAACGCCGTAACTGTTTTTGACAACGTGACACGCTGGAAGACCGACACCCCTCCTTGCTGCGGATGGGCTCCTCCACGCCATTGCGAGACACTCGTCTGTCCAGCCCCCGCAGACGAGGTCTCCTCGCAGGCATTTTGGTCTGCCCTGAGTGCGCAGACCAAAACCATGCTTAGTGCCCCTCGATGGATTTTTGCCAACACCGCTGTGGCCCGGAGCCGGATGTGGCAGCCAAACCCGCTACCACAAGCTATGTCCAGTGAGCGGCCGGACCCCACGCTCATGAAAGCGTTGGTGATTCCCGCGCAAACAAACCGGCGTTGGTGATTTGTATGATATATATATATACACATGGAATCGGTATCAATTATATATATATAGGCACATGGGTATATAAGTATATATGCATACATATATATATATATATATATATATATATATATATATATATGTATATATGTATACATAAATATATACATATATATATATATATATATATATCATTGATCCCGTCGTAAATTGCGTAAAACAACATATAGTAATGATCCAAGGCTTGGTTCAATCGTCCCATTCATGGGAAATAATTAAGGGAACAATGTTGCAGCAAACATCCTAAGCCATACGCATTTCACATACAATGAAAAAACCGAGACTGCCAGTGACTAAAAACTTTTTAAAGCAGCTTCTGCACCCCACCTGTTCGAATCTGGCAGGGAAATTGCTTCCGAGGCCTATTTCCACCATCGCCAATGCTTCTCATTGTTCTTCGGGTAGCCGTGCCCGCGGCAAATAATCTCGAGGACCCATGAGCTCGAACTCTTGACCCGAACACCCCAAAATCCGTCCTTCCCGAAGAATATCATGCTCCATATTACAAATGGCATATGAAAATGCTGTTGCGCGGAAGTCCTTAAACATCCCAGATATAGCCTGAGTTACCTTTGCTGCAGTAAACTTTCCGGAGGAGGTTCTTCTCTAACTCTCCCAATGGTATACATATAGGCTCTCTGAAAAAAATGATTTTGCATGTTTTCATCAAAGAATGACGCCATGCACCGGTGGTGCCACAGAGAAGGAGCACTAAATGTTGACAAGATCATTCAATGACGCGGATGCGGGTGTACCTACATAATTACAGGCCGCGATATGTTAGTGGTGTTGGTGGTGGTGGTGGTGGCGTTGGTTGCAGAATAAAGTGGGGCTGGCACAGTCGACACATGCTTGCGTGGAGCTGGGACCCAGCAATGAGGCTGGTGGAATGAGATACCAAAATGACGTTACACTGAGGTCACGCACCATGCAGGAGCTGTTATGGTCACACACTGGTAGGGGGGGGGGGGAGGGGGAGGGGGAGGCAGACATTGGTGGTGTTGGCAGGATCAGACACTGGTGAAACTGGCAGGGCAATGGGGTCAGCTGCATGGAGCCGACACTCGCATGGAGCTGGAGGGGTCAGACACCATGGTGGGATGGGTAGACCCAGACATTGTGGTGGGGTGCATGGTGTCATGCACTGTAATGACATCCTAGTGGTTAAAGCACTGATAGGGATGGTGGATCCAGGCAGTGTCGTGGCATATTTGTGGGGATCGGACGATGCAGTGGTGTTGGCAGTGTTGGACAATGTGATCGGGTAGATGGAGAAAGAAAAGCATACATGAAATGCTAGGTTAGAAGGTGATGACAACAAATGCTACATGTCACAAATGCTTCACACCTTCTTCAGAGTAGTCATTTTCTAAATGATTTAGGACTTTCCTGACATCAACTGACCTGAATCTAGCCGGTCGCACTAAGGCTTTCTGGTCTTCAATCGCTTCAATGTCCAGTGGCTATCACATCACCTGAAACAGCAGCAATGCCAAACAAATATTAAGTGGGTGGAGATTAACTAAGGACCAAGTAAGTAATTTGTGTTTTTAGCGCCCCAGAGGTGTTCATTGTATCTTAAACGAGAAGGACGTATGGACTTCCCGACATAGACTGAAACAAAACAGGGAATACCCCTTTCGGTGACTATTTTTTTGGCAAAACATGCTCAGGCTGAAATCGAGGGAGGTATGGACCCTAAGCTCCCTTTTAGAGCCCAAAGTCGTCTACAGAGCAGATGACCACTCAGGCAGGGAAAATTTAATATATTCTTGCAAAAAATCAGCGACCAAATTTCAGCATACAAAGCTCATCCTGGCCGATTATGCGAACGTGATATGTGCCTTTATGTGCGATGTGTGCTAGCTTAAAATAGTTAACATGTGAAGTGACGCCTAACGCGCGATGTGCGATGTCCTCAATTGAAATCACTTGCATGTATAATGTACTTAGGAAGCAATTGATCGGGCTCCTAGGCTATTAATACACCTTCTGTACTGTTTGCACCGCTCGAGCACTGCGAACGAAGTCTAACATTTTCGTTCCCTGGGTAAGACGTTTGCCAAGTCGACGTAATAGATTATATAGGTAGCAAACCTACCTGCAGCAATCTATCACCTTTTGCTAAAGAGTTAGTAGATGGATGAATGAGTCGAAAAGGTATACTGATCGCCTGGGAGCCCAGCCTACTGAGTCTATTAAATGGGTGAGTCAATGATATTGAGTTGTTGGCTAGCACCGCGCAGTCTTTTATCGATGAAAGTCCTGCGCTGTTTGGTTTGTTAGCATTCTTTTTCTGTAAATTTGATCCGAACACGTTGAATGGATACATTTCTGGGATCAGCACTCACTCTAAGCAGTTAGCAAGGTAGCACTCGAGCATTCGATCAAACACACAAGAAGAATATTAGATGTATATACGCCCTTGCGTTTAACAAACCTGGATATATAGATATAGATATAGATATAGATATAGATTTAGATGTAGATATAGATATATGTATATGCGTGTGTGTGTGAATATATGTATGTATATGTTGACCTTGCTTCCACAGACCACAGGCGAGGACAAGGACAGATCCAAGACGGTAACAAAGCCACAGCCACAGTGCCGGTGACCTAGTTCAAGCCCACGGGGCGCCGCATGGATGACAAGAAGAACCTGTCCTGAGCCTCTCGGCACTGCCAAAGAGTCAGCAACCGTCAATGGGCCTGGGTAAGTACACAGCAGTTGAAACAGTTGACCGCTGCGTCGAAAACGTGGTTTTCTCGGACGGCATACTTTTGGTCTGAAACATAAGGGGGTCTTTGTTTATTTGCTCCGACATTCTCTTCGCGGTAACGCTTCCTCCCCCTTGCCCCCATTTTCTCTCTTCCTCTCTCTCTCTCTCTCTCTCTCTCTCTCTCTCTCTCTCTCTCTCTCTCTCTCTCTCTCTCTCTCTCTCTCTCTCTCTCTCTCTTCTCTCTCTCCTCTCTCTCTCTCTCTCTCTCTTCTCTCTCTCTCTCTCTCTCTCTCTCTCTCTCTCTCTCTCTCTCTCTCTCTCTTCTCCTCTCTCTCTCTCTCTCTCTCTCTCTCTCTCTCTCTCTCTCTCTCTCTCTCTCTCTCTCCCTCCTCTCTCTTTCTCTCTCTCTTTCTCTTTCTGTCTCTCTCTCTCCAGACACACACTTGCACACATACAATGCACGGATGTGCGCACACAATGCAACTACATTGCGTTAAATCAGTTTGTTGTGACATAACTGCGTTGTTTCGGATTCGCCGGGGGGTGGGTGGAACTCCGACGACTGCTGCCCGGCTGCGTTGAGGTTGTGAACGGCAGTAGGAAGAACGCTGGGCCTACCATACGCGCCGGACCACGTAAGTTATTCACCCACGCGCCGTTGTGATGATGTGCCAAACTCATCGCATGCTTTTCAACCGTGACGGAAGTATGTAGCTCATTTCCGGGTGTAGGCAGTTTTATCATGTTGACTGCGAGCAATGCCGCAGTCCAAATGAAGCTCAGCCCAGGCCACGTTAGCCTACTAGCACCCCTTTCTCATGTATTGAAAACATAACGCAATTCATGCTTACCATAGGTACAACTTCATCGCAAAAGTTGGCTTTCACGGCAACCCATGGAAGGGGCTAGAGTAAGATTTTTGTTTTCCCGACATGGTCGTCAATTCCCTGTGACAGCATTTTGGCTGCTATCTTGGTGTGGTACCTAAGAAAAGTATTTGTTTGCTTCATGCAACATATGTCTAGTGTGGATGCATGGGCTTAAGAACGTTTCAAAAGTAGGGGGGCCAAGCTCAGAGCGTACTTCGATCAATTTTTCTGGAAAGGAAGCCCGATGACCGGGGCGGGAGGGCAATAGACGTTGTTATCGCTCTTTATTTAAATGTCATGGCTGCGATGCTAAATAGCTGTCTAAAGCCGTTTCTTACTGGCAATCAATCTTGCTTATGCGATCCATCTGTCATTCGACGAATGAGGCTTTCCAGCTTCCTAAGATTTTCCGTCTACTTTTACATTGTCTTTCCTGGGCAGCCAAAATTCCACGAGCAGGCAGAATTTTGGGTCATCGAGGATGCGTCTGCCTCAACTGGGTAGATGCCAAAATACGCCCTGGACATACGGTGGTGACAATTTTGAAAGTGAATGAATGGCTGGCAGTGCGGCAAATTTTTCATGCGCCTTTATTTCGGTGGCTTCTTTTCAAGAGATAAGACCTGTCGCGGAATTTTAGGCGGAAACTAATTCGAAAGCTTGAAACTGTTAATCCTTGAAACCTCTTAATCCTAAATAAGCTTTCAAGGAAAGCTTATTTGGCCCGAAAGTCATAACCTCGGAGACTCAAACTTTTACCTAACTGAGAACACGTACAGACCAACACATCCTGTAAAT
>NW_023596420.1:5770163-5775766 GCF_011947565.3 Pollicipes pollicipes
GGGTCCTAACTGGGAAGCCCACGTGGGTCCCATGTGTGTTCCAGTTTGGCCCCATATGGGCCCCAGGTGGGCTGACCATGTGGAACCCAGTTCGTTGCCCATGTCATGCCCACATGGGATCGAAGTGGGCAGCCCTGATGGCCCCATATGACAGCCCATCTCGGACCCACATGGGTCCCAGATGGACATGCTGGCTGGGGGCCCTCATTACGGTGACGTAAGTACACAAGCTCAGTGAAATATATCATACCCACGTTCTGTGCCCACGATGCATAGCGGATGTCATGATTTCAAGCGTGCGTAAGAGGGTGGAGAGAATTTGTAACAAAGTTACACCTCTCCGCGGTAAATATCTCGATAATTACATAAAACTCCAGATGTCTGTGGATATATAGTCTTTCGTACTATTTAAAGTCTCTAGGGGAAGAAACACTAGATACATCTAAACATCCTGCGAAAGAGCTCGATCACTATGGGTGTCGAGTTCCTAAAATGATTGGAGGTGGGGGGGGGGGGGAATTCATGGAAGATTTCATAAGTGAACAGGTCCAAAAACTTCTCAGATTTTGTGCTTTATGCTCTGATTATCCATCATATAAATGTACTATATATAATTATATCTTAGATTTATATATTATATATTATATATATTAACATTTTGAAGCTAGTGTAGGTAGCCCGCAGGCAATCTACAATGGAAGCCTTGCAATTTGCACCACCTTTTTCAGCAAAGGACACCTGTTCTGTGACTGCTGACAATGATGTCAGTTGCAGCTCTCTCTTGCATACTGAAAATTCAATTGGGTTGCGTTAAGTCGTACCTAGCTGTGCATTACCACTTGCTGGTAATATTGTTGTGTATTTTAATTTCATTTCCCATTTGCAGGGAGGTTCTCGGACACACCACTAGTTTTATCGATTAAGCACGTACGCCATTGTAGTGAATATTAATACACGCCAAGATGGCTGGCCTGAATACCCCTTCGCTCGGTAATGGTGTCAATTTGACCAACCCTCTAAGATCTCAGAAACTAAATGAGCCGGAAACAACCACCAAGTCACAGGGGTTATTGACCTTACGTGAGCTCACTTGCGTCAGAATTCGAGGTTCCTCGGTCATGATCTTCGGGTCAAAAAATGTGAAGAAAGCTTAAATTTCAGAATTGGTGTCACCAAGCTTGTGTTCAAGATTTTCCATGCAACCACTGTGAGCCGAGACTAGTGCTCATTTAAGCTCAGTGGTCTTGTGCGACCTTTGTACGGTCATAGTGGCTAAAATCATGCAAGAGTGCTTTGTTTTTTTATTTGAATTAACGTCAAGGATTACGATAGGCAGTAATGTTTCTAAAAAAATCGATCTGAGTCATCTTAGGTCAATGACCTATTCTGACCTTCACGAAGACCGTAGACGAGTGTAATGTTCTGTGACATACGAAACCATTACGAGGTGTATGGCTTCGTCTCTAACATTTCGTTGTTGCATCAGGTTGAACAATTCCCAAGAAATGTCTTCGCTGAGTCCTAATTTTTTATACCAATCGATCTGCTATTCAAATGTCTACAGCCATGCAGAATTTGGCGCGGCCACGCCGTGCCGTTCGAAGCCCATTCCGGAAAACCTTCTGTGGGTCAAATTGACGCCCACCCGAGCGCGTGTTAGTGTTGACGAGTTCATCTTAATTATTGTTGAAATAAACTTAACGCATAATTTAAGAGGATGATCTTCAGTCTTACTTCAGTCTTAGTCTTCAGTCTTTCAGTCTTCAGTCACAGATCTTCAGTCTTACCAAATACGCTCAGGCAGATACATGCCCGTTGAGAATCCCTTTCTCTCAATTTTTTTTTAACAAACACAAATTGCGTGTCAGCTATACGTCTGGAGGACACTGTTCTAAGCTGCTGTACCTCTGAAAGAAAAGCGACCTTCACCTGTTCCACTTTGTACGTGGGAAAAATGACACATCATATCCATGTCACGCGCAATGCAGGTTGATGGTAACACTGTAAGATATGTTCTACATGTTCTGTAAGATATGTTCTACATGGCTAGTGTTGGTGGTCGTGGTCGGACGACTCCGCTGTCGGTTCAGGCGGCTGGTGTTCCGTTCAGTCGCCTGATGTCAATCGTCAGTTCTGTTAGGCATGTTCGACACGGCTAGTGTTGGTGGTCATGGTCGGACGAGTCTGCTATCGCCTCAGTCGGCTGGTGTCGATCGTCGAGCTCTCGTCACGTTCTCTGGAAGCACTGGTATGATTTTCGCTTCGCCATATGGTGTGCTACAATTGTAAAACGTCCACCTTTTCAAGCGCACAGAACAAATTGTTTACACATTCTGCCATGTTTTCCTCCACTACCGCCGTAAAAATAAACTTTTATGGACTTTATTTGACTTATAAGGTACTTCGCGCCTGCATATATTGTGATCTATCTTTATAAATAAAACATTACAGGAATAGATACCTATCGGAGGTTATGAAGTTAAAACAATCTATGGGAAATGTTTTGGATACAACAGACCAAAAGCATGAGGAGCAGAAGCTGCCCCCCTGTGGAAATACAATGTACACATATCAGCAGGCTATCCATACTTTATTTGAATCGCTGCAAATGGATTTATCTATAGAGTTTTGTCGGTGTGTTGGAATGGACAACGGCGCAACAGACATATCGATTTGCTGCCGTCGGCTTGTTTGTTTTCCGTGTTTCTCTCACCACTGACCAGCTCACCACTACGAAAAAGCCACTCGGGGCGGGGGGGGGGGGGGGCATAATTCCGCTCTGATCCAGGAGGCTTGCTATAGATACCTTGTAATCTGGATGAGTTCATAGAAAATTCGTAAGAATTTGGAGAAGACTTGACGTCCCCTAGAAGGAGACTTAGGCCACATGCCTGCTCACCATCATGCACGCAGCTTGAGCGATCCCGTTCAGACGTCCAGCGAATCCAGTTCGTGGCATCGCGGGCGGGATCGCAGATCGCACGAAGCTACTTAGCAGCTATCTCCATTCATGCACACGTGAGGCTGCACCAGCACGCGCGTCAAACATGCAATCGCTCGTTGGACATTCTTGCTGGATGGTTTCAATTGTGTCTTGGCAAATTCCAGTGGCTATTTAGCAGCCAAGCTTGACGCTGTAAATGACTCGGTGGATTTTACACAATCCGCGCAAAGTGGATCACACCAAGCTGATTAGCACCGCTTCTTTATTCGCTGAACAGTCAGTAACACCTAAGGGCAATGGCCGGATACGCACGTGACCATTAGGGCCATTGACCTCTCGTTTTAGCAAGACCGTATCACCGTCGAACGATGGCGCAATGTCCCAAATGTCTCGGGTGCTGGAAGCCGTCATGGTGACCCTAAAGCTCCAGAAATGATGCAGCTCAACCCGGTAGTAACGTGCAAAAATTGCCGGATGATTGTATTTTTGGGCATAACACACTGACGTATCTATAGTTTAATAGTTTAATGATCATAAGAATTCGCGCATTGGCAATAACATCCTACTAAGAAGATTGCTTGGAAACATTTGCTGGTTTGTGTTCAAATGCAGTACCCTTATAACGCTATGACTTCAAGCATTGTCATTACTTTCTTTTCGAAATACACTATCAGCTGAAATAAAAAATAACATCAGCGTTACCGATAACGATATTATAGCTCGGAATCTTGCTTCCCTTTTCCTTGAACTCCGTGTAGCATACTTGATGATTCGTAAATAATGCGCACATACGGGATGCCACTTACAAAAATAGCCTCGTTTCTCCGTATTGTGCTACAGTAAACAACTGCTGCGCTGTATATTAGTGAAACGAGCACTCTAAGAGAACACACTTGAAATGCAGTCAACTTATTCTTTCTAACCGCACTCACGAATAGCCTACCGGCAGTGCCCCTCCCACCACCTGAGCAACGTAGATCCAAATCCCTCTGGTTCCCGAGTTATACGCCCGCAAAAGTGCGAAAAGGTTTATTGAGGAACTATTTCAAAGCCACCTTCGTATTGGTGTCATAAAAACGTCATACAATCGCTCTCACCTTACAGGCTGCTTTCTGCTTGTGGTCACAAACAGCATGGCCGCTGACACATTCGTAAAAGCAATGATGCAATGATACAATCCGCGGAAGGTGATTGGCTCTTAGTAAGATTTCGCTGCTGAATGCGTGTCGCAAACATAAGCGTGAGCACCTTCGGGTTGTGCGGCACTCGTCGCCAACGGCATTTTTCCTTTTATCAAGGCCATGGGCCAAAGTTATAAAAAAGAACGTAAAAAATACGGCACGGAAAAAATAATGGCGCTCTCACGAATGTTGTAAAAAGAAGACGTAAGAGCTACTTTGTTGTTTTTTTCTCCTGCTGGCATTTTTCATCCTTCTTCTCAAGTATTTCTTACAGACAGCTCAGTTGGCGTCTTGCTCACCGGAGGAAAGAATCTTGCACGGATTGATGGGTTAGCTAGGCATTATACAATTAGGGAAACATTACAGTAATTTTAGATATATACTTTGCTAATTTCTTTAACACAGATTGTACGACAAATTTAAATCTTGAACAACAAAAAGCCGTGTCCTTCAAGTGCAACCTCTTGAGCTACATTACCATGAGTCCCCGTTGCAACTTTGTTTGGAAGGGAGTCCGCGGTGAAATGCGATGTTATGACCGAAAACCTGTGTGGAAATTGTGAGAGAACCTGCAGTTTGACTGTCTCGCGAGCTGTGCAAGTGTGAAATCACACTTATTTTACAAGAGTGTGAATCAGGGGCTTGAAATGGGTGTGATCACTGGTGGTGTGTGCCAGTGGCTGGTACTGATCTTGACATGATGTGGAGCGTGCGTGTGAGGTCCGTGCTTCTGAGAGAGAACATTGTTTTGGTATTCTTTAGGTCTACTGACTCACAGTAAAATGTGATGTACCGATGCCTGCCTTTATCCTTATGTTTGTGTTTGAACGTGGCAAAGCGGTGATACTGGTAAACTCAAAGAATACTAGCACCTATGTTACAGGGGTATACAAAGGCAATTTGCTACTTAATTATGCTCTTGTCAGCATTTTAGACCTATTGAAGCATTGCAGCATATAACTAACTTATTGCATGCCATGATATTAGCAGTTCATTTTGGCAGTACAGTTGGTCTGCACAGCTCATTAATGCACGTGTTGGGTATCAGCTCACATGATATAGCTTTGCAAAATTGTCTTTTCATTAAGAATTCTAAATTTTGTATGCAGGCAAACGTCGTTTGTGAGTTTCCGATTCCATATTCACTGCAACTTGTGTGAGATGCTGGGTTCTGAGAAAGGTGCAAAAGCATTCCTGTTGGCTTCTTGGATAGCGCTCAATAACATTTTTATCATGAGCATTGCGTGCACTGGCAGCTTCGTCGACTTCCCCGCATTCTGCCTATGTAACCATGACTGCATGCACTTGCCATTTCACCAGCCTTGTGCAAGGTTAGCAGGTTTGCAGTGACATGTCACTGCATGTAATATTTTCTTGCTATTTTTGAGTGAAGCAATCTGATGGCTGCAGCATGTTGCATGGCTGTGGGATTGGAAACGCGTTTCCATCTTCGTTTGTTTTGGGAATCCACAAAACCT
>NW_023596420.1:5776766-5834266 GCF_011947565.3 Pollicipes pollicipes
TTATTTTTAGTGAAGCATCTGATTGCGCAGCATGTTGCATCGCTGTAGGAGCGGAAACAAGTTTGCATCTTGTCACCTACGTTTTGCGATTCCCAAAACAGGCTTAGCAAGTGATTCAATGATTGGTTGTGCGCTTTGCGAAAAGTGATTTGTCATCATATCATATGCTTTTGGTCAGTCATAAATCGGCTGCGGGGTAATACAAGAATGCACGCTTGACCCTTCGTTTGATGATGGGATTTATTATGAAAGCAGCAGGGATAAGGACACAAAAACTAATATCATTGTTCATGCCATGTCACAGCACAGCGACGAGGTAATGACACCATGACGTTGTGGACTCATGCCATACACAATATACCACATTGATTGACTAATATTTGTCAAGCCTATGAGATAACAACTTCTAATTTATGAATGACTGGTAACAACTGATTTTCCAATGCCAAAGGACTATCGCCAGCAGGAATGCTGTCACGCGACAATCGTTATATCAGGATTAACTAGTAATTGCATAAATAATCCAGAGCAAGAAAAACATTCTCGGTAGCTCAACCTTACCAACTTTACCATAGCAATAACAATGCTTTGGCGACCAATTCATAACGCTTACAGATTTATGAACTTTTGCATGCAACTGCATTTCCGGTTACATAAAATAAAGAAAGTAACTGCTGTGTGAATCACATGATGTCAATGTCAGGACTCCAGCACTGCAGGCAAGGATAGGGTGACAATACAGTTTTGATATCCTCAACGGTCTTTGACGGGTTTCGGTAGGCGATTCATGACACTATAGGATAGTTTTCACAGCATATCGTGCTTTGATATTAATAATCTGCCACAAAAGCTGGCGATCGCTACGTTGTTTATGTCAAACAGTCCACCAAAGCTTTTCTAACGACCAGCATCAATACAAATAAATCCACAACCAACCATCCACTAATGCGCCACCCAACACAGCGTCCGCGACAAGAATGGCCTGCTGGCGTCAGCTTTCGAGCAGTTCGAGGTATTCTTTAGGTCTGGCTGGCAGATGCTGCCAGATATTACTGTCGTCGCAAAACCATTCCATGGCGCCATGAAACGATGACGCAATGGCGCGCATTTTTACAAACCCTTAAAATCTTGCTACTTAGGGTCGTTTTTGAACCTTGAAAGCTCACCAATAGTTACAAGTAAGCTTTTCCCATCATGTGTTGGGCTTATCTCAATATCTTCAAATGTGGAACATTCATTTAGGTATTCGTAAAAGGCGAAACAAACTTGGCAGGACCGGAGACAGCCATTTGCACGTAACATTACAGCAGACTGAGCACAGCCATTGGTTAAGTGAGCAATGACTGCTCACTAGGCCACCACGGGAGATATGTTCGCAATTTGTTACTAGTTCATAGGACGCACACAGAGGGGTCAAAGACGCTGGACTCAACTGGTCATTTCCTTATTTGGGTTTTTATCGTCTCCGATGAGATCACCCAGCTAACCGGGGCTTGTTGCAGAATTGATACAGGTGGCCAGCACCTTCAAAGTGTGATATTTAGATTTCTTGACATGAAGATTAATGAGCTATGACAATGCCCAGCAATGCTTTTAATTTATTTGGTGAGATGATGACTGTTGGCTCCGCAGAAAAGATGATCTTTCATTTAATGTCAGTGGGGATAGTTCTGCGTTAAGTCTAAGATTACCAATGCTTGCAAACAAAATGCATTCCATACGTCCAGTATGAAGCTGAAGTAGTAGGTGCGGCTTGTGAGAGAAACGTTGAACATATCTCCATTACTTGTAATTAGAGGGCCTGTTGGTTTGGGCAGGTATCTAGCAAAACAGCAGTGCATTGCTCTAGTTTTGGGGACAAGCGGAACAGGTTAATGTTTATTTACTCGATAAACTTTGAGGGATTCATGCATCTCTAAGTGACGAACTGGGATATTTGTGGCATGGTGCCCCTACACCTTGCAAACGCCATCAATACGGAACAAACGAGTCATGATCCATAACGCAGATGCAGTTATAGGATTTACTCAAGACAGCAAGCCCGCAACATTCGTCAACGCAGTGTTGTTAGAGCTATGTCATTGCGCTGGCCACGGACCAAGAGTGGGGGCTCCAGTCCTCTCCAGGGGCCCTCTGTCACCTCTCCAGGGGCCCAAAGTGTCATCGATTTCCCATTTTTTAGATATGTAGCTATAACACGGGATAATGACAGGCAGGGCAAGTAATAGCAGGGAGAGACACCCTTCAGCATCGATATGTAACCTAAGACACGTACAATTTTGGGAGGCCATTGCGAGTGTGACAGAAACTGAGAGTTAACTCAGTGACATGACGTTAGCAAAACAATAGCTTGATACGTTAGATGTCATAGCAAAGTGATTTGTGGTTGCATTTCAGAGATGTATAGTGTTATGCTGGCTGATTCAGAAGAAAGTACGCGGTGAATCATAGCGTTTCGCGGAAAGTACTCTACGTACTGGTGAGTGCTGTTTCGTGCGCATGCAGTTATTATCGAAAATTGCTACTATCGTTGGACTTATACAACCACCTTGCTCTCTCTGTTCCTTGAAACGACCCAATCTGTATGGGAAAACCTCTTACAACTCCTGCATATTATCTGAATATGAATCTGGAAGTTCCGCTGACCGTAACGTTCAAATCCCGTAACGATCCGTTGATAAGCGGCGGCGCTCGAGTGAGCGGCACAGTTTGCAACGGGCACCAGCAATGTGTGGAGTACAGGTGTGCACAGTGCTGCTGCTGGTGGTGAGCTCGGCGCTGGGGGCCGACTTGGCCCGGCGGCGCATCAGTCTGGAGAAGCGACAGACGACGCTGCTGCCGGGTCTGGCCGACCATCCGGCGCTGGGCCGACTCAACCTGCGCTTCTGCGGCAGCGGCTCCGAGTCACAGACCAGCCGTGGCCCGCTTGGATGCGGCTTCCCCATCGTGGGTGATCACCCGTGGCTGGTGGCGCTCGGCTTCACAGGACCCGACGGCCGCGTCATCCTCTCGTGCTCGGGCGCGCTCATCAGCGACCAGCACGTGGTCACGTCGGCCCGCTGCGCGCTCAGTGCTCGAGGCTACAAGCTCAGCACGGTTAGACTGGGCGAGTACGACTTTAGCAGCCGGCGAGACTGTCTCTGGTACGACCCAACCGTGTGCACCGAGGCCGAGGACGTGGCTGTCCACTCGGCCACCGTGCACCCCGACTTTGTCAAGCAGGGCCGGAATCCGAGCCGCTTCGACGTGGCCCTGGTGCAGCTGTCGCAGCCGGTGACTCTGGGTCACGGCGTGCAGCCCATCTGTTTGCCCATGTTCCCATTGCGCCACCAGCCGCATCGTCTGCTTGCGCTAACAATGGGCCTGCACAACGGGCTGCAGCCGGCGGCCGACGGTGCTGCCACCTGCTGCGAGTGTAGCCGCCAGCGCAGCAACACCACGCACGTGATGGACGAAGAGAAGCTAGCTGTGTACAACACCAGCTACGATGGCCCGGGGCCATGCCAGTACCGGCTGCTGTCGGAGGCGGACGGCGAGCCAAACCGCTGTCTAGGCTCGGGCACGCCGTGCATGGCCGACCTGGGTGCGCCCCTCGTGGCCCGCGACAAGTTCGGCACGGCCTACTTCCTGATGGGTGTGACAAGCATGCGACCAGCACAGAAGGAGTGTCACCGGCCGGGGGCGTCGGTGTCATACGCACCCGTGCGGCCGCACGTCCGTTGGATCCTGGACAGTCTGGCCCTGCTGGCCTCTATTTGAGTGGACAGAGAATGCGAGGGTAGAGAAAAGAACGTCAGCTGGCGGTCATTCCGAGTCAAACAGAGTGGTGTTTCTCTATCATTGCTACTCAATATATGTCAATGATGCTGTTTTATGTTAATTGTGGTTACTTATCGTTCATTAGACGTTGTTGACCAATATGTTTGCTAGGATATTTTGCTGGCTATCAGTTGTGTTATGCGCCCGTCGTTATGGACATGATCCTCGGTATATTTGACGACAGTGCATGCACCTGTCTTTTGTGGTAAAAATGCATAGGACAAAGCAATGTTGTTCTTTAAATGAAATATATGGACTGTCATTCAAATACCGTCATTACATGGACGTTTACAGGATGTTAGGGCAGTCCATGGTCATATGTCAAATGGCCATAGATGCGTGGGTAGTCAATGGCCATACATGGCTGAACCGGACCCAAACTATAACTAGCGCCATAGTGTTGAAATTGTTCCGTTCTTGCTGCGTACGAGTAAAAATACGTGCCCAAGACTTCTTAGAACACAGTGTCGTAGTCTGCGTCCAGTCGTTCCGGTTTGTCTCAAAGTTTGGAGAATAGAACTCTCCTTAACAAATGCCGTCTCCCTCTTGATCTTTGTCAATCATTCAACGTACGCCTTGACCTTGTTACTATAAGGGGTGCGGCAAGACAGTCCGCCGCGCAGAAATCACTGTCTATTTTCTGGGGATGCAGCAACTTCAACCCGATGGTAGTGAGACAGGTGGGAGGGCTTAATGCATACAAAATTTCGACAACCATCGCTCCATCATCCATCATCTTATGAACCACTTTTAAGAGTGTTCTGTTCTGTCTGCAGGTCTCCTGATGGCAGCTCTCGTTTACAGAGGACGCAACAGCTAACACAGAACGGCGTATTCCTGTTCATTCACGACGAGGCCTGATACACGACCCCTACCCTTCCCCGCCAGCCCTCTGGTCGCCGTCTGGGTCAACTCTCACAGAGAGCAGCACTACTCAAGACCCAGCCACACCGAAGTTCAATCAGCTTTCTCACGGCATCTTTGGCCTTGTCTGTCAATGATGGCTTTGAATCTTCACGAATCGTATTCTTGATGTGCAGTGAAAAATGGGGTCTCACCTGAACCCAGAGTAAAACACCTTGGCTGATCGTCATGATCAATTATATTTTCCAAAACAAGGGCTCCACAAGTGAAAGTCAATAATACATGCATGCATGTTGTGGCTATGGCCTGAACTAACATGCCTGCAAGAAGATCTTAAGTTATGAGCCGAAAAGGTTTTCACGCCAAGCTCGGGGATATTCCCAGATTTCTCTGATGTCAAATGGTTCCTTCGCAACTATCCAAGTTGCATAGCGTGCTTTATAGGTCAGGTTGCGTAATTTATTAGACCACTCGTGTATATGTTTATAGATAAGTTGTCATCGTGTTTGCGAAAATCGCGCCGTCCGTGCTATCTCGCAGACATGTTTCAAAACCTACGAAGAGGAATAAATCGTATGAGTACAACCTGTCCGTAAAATGCCTGTGCTGTTGCTGTAAGCTGTAAAATATCTGCTAATACTCGCTAGTACACGAACAGGCCGTGGTAAGTAACCTCCAATCACCAACTGCCGTTGACCTGTAAACGCCACTAACTACGAATAAGAACTATACAAGTTTATGCGGGCTTACAATCACCAAACAGGCTGCTTATTTCTCCAAAACAAAATCGAAAATGTTTGCAAGCTCATGACACTCAGTTATAATCCAGGACGTCCTGTCATTTCGCTCTACATTTGATAAGATACTCTGACTGAAGTGAACGCTGGTGTCACCGCAAGTGTCTCTGGTTTTCTGTCATTGTTGCTGTCAGCTCGGGAGGATGTTCGTTATATAACCTCAATGTTAGTGGCGGTGGGGCAGGCAGTGGTGCAGACCGACAGATCACTGATCAGGCTGTCCGTCCGTCGGTGGCGTAAGCTGACAAGTCCGGCTGTGGCCTTGTGAGTGTGTACGCGAGTACCGAGAACCATCGCCCCACCGACATTGCGCAGTTTGGAACCGCTAAAGGACCTCCTACTCCGGATATCCTGATCTGCAGATGTTCTTCCATTGAACTAACGTGCTCTGTTCCTACTATAGTATGCACTTGCCTCCAGCCCAATCCTGGTGTTTTGGTGTGTAAGATATGCTGTGAGCGTGACCTTCGTTGTGCTGTGTGTAACGATAGCCAGTGGTCATTGTGGGACTGGAAGCGTTTTGACAGTTGACCACTTACAGCCTGGTGAGAACCCTCGCCATCTACATGTTACCGCTTGCAGTAGCCAGTAGCTCGAGTGCCACGCACTCCCATAGTATAGTTTGCACCACGGTATCCGCACTGACCTCGCTTACCAATGCTTTTCCAACCCTAAAGATAAAACACGACAAGAATTGTCCGTGTCCATAGTCTGCAGTTTAGTATTCACACATCAACTTTGATGAGGGCTATTGGTGCACTTCTCAACAATACTCGTCCTTGGATATCCATGTACCCCCCGTTGTGCAGCACTGTAACGTAGTCCTGATACAACTGGACTCAAATTTAGCATCAGTTCAGTTCATATGTCTTGAAACTCTTGGTCAAAATCCACATCATGCCACATATTGGGCAGTCTGTCTGGGGGCACGGAGAGAGAGAGAGAGAGAGAGAGAGAGAGAGAAGAGAGAGAGAGAGAGAGAAAGAGAGAGAGAGAGAGAGAGAGAGAGAGAGAGAAGAGAGAGAGAGAGGAGAGAAGAGAGATGAGAGAGAGAGAGAGGAGAGAGAGAGAGAGGAGAGAGAGAGAGAGAGAGAGAGAGAGAGAGAAGAGAGAGAGAGAGAGAGAGAGAGAGAGAGAGAGAGAGAGAGAGAGAGAGAGAGAGAGAGAGAGAGAGAGAGAGAGAGAGAGAGAGAGAGAGAGAGAGAGAGAGAGAGAGAGAGAGAGAGAGAGAGAGAGAGAGAGAGAGAGAGCGTCCGACCGTCCCCTGGCCAAGTGCAGAGGATATCACTCTTTACCACCCGGCTGGTGATGATGGATGTCCACTGACGTCAGCACGCCTCGCCTGCTCAGCAGTTGTTCGGCTGACCCAGCGTGGCCGACGGTGTGCGCCGGCACGACTGTTTGAGCGTGTACCGTGCGCTGCATTTAAGCGGACCACCGTTCGTTTGGAGTGCGATGTTTGCCACGCGCGCAGAGGCTTCTCAGGGCCGGGCTCTTTTTCAGATTTGATCCAAACTCTTTGAATGGAAGAATTTCTGGGATCGGAGCTCACGCTAAATGGTGCTCGTTGTGTGAGGCTTGACTCCTACCAATAGATCGCGAAATTCCAGGCAACGGCAAAATTTACTGGCCAAGGTTTATCGTGTCGCAATGCTCGGCACGGTCAGTCTTGCTCCCTGCCGTCAACTGGCCTTTAGAGCGACCACTGCTACCGGCCGCAGGCCATACCTGTCAAGAGAAAATGCTTGCCAATACCAAGAGCATACTTGTCAATAGCGAGCGCCTAAAACGACTCAACTCCACCCCGCTTCAGGTGGGTGGATCCGAAAGCAAGCGCCCTGACCAACTGACACACCTGGATGAACTCCTAAGCGAATACGCTGGTGCGCTGCACCTTCCAAGTACCCGGCTGGGTAACATCCAACACCAGTTCTCCTGCTGAGGTGCCTTCGCCTGGAACTGCCGGTCGCCGTCACCGCTCCACCCACGCTCGCTCACGCCGCGCTCCGTGACCATATTTGAACACCGACACCATGACTGTACCCGGCTGTATGTGAGCATGTATCTGAGCGCGTGAGCGTCGCTTTTCATATGTTCCTGACAGAAGTTGCCGGGTTGTGTGACAGATCTGAAAGTATATATCTTGAAAATACCTATCTCTATCTCGATGTATATCTGTAGCTATATATATATATATATATATATATATATATATATATATATATATATATATATATATGTGTGTGTGTGTGTGTGTGTGTGTGTGTGTGTGTGTGTGTGTGTGTGTGTGTGTGTGTGTGTGTGTGTGTGTGTGTGTGTGTGTGTGTGTGTGTGTGTGTGTGTGTGTGTGTGTGTGTGTGTGTGTGTGTGTGTGTGTGTGTGTGTGTGTGTGTGTGCTTGTAAACCCTCCTAAGTGGGGACCGAGGTCCGCTACACTCACGCAAGGTGAGGACCGTTTTCAAGGTGGGGGCCGAAAATCGGTCCTCATTTTGCAAACCATTGGAAAACGCTAATTTCGTCCAGATATTGGTCTGGTATCAATCCCTTAGAGGTCCCCACATGGTAGGTTTTGTCCGTCAAGTGTATGTTTCGTGGTCACGTGACTTAGGCCGACTTACACAAATCCGCCGCAGAAGTTTCTCGCCTTTCGACTGAAATGTGTGACGTCATCTTTGAGCGGAGGTGTGCTGATCTTGTTGTCACCTTGAACGCACCATGTAATGTTGATTTCACACGACAGAATTGACTGAAGTAACTAGATGATAAACAACAGTTATTTCTTTATGCCTTAAGACGTCTAATAATGAGCAAACATTAACAATCATGTGGTTTGGCGGGGCACATGCATAGTACCCATCACTACTGATTGTTATGGCAGACCTTGGCCGCGGGTTGGAATGCCGTGGAGGTGTCGCGTCGCTCGGCTGGTGTGGCGTTGCGCGATCGAGGGACGTGAGATATAACTGCGTGGTACGTAGTGGTGTTCCTGTGGGCTGTCACGATGTGGTGAGTACTGATAACTGCATGATGTTCTGTACTGGAAGCTCTGTTTTTTAAGTGCATGAAGTGTCTCGGGCTCGGGTGCACTGCAGTGTCAGGGACGGGGAAAATTCTTTCAACTTGATGACGGTGCGGCAGTTTTACCGTTAAAACCTCTGTAGCTATGAAGGAGGAAGGGGGCAAGCATTAGGTGCGCAGCGCTATGTGGGGCAATGCAAATTCTTCCAACTTGGGAGTTGCGTGGCTGTCTTAGCGTTGCATCCCGTGTAACTGTCGACGGGAAGAGGGGGGGGGGGAAGGGGGGGAGGGATCAGCGTGCTTTTCACCTCATGTTCCTATTTACCCCTCAATGGGGTGCGCCATTCTCACCTTACCTGCATGCACTGAGTGGGGGCGTAGGTACATAAAGTGAGTAGGGGGGGGGGGGGGGTTGCCAAAACTTGTGAAATGATGAAGCCTAACCCAAAGATCATCAACAAACCAATTTCTCTCTGAATTTGGCGCTATTTCATTTCTTAGTTGACAGCTGTAGCTAGATTTCGGAGGGGGAGGCCTAGAACCCCCCCCCCCCCTTCCCTAACGGAATAGGAAACGTGAACCCTGATATCGAGTAGTGATGGCAGGAAACCTTAAAGCCCTTCAACCAGCAGATCAACACACGAGATGTGAACAGCCATGCTTTTTGGAAGCTGCAATTAATGCGTGCTTGATCACTTCAGAATGAATGCAACTTTGACCAGCATGGCCATAAAAGCATGGGGATCTGCGGACTGATCTGCTTGTGGCCCTCCACGTCATGGGGAGCAAATAGCTTTTCCTGCCTGCTCACACCACGTCATGTCAGAATGATTTGTCAGTTAATAAAACATCAAAACTCAACTTTTCGACCAATGCATTCCTTGGACCCTTCCACAGCTGCTTGATGTAGCAGTCTTTTGTAGCCTGGAGGTGCAATTCTTTTGTTTTTATTTCAGTTTCCATGAGATAACACAGTAGATACTAGATACCTGGCCCAACTCATTAATCTGTTGAAAATGTGCATATTGCATATGCTTTCCACCCTCTATGTTCTCAATTCCAGGCAAAACATAGTTTAACCTACCATAATTTGTGGACTGTAGTGATTTGTGGTGGCGCTGGGGAGCAGCTAAATCAAGGGCGTAGCCTGCAAAGGAAGTAGCAAAATAAGGCGAGATTATGTCCACTCTGTTAGATAAATCACAAACTGAAAGCTTAACGTGTACCTTTTAACCAATAGGGAGCAGGGGGCGCAGCCAGAGGTTTCATAAAGGGGGGGGGGGGGCACAGGATTGACAGAGGACACCCTGATAGTACCCCCCCCCAAATCGCCTCATATGACCCATTTGTTATTAAAGACACGTTTTTCTTATTGAGCTCAGACCAACACGGAGCTGACTGTTCGTTGCTCGCGATCGCTGACCGAAGTAGAGGAGTTTTCTGTCTCAGGGGTCCCCATCGGTGCCAAAGATCATCTTACTGACATTTGAGATCATGACCTTACGAGCGGGGGTTCTTAATGTGACCTACAGCCAGCCCTTCGGACTCTTCTAATCTTATATTAGTATTTGGTCTCTTATATTAATCTTTGGTCCATATTTGATCTCGAGGGACCCTTCGGCCCCTCTTTGGGCCCCCTCAAAATCGCTCTGACTCGGGGCTGCTTGCCGCCACAGTTCGACACGGTGGCCCCTAACCGACACAGAAGCCCTTCATTGTACCAGGGACCCCGAACATTACAAATCGCGAGCCCCGGCCCTGTTTCTGCTTGGGAAATGGGTCTCAAGGGCTCAGACGGGCATGGAGCCGACTGTTCGGTGTTCGTGGTCTCGGGCCGATTGTCTCAGGGGGGGGGGGGGGGATCCTAAACCGGTGCAAGGGGACCTCTGAATAGTATTTTAAGTCACGACCCTGCGGGCCGCGATTCTTTGCGTGACCTACAGTCAGTTCTTTAGACCCTTATACCCTCCAAACGGGCCTTTGATCGTCGGTTCCGGTGTGCTGCTCAAAAGTGCTGTTCAAAAGTTGAAGAAAGATATACATTTAATCTTGGGTGTTTTTGGTTCATCCTTAGCACGCATTAGCAGTTATGAAAATTTGACAGCCAGATGCAAATATTTCACCACCTTGCCAATAATTATTGATGCTTTGAATGGTCATTCTTTCCGCATGTCAATTTACAAAATTGTAAAATAAACGGCCTAGACTGCTTAGCAAGCGCGCGGGTTGATCGAGTAAAACATTTTAAAACGCCTTCTGTTTCATACGCAAGCGCGCGGGTTGATCGAGTAAAACATTTTAAAACGCCTTCTGTTTCATACTTAGTAAGCTTCTGGCTTTCGTTCGGGCTGGTCAGGTGTTACCGATATGACATGACCGGTGTACTGGCCCTAAACACTAGGGTCAGTGGGTCTGATTGACATGAAAACAGACATGTCACTACTTTGGTGGTGGGTTCAGGATATACGCGACAAGCAATACTTAGCAGGTACAAGCAATGTGGGATACGTCTCATCATTTTATTACCGTCCCCTACTCATCTTTAAGAAAGCCATTCATTTGTCATTCCTCTTAAATCTGTATTATTCGCTCTTGCGATTTGGAGACCTGCGATGAATAAAGTGTTCCCTTCTAATACCATTCCCTTGACCATGTGATGTAATGCTAGCTTGTGATGAAAACTGGCATTCACGTCATGGAAGAAAGCATGGCGGCCAAAAAGGTGGCATTCCAGGAACTGATAGATTTCTGGTAAACAGACTTGATGATATTGTATTCATGCATTTTATGTGTGAACAGACACCTGAACAGGGTTGACGGGTCTTGTGTAATTGATCTTTTGTAATCTTGACGTGCGTCTCGCATATGTCTGGATTACATGTTTTTGCAGGGGTTTGGTTTCCTCTCCCGGTGGACGACTTTAGCTCCCCACCGACGTGTGATGCAGACAATCCCAATTCAGTGGTCAGCCTTCTCTTCCCAGTTTATGGCGTCTGCCCTGGCAGGAAGGCTGGACCAGGCAGCGAATCGAACCCCGTACGTCTGGTTTCCTATACGCGCGGCTTAACGTATGTTTCTCTACCTGTTTGGTACCGTCAAAAGGCAACCAACATGTGTTGTGTTTTACAAATGCTCGTGCTTACTGTTACAGGCACCGATCATACCGCTTGAAGTTATTCAGCATATCACTAGCAAAGATGGCATGTTTACACTGGTGAAGTATAGTGGCTTCAGGTAAGAGCATACATTGTCCCAATCTCCTCGAGCTAACAAGTGATCCTTGTTGGTAGGACCTCAGTGAATGACACTCGTGCATTACGTTTCGTTTGAACAGCTGTGTGCCGATTTTTAAGACATTCAGTGAAAGACTGAATGACTTGAGTGCTTCGTCTATGCGTTTCTTGGCATAGCTCTTCAGAGCATGAATAAACCGATATATGCATTGTTATACTTACCTGAAAATGAGCATGGGCGGTGCCGAGATGGGAGGCAAACGGGCTGTCCGATCCCCTTTTCTCCAAAGACCTCGACAAAACCCATGACCAATGTGCGTGCCGTGGAAAACCCTACGACCCATGCGCCCAGGGGCCCATTACCCAACCAAGCAAAAGATGGTAGTCAATGGACTATTTTTGTAGTGAACGCTCAAAGGGCCAATGTCAAATTTTCAGAAGCATGTAGGTTTTAGCCCCTGCCCCTATCCATCCCCGGTTCTCTTACCCATGCCTTACAGTGGTGCAACCAAAGACACGTGAGCTATGTATACCCATGCGCGTGCCCTGGGAAGGCGTGGATTTTCGGCGATGCTAGCAACTAGCCCTGACGTCTTCCATGGTGATGTGTTATGATCGTTAGGCGAGGGTATGATTGTACGATAAAAATAGCGTCATGAAATTAATGAAACGGGTCTCCAGGGTGTTCCAGGGCCTCCTAAATGCTTTTTTTCCTCGCGCATGAGAAAATGATCGTATAGAGTAAGAGCCAACGTTTCTTTGCTTGATTTTACAAGTACAGAATTCTCTGACTATTCTTAAGGCCCCTTCTGGCCACTCCAGGGACCCCCAAGTTTTTCCGTGTGCCACTCCTGGCCACTAGTAGTCTTCTGCTTGCCTAATTGGCGGGCATTCTCACTTTTTCAACTTATTTCAGAGTTCCTACATGGGTTTCAAGAGAAAGAGTGCCCCCAAGCCTAATTCGGTTATATTTTAAGAAAGGTTGGTGCATGGTTCAAAAAAGTTTCTTAAAGTATTGAATGAAACGTGAGCAGCAGCATAAGACGAGAGCATCAGATGGCACAGTGCCCTTTGAGAGTGGGTGTAGCAACCAAGGGTGATTGTGCTCTGTTTGGGTTTAAAACTGATCAGTGGTACATACCACCTAACAAAATAACGTGTCATGGCGCAGACTGTGTGTCATTGCTGCAAATCCCAACTGCTCTGCGCGGGAAATTTGCTCATTGCTTTGTTTCGTAACGTTTTGCAGCTTGTGTGTCGTCATTGTTTTTTACTTGCTTTTAGTTAAATATAAAGTGGTTCTTTTGTACTTGCCAAGATACCCGTCATCACGAACATTTTTGTTCCGTCCATGAAAGAAACTGTTCATAGAATTTGAACATGCGCATGGACACGTGGCCATGTGGCTTTGAACAGCCACTTGGCCATGTGGCTTAGCTGGCTAAGGCGTTGGCTTCGGAGCCCGAAGTACCCTGGTTCGCCTCTGACCACCGGCGCGTTGTGTCTCGGTCCCCTCGGCAAAAGAATCGCAACTCCGATAGGTCTGGCACTGTAGCGCATCGTTGAGTAACCCGAACGATCCTTCTTCCGACGTACTGGTTTTTTGTTTTCGTTTTTGCTTAATACTCGTCGTTAGGTAACCAATGGCGATCGGTCTGTCCGCAGATCATGATAATGATGCTTCTGGCCTCATTCCTGATGACAATGAAGATGAAGATCCTACGTACCTCCCCGACCCGCGGCCAGCAACGGACACGAATGAGGATGAGGACCAGGACATGGACGGGGACATGGATGAGGACGAGGACAAGGGCTAGTTCAAGGATATGGACGAGAACTAGGATATGGAGGAAGTCAAAGACGAGAACGAGGACGAGGACCAGGATGAGGCCCAGGTAGTGGCCAAGAACAGCAGAAGGGCTTCCGGCGAACACAGTGTCTCTGTTGAAAAATCTCCTAAAGCAAGAAAGCTATCCCTAAAGCGGAACGTTTGTCCCTATTGTGGTACCCTGCACACAAAACTTGCGGGACATCTTTTCCGGAAGCATAAACAAGAACCCGACGTACTTGACGCACTCGCCTTTCCAAGAGGATCAAGGGAGAGGAGAGTCACTCTGGAAGGTATCATTCATAAAGGCAATTTCAAACATATCTCTGCTGTTTTCCGAGATGGGCGAGGAACGATCGTCCCAAGAGGTGTCCACCTCAAGATATGAATATCAACATGGAAGATATGCTGCCATGTGGGAAATTTCACGGTTTCTTTTCTAGACGCAGCCTCTTTCGGCATCGGTGCCACGCCCATGGGAAAACTGCCTCTGGGGGCGGAGTCCAGTCCCAGGGAAGGTCCTTGCTGCCGTGCCACAGAGATGCCGCGGCTGGTTTAGAAAACCAGATGGCGAAGATGTGAGACGATAGTATTCCGTCCACTTGCAGGCATGATGCCCTTATCATGGAGTTCGGGGCCCGTCTCTACACAAGATTGGGCCACGAGCGCCACCAACATGCACACATCAGAGAAAAAATGCGGCAGCTGGGACGACTGCCTGCTGGAGCTGAATGTATCAAGCCCAGGATCAGGTCTAGAGATGTTAATTCACCCCGCAAAGTTCGTGGAAGTGGTAGGCGCGGTCAAGAACCTGGCCGGTGTGAAGGAGGGCAAATATCATAACCCATCGCTTGCTCTCAAGCTTGGTTATGGCCTCAGTGAATGCGCGGGCATACTGAAAACGCGCGGGACCACCAACGAAGACGCCACCCCGAAGACGGCTGCGGACGATTTCCTCCTGCTCTACCAACGAGATTGGAAGCTACACGTGTCTTCTCGTTCGCTCACCACTCTCCAGGAAAAGAAGTGGAATAAGCCCGTCGACCTTCCCCTCAATGCGGATGTTCAGAGTGTAACGAAGGAGGTGTAGGCTCGGGGGCTCTTGGAAGAGGAACGCTTTATCAAGAACTATGTTAAATTGTCGGAGACTGCGCGGGCATCCATCATTTTGTTTAACCGGCGAAGGCCGGGAGAAGCGTCAAGGCCTACGGTCAGATCATACACTGAGAGGGACCAAACTCTCAATGAAGATGTCCTGCAGCACCTGTCTCCCGTAGAGCGAGAGCTATGCCATTCGCTGGGAGATGTAGTGGTTCGGGGCAAAAAACGAGGCGATGTGCCCATCGCGCTGACAGCCACAATGCGAGGGACGCCTGATCAGCTGATCGCAGCGAGGAAAGACGTTGAGGCCCCTCTCGACTGTCCACACATTTTCGTCAACAGCGCAGCCCTAGATGCGAGCACGCTCAGAGGCAGCGGCTGCGTGCGGACATTCGCGCGAAAGGCACGTGTCAACAACATCACAGCCACGAAGTACAGAAAGCATGTGGCCACTATGCTGCAGCTGCTGCGACTGAGCGAGATTGAAATGGATATCGTGGCCCGCTTTATGGGCCATGACATACGGGTTCGCAGGCAGTTCTATAGACTTCCCGAAAAGACGGTGCATGCTGCCAAAGTGAGTAAAATACTACTCGCGATGGCCAAAGGGATCGGCGGATTCGCAGGAAAGACCCTGGATGACCTTGACCCCAGCAGTGACGATGTCGTCGAAGGTGATCCCGCTCCCAGTGTCGACATGAACGACAGCACTAGCATTATTGCGATCTATATATCCGATCCCCAAGCTGAAGCAGAAAACGGACCACCCAGGGGGCCAAGGATTAATAAAAGGAAGCCCAAAACCAAAAGGAAGGTCGTGCTGTAGACTGAAAGAGAAAAGGAGGCTACACAGAGGCGTATGAAGCCATTTATCGGTTCTCTGAAGTGCCCAGGAATGGCAGACTGCCTAGCGGCACTGAAGGAGGAGTCTGCACCGTGCCGGCGTTCCTGGAAGGATGTTAAGTTCTGTACATACAATGTGATCCAGAAGCACAAGTGTGCCATGGAAATGTAGTTTCAGCTGGAAGCTTGGAATGCTGCATGTCTAGATCCCCTGCTGCGTTGTGTGCAATCGCTGCCTTGTGGTGGCAATGTTCTTTTACCTGCAAGCTCGAGAGGCTCCAGACGTTAGATCCTCTGTTGTGTTATGTTGCAACCCCTGCTTTGCGGTGAGGTTGTTTGACCCGTTTGCAAACAAACTAAGAAACCTTTTGCACAAGAGTGTGTTTGTGGTGGACCGTGATCGGAACTGATGGATTTGCTGTCTCATGCTGCCCTCCCCACATGGAAATAACACAAAAACTAAAAATGAATAGCAGAAAGCCCGCGTCGGGAGACCTCAACATTGCCTTACAGATTGCAGTAGTGACCTATGTCAAGAAGTTTGAAACCGATTTTGTGACCTGCATAGCCGACTGACCTGACCTGCTCCAGATCGTCGTCGATCTGGACTCGGCGATCATCGTCGACCAGGACTATCGATTGATCGTGGTTATCGTCGTCATCACTGGGGCTTCACGACGCACTCACCTGCTGAGGTCATATGGCGTTGCCTGACTCCAACCAAGGCAGTGATTTGTTATTGTGATTGTTCTTCATCTATGCCGTGGGCTGGTCGGACAGGTACCGGCCAGGTACGGAAGACAGGGGTAATGAAAGGACATCAGCGGAAGAACTCGGAATGTTGAAAAATGCAAGGAGGTTCAGATTTGTGTACTGTTTTCATTTTATGCATTATTCATGCTTTGAAATCAACCACCTAAATGTGATGTAATCCCACACAGTTCCGCAACTTTTAATTCGCACACAATGTTAGGCGTCCTGTCTTGACAAAGTTTTGGCGTCAACTTGGAAAAAATTTCGAACACGGACGAAGAGACATAATTTTTGGACTGTAATGAACAAGGCATAACATGTAGCATAAGAGTAGGCATAAGAAGTGAAAATCATCTGTTGCAAACCGAAAAGTTGCGTGTAGCTCGTGCCATGCGTCAAATATAACATAATATGATACAATATAATACAAATATAACAACATAATGCAACATAATGGGAAGATCACATAACATATTACAATAAAATACAAATATAACATTATATAATGCAATATAATGCAGATATAGCAATATAACACAATGTAATACAAGTATGACATAATATAACACAGATCAACATAAATATCACGGCTCCTTCAAAAACAAAGAATGTGCGGGTAAGGCATCAGCAACCAAGTTCCATTTCCCTGTCAGTTGGTTCGCCAACGTGACCGAACCGACGTTGTCACCCAAATTCCCTTTCTTTCCATGTCATCAATGAAGACAATTTAGATACACATTACAATGCGGAGACCGGTCCCTAGCTTGATAAGTGTAAGGCGTATGACGCACCTTTGACGTCATATTAGCTGGTCCCCGCTTCGCGGCATCCTACGGATATTGATCCCTTATCGCTAGACCTACGAAATGCTTACCATCGCACTCCTCGGGTTTTCAGCAGCACTAAGATGTTAATTTCGTAACGCTAGCTCATGTTTAAAGAGGTGTGTAAGTGGTCCCCACTCGGTAGTAGTCCAGCGCGGTCCCCACTTGGGAGGGCTTACAAACAGGTGTGTGTGTGTGTGTGTGTGTGTGTGTGTGTGTGTGTGTATTGCTAAAAATCACAGCGGACTGAGCAATAATGATCTTTTTGATGTTTTCTCAATAAATCTGATAACGGCTTTCGCTACTTCTCGATGCTCGTTAAGAGGGCACCAAAGGACATTATACAAAAACATACTGGTTGCCATACTGCATGTCCTGGTAAGAGTTACATTCTCAGTGTTTATTCTTCATTGGACCTTTTCTCGAGTGACAGTTTTAGACAAAGCGAAACAATTGCGTGCTTGTAAATTTTAAATTCTTTCGTCACTATTGTAACATTCATCTCAGCCTTCATACATCAGCTTTTTTACAATACCGGTGTGGCGCGAACATACCGCATACCTATCGCAACACAGACATGAGCATTTGCGCATGACATGTACTCATCGTTGACAGGTAACAACGCTCACCTGCGGCACGCAAAGCACTCAATGCTCCAGAGCTCTCCACCATGATGGTGGCCCTCCGCACAGATGGAGGGTGCCACGCGCAATTGTCTGCTTGTTAATGAGGTGATGTCATTCGCGGATGTATATTGCTTCTAGAGCGACGAGTCTTTGCCTCTGTGTGGAGCGTGCTGTGACTCTCATGTTGTGGAGCATTCTGCGTGTCAGGTGGGTTTCGTGTTAGGTGTCCGTGTGTGTACATGGGCCACCGCCTTGTACGTGCATAGTCAGACGTCTGGAAGGTGTCGTTGTGTGGCCGATATATACACTATCAGATTTGGGCGCACAGTTTCCAAGGGTACATTTATGGTGACACATGACGTTGTTTTCCTCGAGTGGAACCAAATCATGTGAAGGATTATTTTGCATGATCAAGGAGGATATAGTCAGACACTGGTAATAGGCGTTAAGTTTGACGGTGTCATTGGGATCCTTTGTTTGTCATTTGTGTTGGACAATGCTTTGCAGAGCTTTTGTTTATCATTTGTGATGGGCAATGCTTTGCAGAGGTTTTCGTCAGCTTTATATCCCGGAGACATTGTGTTTGTAGAGAACGGGTGGTACGTATTCTGATTTTCTGTTTTTGGTTTCGACTTCAGGTGCTAAGACATGATTGTGTTAATCTGGTCTTCCACGATACGCATGTCGTAGTCATTGTTGACAAGGATTTGTTTGACTCACTTAAGCTCCATATATATATATATATATATATATATATATATATATATATATATATATATGTGTGTGTGTGTGTATGTGCATGCATATACACACAGGTCTTTTAGAAATATGAAATTGTTTAAGTGACAGGGTGGTATGCATGAAAGTATGAAGCAAAGTTATATTTTTGCGACATTTCTATCTCGTGGTAAACCCTGAAGCCTGCGCTCCGTGTTGCCACAGCTTTTTGTTCCTCGCACAGCCGGACGGACGTGCCCTGCAGCAGGCAAACATTCATGACCGACTGCGCAACTGGTGAGGTCGTGGACTTCCCTTGCTTCTACGGACTACAAACGAGGACAGGGACTGATCCAAGACGATAACAAAGCCGTAGTCATAGTACCAGTGGCCTAGTTCAAGCCCAGGCAGCGCCGCACGGATGACAAGAAGAGCCTGTCCTGAGCCTCCCGGTTCTGCCAAAGAGACAGCGCCCGTATATAGGCCTGGCCTTGTGCCCTGGTCTCTATGTGTACAGCACGCCCCAGCTGAGTCCTGACCTGGTTGACAACTGGCCACAGCAGCCGGACGACACGGGTGGTTCACTAAGATCCCTAGAACAGCATCGCCGCGTGCGCGGATGATGGTATGGGTAAGCATGTTCTCCGCATTTTGACCGATTTGACATGTTGACATGTTGACAAGATTGAAGAAGTTGACATGTTGACACGATTTAAGCTCTGTCAAATTGGGCGAGTGATAATATATATTAACCTCTGTTTATTGAGGTCTGAAAATTTTGCCAACAATCGCATAGCGGCGGAAACAGTTGACCGGTGGGTCGAAACCGTGGTTGTCACGGACGACATACTTTTGGTCTGGAACAAAAAGACGTCGTTGTTTATTTGCTCCTGTATTGTCATTGCGGTAACTCTTCCTCCCTCCCCTATGCTCTCTCCCCCTCTCTCTCTCCAGACACACACTTGCACGTGCACCATGCGCGGATGTGCGCACATAATGCACATACATCGAGTAAAGCTGTTTGCTGTGCAAAGCTACGTGGTTCGGATTCGCCGGGGAAACTCCGGCGACTGCTGGCCAGCGGCGCTTGAAGTTGTGAGTGACAGAAGAACGCTAGGCATGCAATACGCGGGTGACCACGTAGGCTATTCATCCACCGCGCCATTGTATACTGAGCCGCATCACCGGGGAACAATACTAGAATCGGTTCGATTGCCGGAAACAGGGGTGACATACAACTGACAGAAATCAACTCTCCAACAGCAGAGAGGTGATTCGTCACATGCTTTTCAACCGTGACAAAAGGCGTAGCTCATTTCCGGGTGTGGCAGTTTTATCACTGTGAGCAGGGCTGCAGGCAAAACGAAGCGCAGTCAAGATCACGTTAGCCTACTAACAACGCTATCACATGTATTGAAAACATAATACAGTTTGTCCTTGCCATGGATACAAGTTCATCGCGAAAGATGGCCTTTACGGCGACCCAACGAAGGAACGGAGTAAGATTTTGTCTCAACATGGCTGCCATTTTGCTGTGGCAGCATTTTGGTGCCTTTGATGCAGTTTAAGTCCGAAAAGTGCCTGGAAGGAAATGCCAAGCTTTGGCTCTAAGGTGAGGCATGTTGTGCTCTCAGGATCAGGCCACAGTCGTTTCCAACAGCACGAGTGACTGATTACTTGCCTAGATAGGCATGTACCGGCGGTGCAAAAAATATATATATATATATATATATATATATATATATATATATATATATATATATATATAATATATGCACATTACCATATATATCAATACACTCATATGTACACATAACTTGAAATATAAATGCATATATATGCATACGTGTGCACACACACACACACACACACACACACACACATATATATATATATATATATATATATATATATATATATATATATATATATATATATATATATATATATATGCATATGCGCATATATGTATTTATATTTCAATGTGTGTGTGTGTGTGTGTGTGTGTGTGTGTGTGTGTGTGTGTGTGTGTGGTGTGTGGGTGTGTTTGTGTGTGTGTGTGTGTGTGTGGTGGTGTGGGTGTGTGTGTTGTGTGTGTGTGTGTGGTGTGTGTGTGTGTGTGTGTGTGTAGTGTGTGTTGGGTGTGTGTGGTGGTGTGTGTGTGTGTGTATGTGTGGTGTGTGTGTTGTTGTGTGTGTGTGTGTGTGTGTGTGTGTGTGTGTGTGTGTGTGTGTGTGTGTGTGTGTGTGTGTGTGTGTGTGTGTATGCTGGCTAATGACGTTGCGTTTCTGGTTCCTTTAATCTATAACTTTTCGAGGTATGCTGGCATATTGCACGTCGACTTTTACCTCTGTGCAAAAATTAGGCATGCGGGTTCAAGCATTTTTTTAGGATAACCCCAACCCGGAGTGGGGTGGCTTCTAAAAAGCGGCTGCGAGACGGACACAAGCTATCAAAATCTAAAAAAGCAGCCCAAATCAAGAGACCGGCAGGGCCAGGCCTGGGGACAGAGAGACAACCCATCCCATAATCCAACATAAAAATATTATCAGATTTCGCTATCCACATTTGATATTTTGGCACATCTGACGAATCTTTTCCACATGCTTTCTAAAAATGGCTTTGTCCTGTCAGAAACGCAAAAAACGTGCTCAAACAAGTGCTTTGCCTGCCCGATACCGTGCTTACTAGAGTCCGGCCCTCCCCCGCCCCCGCCCCCGCCCTCCCACAAGGTACCACCGTTCCCGCGTCACCGCTTCCGGTCTCCATCAGAGTTCCTGGAACTGGCTGAGATAAGCTGTGCGTTGTTTCCGGTCGGCAGCCCGTGATGCTATGAAACTGGCGGCCGAATAACACACACGCCGCGCCCAGATAGCCAATCAACGGCCGTCTGGCCGGGGAATTTCCTCTTACCGTGACGTCTACGTCACGTGACCAAATGCGGCTTCGTTGATAAGCAGCGGCGCTCGAGTGAGCGGCACAGTTTGCAACGGACACCAGCAATGCGTGGAGCACAGGCGTACACAGTGCTGCTGATGGTGGTGAGCTCGGCGCTGGGGGCCGACCTGGCCCGACGGCGCATCAGTCTGGAGGAGCGGCTGACGACGCTGCTGCCGGGTCTGGCCGACCACCCGGCGCTGGGCCGACTCGACCTGCGCTTCTGCGGCAGCGGCTCCGAGTCACAGATCAGCCGCGGCCCACTCGGCTGCGGCTTCCCCGTCGTGGGCGACCACCCGTGGCTGGTGGCGCTCGGCTTCACAGGACCCGACGGCCGCGTCGTCTTCTCGTGCTCGGGCGCGCTCATCAGCGACCAGCACGTAGTCACGTCGGCCCGCTGCGCGCTCAGTGCTCGAGGCTACAAGCTCAGCACGGTTAGACTGGGCGAGTACGACTTTAGCAGCCGGCGAGACTGTCTCTGGTACGACCCAACCGTGTGCACCGAGGCCGAGGACGTGGCTGTCCACTCGGCAACCGTGCACCCCGACTTTGTCAAGCACGGCGGCGACCCGAGCCGCTTCGACGTGGCGCTGGTGCAGCTGGCGAAGCCGGTGACGCTGGGTCACGGCGTGGTGCCCATCTGTCTGCCCATGTTCCCACTGCGCCACCAGCCGCATCGTCTGTTTGCGCTGACGATGGGCCTGCACAACGGGCTGCAGCCGGCGGCCGATGGTGCTGCCACCTGCTGCGAGTGCAGCCGCCAGCGGAGCACCACCACACACGTGATGGATGAAGAGAGGCTAGCGTTGTACAACACCAGCTACGATGGCCCGCGGCCTTGCCAGTACCGGCTGCTGTCGGAGGCGGACGGCGAGCCAAACCGCTGTATAGGCTCTGGCACGCCGTGCGTGGCCGACCTGGGCGCGCCTCTGGTGGCCCCCGACCAGTTCGGCTCGGCCTACTTCCTGATGGGCGTGGCCAGCATTCGACCAGCGCAGAGGGAGTGCCGCCGGTCGGGCGTGTCGGTGTCGTACGCGCCCGTGCGGCCGCACGTCCGCTGGATCCTGGACAGTCTGACCGTGCTGGCCTCCAGCTGAGTGAACGGAGCGAGCGAGGGAGAACAGGGAGCGTCAGCTGGCGAGGACTCCGAGTCAGAGTTGATATGCTTGATGTTGTGTACAGAGTTTATATTAGTACATACCCGCTACCTCAGGGATAATCGCCCAGTGCGTACCGAAGACGCCGGTCAGTATGCAAGGCTGTTACGTAAAAAATGTTTACATCGTGCTGGTTGCCGCGTTATCTTGATCTTGAGGTGATAACTTTCCTCTATTACTTACGCGTGTGTTGCTGATGTGGATTTTTAGCGTGGCCGTGCCTGACTCACGAGGAAATAATACACCGTCGGCATACCAGATCTCTTCCGTATTTTTTTTCATGATCTGAGGAGCTCATCGAAGAGTCGAACGGCCCACTGGATAACTAGAGTGGCGCACTGGATAACGAAATTGGCGCACTCGTGTGATTCGCGAGCGGTGGTCGGTGTACTCTGCTTCACGTGCTGCGTTCGTTTGCGGCGTGGATAGAACTTCCGATGAAGTGAATGGCTGCGTTGCGACACGAAGGTTTGAGGTCGGGGAACGGTTTTCGATTCGCTGAGCTGATCACTGCCATGCTCTCTGGGGGCGAAAGGAAGATAACGCATTTAATCTGTTTGAAGTGGAAAAAATGCGTGCATGAAACGGGAGCATTCCATAGAAGAAAATAGTTAAAAAACCCCAATTTGACTCCCAAACATGAGAGCCTAACAGGCACTGTTGCACTGAAGCAAAACCTATGGTATGCATATTTCGGGTCTCATGATTGCAAAGATGGCTCCGTTTCTGATATTAACAGCGGCGCTTGATCCCAGTGAACCTAAAAATGCGCTACAGAAATCACACGCAGGATCATGGAATGGCAAGCTAGCGTCCCGTGTCAGACTGGCGGCTGCCGAGGCATGCACCATGTTGCATTTATTTGGGGAGGGTTTGTTTGGCGCCCCACTTAATCTTCAGAAACCAATAGGCCGAATGAGCTTATTCAGGCCGTATGTGCCCCTGAGCCACCACCCTAACGCTGGTAGGTATTGTGCTGGACGCCACTGTCGTGGTCATAGGTCGGTCCAATATGGTGACTTCTCGAACTTCCTTCAACATTGTACGTCTCCTCAAGTTGTATGCAGTCTTGTGACAAAATCAAATTCAGACGTGCTCATTTCAAGGCTGAAGAAAACGTGACATTCTGGCAGATTTGTGACGCCTTTTAAGAAAACTTTGTGAACTATTTACTTTCACAGATTGGCGCCACCAAGCACGAGCACGAGCACTTCCGCAAATGGCGTGCGTGCCATCGTTCACAAGCGTGCCATTGCTCACAAGATTGCTCACATACTTGCGACGTTAGAGTTACGCTTGATGATGAACTACAATCTACTCAGGAAACCTATCCCCCGAAATCTGTCAGAGAATTGAGCCATTCACCGTTTACCAGTGACCCGTTTATCAGGCTTGAGATTCACTTCTCAATAGGTCGCCATCTCTGGCACGGGATGCTCCCTGGCTCTAACTCACTTTGAATGTCTCGGAAATGTTGACCCAGTGTGCGACGAGCGCTGTGTCATCAGGGTTCTATGCAACATCTCTGGACCTGGAGCGAAATGCACAGGACACTTATGGTTGCGTCAGTCGGCGTAGCCTGCTGACGACGAGCCGCCATTGCATCACGCACTCATTTTAGCAATGGAATAGAAACACGGTGCTGGGGCGCTGCTCGTCATGGGTCATCCCACGGAAGCCACCGCGTGGCGCCAGCACAGAGGCTGGGCTCGCCCGAGGTGTGATGGAGCAGCGAACACTAGGGAACCACCCAGAGCATGGTGGAACAGCGAACACTCAGCGGTAACCCAGAGCATGGTGAAGCAGCGAACACTCAGGAGTCACCCAGAGCATGGTGGAACAACAAATACTCAGGAGTCACCCGGAGCATGGTGAAGCAGCGAACACTCGAGAGTCACCCAGAGCATGGTGGAACAACAAATACTCTGGAATCACCCGGAGCATAGTGGAGCAGCGAACACTCAGGAGTCACCCGGAGCATAGTGGAATAACGAACACTCAGCAGTAACCCAGAGCATGGTGGAACGACGAACACTCAGGAGTCACCCGGATCATAGTGGAGTGGCGAACAATCAGCAGTAACCCAGAGTATGGTGGAACAACGAACACTCAGGAGTCACCCGGAGCATAGTGGAGCAACAAATACTCAGGAGTCACCCGGAGCATAGTGGAGCAGCGAATACTCAGCAGTAACCCAGAGTATGGTGGAACAACGAACACTCAGGAGTCACCCAGAGCATGGTGGAACCGCGAACACTCGAGTCATCCAGAGCATGGTGGAACAACGAACACTCAGCAGTAACCCAGAGCATGGTGGAGCAGCGAACAATCAGCAGTGACCCAGAGCATGGTGGAACAACAAACACTCAGCAGTAGCCCAGAGCATGGTGGAACAGCGAACAATCAGCAGTAACCCAGAGCATGGTGGAGCAACGAACACTCAGCAGTAACCTAGGGCATGGTGGAACAACGAACACGCAGAAGTCAACTGGAGCTAGATACCAGATGCAGATGCACTAAACGGATTTAGGTGCCATTTCATTATGTTTGGGCTTTCTGTTGACACAAAATTCGATACTTTTTTCTCCCCTACCGGCCGTGCTGTACCCAGTTTGTCCCAGCTATTCCCGTGCAATTTTGGTGAAGTTTGTGCACACGTTTTTCGGTTGCATTCTGACAATATGTAGGGATTTTCTGTGTTCTATTGAGCTTTGCTCAATCGTAGACAGGCGTTAGTGTCCATTCACTTCTACGTCCAGACAGTGTCTGAAAAAGATCCAGCGTTTCTCGTGACTGGATCTTGCCACATACCATACCATGACCAGGACGTCCCAGCTTGGGAAAACCCCGCGCAGTGATTTGGCCTACCGCAGGAAGTACATGAGACCTGACCCCAGTCACGTTTGATGTTTGACGCTTTCACCGGATTTCGACAATGGAAGGATTCACGTGACTGTGAATGAATTGTCACCATCAAAATTTCCAACTCTACGCGCATACCACAGCACGGGCACATGCCTTTCATGAATACCAGGATGCATGCTTCAGGTATATCATTTTGCGCACGTGACTTGCCATGCACGAGTTTGCAGGCCGGACGGTGGTCTCCTTCGACATTCGTCAGACAGTGTCTGCATTCACATTCAACATTATCCTGCAGCCGTCTTTCTCAGGATTGCCGCCTTTGTCCGTGCTTCCCGCCGGTCTGCTCAGGCCGGCGGTCTGCTCAGCCCGGCGGCTAGTGGGCTGCAGCCGCACCAGAGATGCAAGACTGCGGTCTGCGGACCGGGGTCGGCCCCGCGTCGCTAACGGTCTTATGCGAACCGCATTACCTCACCGAACAGCACGAAATAAAAATGAAACAGAACTCTCCGCAGCCACCTCTCCCTTGAAAACTGGCCACTGGCCAGGCATGAGCAATATAGAGAGGATGTTGGAGACCTTAGCAAAGTCGAGAAATGATGGTCTGCCCCCCCCCCCGTGGATGTGCGTGCGTCAGCGTCAGTTACATCTGATTGCACCTATCGGCGTACGATGTCGGCGTGCTAGGCACTATGCAATCAGCAGACAAACGCAAGAGGTGAAACAAGTAGAGACCTCGCATTTTCTCTTCCGCGGGTTCACAGGGCGCCAGCTGAGAAAAAACTGACAGGCCCTTAATCCAAATCGCGAGGACTTGAGTTGTAGACTTGCAGGGTTTCAATTAACAAAATCTATCACTATTATCTAGCACTCACAACACCTTGAGGAAAACTGGTTGTCGGGTGGGAAGCCTTCGAGACCATCTCCACTGCGTCATAGCATAAGAGGCTCTTAATTTTCCCTTTGAGGAGAGCTATTCGCCAATCATCGTATCAAGGTCATACGTCCCTTAGCGACCGCACGTGAATGACCACAAAACGCTCCCGGCTTGAGCTAACTCATCTTCGCAGTTAATGTCACATTGAAAGTGATCAATGGTATTCCACAACACCATTCCATGTATTTTTATTCCGATCGGAGCCGCAATGTCTTGCTGACGCGGGGTCGTCCCGGAGCCGGTGCTCCCACTGCTTTCGCGCATACACGCAGAGTACACTGCGCATGGTGCGCTCTGCGGGGGTGTACCACCGCGGGCATCAATGATTATGTGTATAAGTTTATACGCGTGCGTGTTGGCACACGTGATGGTGTGTGTAGGCCTACTCGAGGTTGTATTTGTGCCCAGCATGACGCACTCTGTACCAACATTTTAAAGTTACGCAGCCTCGGCAACATCCGCAGGATTGCCTCTGAGGGTTTCCGCTTGTCAGAAAATGTTCGTTGTGTTATGTTATTCACCCAGTCCTCGGTTTCAAGCCAGAGTCACAGCAGGTAGGCGGCCAGCTTTACCCAACCGAAGCTGTCCCAGAATGGGCTGAGGGTGGGGAGGGGGGGGGGAAGGGGAACGATCGTCATATTTTGGTTATTTCCTTCCAGACAACGCCCATGTCAAACCAATTTTCAAACATAGCATTTTTAAAACTTGGCGAGCCCGGCCCCTCGACTCTTGTGCCCCTGTTAGCGGGGTTTACTATTTACAAGTGCACTATATCGGGTTAAGTTTGGCCATTGTGTATTGGAGTAATGTGCATGCCTTTCACAGCGCTCTTAGTGTAGCAATCTCTCTCGCTCTCTCTTTCTCTCTCTCTCCTCCCTCCCCTCTCCCTTTCTCTCGCTCTCTCTATGTCTCTCTCCTCTCCCTTCTTTCCTCTCTTCAGTGCCCCCCTCCCTCGCTCTCTCTCTCTGTCTCTCTCCTCTCCCTTTCTCTCTCCCTTCTATCCTCTCTTCCGTGCCCCCCTCCTCGCTCTCTCTCCCCTCACCCTCCTTCCCCTCCCCTTCTCTCTCTCTCTCCCTATTTTTCCACTCCTCCCCCATTCACGCGCACAACTACACAGGAGTCCACATCCGCCCGCCCAGCCACACACGTGAACACACACGCAACGTGATGGCCTGATAGGCATGCGTAGCAAAAAGCTCGATTGTTTCGAAACCGCAGTGGGAATTCCACTGACCTTGTGACCCTCTGTTCAGGCCAACTGCGTTCGAAGCTTTGAATGACGGAATGGATTTTACGCACGCTGTGAAAAAGTCTCAATAAAATGCAGGCAGTAATAGGCCCGCGCTCAATGTTTGCGAGCCTTATGTTGGCGTAGCGTGCCAGCCGATGCAAAGCGACGATTATGCAGTCACTACTCTAGTCCTCTCGCTGATATCCAATGAGCAGCTGCAGGACGTCGCACAGACCTCGTATGTCTGGCGTCGGCGCGGGACATGGTTTGTTGTTGCGGTACTGTATGCCAAAGATTGTGACAGACATTGACGAGCTAAGCACAGCAATATTCCACATGCTTGGGGTGTGGCGTATTAAGCAATACTAAACCTCTATCGTTCTGGTGAAGACTCTGAGATTCTAAGAAAAACTCTCCACCTACTGTACTGGGTGCCCTCACCTGAAAATAGCACATGCCCTTCCGGAACCGGTTCACCGTTTTTTTTTCTTTTGTCACACACTCCAACGTACACGTGACGCCTTCGCACACCAAGTTAGGGTTGTATGCCAGGGGAGTGGTAAGGGTGCCGTTTGAGCTTTACAGCCGATACTGTCCGAGCTTGTTACAGGTCACCGTCGCCACTTTGCGCCAGCGAGGAGAATAACTTCGGATGACGCGCACTGGCGACGTGTGAAGAATCCGTATACATCGCATGATTAGAGATGCAGACAGAACAGGCAATTACCAGCGTCGTCAAAATGGGCCACAGTGACAAACAAAGCGAAAGTACAATTTTTGCTATGCGTGTGCCCACCTTTTCTCGGCTTACCACAGGGCACGCACGCACCATAAGTAGGCATGCCTTCCATCGGCGTAGCACTCATATGCATAACGGTAAAGTTCAGAAACGACTTACGGCCTTGACCCCTTCCAATATGTGAGACCCCTCATGTATCGTTTCCTTGGTGTATTCGGGAGTCGTGCAGCCACGTTGGTTTGTGCTCCCAGCGCAAGATAAGCGTCTAGCAGTGAGCGTGCATGTAATGAAAAGCTTCGTAACAACATGGCTCAGACGTCATCCTGTCCGTCGTTCAGTCGTCAAGCGGTGGCATGTTCTCGTTGACGTTGGAAAATCCCACCTTGAATGGACCAAACTCAGCTCCAGCAGCGCAGTTCCTGCGCGTTTTAGCAGCGCAGCTTCCAGGCCGGAGGGTCGTGTGACTCACTTCCTCTCTCAATACCGGCCGGCACAATCAGCCAAATGTAAACATCATCACGCGCGACCGGATGGAGTTACGGCGTTTGATTTTACCACATCTGGTCAGCCGGTGACGCACAGGCGATGTCGTCATCCCTCGCCCGGGCCAGTACGCATCGGAACGAGTCGCCGCCTGGAGGCCCGCACATGGGGGACTGGGTGTTTTTCGGGCAGCAACACGTAAGGATGTGAATGTTATCAGCGCCAGCGACCTTGCATGGCGTTCTCGGGCAGAATAGAACTCAGATGCGCAAAGCGGCAGGCAACGTTCGCAAACGTTAGCCAAAAAGGACCCGGATAGCAGCCTGTCGGCGGCTCCGGGCCCCTGGAACTCACTAGACTCACTGGACTCAACTGGTACGCATGCACGGAAACTGCAGGTATCAGCGAAGAGCACAGCGAGAGAATGTTTCGCACCACTGGGCTCAGCTTCTCCCCAGTATTGGAAGGTCAGGATGGTCGATGCCGGTGGTCCAAATGTGGGTGCTTACTCTGTGCGGAAGCGAGCCGGTGGCTTCTGGCGGCGGTGGCAGGCGCTCCCTGTTCGCGCGCGCGGCCGATCGCGAGGACTCCACAGTGACCTTGGGTGCGGTCACGTGCTGCGCCACGAAGGTCGTGCGCGAAGCGAAAATTACGCGCGGGACTGTCAGCCGCTGGTATTGCGCTTGTCCAGGCGCTTCACTGGAGTCGCGCGCGCAGGTTTCGTGCTGCTGCGTGGTGCTCATTATTAGCGAGTTTGAGCGATGCCCGGCTTGCAGCTCTTCATCGCTGCATTGTACAACTGAAGCACGGCGTAAAACAATTCTCCGATGCGTAGATAACGTTATTACACTCAGCATGCTCCAGTCCGTGACCATGTCAGCCACAAGTACGCGCTTTTAAAGTGGAAAAATTACTGCAACATTGCACAGCACCAAGTTCGTCCTTACAGGCGACGTGGACAAGTCCATTGTGCACTGTGCACGCGCAGCTCATTCAGCCCTTTGCCCTCTCGGCGACCGATCTGGTTCGGCGCTTGAGCTCCACAAGAGCTTTGCAGCATCGAGTGGACAACCGGAGCGTTCGACTCCATCACCACCCGACATGGGAGCGAGTGTTGGGCCTTTGGTGCGCTCGTCTGCATGTCTGCCGGGCGTTTGGCAATGTTCCCGATAGCCCGTCTGGTAGCTGCGCAGATCGTGCGATTTACGCAAACGCAGCGGGGCAGTGTCGCGGCCTCGTCAGAAGGAAGACATTGGAGACTCTTGTGTTACACGTGCACGACACTGTTACATGCGCACTTCGTAATGCACAGTAATCAAACATTGGTACGAATGGCCAGAACCAGTCGCTTAAGCACAGTAGACGGTGAAGCAGATGGAACAAAGCTACGCAGTCGTGCTGCAGCTGCAGCTCCTGTCCTCTCCCTGTAGATGGTGGGACTCCCGGTCTCGACGAGAACAGTCAGTCTGACCCGCCAGCCGCTGTCCCTGACCGGAAGCAGCACGTCGGTGACACTTCTGCGCAGTCACATGCATACACCCCCACACCGCGGCCGCGGGGGCGCCGAGGTTAGCCAGGGGCGCAAGGTCCGCCGTGCTGCAGGATCGCTGATGTGACCGCGGTGCCAGCGCGTGATCGTGTGGGCCGTGTGGAGGAGGCCATTCGTCACCGAAGTGTGCCACTACGTCATGCCTCGCGGCGCGACTTCGTCGCAACATTCCGATGCGTCACAGCAGCTCCACCCCGCTCCACTCGGCATGTGACGGCCGTCACGGCGGCCGTCACCAGGTCATATCCCGTGGTTCACGTCGGTCAAGAGGGCCTCGTGCTCCGCAATCGCCACCAGAGAGCATATCCTGATATCCGATCCTTGGTGGTTCCCTGAAGCCATACCGTTGCACGCGGCAAGGAGAACGATACCTTCTCCTTGCAACGGCACGTACCGTTGCAAGGAGAAGTCCACCAATGGTCGCCAGCATTGCTGCTGGCCGCTGCCCATGTGAGCTCCCGGAGCACGTCTGGTGGTCCGCTGGTCGCCAGCACTGCCGCTGTTCGTCGCCTATGTGGGCTCCCTGAGCACATCTGGGGGTCTGCAGTGGAATCTTGTTGCCATATTGTGGTTCTTGCGGTCACGTAAGAACAAGGTCACGATTGTGGCCATATGTGATGTTTTACAGCAGTCTTTTCAGCATGGTTGGGCCTTCGCACTTATTTGGGACTCTGGCCATCCAAGCCCCATGTCTCATCTCAAAGGTAAAGATCACATAACGCAAAAAAACATCGTTAACACTAAACCAGCAATCAATAAGCAATGTGCGTCTCCTCTTTTTGATCAGATCGCTGCCTCCCTCCCGCAGCGAACGTTGTGGACTGCTGTCCTTAATGCTCTCGATATAAGAAACAAAGGCATGGAGCTAGAACCGCTCTTGAACTAGGGTGAAAGTGAAAAATTTCATCGCAAAAAGACCATGCGGGAGTGAAAAAACAATTTAAAAAATATGGAACTTATTAGCTCGTGAGTGATGCTTCAGCAAACAAAGACATCTTTTTCAAGTTGTCATGGACGTAATACCGGGAACCTGACAAAACAATTTCGTTTTTTAACATCTTAGGCCATTTAAGTGAAACAGAATCCATTAACACGCGCTCGGGTGGGGAGTGGGGGCAAATTGACGCCCCCCCCCCCCCCCGAGGGCTTTTCCCAAATGGTTTTTGAACGGCGCGGCGAAGTCGCGCCAAATTTTGCATAGTTGAAGCAAATTGCTTAGCGGATCGTTTGACATACAAATTTTACATGCACCTTGTAAAGTCGCTGACCTATGACAGGTCGAAGTCAGCTCATGGCTTCAGCGAAGGCAATTTCTAGGGAATCGTTCAATCTGATACAACCACGGAGTGTTTGACGAAGACGTACATTTCTGAGATGCTTTTTTAGGCACCAAAAATATTGAATGAGCAAATTACGTTGACCTAAGATCGGATATGATGGTCAAACCAAGGTCAAAACGAACCTGATTTATTACTCTAGGGCTTGCTGTATGGGATAGCTTCTGGTGCTCATTTCAAATTTATTGCCAGCAGGAACCATATTATACACCTTCAATTGACTTCTTAGAGTTCAGAGCAGGTCGTTGACCTAAGATGACCCGGGTCGAACGTTTTGTTTTGGGAACATACCGCCTAGCGTAATCCTGTCGCTTATTAAAATGCAAAACGCAGAGCAGTCTTGTATCATTTTGGTCACCATGGCCTTCAAAGGGTCAAACATGGTCAATGACCTCAAATGGGCTTGTGAACTTTTCCTTAGAGACAGTTGACTAGGTTCTGGCGGCGTTTTGGAGACCAACCTGGAATTTGACCATGTTTGACCTTATTCGACCTGAAGGTCATGACCTAAGAAGCTGAAACCTTAACCAAAGTGAGTTCATGTATAGGTCAAGACGCCCTGTAAATTTGGTGCCTAGCTTTCTTAGTTCTCGAGGTCTCTGAGGGAGGGGGGTCCAATTGACCCCCTCCCCCTCCCACCTAAGCCAAGGGTATCTAGCCGGCCAACCGAGAGCGTGTTAAAGCATAGTAATTTCATGACAGTATTATGAGCATAACAAACTATTAACACCAATAACTTGATGCTGCACTTTTCAATTCCCTTCCACAGCACTTTTAACACAAAACAAAGCCAAGGAATTCAATAACTAAATAACAACGGAAATTCGGCAAGCGTAAAGCACTCAAAGAAAAAACCTTGGACCCCTACACATCAGCCCATCACCTCAAACACAATACACATACTTCTGGCTTCTGTTAAGTTGGGGTCAGGGAAAACAAACATTTTGGCACTGCTTCTTACAAAATACCAATGCCTAGTTCCATGAAAGTAGCCTTTGTCTAACCTAGAGGCCTTACATCATCTCATCCTGTATAACCTGTTTGTATCACAGCAGCAGTTGTGAGTTACTGATTCTTGCACAATTCCTATCGCCACTTGCCATGCACTTACACCATACAAAGTTGACAACACACAAATCAAACACTTTAAAGCACTTTGAACAACTTATTTTGATTGTCTGGTTAGCCTATATCAAGGGCAATGATGGGTATGCTCCACAAAACAATCTCTCTTCCCCAAAAATAACATAACTTTTAGATGACCATGCCAGTATTGCTGCTTGCTTTTTCAGCTGCAGCAAATGCATCCATTTGGGCTTGTTTATTCATATTTGATGACAAAGTTTGATTTGTTGGCTTCATCATTTAAATGGGGTGGTCTGACTATTTGATACATAGCAATGTTTAACTCATATTATAATTGCTATGTAGCTTAGAGAATCCCTGTGTTAAAAATATAGTGCATATATACAGTACAGTCATTTGCCAGTCAGCAAACCATGACAACTACAGAAAACATTTGGTTAAAGCAGCCATGAGGGGCCACTTCAAGAAATTTGAGGCAAATAACCAAGAATATGGAACAAAATAAGCCCATGGCATGCCTTGTGGTATCATAATTTGTCTTATGGCAAAACTCGATGCGTTAAAGCAGAAAATGGCTAACTCTGGTTACCAATCATGTGTTGAAGGCAGGTAAGGTAAGCAATTACTTGGTCCACAGGAGACTTACCGGCTTCTTCCTGCTCCCTTAAAAACAAAAATTCAGCACCTTTTGCATGGTCTGCTGGCAGACAGAGTCATCCCAGTCACCCTCCAAATATAAATATAAATCATGCCCACCAACCTTCAAGATTAAAGTGCGAAACAAGTACGAAGTGCGCATGACAAGCATCTTCACAAGGCAGAATTTCGCCATCAAACACTTCTGTATTAGCTGCGTCAGGTCTGTCCTAAGGCTCCATATGGCAGCATATTCTAATGCTGCCATACAGAGGCAGAGGCAAGGCTATTTTAAGCCTTGCCTTGCTTGGCGCCCTGAGCCGGGTAAGTCAGACACTCGAAAAGCTTGGATTTATCCTTATTGAGCACCGCCATGAACCAAAAAAAAAAAACGGTTAACCGAAGGTTTAAGAGGGCAAAGATGGCGGTAAAAATAAGTTCCGTGCTTCAAATTGTCTCCTCCATTCCCTGTGAATTGTTCACGCTTGTGTGCATATCAAACATGTTTCGGCGGCTGGCGAATTCATGCAATTTATGTATAAAATACGTACAAGTTTCCAGCTGGAGTATCTTGCAGAGATATTGGTCCAAATTTTAAGCAGCAGATGGTACCTCTAAAGACAATCGAAAAGGAAAGAAGAATAAAGTGGTATGACACCGGTATGATACCAAGAAAACAAAAGGACCCAAATAAATATAAATACTTGGGCTTTTCTTGCAAACTTTGTAATCAGTTGATTTGACTTAAAATCAATTAATATTAGTGCTCAAATCGTGATATTCATCTCGTAAGTTTAATTTATAAGACAGTTCTTGAACTTTTCACTCATGCATTTCGGGAGTGATGCACTTAGTGGTCAAGTTTCCTCGGGAAAAAGAAATACGCGGAGTAAAATTATCTACCAGGCCTTGCTGGTGTTTGCACAAGGCTCTGTTTTCGTGGTGTGGTGGTGAGACCAAAAAAACCGGCGATGCGTGCAAACCTTGCATTTGGCGTACAGCTGCAGATTGTGATGCATTTTGTAAACAAACCAAACTTAATACGTGCAAGCGGCTGGAGTCGCTGGGGTTCTTGGGCTTGGAGCTCCTGGCGTCCTTGCTCTGTGCATACATAGACATGATTCAGATGTAGGTGAGGCAGGACATAGCCATTGGTGTCCAGGTTCTGCGAAGCCTGGTTTATGGTTGGTGGTTTCAAGTGAGCTCGGTTTTGGATGACATCTGAAAACCTCAGAAAGGGAAATAGGGGTTTGGCATGTGCGATTGGACAATGTCAGGCAGGAGTGAAAATTCACATAAAATATGGGAAAAGGAGTGAAAAATTCCTTCTCATAGGATGTTGTTTTACACTCAAAATCGACAATTCTAGGACACTGAACAAAGGCCTTCAGCTCATGGTTTTTGGCGTTATGAGTTAAAAGTCCATCAGCTTCGCAGTTCTCGGCTATACTTCCCAGTTTTTCTTAGAGTTCCGAACAGGAGAATTTTGAGCTCGAAATGCTCAATGTTCTTAATGATCTGCTTATCCCCACAGATTATTCAAAAGCTATAAAGCGGCCACGGTAAATGTCAGAACCCGTCGGCTGCCACGAAAGCGTGCACGCGTAATATACAGTAATTTGCCTGAACGAATGGCTTGTGACAGAAAGTATGAAAACGTGCTAAGCAAAATTCATGTTTGTGTAATAGCAATTTGCTTTCTAAGTTTTTGCATGCAACCTATGGTACAAAGAGATTCAGCGTGCACGTATGCATCGCAAAATGACAACTGGCAATGCAATGCACATAGGGATGGTGAAGCGTTGCCAGTGACAGTACAGCAAGGCCGAGAACTGCTATTGTGAAGTGCTCCTACGAGCAAGTGCGCAATATAAAACCACATGTCCACGACGTAGACCAACAATCTGGACTTGGCTCCCCGCGCACGTCCACATGCATCGCTAATTCGGGACTCAGAGTGAATACAGACCTACCTCATTTAACCACACACTACCACAGAACCTGCCTCATCTAACGAATCGAGAAAGCTGCGTCCAACTTCTCGCCGCTTCACGTGGGTGTCATGCTTGGATATCAGTGCCGCCGATCCAGCCGTTTGCGTTCATTAGAAAGCTTCTTCTAGGTACGCTCCTCGCCAAGATGGGCGTCCTCGGTCAGATACAAGTGACATTCAAACATGTGTCGCCCTCGGTCAGGTGCAGGTAACATCCAAACATGTGCCGTGACGGACTGACACTGTCGCGGACGACAGATCTCTACCAGGCTGCAGGTTCGCCTGCAGTGACTGGGAATGCGTCGCCCGGCGGTCACGACTGTGGCGGTGACGTCGCCATCCGCCCCGCTCCGCGTTCCGACGGTGACCTGATCTCGGGTGACTGTCAGTGCCCGTCCCCCCGTCGCTCAGCTGACCGGCGCCTGAAAGCCACCCATCTGAGACTACCGGTGTGGCGCAGCGTACACACGGGGTGTCCGGTCTTGTCCTGCTGCAGTCCGCCGAAGGCTATGAAGCTGCTCGAGAGCCCAATCAATTTTTTCCTCTCAAAATTTTAACAACCTGCCATCTACGACAGCATCAGACATGTGTCTGCTCTGGTCATGTGTCTTGTGTAGTGGATTTGCACCGCTGCTCCTAGTTTGTTCCATTTGTGTAGCATGTGGCATGACTTGGTCTTACTAGTGAACATTGCACTACCTATCTTGAGAGCTAATCCTAAGCCATAAAACAATAACGCAAGACCCACTTCACGGACCTTGAATTTTATTATATCCAGGCACACACATGTTGGCATCGGTGCATAGATTACCGTAGTCAGGAATATTCATAATTCATGTTAATCCGATTCTTCTTTAATAAATGGCATGTGAGTGAGCTTGCATTACAGATACTGACATTTAAATAGTTGCGGTGGATTTTATTTTCTTTTAAACGCACCATGCGACATCCGGCCATAGCACGAAAATAACAACCACGTCAGCATCTTGAGGTGAGCAATGACATGACATAACAGTCCTAAAAAGGCTTCCATAAACAATAACAGAGATTTCCTCAGCAAAGTATGTATTCCTGTCCCGACAAGTGGCCCCAAACACCAACTTTGGCATCTTTTGGGTAGCGATGCCAGAGATGGCAGCCGCCGTGCTTGACTCGGAGTCCTCGCCAGCTGACGCTCCCTGCTCTGCCCTCGTTCGCTCTGTCAACTCAGTTGGAGGCCAGCATGGTCAGACTGTCCAGGATCCAGCGGACGTGCGGCAGCACGGGCGCGTACGACACCGACGCGTCCGGCCGGTGGCACTCCCTCTGCACTGGTCGCATGCTGGCCGCGCCCATCAGGAAGTAGGCCGAGCCGAACTGGTCGGGGGCCACCAGGGGCGCGCCCAGGTCGGCCACGCACGGCGTGCCCGAGCCTATACAGCGGTTTGGCTCGCCGTCCGCCTCCGACAGCAGCCGGTATCGGCACGGCCCCGGGCCATCGTAGCTGGTGTTGTACACGGCTAGCCTCTCTTCGTCCATCACGTGTGTGGTGGTGCTGCACTGGCGGCCGCACTCGCGACGGGTGGCAGCACCATCGGCCGCCGGCTGCGGCCCGTTGTGCAGGCCCATCATCAGCGCAAACAGGTAATGCGGCTGGGGACGTAGTGGGAACATGGGCAGACAGATGGGCTGCACGCCGTGACCCACCGTCACCGGTTTCGACAGCTGCACCAGCGCCACGTCGAAACGGCTCGGGTCGCTGCCGTGCTTGACGAAGTCTGGGTGCACGGTGGCCGAGTGGACGGCCACGTCCTTAGCCTCGATGCACATGGTCGGTTCGAACCACAGGCAATCCCGCTGGGTGCTAAAGTCGTACTCGCCCACTCTAGCCGTGCTGAGGTTGTAGCCTCGAACACTGAGTGGGCAGCGGGCCGACGTGACCACGTGCTGGTCGCTGATGAGCGCGCCCGAGCACGAGAAGACGACGCGGCCGTCGGGTCCTGTGAAGCCGAGCGCCACCAGCCACGGGTGGTCGCCCACGACGGGGAAGCCGCAGCGAGGTGGCCGCGGTTCATCTGTGGCTCGGAGCCGCCGCCGCAGAAGCGCAGGTCGAGTCGGCCCAGCGCCGGGTGGTCGGCCAGACCCGGCAGCAGCGTCGTCTGCCGCTTCTACAGACTGATGCGCCGCCGGGCCAGGTCGGCCCCCAGCGCCGAGCTCACCGCCAGCAGCAGCACCGTGCACACCTGTACTCCACACATTGCTGGGGTCTGTCGCAAGCTGTGCCGCTCACTCGAGCGTCGCCGCCTATCAGCGGAGCCGTACTTGGTCACGTGAGGCCGACGTTGCGGCCGGATCGCCGGCCAGACGGGCGGTGATTGGCTGGCTGGCTGTCACGGGCGTGTTGCTCGGCTACCAGAGCCGCGGCGTCACGGGCCCCCGACAGAAAACATCCCACTCATAAGTTGGCAGGAGACAACTCACAGCTCATCTCGATTAGTTCTGGTAACTCCAATCGTGACCGGAAGCCAGCGGCGATGGAAACCCGGGCTTGTGCTGCCCACCCGCTGGCTATTTCAGATGCCTGTGAGGCATATATGCGCCCGACATTTTTGTAAATGATACATGAGTTTTAGTGTATGCAAAGGAAAGGCAACTTTCCATTCTTATAAGAGAGAGATAGAGAGAGAGAGAGAGAGAGAGAGAGAGAGATGAGAGAGAGAGAGAGAGAGAGAGGAGAGAGAGAGAGATGGAGAGAGAGAGAGAGAGAGAGAGAGAGAGAGAGAGAGAGATATATATATATATATATATATATATATATATATATATATATATATATATATATATATAATGAAGAAATTTGGTAAAAACTGAAAGCTGATATCTGTATAGGTTAAGGCTATGAGTTCTTACGCTAAAAGGAATCGACCTTCAACAAAGCAGGAGGCACTAGTTCCAACATTAACTCATAGCATATTGAATAGTGGCTACATTGAACACAGGACCGCATAATATTGAACAAGCCAGAAGCTCAAAATTTTCTTACTAATTTCACGCTAATCTGTTACCAGACGGCACCAATGGCACTCGCATTCACGGGTCTCCTCTGAATCATGCCGCATAAATGGTTACGCCTCACTTTTTTGCACTTGTGACGCAGCGCGGCAAATACCCCGTCGAGAGTTCCTGGACTCTGCAACGACTGGGCGCTCCACGGTAAACGTGGTTTACCGGGTAGAGAGAATCTAATAGGATTCTGAGTGAACCGCACCATAAGTGAAATGCCGATGACGACTCATTTTTCAGCACCGAACTTTAATAGATATCAGCACGAAGAAACCTCCAGGGGCTTTTTAAGGGGGGGGGGGGGGCACTCACCTGTATCTTGCACGTGTGCGGCAATGACTGTAACCATTCTTGGTCGTTTGGTACTGCCGTCGTCTAATCTATTGACCATCCATAGCTGCTGATTAAAGACCAAAAACGTGGCATATAGCACCCCATTGTTAGCTTGTGGGACGCACCGGGCAGCTGTTAGCAATGCACGTCACGTAATACCGAGAACGGCATACAAGGGCATTGCGAAGGCACTTGATAAGCAAGAGGCACGGAGTTCGATTCCCCGCGTTGCACGCTATTCTTGCCAGTGTGAGAGACAGGAAGTGTCCTTAGCCTCAACAGCTGAGTGCGTCGTAAAGCCCCAATGACAAAGTGTTTGCTCTGACCTTTCTGCGCCACTGCACGCCGGTGCATGGGTCCAGCAGCGAGGTGCCGGTTCACCATGTGCAAACGGCTATCAACCTGTGCGTGCGTGTTGTAACCGAAAAGAGACGTTGCGACCATGTATCTGGCGTTCGTCGGCACATTGGGGCTCACTGCCCAACAGCTGACAAACACCATAATACAAGGCACAGGGACTCGGACGTAGTGTAGAGCCGGACCCAACACAACGTCTTCGACAGACACTCGGACCGCGAGTCCGCCGGCAGCATGACCCCGACACAGGGCGGCAGTGCGACCTGCTGACGTCCCCGCCACACGCACGGAGGCGGGCGGTCACTGTGCCGCTGCCGCGAGCCTTCGGTGAAACGCAGGAATGTCGGGCCAGGCTTGTCCGCGGTCCGTGCTGGAGTAATACGTGCAGCAATGGTGCAAAAAGCGATGCATTTTTAGATGACTGCTCGTGCATGTGGACGCGTGTGCTTATGAGTACCGTCTTCCATGTTTAGGCCATTTGACATAAATAAGTGAAAAGCCAGCAATGCTGCCTGCGATCACAAGCGAGCGTTTGGCTGACCCAGGTCAAAGGGAAGTACCAAAATGCTGACGCACTCAAAAACCATCATAACGTCCTACGATTTCAAAAAGTCCCATAATTCGAAGCGGTGATTCATTCGTAGTAAATCGACTTAGTTGATTTACCGGAGGAAGGCATGCATGAGACATGTGATTCACGAGCATGGTGACTTAAAAGTAAACAAAGTACAAAATCGTTCATTTATGGCTGCTGACGCGTTAAAATCTTACCTTCCCCTTTCTGCACAACGTTGGAGTTGGGCCTATAGTTCAACTCTGTTGAACTGTAGGTCTTGTCATTCACGATCCATACATTTCATACTGGTTTCCTCAGGTAAACCAACAGCAGCAAACTGATTAGTGCACATCTCCTGCGATCTGAGTAAGTGGATATGTGTATGACTGTTGACGACATCTGAGTAAGTGGATATGTGTATGACTGTTGACAACATCTGAGTAAGTGGATATGTGTATGACTGTTGACAACATCTGAGTAAGTGGATATGTGTATGACTGTTGACAACATCTGAGTAAGTGGATATGTGTATGACTGTTGACAACATCTGAGTAAGTGCATATGTGTATGACTGTTGACAACATCTGAGTAAGTGGATATGTGTATGACTGTTGACAACATCTGAGTAAGTGGATATGTGTATGACTGTTGACAACATCTGAGTAAGTGGATATGTGTATGACTGTTGACAACATCTGAGTAAGTGCATATGTGTATGACTGTTGACAACATCTGAGTAAGTGCATATGTGTATGAGTGTTGGCAAGGAACAATGAAAAACTGAACTTCGTTAACCCACCTGCCACAACCTTTCTGACTCAAACGTTTCATATTTCATTTCCCTCCGGAAATAGCGACAACGCCATGTTGAATAGTGTACTTCACTGAAATTGTGGCTAAGAAGCTTTGTTTTTTCAGCGTGGCAGCATTTCAAAACATGCTTGAGAGGAGGGTACTCGAACCCCAGCAAGTTGCTGTTATTGTAGAGCCTGCCCTAGTCTTACCACTGCAGCATCGATCACTTAGCATCACTGACTAGGAGGCAGCCCGAATTGTGACCCGTTGGGTCACACTGATCGATGAGACATCCTAGTCTGTAACCTGTCAGTCACGATCACTGACCGGGAGGACAGTATCATTTGCAGCCTGTCAGTCACCACCACTGGTCGGAAGGGCAGTATCCTTTGCGACCTGTCAGTCACGATCACTAACCGGGAGGACAGTATCATTTGCAACCTGTCAGTCACCACCACTGGTCGGAAGAGCAGTATCCTTCGTGGCCTTTCAGTCACGATCACTGAACGGGAGGACAGTATCATTTGCAGCCTGTCAGTCACCACCACTGGTCGGAAGGGCAGTATCCTTTGCGACCTGTCAGTCACGATCACTAACCGGGAGGACAGTATCATTTGCAACCTGTCAGTCACCACCATTGGTCGGAAGAGCAGTATCCTTTGTGACCTGCCAGTCACGATCACTGAACGGGAGGACAGTATCATTTGTGACCTTTCGGTCGCCACCACCGATCGGAAAGAGAGCCTCATTCGTGACCTGTCAGTCAACACCACTGACCGGAACGAGAGCCTCATTTGTGAATTGCCGATAACGCTCGCCGTGAAAGCAGCGCCGGCCAGCTGGGCAGCCCGTGTCAGCCTTCAGCATTGGCAGCGTAACGTTCCAAACTCTCCCGGATATGATCGCAGCGCCATAGCTGACAGCGGATGGACTGTGTGGGTGAGGAGGTTCACCGCCCAGGTGAGGCGCCTGGTCACATCCTCGTGGTGCAACTTCCAGGGAGCTCCGGCCGCGTCACACCGGCCCCATCCCTCACGTTCTGACGAGAGTCATGCGGTCAGTGGTTTATCAAAGCACCTGTGGTTCTGAGCCCGGCTGGGCTTGGAATCCATGTCGGACTTATGACCATGCATGTAGGATCTAAAGGCAAAGTCTCACTGTTGGGGAACGTTTTGAATCGAGGCCGCCAGATCTTAGTTCAGAGAGACGCTGACTACCATGGCGATGATTAAGCTCAAAACGCGTCAGTTCTTGAGTCCAAGTGCAATAAAGCCCATCGACTATTCCATAGCGGTCTACGGAACAAGGAGCATCACACAATCATGAATGATAGCGCAAACGACCCTCTCAAAGGCAAAAGCTGTCCATTTGTCTTGGCCAACGTCATTCATGCATCATCTGCCTTCGCGACGCAAGAGTGGATCGAGATTCACTTCAAAAGCGGATCAAGGCTCACTTCAAAACCCGGCATGCCCACTGCGGAGGAACAGATTTGCCCCGGCGGGAGAACTTTGTGAGCGACGTGTCTGTGCCGAACCTAAATGAAGAATGAAATGGGAGTATAGATCAACAAACGACAGAGGAGGGCATCACAAAAGGAAAATCTAATGGACCCCTGGACCCCTCATGAACCCCTAAGGATCCATTAAAGTCGACTCGAAAAATCCTGCACGGTGTGGGAACCGAACATGGAACCGCGCGCTTTATATTGAAAATGCACTGAAACGATTTCTCCCGAAATGGCCATTCATCGAAGGCTAGTGGAGGCCGAATACACCAGCTGATGGCATTTGCCACCTGGCTGTGAGACGAGGGCGGGAGCCGTTGCTGGATATCTGAACCTTATCTGGTTCAGCGCCAGGCGCACTCGCGCCTGAGTGGGGGCATTTAAGTGAATGCAAGATGGCCGCCTTTGCGCCTCGACGCTGCCAGACACCGTGGCAGATAGCCCGCTGCACATGCCAAGGGCAACAGCATGGTGTGCTTCGAGTTTCAGCGGCACTTCTACCAAAAGTGAAGACGATTATACGATCGCAGTTTACCGCGGGCGGTACGCCGGCATGTGAAACTGCCCCTGGCGGCAGCGGTAGCGAGATCACGACGGTGAAAAGAAAAGCATCTGGGTCTGGCACGACGGGCGATTTTTCACACGCCAAAGATGGTTCTGACTTGACTGGGGGATCGCTTCGTAGAGAGCATCATCAGCGGAAAGACGGACAACGTGCAGCCTGCTCTTTCTTCTAATCTGACCCCTCCAGATTTTAGTAATAGTACTCTCGAAATCCCGGGTGAATGGGTGAACCTAGCTTAACAGAAACCACCTGATCGAGGGCCAAAAAAGCCTTTCGATTAGGTGGCGCGCAAAATCGCGCGTGCCGCGTACGCAAAGGAAGTGATACCGGCGTGCAAGGTATGCAGTGCAAAGGCGCGTGGACCTATGTGTTCTACCCAAAATGGGGTTGCTTGGAGCAGCCACTTCATTGATTTCCCTGGGTGATGACATCGAATGAACAACGGATGACACAAGGGACCATGGTTTGTGAAACATTTTTTGGTCTATACATTTGTCGGCATAATAAGTCATTTTTTAAGGCCATGGACAGGTGGAATCAGGTCATATTTTCGTGCCATCCTGCCTGTGTATTCGGCTGATTATCAGCCTGATCGAGTGAAAACGACAGCGATTCATCATGCACGTCTTTAATACGAACAGAAATACAGATAAGCGGATGTCGGCATCAGTGTGTCCACACAAAACTGTGCATAAGTAATACGCCAAGTAAAATACCCCAGGAGACATGCTGGTGGGTGATAAGCGGCCTCTGGCACAATAAATAACAATAACAATATCTTTGGCACGTATAAGGTAGCAATGCTTGAGATAGCAGCCGCCTTGTTTGACTCGGAGTCACCGCCAGCTGACGCTCCCTGCTCTGCCCTCGCTCGCGCTGTCCACTCAGTTGGAGGCCAGCACGGCCAGACTGTCCAGGATCCAGCGGACGTGCGGCTGCACGGGTGCGTACGACACCGACGCGTCCGGCCGGTGGCACTCCCTCTGCACTGGCCGAATGCTGGCCACGCCCATCAAGAAATAGGCCGAGCCGAACTGGTCGGGGGCCACCAGGGGCGCGCCCAGGTCGGCCATGCACGGCGTGCCAGAGCCTATACAGCGGTTTGGCTCGCCGTCCGCCTCCGACAGCAGCCGGTACTGGCACGGCCCCGGGCCATCGTAGCTGGTGTTGTACACAGCTAGCTTCTCTTCATCCATCACGTGTGTGGTGGTGCTCCGCTGGCGGCTACACTCGCAGCAGGTGGCAGCACCGTCGGACGCCGGCGGAAGCCCACTGTGCAGGCCCATCGTCAGCGAATACAGACGATGCGGCTGGTGGCGCAGTGGGAACATGGGCAGACAGATGGGCTGCACGCCGTGACCCAGCGTCACCGGCTGCGACAGCTGCACCAGCGCCACGTCGAAGCGGCTCGGGTCCCGGCCGTGCTTGACAAAGTCGGGGTGCAGGATTGCCGAGTGGACAGCCACGTCCGTGGCCTTGGTACACAAGGTCGGGTCGTACCAGAGACAGTCTCGCCGGCTGCCAAAGTCGTACTCGCTCAGTCTGGCCATGCTGAGCCTGTAGCCTCGAGCACTGAGCGCGCAGCGGGCCGACGTGACCACGTGCTGGTCGCTGATGAGGGCGCCCGAGCAGGAGAAGATGACGCGCCCGTCGGTTCCTGTGAAGCCGAGCGCCACCAGCCACGGGTGGTCGCCCACGATGGGGAAACCGCAGCCGAACGGGCCGCGGCTGAACTGTGACTCGGAGCCGCTGCCGCAGAAGCGCAGGTTGAGTCGGCCCAGCGCCGGGTGGTCGGCCAGACTGGGCAGCAGCGTCGTCGGCCGCTTCTCCAGACTGATGCGCCGCCGGGCCAGGTCGGCCCCCAGCGCCGAGCCCGCCACCAGCAGCAGCACTGTGCACAACTGTACTCCACACATCGCTGGCGTGCGTTGCAAACTGTGCCACTCATTCGGAAGCGGTGGCTTATCAGCGGAGCCGTATTTGGTCACGTGATTAAACGTCACGGCCGGAGGAAATTCCCCAGGCAGACGGGTGGCTGGCTGGCCACGGCGGATGTGTTGTCTGGCCACCAAATTGTTAGCGTCACCGACCACCGGCGGGAAACAGTGTCCGGATTATCTTCCTCAGTTCTGGCAGCTCTGATGGCGACGGAAAACCACTGGCTGCAAGAATCACGAGATGTGTGCGGCAGACCCCAGTATCTTAAGCCGCGAGCTGGTAATTATAATGCTACTGGCCAATCACGGGATGTGTGCGGCAGACCCCAGTATCTTGAGCCGCGAGCTGGTAATTATAATGCCATTGGCCAATCACGGGATGTGTGCGGTAGACCCCGGTACCTTAAGCCGCGAGCTGGTAATTATAATGCTATTGGCCAATGGCACTCGCCAGTGACTTTTTAAGCGCGTAGCTTTGAACTCTAACCCTGATCGTTGGAAGTTAATAAATGCTTTGGAAATTTCAGCGTGGCTTCCAAAACGGCGTAGCATAACAGACCAATAAGTTTCGTTTTAAGACAAACTCCCTTGCGAGATTCAAACAAAGCATACCACTACGGTTCTTTTCGCAGATCCCAGTCATGCACATAGCATGGTTTGCGGGTCGGCGCTCATTTTCATGCTGCACAAATTTGGTTTCAAGGGCCATTAAACACAGTATATCACAGCATTTCCCACTGTCCCACAACCTCTTCAAGAATGGCGTCCCTCGACCTGATCTGACCTACGCGTACAAAAACGGTCTTCCAGGGGAAGATGATGATAAGCTGTTCTTTCCAACATCGTTGTTTATCAACCGCTTTCTGCTGAACACCGAACACACTGTTCGCCAATGATTGCTCGATGCTTAGCAGAGCATGCCAGGCATTCAATTCATGTTCATCATAATGAGCAAAAATTGGCTTTACTTTTCAGCTGCGCAATCTTAAGTCGTTGTCTTGGCAAAGAGCAATCGCATGCATCATACACGTAGCATACGCCTGTCAAATCAACCATCCCTCCGACCAAATCAATCCAGCTTTTCAGAGTTTTATTAGATGATAGATTGCCGAAGCCAAAGCACATAGAATGCACCACCTTCACAAAGACATAAAGACGTCATGCAAAGCTATCCGGGCAACAAAGAACCACAATGTCGAGTCGAGGTTGGCCTTCCTCAGGTTCCGTGCACAGCCTCGAAACTTATCACCTGCCCTGCATAAATTTAGCTATAAATGAGATTTTTAAACCGATAGAACTTGTCCAAACGGTGTTTGATTATGCTAGCGAGGGACTTCCTACAACCTTGTTTGTCAGCCCATGGCATTGGTTCACTGCTCTTCGACTGAATGACACCCGCATCGTCATAGTTCTACTGCTACTTTTTGCTAAATGATACTGATTCACTCTAAGTCTCGGCCCAATTTCCAGTGCTTCATGTAGATCTGCCTTCTGCATACACTTTATAACCTTATATACCTCTATCAGATCCCCTCTACATCCACGACATTTCAGTGAATACAAATCCGAGGCTCTAAGCCTATCATTATGTTCTAAGCCGCCAATCCCATTTATTGCCCTAGTTGCTTTTCACTGTACTCTTTCTAGTCTATCGATGCATTTTTGGAAGTATGGGACCAAGCCTGTAAACAATGTTCTAGGTGTGGTCTGACGTGAATTAAGTGCAAATTTTTGACGACATTTCTACTCTTGTAATGGACATTCCTATTTTTAAGTCCCAGGATCCAAAGTGACTTGCTTCTAGCAGCCCCACATTGTTTTTCACCCTTTAAATCCTCAGAAATGATAACCCCAAACCCTTTTCGTCCTTGATCTGGTCTAACTCCCGCCCTCCCATGTTAAAGCGTATGCTCGCACTACCAAAACCACCCAAATGCGTCACCTTATACGTATTTTAATAGAATGGCATCCGCCACAGAGAGATCCAGCGCCGCAGTTTATTAAAGTCAAGTTGAATTTGGTTCATCTGATCAGCATTTTTCGACGGTCCTACCAATTTAATATCGTCAGCGTATTTTAGTACGTTACTCCCTAACCCTACGCCAATATCATTTATAAAAATAAGAAAGAGCAAAGGGCCCGACACCAGCCCCTGTTGAACCCCACCCTCTGCAAACTCCCATTGAGACTGTGTACCATTGAGCACTACTCTTTGTTTCCTATCTAGCAACCAAGCTCCTACCCAGCCAATGATTTTTCCCTTAATGCCATGCAATTTTAATTATTCTGGTGGAAGTTGGTGTGGCACCTTGTCAAATGCCTTACTTAAATCTAGATAGAAAATATATTAGCTATTAGCTTTATCTATCTGACTAGTAACATGCTCCATGAACTCTGGAAGATTTTTCAAACAGGACCCACCAGAAGAAAACTGCGCTGACTGCTGTTTATAACTGATGCCGTTCTAAACGTGACTGAATGCTAGCCTTGATGTATTTCTCTAAGTTCTTACAGACTTTTGAGCTTAGACTCAAAGGCCTGCAGTTGCTGACATTTATTCGGCCCGTTCTTAAAAATTCGGTGCTACATTGGCCCCACGCCAGTCCTCGGGTACTTCAGTGAAATTCAATGGGCTATTAGATATTAACATAAGAGGACGAGCTAAAGCACTAGCGCATTTATTCAACATCCTACCATATATCACGTCAGGTCCGGCCGCACTATTAACCTTGATTTTCTTTAAGCTACCTCTTTCCATACCCTTGGTCACGGTCAGATCCACAAGACTGCTTTCAATCAGATCTTGCCTATTTCCGGGGGCATCACACGTAAAATCCCCTTTGTAAAAACTGAAGAAAACTGCCTTCCAAGGGTATCTACAGTGTCCCTGTGCTCCACGAATGACTTTCCACTTTCCTCGAGGGGGCCGACTGAGGATCTCTTATATTTGAATTTGCAGTAACCAGAAGGCGCTTAACGTCGCCCGAGCAAGCGTCTGCTAGCGGTTTTTTAAAATCATCTTTTGGCTGCCCTGATTTCCTGCTCAAGCATTTTTGTTGCAATCCTATACACTTCCCTATCACGTTCTGTGTTTTACACTTTTTGTCTATGATGTATCTCCTTCAACATCATCAAATTGCGCACTGTCTGTGTCAGCCATGATGGCTTCCTGGAAGTATTATCTCGTATTTTCCTACATGGAGTGAGCATTTCCTGCCCCTCATCTAAACTATCTTTGGACATATCTCACATCTGATGTGCAGTGAGACCAGTTAAAATATCTTCCTACTGGGTGCTGGCAAGAAAGGCTGCAAGTGTTTCAAATCTACCCCTAGCAAAATTCGGAGAAAGAGTATGATTAGCATTACCTGAATAACCTAGGCATGTTGGAAAACCTTACCTATGGCCACTATTTCCCAGTGTCTCACCTACTTTGACAGTAGGTGAGAAAGCTGTTTGTTTCTCCAAAACAAGCAAAGATATTTTCGTGACAATTTGGCAATTGATTAAAATGTTTTCCCCAGCCTTGGATATCGAAATTTCTCCAGCACTACACCTTTTACATTCACTCATCTGTCAATTGATTCTCATATTTCTGCGTCCGGATTCTGACAACTATTTGGAGGCCTATGATAGGTTCCAATGCGTAATGTGTGTCCCTTTGACACAACCAAACTGTCCGGAGGGTTTCTACACTATCGTCAGTTCTTATACTGTCTTCAAATTCACATTTTATATTCTGTCTTACATATACGTATATCCGACCTCCTTTTTTTGATTTGCTGTGAAAAGTAGACATGTTGTAACCAGATATCTCAAATTAATGTAAGCTATCCCCAAAAAGCTGTTCACTGATCCAACATTCAGTAATAGTAATCAAGTGTAATTTTTATTTAAGCAAATGCGCATGGAGCTCGCCAAACTTGTTTCAGACGCTTATTGCATTTGCATAGAGGCGCTCCAGTTTTCCACTACTTCTTTTTGTCTCACTGTTCAGCAGTTTTGAATTTGCGTTGCCTAGGTGTTCCATGTTCACCTTCTCATCCTCAGAAGCTAGCTTTCCTGAAAGGTACGTTCGCACACCCTACTCAGGAAATGTACGCCCTTCTCAGAGAAATGGAGTCAGCTCTTCTAATACAGGCGTGTACAATTAAAACCTGTCCCACTCGTCTACAAAGGGGAGGCCTAACTTTTTGCGAAGTTTCCTACTCTAGCGTTGGCAGCCAGCGTCCTGGAATTCCACTCAGGAGGTGCTCCAGTCTTGGGGAGAATGCCCGTCACTATCTTCCTAACTTCGCTATGCTGCAGGGTAGCCAAAAGGATCCTATAATCCTTAATCACCTCTTCACTATCTTCCTGCCTTTAGTTATTGACTCGGACCTGCACAACCACTGCACTGGTTTGATTTTCATTAGTGGCCTCCGATACACAAAGGACTTAAAAGCAAGTTTGTCAACTTTTTGCACTTTTCACTCATAGCTAGATGGCATGCATCCGATTTAATTGGCAACACTAGCTTTCCCGAAATCCTTTCAAAAAGCTCAGAATGTCAATTTGAACTAGCCGTTCCAACGGGATAAATTGTATTGAACTCCCTGCTCAGCACTGTATAGCTATGAGTTCTCACCAGTTTCACGTGTTGAGAAGGTTAGACTATTTACGTTGGAAATATCATTTTAAGATTCTCCGTATACTGCTTGATCACAAAAACTATTTGCATGGGCTCTTCGTGGATGAAATAGTTGTTTCTTCACACTTCCCGTAAGGGTTTTCAGACGCCGCTAACAGCACCATCTATCGAGCGGGAGAGTAGTTAACTGAAGCACCCCAAGCAGAATCCTGTCTTCTTAGTCCCACAGATTGGTTCAATATGCGCTGAAAAGAGACGCCTGCAGATTAACTTTATCGAAACATTGGATGAAAGTGGTTGAGGAGAGGTCCGTGCTACACAAACTTCACATCATCGGTTCAGCAAATGTTACGTGTCGAACTACAGCTGGCATTCGGTCGTAGAGTACCGAATTGTACGAAAAAAGGGTGGACAATGGCTGGCTGAGGTGCTACAACAAAAAGCGGCACGAACCGGTGCGGGAAACGGTTGCGCTGACTTAGGACAGTTTTGCAGCCCAACAAGGACAAGGTGCGACATGGATGGACTTTCGAGAACTGAACGCGCACGGAGCCGCCCACATTGCAGATGCTGATGTCTGTGCAGATAAGCTGCATGAGTGGTGACGGAGAGGCAAAAAGGTTGCGCTCATTGCCCTTGGCAAGGCATATCAGCAAAATCACGTTCACAGATCATTGCGGACGTGCCAGATGAGAAGTTACCGGTGCGAAACGCTACTGACTCACTCGGCTCGGATTTGACATGAATGCAGCGCCTCAGACCCTGAAGACCCTTAGACCCTGAAGACCCTCAAACCCTGAAGAAAGGGGTCGCCGTCGTGCTGGGCTATGACGAAAGGTCCGTGAAGAGAGATCTCCATACATGGACGCCATTCTCGTGGACGAGAGCGTAGCTAGTGCTGAGTACGTCGAAGCGCACCTTCGTCAGAACGGGCTTGAGTGTAAACCCTCGGCAGGTGCGAGTGGCGACGGGGCTGGCGTGATCGGACTTCGTGTCCGTGAGACAGGAGCTCAACTTAACAGGGAACGAGATAATGGAGTGGGAGAGCTGCCGCAGAACCCAACGCGCCGCAGTGTATTTTCCTTCGGCGGTTGCTTGGCCAGCCATTTGCCTGTCTGTGGCTAGCTGAGAGTCACCGACTCATTTGTGAAGAGAAGAGCGAACGCGGTGACGTCAGCATGGGGCGATCAAGTAAAATTTGCACAGGTTCTGGACACTGCGGGCAAGGTGGTGCACAGCGTGCGGGAGACCGACCTGGCTTGCGGTTAACGGGACGTCACCAGCACCCGAGCCACCATCTGGGTGGATGCAAGCTCCGTGACTCCGGTGCGGTCCTGGAGGCGGAGAATGACGTCATCGAGGACGCCAGCTGGCTGAGAGCGAAGACTGCAGTCACATCACCTTGGCAGAGCTTCTTAAAGTTATAGAACTGAGAGGTTTTGTAGGAACGTTTTCTGCATTCTAAAGAAATATTGAGGACCCCGAGAACATTGATTTAAGAATGCTACAAGATTGCTGGGAGGTGTGTTTAAGACCTGCGGAAAGGCTTGTGTGGCAGCTCAGGAGTCTTACATGACAGTGTTGTGGGATGTCATATTTCTGCAGGACGAACATGTGGAACTCCAAAATCCCACGCGGAAATCCCACCGCATTCAGGATTCCTCCCGGGAAGTCCACAAATTCCTTGAAGATCCTGTAGGAATTGGGAGATTTTTCGACGGTCGTGCAGGAACTTTTCACCTGGAAAATGACAAACTTTTCTAGTCATCTGACTTCCGGGGACAAAATGCAGGCTCTTCGGCGTCTCAAAAACTGGTTAAAAGTGCACCAAAACGGACTGAGCCTCGGATCCGGTCCTAGTTAGCAGGAGCTGGAGAACGCTTGTCTGGGACTGCTCCTGGGGCTACTAGACCAAGTCAAAAATGTGGCATGCATCCCGCAGCATCGCACCTGGGGTGATGCGTTTTGGTGCGAATGTCGACTGGCCATCACTAAGTTAGTGAATCAGTTATGGGGTCGGCGTGACGTTTTATCGCGTGACATATGTTTGAGGATGCACGAAAATCAGTTATTCGTCCGATCTGAACCGGTTAATTATGATGGCCGCCAGGCGCTACGTATTACAGTTGGATGTTTGGGTGTCTTTTTCATTTCTATGAGAGACCTGTCAAGTCTTGTGACAAAATGGCGCAGATTGTTGCCATCAGCTGTGAGATGCTGAACGAATGTCTGCATCTCTCCCACGAGAAAGATGTAATTACCAGGATGTGTCCGAGAAAGTCACCTGTCTACAGAGCCCCAGGGCTATGCCAGAAGCATGATATTTAAGGAGCTTATGCATTTTGCCCTGTTTATCTCTTAATGGCCGCTGATTCTGCAAAGCGGTGGTGCTATCCACTTGCCCCAGGAGATTCTGGCAAACAATTGTTTACCTTTCAATAAGCTCTGCCTTACTTATTGTTTTCCGTTCAAAAGTCACTGGTTGGATTGCCCAGTCAAGCATAAAGAACGTTTGATTGGAAGTTTTACGACCCTGCTGTGAGGGCGTTTTACCTTCCGCTGTTGCCATTGGCAAGATAACACCCGAGTTTTCCTACGAACCGGCCGCTGCGCTGGCTAATGCGAGGCCATCCACTAGACATGATTCAGTGAACTGAGCCTGTGGACCGGTTCTAGCAAGCCTGACCACTGTCCATGAGCTCCGGCTGAACACTGCTTATGAGCTCAGCCGGACCACTGCCCATGATCTCCGGCGGACCACTGCTCACGAGCCCGGGCAGATCACTATCTTTGAGCTCCGGGGGACCACTGCTCATGAGCTCCGACGGACCACTGCCCATTAACTCGTGTGTGCCATGTCATTGGGGCCTTACGACGCACTCAGCTGCTGAGGTTATATGGCGTCGCCTGCCTCTCACCCTGGCAGGAAAGGCAGGCACCGCGGGGAATCGAACCCCATGCCCATTAGCTCCGGCGGGCCTTTGCTCATGAGCTCCGGGGGACCACTGCCCATGAGCTCCGGGGGACCACTGCCCATAAGCTCTGGGGGATCACTGTTCATGAGCTCCGGTGGACCACTGCCCATGAGCTTCGGGGCACCACTGCCCATGGGCTCCGGTGGCAAGGACCGGCACCGAATTTTCGGTTAGATCTTCCCAATGCTGTTTGAAAGAGGTACAATTGTTGAACCGTTGGCGAAAGGCGCACATGACTAGTGAGCCGGTTACTTAGAATTTGGCGCATATGACGATGTACCTTGCAGGCCTATGAAGCAAATCACTAAAATGCAATCACATGAAAAGTGAAGACGTACACGCGGGACTTATTCACGATGGGCGGAAGGAACATCGGGCTGTTTTCGCATTTACAACGGACAAACTATTAGTGGCAGATGGATGGAACTAGCCAGCCCAAGGCGTAAAATTAGACGGCAAGTATGACTGTATTCGTAGGAATTTAAATGAAATTAATAGTTAATTATTTGTCAGATTTTTCAGTAATTTTAAGTGCATCCTGTATCCGTAGTAATTTTAAGTAGAAAGCCATTACAATGCACCTCGATCTCATACGGCCTCGCACCCCGAGGCTGTGCCGCCGCCGGTGGTGCAAGTGAGAAGCGAGCGTGGTGAACCTGTAGTCTGCTGCATAGCAGAACTCTGCGCTCGGTCTGCACCTGCTTCCGGGGCCGGTCGCGCTCGTTCCATACGTGTCCACGTAGCTGCCGTGCTCAGGACGTATACCTAATGTCCCCACAAGTGCTCGGCCCGTGCCCGTATGTGCAGCCGCCGTGCTCGGCCCGTGCCTGTATGTGCAGCCGCCGTGCTCGGTCCGTGCCTGTACGTGCGGCCGCCGTGCTCGGCCCGTGTCTGTATGTGCAGCCGCCGTGCTCGGTCCGTGCCTGTATGTGCGGCCGCCGTGATCGGTCCGTGCCTGTATGTGCAGCTGCCGTGATCGGTCCGTGCCTGTATGTGCGGCCGCCGTGATCGGTCCGTGCCTGTATGTGCAGCTGCCGTGATCGGTCCGTGCCTGTATGTGCAGCTGCCGTGATCGGTCCGTGCCTGTATGTGCAGCTGCCGTGCTCGGTCCGTGCCTGTATGTGCGGCCGCCGTGATCGGTCCGTGCCTGTATGTGCAGCCGCCGTGATCGGTCCGTGCCTGTATGTGCAGCCGCCGTGATCGGTCCGTGCCTGTATGTGCAGCTGCCGTGATCGGTCCGTGCCTGTATGTGCAGCTGCCGTGATCGGTCCGTGCCTGTATGTGCAGCTGCCGTGATCGGTCCGTGCCTGTATGTGCAGCCGCCGTGATCGGTCCGTGCCTGTATGTGCAGCTGCCGTGATCGGTCCGTGCCTGTATGTGCAGCTGCCGTGATCGGTCCGTGCCTGTATGTGCAGCCGCCGTGATCGGTTCGTGCCCTTCTGCAGCCCGCCAGCCTCAGTCTGTGCATGACTGCGCAGTGCGGGGCGGTCGCGCTCGGTCCGCACTTGCCTACTTGGGCTGCCATTTTTGAGTCCACCGGCCTGCAACGCGAGGCCAAAAAATCCGCTTTTAGAGGGTGCTACTGGCTACATTGTGGGTATTGACGAGTATTCCGCATTGCAAATTTTCCCACTTGCGTTTTCTTGATGGAAAACTTATGTAAAATTAACGAGCAAGTGTCAGTCACAAATGCAGATGAAAAGGATGCCAAGGATGATGGTTAGCGCAGGACTGCACTTAAGACAGCAAATTTTGTCAAGTAAACAATATATGCTATTCCTGAAAAGGATAATCAATGCCATTGCGCAGCTTCAAAGATAGAATAGAATGGCTTAGTAACTGCAAAATCTGCAATGAGACACAAACACTTAACCACACATTCTGAGAGAATGAAATCTCATCACACAAGCAAGAACCATTCTGAAATTTGAGAATCATTCTGTAAACTCTATTATGGGTATAGTTTCCACTTCAAATAATGGGCTCAAGCTTCAGGCCTACAAAAGTCCAAGAAGTTAAGCCATTACTCCCTGCTCAGCCAACCTTAAGGATACTTTGCACAACTACACTCCTGGATTTTGCATATCAGTTATATAATCGTTTACGGGTCACAGAGGATACAGGTAACATGCAAACACACATGGTTTCAGACACATCTGATGAATAAAAATACACAGGGCATGTTCAAAAAGCTAACACCACCCAGTGCTTGAACTGAATTGAAAGCATGGCCCTACATTGGGTTTTTTTTTAATCTGCAAAATCCGCAACAGAATGCCAGTGCAGTCTTCTGCAGCTCAGATCTCATCAGCAGATTAGGTAGATGTATGCAATAAGTTATATTTTGTGTACTTTCACTGACTTCGGTATCTAGCCGAGAGGAAAGCCTCAGGAAAACACCGACTACCAAACCATCCCAGTTACAAAACAAACGAATAGGACGAAATCGGCGCACGGAGGTTTGCAAAGGTTGATCTATGTCGTCAGCTGTTCCAGGAGCTCGGATGCATATCTAAAGATCGTTTTTACGTCGCGCACGGACGATCTGGTATTTGTTAGTCACGTTTGAATGGATCATCAGCTGTTGATCAAATACTGCGTCCATCTTCCGCAACGATTGTTGACTTGCTATCACCGCCTCACAACGCTACTGTAGTGGTGGTGTCTGACCGAAATTTAGGCACTTATCGACTCAGTGTGTCCCTGATTAGCGTGCAGATCCATCTGGCTGGAATTGGAGTGCCCGGCCATGCGGGCCGGGGTCCCTAAATGGGGCCTCTAGGTAGCCTTTCGGACCCTTCGGGCCCTCAAATCGGGCCATTGATCGTAGATTTAAAGGGACCCTTCGGGCCGCTCGAAATCTAATGGGTGAGGCACGTTTGCCCCCTGTGCCCCCGCCTGCGCCACTGATCGGCACCCTTCTTGACCCGCCGTATGACATGAAGATGCTAAGGCTCGTCGACCTTCTGTGCACACACGCACTGAAGGTATGTGGGGTATCAATGCGGCGTTTAAGCCAACATGAACAGTTTTGTGGTCCAGCCGCTAATTTGTAACTAAAAGCCTCGTTGCTGGACGCAGGTAAGTGCAATCAACTATTGTTTAGGTACCTTTTTAAGTGTATACAGGTGAGGTCCACCCGCTCCGCTGGGCGACTGTCACAATTATTTTAAGTTGTGCCGACCGTTTCCTTTTTACATTTCCATACAGGCAAAAATATTTGTCCTATAGTCCTATATCTGTGTGACTCCTCCCGCCCTTCCTCCTGGAGTGTCCTCAATTGTCATGTTGTGTTTGTCTCAATTTCGCAAAATGTCTACATGTTCCGCTTGCACGACGATTTCTGGCGCAACAGTACGTCGCACGGTCTCGTGTTGCCTCTATGAATTGCAGACGGTAGGTGTGTCAACACACTGAAGCTGGATTTCCACTCCGCTGGCTCTGGTTGCCGAAATGCGGTACAAAGCGTGAAAAACGGTCAAAACGGGAAAATCTGTCTTTACCGCTGCTGTGCACGTGACGCGCGGCGCGTGCGCCATCACGCGCAACATCACACGATTCCCTATTCAATTCTCTGTCCAAGCATGTTAATATTTCGTCGCTCCAACCCACGGTTGCCGAGATGCGGCCGCGGTTTCAAATGGCTGCTCGCCGGTTTTGACCAAGTTGTTTTTCGCGCCGCTCATGCTAAACCAATGGGAAAAATGCAATTCCCAACACGCGTCACGCACCACCTGTTGACCCCGCCGGTACGCAACTCGCCAAGGCACATTGTCACGCGCGCGCGTGCACCGTGTCAAATTTGCACTTTTATACGTCACGTCGTTTGACCTCCACACGGTGCCGACCAGACGACATACAGACGCACGTTATTCAGATAGTTAGGTGCCGATGTTTCCTTGTGGAATTGATAACTTGGCTGGTTTTGAAGTACCTGCTACCTTTGTGCCTTGGATGGCCAATTTTGTTTGAGAAAGGCATGACTGCACAAGAACACGCACACACACACACACACACACACACACACACACACACACACACACACACACACACACACACACACGCACACACACACACACGCACACACACACACACACACACACACACACACACACACACACACACACACACACACACACACACACACACACAAACACATGCACTCAAACACACACACATACACATACACACAGGTATATATATATATATATATATATATATATATATATATATATATATATATATATATATATATATATATATATATGACTGAAATGAAATCACATGAACCGAAGTCAATGCAGGTTCAGCCTTGTTTTTTGCATGCCGATGTTGATTACAATTGTTTTATTTCTTTACTTTAAAGGTATAGACTATTGGCTTCCTCTGCAGCCTCCCGAAGGGCCAATATGGCTTTGCGCTAGAAAAAGGGCATTTTAGATCTGGGACATAGGGAATGCATGTCATGTGTTCTTCAGCAATCTGCACAAAATGAGCCATAGTTACAGACCTTGAGATGAATAAAATGCAGCGACTTGGCTCATGGTTACTTCATAAAAGGGCGGGAAAGAATGGTTTGTGGGTTTATAGAATCTTACGTTATCCCCCATATTGTGATGAAATTAAATGTGTTTGTGGAACGAAAAAGGGCTTCATGATGCCGGCCGTGGCAAACACGCCAGGTAAGGGATTAGTACGCTTGTATGTTTCTTTTAGCTTCTTGTTTTGACACAAATGTTGTTAAAGGGCTGAGCATGTAAACCTGCACCGAGAAATAAGATTGGCGGACCCATGCGGGCAAAGCTTGACTGCTGGGCGCGGCGAACTTTCAAATTTGGGTGCGGGGAAGATGCGAGTTTTCCAAATTTCAAAAGGGGTCGGCTCTATTGCCTACATTGCGGCTTGCTCCGTCTGTACCTGTCTGTGAGGCTGACCGTGCTCGGTCCGTACCGGTGCGCGGGGCCGACAGTGCTGTGTGTGCCGACAGTGCTCTGTCCCTACCTGCCTGCCTAATCACTGTGAGTGCTGGACCACGCATGTTGATTTCTTGAGACGCTTATGTGCATTATTATGTTTAACGCCAGGGTAGCATGAGGGTAGGATCACAGACATTAAAACCGGAGTGCTGAGCGCGATAGGTGTCTGCGATAGGGATTTTTGTTAGCTGGAAAAACATAAACTGTAAAACTGATGAATATCTGTGCGTTTCAGAGAAGCGCGAGCGGCGCTCCAACAATAAAATCTATCCCACCCCTGAACATGGCGCACTTGGCCACGACCGCTCAAAAGCCGGGATCATGTGGACACATGAACTGCCATACACACGAAGTCTCATAAACAACAAGCGCGGCCCTTGTAAACCTGGCTCATGGCTGGCTGTGTTTTGGCGTCAGTCGTCACTGGTTTCGTATTCTGTGGCAGCATTCATGCCTG
>NW_023596420.1:5836866-5855728 GCF_011947565.3 Pollicipes pollicipes
AAAAGGTCATAAATCGTTCAGTAGAGTTTGCTTTTTCTAAATTATGGTCAAATGACCTTCCGCCTCAAATTTGATCTTGGCTTTGACATTGTGCGCAAAATTTTGCACATCTTGCAACTAAGCTAATTTGGCTTTCCCTGTTAAACAGGGTGCATTTTCGTGAGGACGAAAATCGTAGAAGTTAATATTTTAGGGTTTTACATAGTTACATAGTACGGGTGGCAGTACGACTACAGGCGAGCCTCCACCGGGAGAGTTCTCAACATTTCACGTTGCGGGGGGAGGGTTGCAACTCAAAACATTTTGCTGAAAGCCACGTTTATTACGCCATACGCGTGCTTAAAATCTGGTGCGTCGTAAAACATGGCATGCTCTGAAACTTTTTATGCTTGTGCTTCTACCTGGGATGTGCAACTCACCATTTAGTCACGTCCGTATTAACATCTGCCAAAAACTTGATGAGGGGAGGGAACTATGTAGCCTGCAAAATGAAAATATAATAACTGAAAATGCACGCTTTTTTATAATGTGTATATTTCGATCAGGAACCTAAAGTTCATGTTCCAGGTGCGCAGGTTAATTCAACGCGTTTGGGCGTGTACCAACATGCTTATATGTACACACACACACTACACACACACACACACACACACACACACACACACACACACACACACATATATATATATATATATATATATATATATATATATATATATTCATTGTATGTGTGTATATATATTATATATATATATATATATATATATATATATATATATATATATAGTCGTGTAGAAGTCTTCATAAGTGTGCAGAAGCGAAGATATGCGGTTGAGCACATCTAATAATCATTCACATTTCATAAATTCCAAACACAAACAAAACAAATCTATTACAAAAGGTGGCATAGCTAGAAATAACACCGAGAGTGTCAACATGACAACTAATGCACATTACTTACCATAAGAAGCACAATATCCTATCAAGCACTTACTAGTGCACCGATCAACCCTTGACACAATAAATAACAATAACAACATCTTTGGTATCTTTCGGGTAGCGACGCCTGAGGTAGCAGCCACCCTGTTTGCCTCGGTGTCACCGCCAGATGACGCTCCCTTCTCTGCCCTCGGCCACCCTGTCCACTCAGATGGAAGTCAGCTCGGCTATGCTGTCCAGGATCCAGCGGACGTGCGGCCGCACGGGTGCGTATGACACCGACACGCCCGGCCGGCGGCACTCCTTCTGCAGCGGCCGCGTGCTGGCCACACCCATCAGGAAGTAGGCCGTGCCGAACTGGTCGGGGGCCACCAGGGGCGCGCCCAGGTCGGCCATACACGGCGTGCCAGAGCCTATACAGCGGTTTGGCTCGCCGTCTGCCTCCGACAGCAGCCGGTACCGGCACGGCCCCGGGCCATCGTAGCTGGCGTTGTACATCGCTAGCTTCTCTTCGTCCATCACGTGCGTGGTGGTGCTCCGCTGGCGGCTGCACTCACAGCAGGTGGCAGCACCGTCGGCCGCCGGCTGCGGCCCGCTGTGCAGGCCCATCGTCAGCGCAAACAGACGATGCGGCTGGTGGCGCAATGGGAACATGGGCAGACAGATGGGCATCACGCCGTGACCCAGTGTCACCGGCTTCGCCAGCTGCACCAGCGCCACGTCGAAGCGGCTCGGATTTCGGCCGTGCTTGACAAAGGCAGGGTGTACGATTGCCGAGTGGACAGCCACGTCCGTGGCCTTGGTACACAAGGTCGGGTCGTACCAGAGACAGTCTCGCCGGCTGCCAAAGTCGTACTCGCTCAGTCTGGCCATGCTGAGCCTGTAGCCTCGAGCACTGAGCGCGCAGCGGGCCGACGTGACCACGTGCTGGTCGCTGATGAGGGCGCCCTGAGCAGGAGAAGATGACGCGGCCGTCGGGTCCTGTGAAGCCGAGCGCCACCAGCCACGGGTGGTCGCCCACGACGGGGAAGCCGCAGCCGAGTGGGCCGCGGCTGAACTGTGCCTCGGAGCCGCTGCCGCAGAAGCGCAGGTCGAGCCGGCCCACCGCCGGATGGTTGGCCAGACCCGGCAGCAGCGTCGTCTGCCGCTTCTCCAGACCGATGCGCCGACGGGCTAGGCTGGTCCCTAGCGCCGAGCTCACCACCAGCAGCAGCACTGTGCATACCTGTACTCCACACATTGCTGGCGTCCGTTGCAAACTGTGCCGCTCACTTGAGCGCCGCTGCTTATAAACCGAGCCGTATTTGGTCACGTGGTGTGGATCATTCGCGGCGGTGACGTCAGGGACAGGAAATTCCTCTCGGCCGGATGAGAGTTGATTTGCGCAGTGCCCAGATGAGCCGTGCTTTTGCAGCGTCACGGCGCGGCGGGGTGGCTCGGGCCGCGTACACTGACGGCATAGGTAACCCGCCATCAACCGCCTTGGAATGCACCGAGCTTTACTGGCACGTTATGCAATCTGAGCTGTACATGGCAGGCAGTTGTGACTTGAAAAACCACGCACGGCGTAAAACTGGATGAAATCAAGCGCAGATTAATGGTTTGATGAGCATTTAGATGCTGACCGTTGACAATCGCCGAACTATAGCTGTATTTCCACCCATGTTTTCGTCTTGGTATACTTCTTGTCATTTGTTCCCGATTGTGATCACGAAATATAAATCACACGAAATAAAGAAGTAGATATACTGCTAGCTTGGGCTTGAGTGGTAACTTCCTCACTCCCTCTGTGAGTGTTAATGGCTAGAATTGCCGTGGAATAATGAATCATTTATCCAGCAATTAAAAATAGTAAAGACGAGCTTTTCATGTCCTTCGATCCTTTGCCTCGCTTGGTCCCCGACGCAATATGCAATGTGTTGGGAAGAGACATAGACCATCAGTCGAACCATGCTGATTTAACACGTGCTCGGGTGAAGGCCAAGATGACCCCCCGAAGGTTTTTTCTGGAATGGTTTCCAGACGACGTGGCATAGCCGTGTCAAATGTTGCACAGCTGCAGACAATTGAATGGCAGATCGTCCGACATCAAAGATTTAGATGAACCTTGTAAGGTCGCTGACCTATGGCAGGTCAAAGTCAGGCCATGGTTTCAGCGAAAACAGTTTCTAAGGAATCATTCAGTCTGATCCAATAACGGAGTGTTAAACGAAGCCATACATCTCTGATATACTTTCTTAGGCAACATAACAATGAAATGAGCAAATGACATCGAGCCAAGGTCGGGTCTGAAGGTCAGACCAAGGTCAAAACCAACCTGTTTTATTACCCTAGGGCTTGCTGTATAGGATATTTTCTGGCGCTCATTTCAAAGTTATTGATAACAGGAACCACCTTAAACACCTCCCATGGGCTTCTTAAAGGTTGCAATAGGTCACGGACCGAAAAGGAAACATGTCAACATTTTGTTTTTAGGAACATGCTGCCTGGCGTAAACTCAGTCGCATATTCAAATGCAAAACTCACTGCAGTCTTGTATAATTTTGATCACCGTGGCCTTCAAAAGGTCAAAGGAGGCCACTGGCATTAAGGGAGTATGTGACCTTTTGCTTAAAACAGTTGTCTAGGTCCTAGGAACCCTTTGGAGACCATCCTTGAATTTGACCTTATTTGACCTCATTAGACCCGAATTTCATGACCCAGGAACCTCAAGGTATGATCTGAGTGAGTTCACTACAGGTCAACACACCCTGTAAATTTGATATCTCTAGCTTTTTTAGTTCCTGAGATGACAGCTTGCGGGTCAAACTGATACCCCGACCCGAGCGAAGGGTATCCAACGGGCCATCCGGGCGCGGGTTAAGTCATGCTCGAGCTCTCTTATTCAGATACTGGAGCTAAAGTAGAATGGGAGCTCAGCTAAAGGGTTTCTGATCCCAATTTTCGAGATATGAATGGCCTTACATGACGTGAGCACACCCAAAACGTAACTAAAAAAGCGTGGCGCGAAAGTAACCAACGCTTTGTTACGTTGGCAATTCCTGACTAAGGCCAATTTCTCAGGGCTACATATGTTGTGAGAACATCCATATTACTGTGGCGATTTGATCATTTCAAACGACTACAAAATGTTGTATCGAACTGAAACAAAATCTATGTTGCCACAATTTTCAGAATGACGAGAAGCCATGAAATTATCTTATGTGATAACAATATGCCTATTTTATGAATCAGGGACTTTGCTCATAAATGAGATGTACCAATAGTTGTTTAATATTACTAAATGTTGGTTGATAAGGGTAGCATTAGCCTTATGCCTCGGAGAAAAAAACAGAAGAATGAATATGTAGTTGGGTTGATATTTTAGCAACATGTCTTTATGGAAACAATAGCAGAAGTGACTTAAAAATTGCATGATGATGATCCTATTTGACTTTTCAGGGCCTTTTTGCGACAGCAAGCCAATGCTTTTATAGCACACCAACATCCAGGGAATTAAACGAAGAGCCATTGCCAGCCATTACCACGATACAGTGCCTATCAAAGAATTAGAATGGGCGAACATACGTGTACATGGAAACGAATTCAAGCAAATAGGCATCACGCAACACGTTTCATTCACACACGCAAGCGAGTTGAAGTAAACGGGCGTCACACATTGCGCATCAGTTATACATGCTAGCGATTTCAATTGAACAGCCAGCGCACATCTAGCGTCAGGCATCACCTACACATGTAAACGATTTTAGGCCAGCACACATCACGCATAAAGGCACATATCACCGTCGCATAATGGGCCATGATGAGCCCTGCATGTCAAGATCTGGTCGCCGGCTTTTTATAGGAATACATTCACTTATTTTCCTGTCTGGGTGGTCCTGTGCTCTGTAGATGACTTTGAGCTCTAAAAGGGGCGTAGGGTCCATACCTCCCTCGATTTCAGCTCGAGCGTGTTAACACCTTCGGACTGAATGGCAATCGCCCTTCGTTTAATCCCCTGAATGTTGGTGTCCCTTAAAAACTGTTGCTTGCCGTTTAAAAAAAGACCTGAAAGATCAAGTAGGGTCAGCGGCAGACAATTTTGAATTCACTTCTGATATCGTTTCGATAAGGGCATGTTGCCGAAATATCAACCCAACTACATTTCCATTCTCCTGGTCTTTTATCCGAGTAGAAAGGCCAATACTCCTCCTATCTATGTGAATATTGTTCCTCGCTAATGTACTGAACAACTTCGTAAACGTTGGTTGGTGTGAATGGTGCAGGCATAATGAAAGCACACCAAAAACGTAAGAAAAACGCACAGAAGAATGCACTATTCTTGATGTCACATAACCTAAATCTTGGTATGAACACCACACGGCTGCAGGAGGGGGGGGGGGGGGGGCAAAACGGCTGACAGCAGGCGTTTCCAGGACGAGGCCTTAAGGCAAAGAAACGCCCAGGGCCACATGAACAGTCGTAAAGTGGACGCCCAGCGCCACATGAACAGTCGTAAAGTGGGCGCCCAGCGCCACATGAACAGTCGTAAAGTGGACGCCCAGCGCCACATGGACAGCCATAAAGCGGACGCCCAGCGCCACATGGACAGTCATAAAATGGACGCCCAGCGCCACATGAACAGTCATAAAGTGGACGCCCAGCGCCACATGGACAGTCATAAAGTGGACGGCGGCAACGAGCCGACCACCGTCGGCTGTGCACAGCATAATGGTGGCACGGACCTTTGTTAAAGCCCTTGCCGTCCATAAAGATATTGTGATTTACCTTTGAACGCATCCTGTCCGGGGAGAAGCACATGCATATTAGTCAAAAAGTGCAATGTCATGTATATGTTAATATCGTTCTGACCATTTTAAACCCGCAAACGGTTTATCACAGCCCATATGTATCCGCTCATCTTGTACTACCTCTCATTGTGGGGCGCGGACGCCGCCTCCTATCTCAGTGCAAAAGAGGAATTTCACAGCCTGAGTCATGTCGTGGGCGCTGGCCGGGATCCCGCTCCGTCGGTCTGGGAGTCGCTGGGCTGGTGCAGCATGAGTAACCTTGTCACACGCCGTGACCACATCGGCGTCTTCAGGGCCTGAATGACCCGGTGCCTCGGTGGCGGTCCGGTCGCTGTCCGCCCTTCGCACCGCTGTTAGTCAGGGCGTCACGAGGCCGGTGGTGGCCGCCGCTCTGTGGCTGCCCGCTCTCCAGCTTAGACAGCCGGAAAGGGTGTGTGAAAGACTGTGAGATTAGTGCGTGGGGCGTGGTCTCACTGCGCGGCCTCGTCCTGGAACCGTCTGTCAGGTGCGGCTTCCCGGAGTCGCGCTGTGTTCATGTCAAGACTTCACCAATGTGACACAGAGAAGGGTCCTTGCTTTTCTGCGTTCGTTTTACGTTATTTGTGTTTTTTATCAATGTTGCATCTTTGTTTTGATCGTGCATCATGAAGCCCGTCGACTCGATTCAAACAGTAAGCCATAGATATTGAACAATTCACAATGCATCGGTGAAGATGATGGACATGATGGCTGCAGCCACAAATTAAGATTTCTGCTGTGGCTAGCTGCGATCACGCGGTAAAGTATGATAACCTCTTGACGTATGACAGCAGAATCGAAAAGTCCGTGGTGAGGGTCTGCGGTAGTCGCTCGTCTCATCTACGGCCGTATTCATTCCAGCGCGCGTGAAAATTCCATGCCTGGGAAAAATGTGTCGTAAAGCTGCCAGATTACAAAAGTTTTCTTACCTGAATGCCTAACTTACGCACCGGAACACTTGTACACATCAACAAACGTCGCTGTATACGCACAGCCTACATAGAGTTGTCTTTCAAGATTGCACGAGTTAGTCAAAAGATTGCAACAATGCTAGGTACGGCGAGCGAATTCCGTGTGCGAAGTCCGATGAAGTGTGGATTTCTGGTTTGGTTCCCAATTTTCCTGAGCTGTGACAAGAACATAGGCACAAGGATGTCTCTGAAAGTGTCGAGCGAGACCGGAGCGTATCCAAATGTTTGTTCGCAACTACCCCTTGCCCTGGTAAGGGGAGGTTGACGTAACCCTATGAGGTTTCTTGAGGATACCTCTCCGGAATATTGTGGAATCGCGTCCGAATTTTCAGAAGCCTATGGGGCATTTATTGTGCATGTTTTGACACCAAAAACGCGTCCCTAGCTTTTACAGTTTCGGAGCAGGGATGGCTTTTAAGGAACATTGCGTAAGGGGAGTTGCCCTCACTCCCCCCGCCCCTATCCCATCCCATCCCCGGTTACCACGCCCTTGTTTGAGTGCCATTCCCCTCCCCTGGAGGTGGCGTATGCCCCGAGAGCCGGAGGTGTTGTTGAAAACCAGCTCACGTTGTTAATTTTATGAAGCCCTGACTTGGTCCAGCCCCGTTCCGTTCGGCTCAAGTGTCTTCAGGGCCCAAGTGGACTACCCGTGTCACTTCCGTGCTCGACATACGCATTTGTTTTGTGTCCCAATCCTGTGTGTACGTTTACAGCAGTAGGCTATCGGAGCGCGGGTAAAACTTTTTTTCTTTGGTAGCTTTGCAGCAGATTTTCGCCTGCAGCGAAATTTTCACACGTGCCGGAGTAAGTCACCTGCGGCCCACTGCAGGATGTTGTGCATGGGCTTTAGCTTCGAGTCAGGTTCCATTAACTTACACGCGATTGGCTCGTTAGTCATATGTACCTCTCGCCAACAGTTTCCTCACTATATTTTTGAAGATTGCCGATGTTCCGGCTGTTGCGCATCGTCACACCCGCGGCTAGCGGCTGCCCCGCGTTGAATTCTCGGCACCAGTGACATCAACACCTTGTGCGGTTTTAACACGCGCCCGGATGGCCGGCTAGATACCCTTCGCTAGGTTGGGGGTCAATCTGCCCCCTGAGATCTCAGGAGCTAAGAAAGCTAGAAACACAAAATTTACAGGGTGTGTTGACCGGTACGTGAACTCACTTAGGTCAAAGTTTCAGATTCTTAGGTCAAAAAATGTCAAACAAGGTCAAGTTCCAGGTTGGTCCCCAAAGTGCCCCCAGAACGTAGATAACCGTTTCTAAGCAAAAGGTCACATTCTCATCTATGGTCAGTGAACTTGTTTGACCTTTTGAAGGTCAAGGTGACCCAAATCACACCAGATTGCTTTGAGTTTTGCATTTGACCAGGCGACAAAATTACGCTAGGCAGTATGTTTCTAAAACAAAACGTTGACCTAGGTCATTTCAGGCCAATGACCTATTCCGACCTCTAAGAAGTCCACGGAAGATGTATAATGCGGTTCCTGCTATCAATGAACTCGAAATGAGCACCAGTCACTATCCCATACAGCAAACCCTAGAGTAATAAAACAGGTTGGTTTTGAACTTGGTGTGGCCTTTATACCTGACCTTAGCTCTATGTTATTTGCTCATTCAACTGTTGTGTTGCCTAAGAAATCTTCTTAGAGATGTATGGCTTCGTCTAGCACTCCGTTGTTGGATCGGATTGAATGATTCCCTAGAAATTGCCTTCGCTGGAACCGTGACCTGACTTTGGTCTGCCATAGGTCAGCGACCTTACAAGGTACATCTAAGTTTGCGATGTCAAACGATCCGTTATTTAATGGTCTAGAGCTATGTAAAATTTGGCGCGGCTATGCTGCGCTGTTCGGAAACCATTCAGGGAAAACCTACTGCGGGTTAATTTGACCCCCACCCGAGCGCGTGTTAACTTCGAATACGATGATGTGCCTTGCAAGCTTATGTGGCCAACGGTTGCAGGAATGGCATGGAAATTGAAGGCACTCACACGAGAACTGCTGCAGACATAGGCGGAGGGAGAGATGAGCCCCAACTTTCCTTCAAATTTAACATCGGCCCCATGGGCGTTGACTGGCTAGGCGTGACCAAAATTGCCACCCCCTAACTTAAAAGGGGTGCAGTTGCCCCTAAGGTTTTGCGGGAACCGGCTAGCATCCTGCGCTGAGCGCTGGTCGTTTTTCGGGCTCAAGCTTAGCACAGCGTTGCTGGAAGCTATGTGGAACAAGTAAATGTCACGTTTTGTTACGAAGCACACATGTCGCCACGGAAGACTGAACAAGTGGTGACCGACGCCAAAACGCCGTCAGACATGAGCCAGGTTTGCACGAGCGCGTGTGCTTCCATGAGACTTCGTGCAAATGACAGTATGCGGTACCAAAAATCGCGGCCTTTGACGGGTCGTGGCCTAATGAATTATACTCAGGGGTACATCAAAGGTAATGATTTGAGCGCATTGTCATGCGTGTGAAACACCAAGATGATTTATCAGGTCTAGTAAACTTTACTCCGGCTAAAAACACCGTTATTACAAGTACATATTGGGTCTTGCATCCAGGCTTGGTTATCTTTAACCACACCCACTTGCCCTTTGGCGTTAAACATACCAACGCACAAAAAACGTCTGAAGGACGCAACATGCATGGCTTAACACTCACGACAGATAGGGTGACCGGACAAAGAATCAAAAGCCAAGAATTCAAAGGAAAAAGGTCAAATGAGCCCAAGTCAAATGGCAAAAAGTCAAACAGGATAAGAGCCAAATGCAAAAAGGCAGAAAGGCAAAAACTCAAAGGGACACAAATGTAAATGGCAACAGCCAAAAAGATAAAGTCAAACGCAAAAAAGTCAAAAAGGCGAAAAGTCAAAAGGAACCAAAGTCAAATGGATAAAAGTCAAATGGAAAAAAAGTCAAAAGGACAGCGAGCTAGATAGCAAAAAGTCAACTGCTTGGAAGTCAAAAGATAAAAGTCAAGGGTAAAAAGTCAAAAAAAAAGAATAAAATGTAAGATCTCACGGGTGTAAAGTCTTAAATTGATAAATGATAGCCTTTCCACTTGTGTCCCATTTTCCTTGTGGTCTTCTCCACTTGTATGTAGAAAGGGTAAAGACGAGTCTAGGAAAATCCAAGCCCAAATGAAAGAAGTGCCTGGGAGCCCTGAACCAGGTAAGCTAAAAAATATTTGTCCACCGCGGGGAGCATTTCCAGCTCAAATCCATGGAACTGCCTGGACGTTGCACAGCCACGAGGCCCGTGCGCCTCATTTACGTTCAGGCTCGACCTCCTTTATGTCAGCATGACCTCTTGCACGCCTGCAGGGACCCTTTTGTTCTGGGTGTAGCAAGTGACGGCGCAACAGGGAGGGAGCAAGGGAGCAGCCACCACCCATATTTGAGCTAGTAGATCCAAATTCGTGTTTCTGACCCTTGCTGCATCAAGTCGTACGTTTGACTGAGGTTTCTAAGCCAAATATGGCTACTTGCATTGTCCATGGAATACAGCATGGCTCATTCCATCTTAATACCTGTTCATACAATTGTTAAAGCTTTATCAGTTCATCGGACTCTTGGTAAAATCAGCCGAACACTTTTAGAGCAACTGTTGCTTTTTGTGACTTTAACCTGTTCAGTCACAAAATTGGCTGCTAACAAACAACAACGTCCGTTTACAAATTTTAGTAGCCACCTGATGTATGATTTTCTTTTTTACCTCATTCATTGGTCTCAGTAATCCAGCAAATGTGGTTACCTGAACCTCCCCAAAGCCCAAAATGATTGAGAAATGTGACATACGCTTTTTTCCAAATTAAAAAAGTATGTTACCATTCTGAGGGGTTGTAAAATAGAAGGGTGATAAAGTTATTGCGCGGGTTCCCTTATCTTCTTCCCACCAAAGCTCAAAGTACCCATTAGATAGCCTCGCCCAGCAGGATCCTATGTGAGGAGACTCCACTTTGTTTAGAGCGCCCGAAGCCACCTGAAAATCTCTTCCACAGCTCAAAATTCGTGGCACCACTCGGCGGAGAGGACTGTTCTGTTATGGCCAAGGTCTTCCGTGGTTGAAGGGATCTAAAGCAGACCGGCTTAAAGACATCACAGATCTAGTGCAGACCAGCTCAAAGACATCGCACGGCGAAAAATTGTTGTGGATTAAGACCCTTTACCAGGGGTGTAGTTTTCCATTCCGATGCTGTAAGACATCGCATCGCGGAAAATTATAGTGAGGTAAGACGTTTACCCAGCGGTATGGTTTCCTATTCAGTTAAGGAAGAGGCTTCGGCATCCCCCCTCCCACTTGGGCCTCAGTCCTCAAAATTTTGGGAGGAAGGTGAGACAAATCTGGGGAGAAACCTAAAGACATATTTTGGGGTAAATTGGGTCATTTTTCATTGCTCAGACCCCAATAATTTTGAAAACTACGCTCCCGCACCTCTATCAGGCGAGAGAGACATTCTTATGCAAACCGTGGGACCCGGCCTATGCTCCTTTCGCGAAGTTCCAGAGCCGAAAGTTGACTTATTCCAACTGGCTGAGCAGGGGGGGCTCTTCCAGCGCTAGCCCCCCCCCCCCCCTATCCCTCCCCCACGAAAGCCTAACCAGAGGCCCACGGTGTGTTTTGGAGCCCTGTGAAACCCAGAGAAGTGACTTTTATAGCCTGTTCTTCCGTTGTCGATTTTACGCCCAGTCATCTTGATTTTTTGTTAATTGGCATTTGCTTTTGACTTCTGTCGTTGTTTATTTTTACCTACTTGGCTATTTGCCGTTTGGTTTTGTGCCTTTTGACTTCTATGTTTCGACTTTTATTGCTATTGGCTTTCGTCTATTTCACTTTTGGTATCAAATTTCTATCATTTTGGCTTTTTGCCATTTGACTTGCTGTCCTTTTGACTTTTTGGCTTTTAGCCTCTCTGCATTTGACTTTATCCCGTTTGATTTTTTGCCATCTGACGTCTTGCCATCTGACTTTTTGTCCCTTGACTTGTTTTTGACTTCTTGTCCTGTAACTGACAGATAAGGAACGCGAACTGTCGGGCCCGTACACAGGTACGAACCGAGCACGGTCAGCCTCGCAGACAGATACAGACGGAAAAAGCCGTAATCTGGGCAGGGACAGACCGAGCACGATGGAAGGTAGGTAGATACAGAACGAGCACGCCGGAATGTAGGCAGGTACAGACCAAACACGTCGGAGTGTAGGCAGGTACAGACTGAACACGTCGGAATGTAATCTCGACAGGTACAGACCGAACACGTCGGAATGTAGACAGGTATGGACCGAGCACGCCGGAATATAGGCAGGTACAGATCAAGCACGCCGGAATGTAAGCACGTTCGGACCCAGCGAGGTGCAGCTGGCGCGCATCTGGCGCATTTAGCGCAACAAAGACTAAATTCAGCAGGCAACAGACTCGCCACACTCACCACTCACTCTCACCATCAGCTGGCGGCACGGCTACGGGGCGCCAGGCCGAGTAAAATCGAAATGCATTGTCATCGCTTGCTGCACAGGGTTGCCTTTTCCACACAATTGACGTTTTGGTCACATACACTCGTCGCTTACAGTTTACTCGTTATCGCTGCGAAGACATCGGCCCGATGTTCCTCGCACCTTATTGCGAATAAGCGTCGTGGTTACATTTTTGCATCTTAATGGTTTGCCCCATAATTTTGCAAAGCACATCACGACGTTCGCCGTAACATTCTAGGTAAATCTATCTATCTATCTTTCTGTCTATCTATATATATATATATATATATATATATATATATATATATATATATATATGTATATATATATAATAGGCGATCATATGATCCCACTGGACCCCCTGGTAACGTATGTTACATCATATTTACGAAATTCCGATGTGTCCGGCTGCTCCTTAGCATCTCGTCCGGCGGCTAGCGGCCGCCACATATTCAAGTTGCGGCACCAGTGACGTCACGCTAGCGGTAGCCCGCCAGCGGAGGTTTTACTTTCTTATTCAGTGTTGCTCACCAGTATGGACATGGGAAATATAATGTCCTGCAGTCGCAATGAATCACTGAGCGTTAAACGTTTGGTGCACCACCATGCCCAATATACAACGGTCCCACAACACGTGCCGCAGGGCAAAACAACACTCATTTGCCCCGGACAAGCTCCACTCCGTAAACCTGGCGCGCCTACGGTTCGCATTGATAAGAAGACGGGAGCAGAAATAAACAGCTATTCATATTTTTGGAAGCTGCAACCATTACAAGGGAGTAGTTATTCTGTTGTGGGACACACCTGAATTCACTATTTATTTTTATATAGCTTAAATGTTTCCTGACTTGGCAGCCAATGCGCCACAAGTTTTTCTTAATTCTGTCCAGCATCACAAAAAGATCATTAAATTGTATCCCAGAATACTATTCATAATAAAATATACCAGCTGCGTCCCTAATATGGAATTCATTATTCTAAGCATGTTATGGCTTACTTGGCTCATTATGTACTTGTGTTACTGCAAGAGAACTTGTGATCCTAAGCTTCATTCCAGGGTGCCACTTAAAAGAACAATTATCAATGTGCAAGCATGAGTACTGAGAATAGGCTAGGAACCTGGCATCTAGCAAGTGCTGTTGAAAATTGTCGTGCGTTTAGATTGGTGCCTTCGCGCGATCGTTTTTGTCTAGGACCTGGATTGCTCCCAGTGGTCAGCGGCGGGACACGCCATTTAATAAGAACTAACAGGTGGGGGCCATTCTTGAATTTGGAGGTGTTTTCGTGTTCAGGGGTCTGTCGTAAAGGTGTTTTTAGGCAGATAAACACCGGCTATAATAACAATAATGCCCAGAGGCCCTAATATCTGCAATCTAAATATAAATATCAACAATGATTTTATAGATACCGCAGACGTTGTTAACTTGGCATTTGAAATGAATCTGTGAATCCATTGATCTCGAGCTGCAAACAGTAGACCCCGTAAATCCGCCTCTGGCGTTTTCATCTAATTCGTCATAGCTGTTAACAGGTAATAGCTGTCAGCATTTCACAACATTTGCTTTGAAGAATTTGTTGTCCAGTGAGATTCGATATTTTGGTGTTTTTAGTGAGACTAAAAATCGAGTGATAGAACTATGTCAGTGCACGTTGTTTTTTAGGGGGATATTCTATTTTTGACGACATTGAGGCGAGCATCAGAAATAGAGAAATAAGCTCACATGTGGGTGTTATTATAGTTTTTCGTGTAAAAGACCGCTTTAGGAAACAAAAGTTACCTTTTAGTAAACATGCTCCTCAAAATGGCATTGTTTGATTGCGACGTGGAACGTTTGTATGACGCTGAGGTGCTACTAAACTGGCCGCTCAAAGATTCCAGCTTAGTCTCCAGTCTTCCGAGGGATGTTCGTGGCGGTACTGGAGGTGTTTGCTGAACCAAATTTCGTTTTCGTGCTCGTGTTTTGATCCTTTCTTGTGGTGTTCTTGCGCAGTTTTCCATGAGATTCAAGGGAGTGCTGCACATTACATAGGGTTTTGAACTGAAATAGCCATCTTAAAGATCATTCGGTGCAGTTCACATCCCCGCCCTTCTTAAGACTCAAATGTCTCTAGTTTTTTAGCCGCACGCCCGCACAGATGCGTAAACTATTTCGAGTAGACTATTTCAAGACCCTACAGGCATCCATGACGGCACAATAACGTCATTCAAATATTACCACTCCATTAGCCATGCAGCGTTCAAGGCCAATACAAATATTTCAAAAAAGGTTTCAAACAAACAAAAAACAACCAAACTAAAAAAGTACACCGATTGCAAAGTTTTTCGGCTATCACAGTGTGATTTTTGGATCCTTTGGCTGAAATACGAAAAACAAAAAGTTAACTAAATAACGAAGTACCAAAATGTGCCAGACAGGTCTGCTCCACCCATCATTATCCCGCGTGCAATTCATACAGTGGTCACTGGCCTTCATAGGCAGGGAAGCCACCAAGCTACGAACACTTGAAATACTTCGATTGACTACGTAAAATTGGGAGCAACTAGGCCAAGAAGCTGGGGATAAGACTGAAAAACTGTGTGCGTTTGGGCAGCCACAATAATCTTTCAGAAAATCATGCCTGTGCGAATCCACATAAAGATCTTTCGGCGTAATGTATCTTGGGGACGGCAGTTCAAAATCACGTACCTACTACGGTGAATATTCTGTGTAAAGATGTTCTGAGCTGTGATCCATCTGACCCATAGTCTGGCACATAGGTCTTGCCTTGCTGTTAGACTCGGGAATCTATCGTACCTGTTTGGGGATTGGAATGGCTGTTCAACGTGAAGAGCTGTTTTTAAAGTAAAACATTTGTCGTCACCACAACAGTGACATTTGCTCTGCGAAGTTCCGAATGGTGCAATCACAAGCCCAGAAATTAACCCTCTTCAGGACAACGAATTATGTTTTTCTCATGGTTCCACGGCGGGAAAAGCGCCAACACGACCTTTTTCTTTTCCCTTCCATGCCAGCAAGTAACCGCTCTACTTCGCTGTCACAAATATAGAGCTCATCACCGCCGCCAACGCATCGCGCCATGTCATCAGGCTTCCGAGATAAGGCCGCTGCGTGACACACAGCAGCTACACCCACCTCGCAGACAGCCTGGAGCGACGTGACTTCATGACCGCCGGCCGGCAAGCCGCGTCCAACCGCCGCGACCTCATCACTAATGACCGCTGAGCCGCGTCCGGTCGCGGCGGCCGGCCGCGTCCGCCGCTGGTTTTCTGTTTCCGGTGCTGCGTGGGGGCTGGCCCACTGATGGTGCGGTGGGTAGTGTTCGTGGTGAATGCACGGTGGTGGGGGTATTGCCCTCGCCGCGGAATGCCCGTGGCCGGCTTGATGTGTGCGTTTGTGGAGGCTTCCCGGTGGTGCATGTTCACAATGATTGTGCAGTGTAGTAATTCCACCGCATTGATTGTCTTATGTTCTACGTACTGAACGTGTTGTATGCATGGTTATGCATTGTGTGTGTGTGTGTGTGTGTGTGTGTGTGTGTGTGTGTGTGTGTGTGTGTGTGTGTGTGTGTGTGTGTGGTGTGTGTGTGTGTGTGTGTGTGTGTGTGTGTGTGTGTGTGTGTGTGTGTGTGTGTTGTGTGTGGGTGTGTGTGTGTGTGTGTGTGTGTGTGTGTGTGGTGTGTGTGTGTGTGTGTGTGTGTGTGTGTGGTGTGGTGTGTGTGTGTGTGTGCTTGTGTGTGTGGTGTGGTGTTGGTGTGTGTGTGTGTGTGTGGTGTGTGTGTGTGTGTGATGTTTGTGTGTGTGTGTTGGTGTGTGTGGTAGGTGTGTGTGTGTGGTGGTGTGTGTGTGTGTGTGTGTGGGCTGTGTGTGTGTGTGTGTGTTGTGGTGTGTGTGTGTGGTGCATGTGTGTGTGTGCTTGGGTGTGTGGTGTGTGTGTGTGTGTGTGTGTGTGTGTGTGTGTGTGTGTGTGTGTGTGTGTGTGGGTGTGTTGTGTGTGTGGTGTTGTGTTGTGCTGTGGGTGTGGCTGTGTGTGGTGTGTGTGTGGTGTGTGTCTACGCCGCCTAGTATTAAGCGTACGTGGTTCCAGGACAGCGCTTGCCATATCATTGCTCGGACATGGCATATTTCTTCGCGCGTAAAACAGCGCGACAGTTTCCTTAGGTGCAAGCTGGAAAGTTTCTCGAAAAGCTTCTGAGAAGACCTCGTTTAGAACGCCAGCGGTTCTAAGGAAAACATTCTGTTGTGAAGCATACGAACACCATCGAGCAATTCTCAACACTCAATAGCACCTCATGACGGCCAAAGACCACATACACCCGCCGAAACCCTGTATGCATGGCAACACAGAAGACGCGGACGATATCCCGAACAATTATTCCATTCGTACTGAATACACGTTCTCAGTTCCGTAAAGCTATAAGAACTTGAGGCCATGCTTCACTAATTTGAGCAGCGAAGATCGGCGCAGTTTTCGCGCAGATACAATCCATGGGTCAGCACTCAGCAACAAATGATGCTGAGCAGTAAGCAACGCTGATGAACCCATCCCACCAAACACTGAAACCCGTCCCATCCAACACACTGAAAAACAGGCAAACCTATCGAGAGTTCTCAAAGCCTGTCATAAGGATTGATCTCTCGACAGGCTTGCCTATCGAGGGATCGATCTTGCCTCCGCAGAGAGCCACACTTCACGAGAACTTGACAGGGGGTCTTATTGTCTTGTGTCGTTCTTTTTTTTTGGCGAGGTTCCCAGCGTCAACGCAAATTGTCTCGCCTGATTATGCTTGATTATCTCTGTGACCTGCCCATTGGAATATGGAGACAATTGAACATTTTCGAGCGAGATAACCTACACTGATGCCGATGCCCTTGCAAAAAAAGAACATTCCCAGACCAAGCGGACGCCTGGCTGGGCTCTGAGCGCTCTCGAGGTTTCAGTCATTTTTCAGTCATCGTATTGATAAACCTGTAATATGTGACAATGCAATATATTTTTGCATCTCCATCGAAAATCACCAGAGACAAAAACAAAACACCCAGATTAGCGCAACAACATAAACTTATGTAGCCATAGCGTAGCCCAACAGAATGGCGCATCTGCATCATAACGACAGGACGATGCATCTCAGCAGATTTGCTCATTCCGCAGCAAAACGACGCGTCTCCGTCTACATACGCCGAAGACGCGTCACAACATAATGTCGTGTCGTCGGAACACAGCACAGCAGAACAGCGCGCCCCACAGCAGAATGGCATATTTTATAGAAGAGTTGCAGTTGCAGTTATTGCAGGAAGACGTGTGTCAGGTGGCGTTCGACCGGGCCCAGTGGTTGAAGAAGAGTGTGTATGATACCGCCTGCAGCAGAACGGCCGCCCCTATTCCCTGCAACTCCGCCACCGTCATATCTTCCGACCCCACGGAAAAGCGGCTTCCGGCCAGACCACTGGCCTCGGCTGCCGGTTGTTGTCCCCGACAGCTCGGGACAGGTCAAGTCACAGCACTGATGTGTCCACAGCAACTGCATCTAAGGAGGAGTCCAACAGCATGATGTTAAAAGCAGGATGTGAGTAATCTTAGGCCTCAGGTAACGACACGCAGTAGGTGCCAGATGGGCTCCTGCCCTCTCCCCCCATGGCAGGCACACGAGCTCTGTGCATTAATCTATAGCGACCAGATGAGCGACGATTCACAAGCCAGTGAGCCAGCGAAAGCCAGTAGGAATAGCAAGCAAGGAATGCACGATAAATATTATTCCTGCGACAAAAATAGATATCTGCCTCATTTTAGAGATGGGCGTATCACTCATCCACATCAGCCGGTGCAAAATGACTGCAGAGCTTTGCACGATGCTGTCCTTGAGTACAATTTATTGTGCTCACAGGCATAATGCATCAAATGTCATAAGCATTAACAACATTAAAGTGACAGCTAAAACAGAGGCGGATCTAGATTTCGCCAAGAGAGGGACCACGCTTCTCTATTGTGCTCCCCGAGCTTGGTGTTTCCCCCCACCTCACAAAAGGTCCTTGGATTCCGAACCATTTATTTTCAGATTTTTGTCTATTAATAAGGAACTTTCCCCGCGTATCGTCGAGGGCTAGACATAGTTGGTATACATGTATATGACACGCATCTATTTTTTTCCAGAAACTGGTGGGTCCTACCGTTCTGAGCTATGTACTTCGGAGGATAGTAGCAAAACGTGTTAAGTTTAGCTAATGAATGCCAACGAAGACAGGTACGATAACGCAACTCGAGTGACTAGTCATCGCTGACTTACGTACGACGAAGCCAGACCAGCTACATTTGTTAATTTGCTTACCTTTGAAGCGAATCGTTAAATGCGCAAGCAGTAAGTTCTCCATGAATTCGAAAGTGTAATGACTTGAGTGACATCGCATGACGCGAATACTTAAGTGCTCGGGGTTGTAGCCGAAAACGTTGAAGCCACTGGTCCATTCGACCTTGGCCGTGATCTCAAATGTCAGTGAGAGAATCTCTGGCGCCGAGACCCCTGAGACAGAGCGTTCCTCCATTTCGGCCAAAGATCACGAACAGCGAACAGTCGGTTCCGTGTTGGTCTGAGCTCTGGGGCCCATTTCTCATACAGGGACAAAGCCAGGCCCGCGATTTACATCGGTCGGGCCCCCTTTATCGTTCAGGGGT
>NW_023596420.1:5856634-5891634 GCF_011947565.3 Pollicipes pollicipes
CCGTCGGTCTTGGAGTCGCTGGGCTGGCGCGGCATGAGTGACCTTGTCACACGCCGTGACCACATCGGCGTCTTCAGGGCCTGAATGACCCGGTGCCTCGGTGGCGGTCCGGTCGCTGTCCGCCCTTCGCACCGCTGTTAGTCAGGGCGTCACGAGGCCGGTGGTGGCCGCCGCTCTGTGGCTGCCCGCTCTCCAGCTTAGACAGCCGGAAAGGGTGTGTGAAAGACTGTGAGATTAGTGCGTGGGGCGTGTCTCACTGCGCGGCCTCGTCCTGGAACCGTCTGTCAGGGTGCGGCTTCCCGGAGTCGCGCTGTGTTCATGTCAAGACTTTCACCAATGTGACACAGAGAAGGGTCCTTGCTTTTTCTGCGTTCGTTTTACGTTATTTGTGTTTTTTATCAATGTTGCATCTTTGTTTTGATCGTGCATCATGAAGCCCGTCGACTCGATTCAAACAGTAAGCCATAGATATCGAACAATTCACAATGCATCGGTGAAGATGATGGACATGATGGCTGCAGCCCACAAATTAGATTTCTGCTGTGGCTAGCTGCGATCACGCGGTAAAGTATGATAACCTCTTGACGTATGACAGCAGAATCGAAAAAGTCCGTGGTGAGGGTCTGCGGTAGTCGCTCGTCTCATCTACGGCCGTATTCATTCCAGCGCGCGTGAAAATTCCATGCCTGGGAAAAGTGTGTCGTAAAGCTGCCAGATTACAAAAGTTTTCTTACCTGAATGCCTAACTTACGCACCGGAACACTTGTACACATCAACAAACGTCGCTGTATACGCACAGCCTACATAGAGTTGTCTTTCAAGATTGCACGAGTTAGTCAAAAGATTGCAACAATGCTAGGTACGGCGAGCGAATTCCGTGTGCGAAGTCCGATGAAGTGTGGATTTCTGGTTTGGTTCCCAATTGTCCTGAGCTGTGACAAGAACATAGGCGCAAGGATGTCTCTGAAAGTGTCGAGCGAGACCGGAGCGTATCCAAATGTTTGTTCGCAACTACCCCTTGCCCTGGTAAGGGGAGGTTGACGTAACCCTATGAGGTTTCTTGAGGATACCTCTCCGGAATATTGTGGAATCGCGTCCGAATTTTCAGAAGCCTATGGGGCATTTATTGTGCGTGTTTTGACACCAAAAACGCGTCCCTAGCTTTTACAGTTTCGGAGCAGGGATGGCTTTTAAGGAACATTGCGTGAGGGGAGTTGCCCTCACTCCCCCCGCCCCTATCCCATCCCATCCCCGGTTACCACGCCCTTGTTTGAGTGCCATCCCCCTCCCCTGGAGGTGGCGTATGCCCCGAGAGCCGGAGGTGTTGTTGAAAACCAGCTCACGTTGTTAATTTTATGAAGCCCTGACTTGTTCCAGCCCCGTTCCGTTCGGCTCAAGTGTCTTCAGGGCCCAAGTGCACTACCCGTGTCACTTCCGTGCTCGACATACGCATTTGTTTTGTGTCCCAATCCTGTGTGTACGTTTACAGCAGTAGGCCATCGGAGCGTGGGGAAAACTTCTTTTTCTTTGGTAGCTTTGCAGCAGATTTTCGCCCGCAGCAGAATTTTCACACGTGCCGCAGTAAAAGTCACCTGCGGCCCACTGCAGGATGTTGTGCATGGGCTTTAGCTTCGAGTCAGGTTCCATTAACTTACACGCGATTGGCTCGTTAGTCATATGTACCTCTCGCTAACAGTTTCCTCACTATATTTTTGAAGATTGCCGATGTCCCGGCTGTCGCGCATCGTCACACCCGCGGCTAGCGGCTGCCCCGCATTGAATTCTCGGCACCAGTGACATCAACACCTTGCGCGGTTTTAACACGCGCCTGGATGGCCGGCTAGATACCCTTCGCTAGGGTGGGGGGTCAATTTGACCCCCTGAGATCTCAGGAGCTAAGAAAGCTAGAGACACAAAATTTACAGGATGTGTTGACCTGTACGTGAACTCACTTAGGTCAAAGTTTCAGGTTCTTAGGTTATAACCTTCGGGTCAAAAAATGTCAAACAAGGCCAAGTTCAAGGTTGGTCCCCTAAGTGCCCCCAGAACGTAGATAGCCGTTTCTAAGCAAAAAGTCACATTCTCATCTAAGGTCAGTAAACTTTTTTGACCTTTTGAAGGCCAAGGTGACCCAAATCACACCAGATTGCCTTGAGTTTTGCATTTGACCATGCGACAAAATTACGTTAGGCAGTATGTTTCTAAAACAAAATGTTGACCTAGGTCATTTCAGGCCAATGACCTATTCCGACCTCTAAGAAGTCCATGGAAGATGCATAATGCGGTTCCTGCTATCAATAAACTCGAGATGAGCACCAGGAACTATCCCATACAGCAAACCCTAAAGCAATAAAACAGGTTGGTTTTGAACTTGGTGTGGCCTTCATACCTGACCGTAGCTCTATGTAATTTGCTCATTCAACTGTTGTGTTGCCTAATAAATCTTCTTAGAGATGTGTGGCTTCGTCTAACACTCCGTTGTTGGATCGGATTTAAGGATTCCCTAGAAATTGCCTTCGCTGGAACCGTGGCCTGACTTCGGTCTGCCATAGGTCAGCGACCTTACACGGTACATCTAAATTTGCGATGTCAAACGATCCGCTATTTAATGGTCTAGAGTCATGTAAAATTTGGCGCGGCTATGCCGCGCCGTTCGGAAACCATTCAGGAAAAACCCTCTGGGGGTAAATTTGACCCCTACCCGAGCGCGTGTTAACTTCGAATATGATGATGTGCATTGCAAGCTTATGTGGCCAGCGGTTGCAGGAATGGCATGGAAATTGAAAGCACTCACACGAGAACTGCTGCAGACATAGGCGGAGGGAGAGATGAGCCCCAACTTTCCTTCAAATTTAACATCGGCCCCATGGGCGTTGACTGGCTAGGAGTGACCAAAATTGCTATACCCCAACTTAAAAGGGGTTCAGTTGCCCCTAAGTTTTTGCGGGAACCGGCTAGCATCCTGCGCTGAGCGCTGATCGTTTTTCGGGCTCAATCTTAGCACAGCGTTACTGGAAGCTATGTGAAACAAGTAAATGTCACGTTTTGTTATGAAGCACACATGTCGCCACGGAAGACTGAACAAGTGGTGACCGACGCCAAAACACCGTCAGACATGAGCCAGGTTCGCACGAGCGCGTGCGCTTCCATGAGACTTCGTGCAAATGACAGTATGCGGTACCAAAAATCGCGGCCTTTGACGGGTCGTGGCCTAATGAATTATACTCAGGGGTACATCAAAGGTAATGATTTGAGCGCATTGTCATGCGTGTGAAACACCAAGATGATTTATCAGGTCTAGTAAACTTTACTCCGGCTAAAAACACCGTTATTACAAGTACATATTGGGTCTTGCATCCAGGCTTGGTTATCTTTAACCACACCCACTTGCCCTTTGGCGTTAAACATACCAACGCACAAAAAACGTCTGAAGGACGCAACATGCATGGCTTAACACTCACGACAGAGAGGGTGACCGGACAAAGAATCAAAAGCCAAGAATTCAAAGGAAAAAAGTCAAATGAGCCCAAGTCAAATGGCAAAAAGTCAAACAGGATAAGAGCCAAATGCAAAAAGGCAGAAAGGCAAAAACTCAAAGGGACAAAATTGTAAATGGCAACAGCCAAAAGGATAAAGTCAAACGCAAAAAGTCAAAAAGGCGAAAAGTCAAAAGGAACCAAAGTCAAATGGATAAAAGTCAAATGGAAAAAAGTCAAAAGGACAGCGAGCTAGATAGCAAAAAGTCAACTGCTTGCAAGTCAAAAGATAAAAGTCAAAGGTAAAAAGTCAAAAGATAAGAATAAAATGTAAGATCTCACAGGTGTAAAGTCTTAAATTGATAAATGATAGCCTTTCCACTTGTGTCCCATTTTCCTTGTCGTCTTCTCCACTTGTATGTAGAAAGGGTAAAGACGAGTCTAGGAAAATCCAAGCCCAAATGAAAGAAGTGCCTGGGAGCCCTGAACCAGGTAAGCTAAAACATATTTGTCCACCGCGGGGAGCATTTCCAGCTCAAATCCATGGAACTGCCTGGACGTTGCACAGCCACGAGGCCTGTGCGCCTCATTTACGTTCAGGCTCGACCTCCTTTATGTCAGCATGACCTCTTGCACGCCTGCAGGGACCCTTTTGTTCTGGGTGTAGCAAGTGACGGCGCAACAGGGAGGGAGCAAGGGAGCAGCCACCACCCATATTTGAGCTAGTAGATCCAAATTCGTGTTTCTGACCCTTGCTGCATCAAGTCGTACATTTGACTGAGGTTTCTAAGCTAAATATGGCTACTTGCATTGTCCATGGAAAACAGCATGGCTCATTCCATCTTAATACCTGTTCATACAATTGTTAAAGCTTTATCAGTTCATCGGACTCTTGGTAAAATCAGCCGAACACTTTTAGAGCAACTGTTGCTTTTTGTGACTTTAACCTGTTCAGTCACAAAATTGGCTGCTAACAAACAACAACGTCCGTTTACAAATTTTAGAAGCCACCTGATGTAGGATTTTCTTTTTTACTTCATTCATTGGTCTCAGTAATCCAGCAAATGCGGTTACCTGAGCCTCCCCAAAGCCCAAAATGATTGAGAAATGTGACATACGCTTTTTTCCAAATTAAAAAAGTATGTTACCATTCTGAGGGGTTGTAAAATAGAAGGGTGATAAAGTTATTGCACGAGTTCCCTTATCTTCTTCCCACCAAAGCTCAAAATACCCATTAGATAGCCTCGCCCAGCAGGATCCTATGTGAGAAGACTCCACTTTGTTTAGAGCGCCCGAAACCACCTGAAAATCTCTTCCACAGCTCAAAATTCGTGGCACCACTCGGCGGAGAGGACTGTTCTGTTATGGCCAAGGTCTTCCGTGGTTGAAGGGATCTAAAGCAGACCGGCTTAAAGACATCACAGATCTAGTGCAGACCAGCTCAAAGACATCGCACGGCGAAAAATTGTTGTGGATTAAGACCCTTTACCAGGGGTGTAGTTTTCCATTCCGATGCTGTAAGACATCGCATCGCGGAAAATTATAGTGAGGTAAGACGTTTACCCAGCGGTATGGTTTCCTATTCAGTTAAGGAAGAGGCTTCGGCATCCCCCCTCCCACTTGGGCCTCAGTCCTCAAAATTTTGGGAGGAAGGTGAGACAAATCTGGGGAGAAACCTAAAGACATATTTTGGGGTAAATTGGGTCATTTTTCATTGCTCAGACCCCAACAATTTTGAAAACTACGCTCCCGCACCTCTATCAGGCGAGAGAGACATTCTTATGCAAACCGTGGGACCCGGCCTATGCTCCTTTCGCGAAGTTCCAGAGCCGAAAGTTGACTTATTCCAACTGGCTGAGCAGGGCGGGCTCTTCCAGCGCTAGCCCCCCCCCCCCCCTATCCCTCCCCCACGAAAGCCTAACCAGAGGCCCACGGTGTGTTTTGGAGCCCTGTGAAACCCAGAGAAGTGACTTTTATAGCCTGTTCTTCCGTTGTCGATTTTACGCCCAGTCATCTTGATTTTTTGTTAATTGGCATTTGGCTTTTGACTTCTGTCGTTGTTTATTTTTACCTACTTGGCTATTTGCCGTTTGGTTTTGTGCCTTTTGACTTCTATGTTTCGACTTTTATTGCTATTGGCTTTCGTCTATTTCACTTTTGGTATCAAATTTCTATCATTTTGGCTTTTTGCCATTTGACTTGCTGTCCTTTTGACTTTTTGGCTTTTAGCCTCTCTGCATTTGACTTTATCCCGTTTGATTTTTTGCCATCTGACGTCTTGCCATCTGACTTTTTGTCCCTTGACTTGTTTTTGACTTCTTGTCCTGTAACTGACAGATAAGGAACGCGAACTGTCGGGCCCGTACACAGGTACGAACCGAGCACGGTCAGCCTCGCAGACAGATACAGACGGAAAAAGCCGTAATCTGGGCAGGGACAGACCGAGCACGATGGAAGGTAGGTAGATACAGAACGAGCACGCCGGAATGTAGGCAGGTACAGACCAAACACGTCGGAGTGTAGACAGGTACAGACTGAACACGTCGGAATGTAATCTCGACAGGTACAGACCAAACACGTCGGAGTGTAGACAGGTATGGACCGAGCACGCCGGAATATAGGCAGGTACAGATCAAGCACGCCGGAATGTAAGCACGTTCGGACCCAGCGAGGTGCAGCTGGCGCGCATCTGGCGCATTTAGCGCAACAAAGACTAAATTCAGCAGGCAACAGACTCGCCACACTCACCACTCACTCTCACCATCAGCTGGCGGCACGGCTACGGGGCGCCAGGCCGAGTAAAATCGAAATGCATTGTCATCGCTTGCTGCACAGGGTTGCCTTTTCCACACAATTGACGTTTTGGTCACATACACTCGCCACTTACAGTTTGCTCGTTATCGCTGCGAAGACATCGGCCCGATGTTCCTCGCACCTTATTGCGAATAAGCGTCGTGGTTACATTTTTGCATCTTAATGGTTTGCCCCATAATTTTGCAAAGCACATCACGACGTTCGCCGTAACATTCTAGGTAAATCTATCTATCTATCTTTCTGTCTATCTATCTATCTATCTATCTATATATATATATATATATATATATATATATATATATATATATATAATAAGCGATCATATGATCCCACTGGACACCCTGGTAACGTATGTTTCATCATATTTACGGAATTCCGATGTGTCCGGCTGCTCCTTGGCATCTCGTCCGGCGGCTAGCGGCCGCCACATATTCAAGTTGCGGCACCAGTGACGTCACGCTAGCGGTAGCCCGCCAGCGGAGGTTTTACTTTCTTATTCAGTGTTGCTCACCAGTATGGACATGGGAAATATAATGTCCTGCAGTCGCAATGAATCACTGAGCGTTAAACGTTTGGTGCACCACCATGCCCAATATACAACGGTCCCACAACACGTGCCTCAGGGCAAAACAACACTCATTTGCCCCGGACAAGCTCCACTCCGTAAACCTGGCGCGCCTACGGTTCGCATTGATAAGAAGACGGGAGCAGAAATAAACAGCTATTCATATTTTTGGAAGCTGCAACCATTACAAGGGAGTAGTTATTCTGTTGTGGGACACACCTGAATTCACTATTTATTTTTATAAAGCTTAAATGTTTCCTGACTTGGCAGCCAATGCGCCACAAGTTTTTCTTAATTCTGTCCAGCATTACAAAAAGATCATTAAATTGTATCCCAGAATACTTTCATAATAAAATATACCAGCTGCGTCCCTAATATGGAATTCATTATTCTAAGCATGTTATGGCTTACTTGGCTCATTATGTACTTGTGTTACTGCAAGAGAACTTGTGATCCTAAGCTTCATTCCAGGGTGCCACTTAAAAGAACAATTATCAATGTGCAAGCATGAGTACTGAGAATAGGCCAGGAACCTGGCATCTAGCAAGTGCTGTTGAAAATTGTCGTGCGTTTAGACTGGTGCCTTCGCGCGATCGTTTTTGTCTAGGACCTGGATTGCTCCCAGTGGTCAGCGGCGGGACACGCCATTTAATAAGAACTAACAGGTGGGGGCCATTCTTGAATTTGGAGGTGTTTTCGTGTTCAGGGGTCTGTCGTAAAGGTGTTTTTAGGCAGATAAACACCGGCTATAATAACAATAATGCCCAGAGGCCCTAATATCTGCAATCTAAATATAAATATTAACAATGATTTTATAGATACCACAGACGTTGTTAACTTGGCATTTGAAATGAATCTGTGAATCCATTGATCTCGAGCTGCAAACAGTAGACCCCGTAAATCCGCCTCTGGCGTTTTCATCTAATTCGTCATAGCTGTTAACAGGTAATAGCTGTCAGCATTTCACAACATTTGCTTTGAAGAATTTGTTGTCCAGTGAGATTCGATATTTTGATGTTTTTAGTGAGACTAAAAATCGAGTGATAGAACTATGTCAGTGCACGTTGTTTTTTAGGGGGATATTCTATTTTTGACGACATTGAGGCGAGCATCAGAAATAGAGAAATAAGCTCACATGTGGGTGTTATTATAGTTTTTCGTGTAAAAGACCGCTTTAGGAAACAAAAGTTACCTTTTAGTAAACATGCTCCTCAAAATGGCATTGTTTGATTGCGACGTGGAACGTTTGTATGACGCTGAGGTGCTACTAAACTGGCCGCTCAAAGATTCCAGCTTCGTCTCCAGTCTTCCGAGGGGTGTTCGTGGCGGTACTGGAGGTGTTTGCTGAACCAAATTTCGTTTTCGTGCTCGTGTTTTGATCCTTTCTTGTGGTGTTCTTGCGCAGTTTTCCATGAGATTCAAGGGAGTGCTGCACATTACATAGGGTTTTGAACTGAAATAGCCATCTTAAAGATCATTCGGTGCAGTTCACATCCCCGCCCTTCTTAAGACTCAAATGTCTCTAGTTTTTTAGCCGCACGCCCGCACAGTTGCGTAAACTATTTCGAGTAGACTATTTCAAGACCCTACAGGCATCCATGACGGCACAATAACGTCATTCAAATATTACCACTCCATTAGCCATGCAGCGTTCAAGGCCAATACAAATATTTCAAAAAAGGTTTCAAACAAACAAAAAACAACCAAACTAAAAAAGTACACCGATTGCAAAGTTTTTCGGCTATCACAGTGTGATTTTTGGATCCTTTGGCTGAAATACGAAAAACAAAAAGTTAACTAAATAACGAAGTACCAAAATGTGCCAGACAGGTCTGCTCCACCCATCATTATCCCGCGTGCAATTCATACAGTGGTCACTGGCCTTCATAGGCAGGGAAGCCACCAAGCTACGAACACTTGAAATACTTCGATTGACTACGTAAAATTGGGAGCAACTAGGCCAAGAAGCTGGGGATAAGACTGAAAAACTGTGTGCGTTTGGGCAGCCACAATAATCTTTCAGAAAATCATGCCTGTGCGAATCCACATAAAGATCTTTCGGCGTAATGTATCCTGGGGACGGCAGTTCAAAATCACGTACCTACTACGGTGAATATTCTGTGTAAAGATGTTCTGAGCTGTGATCCATCTGACCCATAGTCTGGCACATAGGTCTTGCCTTGCTGTTAGACTCGGGAATCTATCGTACCTGTTTGGGGATTGGAATGGCTGTTCAACGTGAAGAGCTGTTTTTAAAGTAAAACATTTGTCGTCACCACAACAGTGACATTTGCTCTGCGAAGTTCCGAATGGTGCAATCACAAGCCCAGAAATTAACCCTCTTCAGGACAACGAATTATGTTTTTCTCATGGTTCCACGGCGGGAAAAGCGCCAACACGACCTTTTTCTTTTCCCTTCCATGCCAGCAAGTAACCGCTCTACTTCGCTGTCACAAATACAGAGCTCATCACCGCCGCCAACGCATCGCGCCATGTCATCAGGCTTCCGAGATAAGGCCGCTGCGTGACACACAGCAGCTACACCCACCTCGCAGACAGCCTGGAGCGACGTGACTTCATGACCGCCGGCCGGCAAGCCGCGTCCAACCGCCGCGACCTCATCACTAATGACCGCTGAGCCGCGTCCGGTCGCGGCGGCCGGCCGCGTCCGCCGCTGGTTTTCTGTTTCCGGTGCTGCGTGGGGGCTGGCCCACTGATGGTGCGGTGGGTAGTGTTCGTGGTGAATGCACGGTGGTGGGGTATTGCCTCGCCGCGGAATGCCCGTGGCCGGCTTGATGTGTGCGTTGTGGAGGCTTCCCGGTGGTGCATGTTCACAATGATTGTGCAGTGTAGTAATTCCACCGCATTGGTTGTCTTATGTTCTACGTACTGAACGTGTTGTATGCATGGTTATGCATTGTGTGTGTGTGTGGTGTGTGTGTGTGTGTGTGTGTGTGTGTGTGTGTGTGTGTGTGTGTGTGTGTGTGTGTGTGTGTTACGCCGCTAGTAAGCGTACGTGTTCCAGGACAGAGCTTGCCATATCATTGCTGTGACATGCATATTTCTTCGCGCGTAAACAGCGCGCAGTTTCTTAGGTGCAAGCTGGGAAAAGTTTCCGAAAAGCTTCTGAGAAGACCTCGTTTAGAACGCCAGCGGTTCTAGGAAAACATTCTGTTGTGAAGCATACGAACACCATCGAGCAATTCTCAACACTCAATAGCACCTCATGACGGCCAAAGACCACATACACCCGCCGAAACCCTGTATGCATGGCAACACAGAAGACGCGGACGATATCCCGAACAATTATTCCATTCGTACTGAATACACGTTCTCAGTTCCGTAAAGCTATAAGAACTCGAGGCCATGCTTCACTAATTTGAGCAGCGAAGATCGGCGCAGTTTTCGCGCAGATACAATCCATGGGTCAGCACTCAGCAACAAATGATGCTGAGCAGTAAGCAACGCTGATGAACCCATCCCACCAAACACTGAAACCCATCCCATCCAACACACTGAAAAACAGGCAAACCTATCGAGAGTTCTCAAAGCCTGTCATAAGGATTGATCTCTCGACAGGCTTGCCTATCGAGGGATCGATCTTGCCTCCGCAGAGAGCCACACTTCACGAGAACTTGAGAGGGGGTCTTATTGTCTTGTGTCGTTCCTTTCTTGGCGAGGTTCTCAGCGTCAACGCAAATTGTCTCGCCTGATGATGCTTGATTATCTCTGTGACCTGCCCATTGGAATATGGAGACAATGGAACATTTTCAAGCGAGATAACCTACACTGATGCCGATGCCCTTGCAAAAAAGAACATTCCCAGACCAAGCAGACGCCTGGATGGGCTCTGAGCGCTCTCGAGGTTTCAGTCATTTTTCAGTCATCGTATTGATAAACCTGTAATATGTGACAATGCAATATATTTTTGCATCTCCATCGAAAATCACCAGAGACAAAAACAAAACACCCAGATTAGCGCAACAACATAAACTTATGTAGCCATAGCGTAGCCCAACAGAATGGCGCATCTGCATCATAACGACAGGACGATGCATCTCAGCAGATTTGCTCATTCCGCAGCAAAACGACGCGTCTCCGTCTACATACGCCGAAGACGCGTCACAACATAATGTCGTGTCGTCGGAACACAGCACAGCAGAACAGCGCGCCCCACAGCAGAATGGCATATTTTATAGAAGAGTTGCAGTTGCAGTTATTGCAGGAAGACGTGTGTCAGGTGGCGTTCGACCGGGCCCAGTGGTTGAAGAAGAGTGTGTATGATACCGCCTGCAGCAGAACGGCCGCCCCTATTCCCTGCAACTCCGCCACCGTCATATCTTCCGACCCCACGGAAAAGCGGCTTCCGGCCAGACCACTGGCCTCGGCTGCCGGTTGTTGTCCCCGACAGCTCGGGACAGGTCAAGTCACAGCACTGATGTGTCCACAGCAACTGCATCTAAGGAGGAGTCAAACAGCAAGATGTTAAAAGCAGGATGTGAGTAATCTTAGGCCTCAGATCCAGCTAGTTACAAAGGTCATATTCTCGGCTGTACGCTTGCCGTGGGGATCGTGGGGCGGCAGTGCCAAAAGGACAAGGTGGTAGTCAAGGGCAAGGCAGAAGCCAGGGGAAAGGCGTATATTACAATATGTGGCACATACGTCACCACCGCCACCAGGGGCGGGGGAGGGAACGACACGCAGTAGGTGCCAGATGGGCTCCTGCCCCCTCCCCCCCATGGCAGGCACACGAGCTCTGTGCATTAATCTATAGCGACCAGATGAGCGACGATTCACAAGCCAGTGAGCCAGCGAAAGCCAGTAGGAATAGCAAGCAAGGAATGCACGATAAATATTATTCCTGCGACAAAAATGGATATCTGCCTCATTTTAGAGATGGGCGTATCACTCATCCACATCAGCCGGTGCAAAATGACTGCAGAGCTTTGCACGATGCTGTCCTTGAGTACAATTTATTGTGCTCACAGGGCATAATGCATCAAATGTCATAGCATTAACACATTAAAGTGACAGCTAAACAGAGGCGGATCTAGGATTTCGCCAAGAGAGGGACCACGCTTCTCTATTGTGCTCCCCGAGCTTGGTGTTTCCCCCAACCTCACAAAAAGGTCCCTGGATTCCGACCATTTTATTTTCAGATTTTTGTCTATTAATAAGGAAACTTTCCCCGCGTATCGTCGAGGGCTAGACATAGTTGGTATACATGTAAATGACACGCATCTATTTTTTCCAGAAACTGGTGGGTCCTACCGTTCTGAGCTATGTACTTCGGAGGATATTAGCAAAACGTGTTAAGTTTAGCTAATGAATGCCAACGAAGACAGGTACGATAACGCAACTCGAGTGACTAGTCATCGCTGACTTACGTACGACGAAGCCAGACCAGCTACATTTGTTAATTTGCTTACCTTGAAGCGAATCGTTAAATGCGCAAGCAGTAAGTTCTCCATGAATTCGAAATTGTAATGACTTGAGTGACATCGCATGACGCGAATACTTAAGTGCTCGGGGTTGTAGCCGAAAACGTTGAAGCCATTGGTCCATTCGACCTTGGCCGTGATCTCAAATGTCGGTGAGAGAATCTCTGGCGCCGAGACCCCTGAGACAGAGCGTTCCTCCATTTCGGCCAAAGATCACGAACAGCGAACAGTCGGTTCCGTGTTGGTCTGAGCTCTGGGGCCCATTTCTCATACAGGGACAAAGCCAGGCCCGCGATTTACATCGGTCGGGCCCCCTTTATCGTTCAGGGGTCCACAGTGCCTAACAAGGCATTCTGTGCCAACGAAGGGTTTCGAGTCGTCCAGAGTGAAGATTCGTTTGACATGGACGGTGACGGGAACCCAAACGGTAGACGATCTTCTGTGTTGATCGGGACCCTCTGTAAGGATTATCTGCGTTGATCGGGACCCTCTGTAGAGGATTATCTGCGTTGATCGGGACCCTCTGTAGAGGATTATCTGCGTTGATCGGGACCCTCTGTAGAGGATCTTCTGCGTTGGTCGGGCCCCTCTGTAGAGGATTATCTGCGTTGGTCGGGCCCCTCTGTAGAGGATTATCTGCGTTGATCGGGACCCTCTGTAGAGGATTATCTGCGTTGATCGGGCCCCTCTGTAGAGGATCTTCTGTGTTGATCGGGCCCCTCTGTAGAGGATTATCTGCGCTGATCGGGCCCCTCTGTAGAGGATTATCTGCGTTGATCGGGCCCCTCTGTAGAGGATTATCTGCGTTGATCGGGCCCATCTGTAGAGGATTACCTGCGTTGATCGGGACCCTCTGTAGAGGATTATCTGCGTTGATCGGGACCCTCTGTAGAGGATTATCTGCGTTGATCGGGACCCTCTGTAGAGGATCTTCTGCGTTGGTCGGGCCCCTCTGTAGAGGATTATCTGCGTTGGTCGGGCCCCTCTGTAGAGGATTATCTGCGTTGGTCGGGCCCCTCTGTAGAGGATTATCTGCGTTGATCGGGCCCCTCTGTAGAGGATCTTCTGTGTTGATCGGGCCCCTCTGTAGAGGATTATCTGCGTTGATCGGGCCCCTCTGTAGAGGATCATCTGCGTTGATCGGGACCCTCTGACAATTGAAGGAAACAAAAACTTATGATGGGTGCTCACATTGGGGTAACAGAAGAGTCCTGTGTTAGGACCCCCACTACCGAATGGTGGGCCCTTCAACCCTTTTCCAGTTTGAGCCCGTTAAGCCCAACTGGAGTCTATGTGCCAATTGTTTGACCACCGGCAGCGAGCAGGGATGTTGTTTCGTTGATTACAGTTCACGCGTCGATCCGGCGTCAACTGCGCGGGTCAAAGGCCTCCCGCGTTAGACGCGGACCAATGCGATATGATGCATCCCTCTAAAGGCCTCCGGATCGGCTAGGGGACGCCGCCCTGTGTCGCCAAAATGACGGCCGGAAAGCATATCGCGGTGGGGCAGAATGGCTCTTCAGCTCTTCACAGGGGAGAAAAATATGCCCGGTAGTGTTGTACGCAAGGGGGACCCGTTTACAAGCAAGAAATAAGTGGCCTCATTAATGCTTAACGGAGTGGGTCGAAATAGGCCCAAAACATCCAAGACCGTCTCATGTTTCCATGAGAGTCTTCATTACTTTGCAGAATCGACTAGCGAGACAAATGCTATCAAAACTTTTGAACCTGCGCGCCGGGTGCCGATAGTGTTGTACTTCACGCGCCGGCGTTAATCACTGCGCGTTTGGGAAACCGACTCTGTGCGGCATGGGTGAAAAGGTGTCTTCTGTAACCGACGAAATTTGAAATTTGAGTCTAGATTGTCACCTAGAGTCACCTCCTCCAGCACCATTGCAATACAACTCTAATTGCAATAAACCACAAAGGAAAGACAAATGAAACGAAATAAGGCATAGCCACCAAACTTTATTGTTTCGGGAGTTTATTTGCACTAAAGTATCATTAACTGGCACTGCTGCTATCATGCTATTGATTGATTGATTGATTGATTGATTGATTTGATTTTGATAGAACTGGCCGCCTCCGTGGTCTTGGGGAAAGATGCTGGACTCGTAATCCAGCGGCACTGGGTACGAGTCCCAGAGTGGGCGCATTGTTTGACCCGACTGAAACGGAAAGGCCAGCTGGCAACTGGCCAACGAGGCTCAACCCAGACCAGAGGCGGCCGTGTAGCAGCATTGTGCGGCACGTAAAACCCTCCGCATTCCTGTCCGGCGAAAGGGCGGAGGCAAAATTAGCTGTTGAACTGGACGACACGCTTGGGTGGTGGGTTCGGGGTACACGCAACAAGCTATGCTTAGCAGGTACTCTGAATCCGAAATCACCCATACAAACCATTCGGGATAATTTTTTTTTTTTAAACTGGCCATCAAACACTGAATGATGGTTAAGACTAAACTAATAAAATCGTCAGATAACGGCATAGTTAACATAACCAGCCTAGAGGCGTTTAGCTTCCTTTTCAGTTGAGGGGAGGGGTGATTGTGCCTTCTAGCTAGTGGTGAGGACTCCTATTTTTAGTTAGCATTTTGATCCATTATGGTTCAGCTTTCATAACTATGGGGCTTAGCCCCAAAAACTAATTTTAAAGATACTACACCCTTGCTCCCAATGTGAAAAGAAATCGCGTCAAATCTGGGCGGAAAACTGATTTAAGTGCAGTTCGGAGGAAGGCTCAATCATTTTTCCTTCTGCTTCCTCCTCCGCCCCACTCTCTCACCTCAACGTATTTGGAAAAACTGCATCCTTATAGCCCTACATTTACCGATAAAGTGGTTCTACAGAACTAGAGACAATATCACTTTTGGTGCTGTGATGTCATCGCACAATCAGCTGGAAGCGTTGGTGACGTTCACTATCTTAGCATAATCGTTACCGGTGCAGAACTACCCGTTCCTAACGTGATCCCAACTATCTAGAGCAAAACCCATGAAATGCTGGTATCAACAGATGCAAACAACACTTTTAAAAGTTCCAACACCTTCATCTATGCGATATGATGAGAATTAAAAACGTTTTATCGCATGCGTGTCCACCGATCAGTACGCTAACTCTGAGGTGCAACGGACAATGCGAGAGGTCTACACCAGCGATTCTCGGCTTCTTGCCTCAAAACCGCTGTTCCTCTCAATAGCAGGAAACCTCAGATGATTCTTTGACATGTGTCACTCCAACGTTCTCCGTTCACCTCTGCAGCTACAGCGTAGGCATTCACAAACTACAATCCTTCTTGATCATCAGGGCGATTTAAAGCTATTACCTTAACACATGCTAGGGTGGGGGGTCACATTGACGCCCGCCGAAGGTTTTTCCGGAATGGTTTCTGAACGGCAGGGTGTGGCCGCGCCAAATTCTGCACATGTGTATACAATTGAATAGCGGATCGTCTGGCAGCAACAAAATTAGATGTACCTTGAAAGGTCACTGACCTATGGCAGGTAAAATTCAGGCCATGGTTTCAGTGAAGGTAATTTCTAGAGAATCTCTTAATCTGGTCCAACAACGAAGCGTTAGACAAAGCCAGACATCTCTGAGATACTTTCTGAGGCAACACAACAATTGAACAAACAAATTGCATCGACCTAGTGTCAGGTATGAAGGTCAGACCAGGGTCAAAACCAAATTGCTTTATTACTCGAGGGATTGTTGTATAGGGTAGTTTCTGGTCCCCATTTCAAATTTATTGACAACACAGACCCCCTTTAACACCTTCCATAAACTGCTTAAAGGTCAGAATAAGTCACTGACCTAAAATGACCCGGGTCAACGTTTTGTTTTCAGCAACGTACTGTCTAGCGTAATCTTTGTCGCTTATTCAAATGTAAAACTTAAAGAAGTTTTGTATGATTTTGGTCACCATGACATTCAAAAGGTCAAGTAAGGTCACTGAACTTAAATAAATCTGTGCTCTTTTGCTTGGAACAGTTTTCTAGGTTCTAGGGGTCCTTTGGAGACCGACCAAGAATTCGACCTTGTTTGACCTAATTTGACCCGAAGGGCCTAACCTGGAAACCCCAAACTTTCTGACCTAAGTGGGAGCAGGTAAAGGTTAACACACCCTGTGAATTTGGTGCATCTAACTCTCTTAGTTCCTGAGATCTCAGGGGGTAAAGTTGACCCCCCCCGCCCACCAGAGCCAAGGGCATCCAGCCGGTCACCCGGGCGCGTATTAAGAAACTGGCGATCAGCTACGTGCTTCTAGGCAGTCAGCTCCTCACCACATGAACACAACCAACAGCAGCCCACAGCCTCGCACTGAACCCACCGCTTAACGCGTGGCGAGCATTCGCGCCCATCTGTTTCAAATGGTACGACGCTTTCAAACGCTGCGTGGCAAACTGATCGCACACATTCGTTGCAAGATACTGCGGCCAGCTGCAATTCTTGCGGCTAGCAATAAGCCTAGCTGTTTGGCATTTCATGCTGTTTAGTATGCAAAGTGAATCTTGGCTGAAAAATCTGTGAAAAGCACTCATCTGAGCGGCATTGGAAAGGCACTGCGTCACTTCTGATCTGTGACGTCAGCACTGACAAAGAATAAGTTGCATTGTATGTATGTCACCTGCTGAGAATTATCCTGATTAAAGCTACTATGTTTGACAGCATATTATGGCTCAACTTGCTCATATAGCGAAACGCTAACGTTTTGACATGTGCTCTGCACATGCCCACGCTGCGGGCGTTAGCGAGTACAGGCTAACACCAAGTTTGAGTTTCATCTAGCTGGGATGGTCTGTCGTACTATGTTCTGGTCTGTTAAAATTTGTTTTCAGTTAAAAATTTTGTCACCAATTCGCTCGCAAAGGTCTCAGTTCTTGTCACCTACCACAACACGTAAATCAGGAGACTGCAACGCCTTGCGTCAAGTTTTTATTTCAAGATATGCAAACGCGCATGCTCAAAAACTACGTTGCATAAATTGAACCACTTATCAGCTCCGAATGAATGTTGAAAATATCAAGACAGACATGACCTGGCATCAGCGTCATTTTTTACAAACTATTGGGAGGCGGAATCGAAGGCCCCACAACCTACCCCGCCCCATTTTTTCGCACCGGATCTAGCCCACTTTATTTTGATCAAACGCAATATATGTTTGAATCTCCGTAACATTTATAACACACTTTCAATTAAACAGTATAGAAGTCATGCAGGGTTGGATCCGGAGAGAGCGCTGGACGCACGCGTCTCTGCTGATCGGCTCGTGAAGGCGTCCCTTTAGAGGCCACCTTCAGGGCGGCGATGGCGCTCTTCTATGGTGGTCATCGCAGGTGGCATGCATTTTGGTAGTGGGGGACGGGGACGGGGACAGGGACGGGGACGCGGTTATCCATGAAGGACTTAGGTCATCCGCATATTCCAGACCTTTTCCCTTTAACCTCACAAACCATTGAGTGCCTTACGACGGTAGATATGTGAAGTTTATTGCACCGTTTATCCGCTCAGCTGTCACGATTTTCATCTTGTGGTGAGAACAGCAGTGACTTTTTGTTATGAGAGTGGTACGAGACGCCACTTTGCAGAAAGATCAAAGGAGGTAGTCTTTGAGTTATGATCATATTTTGCCCACTTTTTTGTAGCATTTCAGCCAAAAACTTGGGGGGACGGGCCAACATTGGGGGACCCAACTCAACGTCGGAGGGGTCAGGGGCCTCACAAAAGAACGCAAATCGACACCCGTGTGGCCTGGCCACGTTAATGCAAATTGTTGACCCATTTGGGCCATCAATCTACGTTCGCAGAATCCTTGCTATTTCTGTACAACTCAGATAAAAAACTCTGACAGTTTCTGAGCTCTATCGATTTAAAAAGGGTACACTGGACCGTTATGAAATGATGAGCAATTGGTTGAAAGGCTGGCGATTTATTCTATGTTGTCATTCAACGTGTGATTTTCTCAATTTAGTTACTACGAACTTACGGCAGAATTGATCTCGCAGTAGCGTTTGGCCTATATTCCAGCTATGGAAGATAAAAAATGCGTAAGTTGTGTGTATATATTTGTATATGTATATATGTGTGTGTGCGTATTTATATGTATATATATATATATATATATATATATATATATATATATATATAACATAAATGTTCTCAATAACGAATGCGTCATATCCGGCGATTTTGGGGGGGAGGGCCCTTTCACTGTCAGGGGGCTCTTTGTCAACCCTGTGCCCCCTTTGTCAAGCCTCCGGCTGCACCCTTGCCCCCGGATTGCAAATGAAACTAAGATCATGACACGACCCTAGCACCATAAGCTAGACTGATATGTGAAGCTATGGATGGTGGTATGATTGGTCATAATCCTGATTCTTTTGACGCTGTGTAATGCGATTTGAGCAGTTATAAACTCAGAACAGAGCAGTTACCACCACATCAGAACAGTCACAAGCAGAGCAGAAAGCATTGCGTGTCTCCAGGAGCCGGACAGATATTCACAAAATAAGTCGGTGTGACGGGGACTGAGTGATGAAAATTGGGAAAGTACCTCTAAATATGCCCCCAAACGGATTTCTCCCCGGTATTGGTCCACTTTCTTCTCAAAGTTTGGGGAGGAGGCGGTGCCCAAGACTGCAAGGGGTCGAGTTCCCTCAAACTGAAAGGATAGTACGTCCTTGCCAATGAGTCAGATTTTGACGTGATACGTTTTTACAGAGATGTGTGATTAGGACGCCTCGGGCGCGAGACAGGAAACCTGCCTGTCCAAGTTTTGAGGGTGGCGGTATACAGACATGATCACCTGGGCAGGATTCGCCTGTCAGCTTTGGCAGACACCATTTTGAGCTGGCTTAAATACTTACCTATTGCAGACTGCGTGACGGACGTCAGTGAAGACTATTACGGAAGGATAATTCCGATATTCCGTGCCTCCCAGCCACGTGTTTCGAGCGGTGGAAGAACTTAAGGCAACGGTGGGCGCACCTCGGAAACAGCTAATCCGCCTCTCGGAAGAAAATGATTTTCCCTATTTGGGCTTTAGCTTGGAGCGTTGCGATGCGCTCCCAGTGCGTCCTGTCACCTAGCCTAGCCATTACAATTTGCATCGCTCCATTCGTATCCGAGTTGTGCTGGTGGTCTGGGTGCAAAACACGGGAAAATTTTGGGTCTTTTCAATCTATAACGCTTTTGCAAAAATCGACAGCGCGGGTGCTGTTTTTGACGTGCGCACATGGCGCACGCGGGTGCTGTTTTTGACGTGCGCCCATGGCGCAGGCGGGTGCTGTTTTTGACGTGCGCACATGGCGCACGAGGGTGCTGTTTTTGACGTGCACTCATGGCGTACATTTACGTCATATAACCCGATGTCTTAGCTGTACTTTGCTTCAGAAGCCTGCGAAGCTAGATGTTCTGAATTGCACCCTCTTTCACCTTATATCTTCCAGATTCTTGTTTCGAGCATGAATTGCGCACTGCAGTGCAAAGTATATTGCACATTCAGCTAGCTTGCGCTACAATACATGTCGAGCAGACATGCCGAACAGTTGAACAATGCGCATCGAAACATGACTAGCATGAAACACGTGTCAGTATCGCATCATGTGGTAACAAACCTGCCACATCTGATGGCCGTTAGCAAAAGCTGCCATTTCACCAGTTGCCCAGCTGCCGGGCGCATACACCCAGCGAAATGTAACGGACTCGGTCCCATCTGCGACGTTACAATAAAAAGCTCTCTTTTCCGGAGCGTCACCTGACACAGCTGATGCAAACATGGCAGCTGCTCCTGAAGCCGTTTCGCTCCACGTCATAGGCAAGCCAGACCATGGCCGTGCGACAGCGGAAGGTGCAGGTGGCCTGACCATTTCAGAAACATTCCTGAAGGCATATCTTTCAAGGAACATTCCGGTGACGGTCTAGCCAAGTTCGTCGATACAAAGCGGTTGAAGTTTAATCCACGTTGGTAAGGCAGCTGACAACAGTCTCGGCTTTTTACGGCACATTTCCACAACCGCGTTCGACCTCCGATCGCAACGGCTCGTATCATGTCAGCAAATGACGGGCCCTCGCCCCCGTCCCCTCGAGTCAGCGGCTGGCACTTCGCCGACGCCGACTGCTCGGCCGTCAGCTGTTTAGTCCTCGACGTTGATTGGCTGGGCGGCCTCGTCGTCTGCCGACTGCTGGGTGGAGTCTGCCACCGGCGGCTCCTCCTGGGTGTCGGCCGGTCGGCGCGCGTTCCGCCACTTCATCCGCCGGTTCTGGAACCACACCTTCACCTGGAACACAACGGCAGGTGCACCTCACGACGTCACAGCACGATCGTGACGTCATACTAGGGCACGGCACATCGGTGACTTCATAACGGGGCCAGGCTGCAGCAGTGACGTCATGATGTATGCATGTGGTCTGGTGCAATGGTAACGTCATGACACCACTACAGGAAGGTCACTGAAGCCAGGCCACGATGCTATCAACGATGACGACAAATTTGCTCGCAACCGTGGGCTACGGAACAAGAGAGGACACGTAAATTGTGACAACCTCTCTCTCTCAACCATGGTGGGCTCTGGTTTGAACATAACCCGTCGCTCTAATAGTAGAGGCCTCCTGTAGTGAGCGCAGCGAGGATCCTCGGTGCTCCTCGATATCATATCACGCGAGAGTAGCTATGCTACTCTCATCTAGAGCTCTATCTCGATCATGAGGAGCTCTATCGCTCGGCCTCGACTCTGGCCACTTCATCTGCTCTCTATCTCTTCGCTCTCTTCTATCTCTCTCTATCTCTCTCCTCTCTCTCTCTACTCTCTCTCTCTCTCTCTCTCTCTCTCTTGCGGTTTCGAAAGATTATCTGTAACCAGAGGTGTAGTTTCCTACGTAGCTGGATTGAGGGGTACCTCGGCCTATCAGACCTTGAGAAAGGCGTGAGGGAAGGGGATAGCTGCGCCTTTCAACTCCGTGTAACATGTACCATTTTAGCATTAACCCAATGGCGATGCAAAGAGGCAAGTTAATCTCCACGGAGATTCCGCCTTCGCTGCCTCTGCAACCATTCCGCGGGGTGGCAGCATCTTCTTCTGGCTGGTCATGCATAACACCAGGAGGTGAACCTAACTAACACGGAGCTGAAGACAAACGGGTCATTCGAAGCTAATCTCAAGCCCACGAAAGCTTGCCCAAGTTCCCAAGCCTGGTCGCAGCCCTAGAAGACCGAACGCCGCCGTAGTGAACATCATGTGCGAGCAGCTGGACGCGCTTAGCTCCTGAGAAGGGACGGAGCTGCAAATGTTTATCATGAACATGGCGAGCGCTGGAATGCGCAGCGCTGGTGCCATGAATGCAATAGTCACAGGCAGCCCGGGGCCAGCCAGAGCCGCTGCCAACGCCTGGGGTCAAAAGCCTGTCCTGGTTATCAAGCTGTGAGCGTCATGATGCCCCCCCCCCCCCCCCCAATGAAAGAGCCTTCCGAGCTCACAACTCTTCAACATAGAGCTGGTGGGATTACCTTACCCCGCTTGTCCGGCGCCTGGCCACGCCACTGGGGAAAGGAAAGAGGCGCGCGCCGGCAGAGGCGCCCCGTGGGATGACGCCGGTCGCTAATTGGCTGTGACGGAGCGCCGCGGGACGCCTGAGTTATGGCGTCATCGGTCATCGGGACCAGACGGCACCCAGCGCCAGGCCCGGCCCCCACCGCCGCCGCAGTAGCCGCGCTGGTCACCCGCACACCAGCCCGGGCAGCGCTACTCTCGGCCAGCCCGGGCAACGCTACTCTCGGCTGCAGTTATGGGTGTCTAATGTCCGACGTGCAGGCCTACGGATTGATTGGTCTCTGTGACCCGCCGTAACACAGCTAATCGCAGTGCCTCTTCTCCACGTCAGCTGCAAACATCGCGAGATAAATGAGACTCTAGATCGTTTTCCGAAAACACACGGGGCCGTGGCCATTTCACGGCTGTTTGTTGATATGCCTGCACGCAGATGATGGTGCCAGAGGCAAGCGAAACAGGAAACCCAGAATGTCAAGATGCCAACAGAAAGCACAGTGTTATGCAAGTCGGCAGTGTCACGTTATTTAGACAAGTTCGAAGGCTCCAAAATAGCATTAGGAAAGGCGTGGCAGGCATGCAATGGGAATAGCAAAATGAAAACAGTCAGAGGCATGCAACAGGGATTGAAGCTCAGAAAGGAAGTAGCCAAACAGGAGCATTACCTGGTCTTTATCCAGAGTGCACCACAAGGACACCCCTTTACCAGCACGCAATCAGTCAGTCACGCGTATCCAGCCCCACGGCCACAGCGCCAGCTCCAGCCGCAGCCCGTCTGTGAGTGGGCGCCGCCGGCAGGGCCCCTGCACGCACCTGCGAGTCGGTGAGGCCTAGCGTCTCGGCCAGTTTCCTCCGCTCCGGCTTAGTGATGTAGCGCTGCATGGTGAACCGCTTCTCGAGGCCCTTGCGCTGCAGGTTGGTGAAGACGGCGCGGGTCCAGGTGCGCTTGCGGCGCGCGCCCAGCCGCCGACCGGCCACCAGCGACGCCGCGAGCCGCGCCTCTGTCCGCAGCGTCGTCCACGCCGGTCACCGCGCGCCAGCACGGGGCGTCACCGGTCGCTGCGGCCGGTCACGCGCCACCAGCAGCGAGAACGGTTTGGGCGTGGCAAGCGCTATATTTGTAATGATCGTGAACTTTTCGGGAGGAGCATAGACCGATCCCCAGCGTCTCCGTGTCTGTCCACTGCGAATCATCATGCGGCACGTGACGTCATGAGGGTCACATACAGTTGTGTGAATCATGTTGGTGCGGACGTTCATTAGTTGTTGGTGCGCGCCGAGAGCCGACATGTGATGATATGTGTGTGTGGCTCGCGTGTTGCGTTACAGGGCATCAATTGCGTTGCATTTTGACCCAAGGGATCAATGACAGGACCCGGCTGACTTCACGAACGTGCGGAAAACATGTGCGTCACATGTGAACCAAAGTTCCCAGAATCTTCCGACAGGAAGTTCCGATAACTCCGGTATAAACAACGGACGTAGGGAACTTGACGGCACGCTGAGCTGATATGTTAAAACGTTGCTAATAATAAAAGCTAAAACGATCCAAGACATGCTTGATAAATGCACGCCAGTACACACATGTATTGACCTATTTCCCCAGCCGACTTACAAACAGCTTTTAGGGTATCATGGCAGACAAGCGAAGCAATGCCTTTGGTGGAAATGAACTGACGGATCTTACTTTTCATTGTTAATTGACGCAAAATGGCAAATTGCTACCAGTGCCTTCACTGTTTCAGCGGAGTCCTGTCCGCCAGGTCAGGAAGGTAGTCGGACGCCATACGCACGTAGCTATACACCAGATTTCCGTCACCAAATTGCACAACAGATCCTGACAGACAATCATTTGCACCTGATGTGTTAGCGTCTCTCTTCGCCCCAACTTCCGGGAATATTGGGTGTGCCTGGGTGCGACGTCACCAATGAATTTCGGGGAACCAATTTGTGCGTGTCGGCCTTCCACAGCCCAGGCGTCTTCTTCCACTCGAGTCAGTAGGATCTCTCTACGTGTTCGGGTAATGTTCAGGAGAGGTCTCCCCAGTGAATGTTTGTTCCAGCACCCAAATATTGAGCCCGACTAGGACAATAAATAAATAAATCGAGTAGATATTGATGTTTGTGTGTGTAATGTCGAGCATCAGTTTGGTGCATATGCCGGAAGCATATTGCTTGTGTTTATGGCCCAGAAAATAATGATCTAGACAGTCAAAGGAAATGGCAAATAGTAAAAGTAGAAATACAAACAAAAAAGTCATCGTAAATAGTATTGAGGTATCTGCTAAGCTAAACCTCACCCTGAGTGCGGTATAATGCTAAACGCAACACGATCCAAACAAACGTCCGATTTTGACGGGCAGGAACAAAAAATTTCAACACCCACGAAATGGAAAAGCTCATCAGAGATACCACTGGACACGGCAATTCGAGATGCAAAAATTTGTTCAGGAGCTTCAGGATCTAAGATTCAGCTCTGACGACCAACCGCTATAAAAGTCTTCCAGCGCTGCCGATCGCACCAGTCACTGTGTCTGCCGGATCTCAGTGATCGGCCAGTGGCTGCAGTGAGGCAGCTGGTGAGAGATCGGTTGGTGGTAGTGCAAGTGGCGCGCTGCCCTAGTCTCGGCGATCCATGCATGCGCCGGGGAGCAGCCGGCAGCTGGCGACAGCCGACTGTGTACTGTATATCAGTCCCCGCGGCCCGTGTCCGTGCCGGGGTGCACCGTCCGGTGACATATCGGCTGGGACCCCGCTCCGTGTCCCTGTCCGGGGACAGTACCTGCGCCGGGGTGCACCGTCCGGTGACATATCGGCTGGGACCCCGCTCCGTGTCCCTGTCCGGGGACAGTACCTGCGCCGGGGTGCACCGTCCGGTGACATATCGGCTGGGACCCCGCTCCGTGCCCCTGTCCGGGGACAGTACCTGCGCCGGAGTGCACCGTCCGGTGACATATCGGCTGGAACCCCACTCCGTGTCCCTGTCCGGGGACAGTATCTGTGCTGGGGTGCACAGTCCGGTGACATATCGGCTGGGACCCCGGCCCGTATCCCAATACGGGTAGCCGTACCTGTGCCGGGGTGCATCATCTGGTGACAGGTCAGCGGCCAGAGCTCGGGACACCCCTGACACGAGCGGAGCGGCTCGCCGGGCCGAAGCCCCAGCTGCAGGTAAGGCGGCAGCGGCGGCGCGCAGAACGGGTACAGCGCCAGCCGGCCGGCCGCCGTCGGCGGTGGCGGCGGCGGGGAGGCCGGCGGCGTGCGGCGCTGGCCGGCCGGCCCCGGCGCCAGGCGCGGCGCCTCCGACAAGCGCAGAGACGGCGGCCACCGCTCTGGCCTGCTGGATGTCGAGTCGGGCCCAGCTGAAATCGGGGCCTCCATCAGCGCAGGCCCGCGCCCACAGACAGCGGCTGCATCACGTACACGGTGAGCGGAGCAGACGTGTGGCAGCACACGCTTTGAGGCGCGTGAGTAGAAGACACGCACGTTGAAGCGCATTGCGGCAAAACGAGGAATCGTTCTGACCGTTGTAATGGAAGTTTCTAAAATTGCTTGAGCTGGAGACACATTTTAGTAGCCGACGTTTACCCTTACGCCCTCTGCGAGTTCGCCTTAATCCGTGCACGTGAGCCGAATCCCAGCATATAGTTAACTATACCCCTGCCTTGTCGTCTGCAAACACTGTGTCTCGGCTTGTCGTACTGGTCGGTCACGGGCCGTGCGGGGAGGCTCGAGAGTTCCAGATCCCGTGCGTCATGTGATCCGCTCCCCCCCCCCCCCCCCCCCCCCCCCCACTCACCGCGCGTCATCAGCGTAGCGAGGCGTCCGTCGTCACCCGCCACCCTCCTCAGACACAAACTCGTCAGCAGGTGCGCGTCGGCCGGGGAGGAGCCCCGAGGGAGCGGCCGTCGGTAACGGGACCCTGCCGGCCCCGGGGCCGCGGCCCCCTGCCCCCGGCCCGCCAAACGGCAGCCGGTGATGACGGCCAGCCGTGTCAGAGGCGCGCGGCGCAACAGACGAGGCGTGGGACCCGCGCGGCCGGCCGCGCCGACGCCGGTCCCCGCCCCGTCCACGCTATTGCGGGGGGAGTGACGGGGAAACGGCGCCTGCCGCGAAGCCAGCCGACTCCCCACCTTGCATGACCATAACACAGCTATTTTTGTCGCTCTGTTAGTGGTAATACAGTCATTGGCGAAGCACACGCGAGCCAGTCGCGCGCAGCCGCTGGTCAAGCAGCGTCAGCATCCAGCCCTTGCTGGAAGTCATATGACACTGCGGCACTCGCAGCCTCCACGATCGTACGGCGCACCTGCCTACTCCTGACGCACGAGCGAGGGCCATCGCCGCGGAACCCCCGCAGTCAATGGACGAGCCCTGCCGCGCCTCCTCTCCGTTACGGCGGCCCGCCCGGCCCCCGACGCCGGCGCGACCCGTGACACCCGACCGCCTCCCACAGCCGTAACGGCACGCCGACTCGTGTGACGCTGAGTGGGCGGCCCGCCCTCATCTCGGCGCAATAAAACCGTCGCCGCGACAAATGCGCCGATCCATTAACGCCTCGTTGCCATTCGTTTTAGCGACGGGGAGCGTGCCTCTCCCCTCCGCGCACCGTCTCTCAGAGGAGGCGACTGGACTCTCGGCCGCTACAGCGGCTGGTCGGCAGTGCAGCAAGGGCGGAGCCGGAGTTGAGGTCTTGCCGTGCAGGCATGCGCTTACCGAATATGAAAGGCACCAGGGAAGGGGGAGGGGGCGTGGTGGTAATTTTCATGCTCAGCGGACATACAACAATGAATGTAATTATGGATCGGTTACGACGGCCGGTTGGTCGGTTACAATAAGAGCCACAATCGGTTACAATAGAAGACCAAATGTTCAAGATGCACAGACTCAAAGCTTGAAGAGTGTACTAGATCCCGGCGGGTGTTTTTGAAGCAGGGGTTCTCGTTGTTCTGCCAGTCGCCCAATAAAGCTATCGACTTTCCTGTTTCATGGTCATGCAATAAGAGGCCTCTGACATTAGTCATTTGAGCGCATGCATCATTCACCGATGCACCGCAAGCCGTGTAAAGTGAGTGGCTTGCGGCTTGCATGGCGCTGGTTTCGCTGTCTTACCATGAGTAGTTCATGCGGTATCGAGTGAGGCATAAACACGTCGAGCCTGAGCCGCGAGACCTGACTTAGCATGTTGCAAGTGGGTTGCGATCTGGCATGGGTGAACGATGGGGGTTATGATGGGTTACGATTGGGATGGGTTACCATTGATGGGTTACTATGGCTTTTGATTTCATGCGTCAAGGACCACACAATGCCGCGTGCACATAGTCATACCGCGCATGAATGGCTTAAAGAACAGGTTGACTTCATTTTTTAAATAATATTATGTAATTCATGATACTTTTGGATGTAAGCTTCGACTTAGTTCCAGCATGTTTAACTTGCATAGCAAGCTGGCCTGGGTTCCTTAGTTCGGCGGACGTGGGGAACAAGCGGGCTGGTGTGTCTCTTAGTTCGGCGGAGGTGGGGAGTGAGTGGACCGGCGGGTTCCTTAGTTCGGCGGAGGTGGGGAGTGAGTGGACCGGCGGGTTCCTTAGTTCGGCGGAGGTGGGGAGTAAGTGGACCGGCGGGTTCCTTACGTCGGCGGAGGTGGGGAACCAGCGTCCGCACAGCGACAATTGAAACAATGAAAACGTTTACACTGTTGCCTTCCGTGAATGCATTTCGACAAATCAGTGAGACTTAACTTTGTAAGTCGATTAAGGAGATCAGACTTAAAGGTTAGAATTTAGCAATTCGACTTGAAATGATATCTTGCAGTTTTATGTCTTACCCCACTACATTATGTTTTAACAGCCTTGTGATAAGCTTGGCGCTTCAAACTGGCGTGGCAAAATTTGAATACACTCAGTACTTATTAAGGTAAAAGCGCAAGCGCACACAAATTATGTTTGGCGAGACCAGTGATCGACCATAGTCCACCGTTGACAAACATCTTTTCATCAGGCTAAATGGAGCATACAATAATTGAGAGAAACGTGACAAACAATGGTATTCATTCCTCCGCTTTATTTTATATTTTTAATTGTAAGTAATTCAATTTTTCAAGCTGTCGGAGCCTCTGACTACAAATTCGACATTAATCAGAAGGCCCCATGGAATAATTCAAGGTGAGATGAAAATAATTTTGACGTGGATCATGGTGCTGTCTTGACGCTCTGATGCGCTGAAATGCGCGCAAATACGTATCAATATCAAAATATAAGACCCGAGTCGCATGCTTTTTAATTCAGTAAAAAAAAAGCACAGAAGACAAACTAATTAATTCAGAAGGCTATAGAGACCTATCACTTCTCCAAACCGTTTTGATCGCGGCGCGCTCATCTGATGCTCACAGTCCTCTGCCAGAGTCGACGAATTTCTCCCGCCATCTTTGTTTCCCGTTTCCCGCGCTGCTGCGGTCCGTCGCTGCATAAATCACGCGCGCGCCTGACAATGTTTAGCAAATTCTCGTTAAATGATGGCGCTGGCTGCCTGTAATGATGATGGCGTAAACAACGAGCGGACCACCCAATTTCAGCGGCGAAACAGATGGAGCCGACCATGTAAACGGGCCGGGCCGGTGCGCCTCATTAAAGCCTCAATGGCAGGCGATGGCGGCGGCGCGCGGTGCGTCGGAGCCACTGTTTGGCGCTGGGGGTAAACTGTGCGGCGGACGGACGGAGCGGCGGCCGACCGATCTCTGGTCGGCATCTGCTCGCCTCTGATGTCGACAGACCAGGTGGAGGTGAAACGGTGCGGCCTCACGCGGAACGAAAGGCTGTGCGGGTTTTATTAACTTCCGACCAGCGAAGGGGGAGGGACGTGAATGTAGTTAATATTATTTTTCTGTACCTGATGGGTGATCACTTGACTTGACTCGTAGTCTGGTTTGACTTCCATGACTCGTAGTCTGGTTTGACTGCGTGCCACTCTGGGTCATCCACGGTTTACGAATTCAAGTCAGGTCACCAGCAGTAGTCATATGAGGTTAGCTAGGAATAATCGAACCGACAAAACCTTGTACCTCCGTTTGTGATGCCTTCATTCAACTAATCCATTTCAAAGTAGCCGACTTTCGTTTGTCATGTAACCGAAATCACAAGTCAACACAAGCAAACAAAAATCTAATGAGGAGCACTAATCATAACCTTACATGCTTTCATCTGGAAATGAAATTCGCTCCTGACCTCCGTTGAGGTCGTATAATCCTAGTGGACAGAACTTCAATCTTTCGTTTGGTAGGTGGCCCCAATCTTATGCATGGGTGCTCGAGAGGCCTGACGCCCTTCGAAGATTTGTATTTGTATGACATTGTGTGCAACCTATGACGTCATCATTCACGTGGCTGACGTCAACGCAACAGACCCCTTGGTAAGACTGACCAGAGCTATTTACTGCCGCTTGATTTGCTTGATTCGAGCACTGGCTCCAGAGGTACAGGTCCCACGAGCACATCTTGTAGTGTTTTGTCTGCAGTAGCACGCACTTTTGCCAGTTCAACAGCAGTAGCTAATAGAAAGCACAAATCAAAACTGTTTTTGTATTTGTATTTGTGCTGCCTGCCAGTTTCTCACCAGGATCGCAATTGTGCGTTTTTTCGCCATTTCCACCGTTTCACGCAACATTTTAAGAGCTCGTCCTCACGGGACTTGCCACGTTGACACCTCTGGTTTACATGTCACCACGTCATCAGGGCCGCGTCTCACTGCTCTCATTCAGGCTGTTTGCCATGGCGTCTAGTCAAGTGTTTGCTTGTTGGGTTTCGTTCGTTGACATCTGGCACACGACAAAAAGCCACACACCTTTCTGTATTGAAACTTTACCCTATGGTAAGTGCAGCTGCTACCTCCAGTGTTAGAGAAGCATCTCTTCTCCTCTCTCCATGCAGCCACAACAGTTTTTAGGCCCAGGTGACATAGTGACTTCATTTTTGTTTTCACGTTGCTACAGATAAATCTACATATCTTGCTTTTCAAAAACACTTTGACGCACCCAAAGTCTATCTTGATGCACTGCACTGGAGATTAGTCCAGATGCGTGTCTATGTCAGCTTCATTCTGGCACCATGCTGCACCAAATCTCAATATGAGTCTGCTCTATTTACTTCGGCGCGTCGGAAGACAATCTTGGTAAAAACGCCAAGGAAATGCACGGAGAAAATGTTGCGGAAATGCACTTGGAGGAGCCGTTCGTCCACACACCAGCACCGACGCTCGTATTGCTTACACGGACGCGAACCGTTTACATCTGGGTTTCTTCCGCGAGCTGACTAAATACAAGAGTTTTATGGTCAATCAGACCATCCTGTGAACTTCCAAACTGTTAGAGGCCCGCGTCTCGCGGCGGCCCGCGCGCGGGCCAGCAGCAGACTAAACTGCTGCCGGACGCCGAACTCCCACGCCGGCGGCGGCTCTGTATCGCAACCCGCATTGACAAGGCGCTGCTTATTGTTTCACAAAACAGCGCCCGTTAGCTCGTCACTTATCGCGGGGGCGCCGGCTCCGGCGGCCGCCGGCGCACGGGCGTCCCTCGAGCGGCGTCCGTCAGCGCCACTTGCAACCGTAGAGCGTGTTTGGGCCGCCGGTAAACTGTGTACGCCGCCGGTAAACGCTGGGCCCGTCATAAAGCCGCCACGGCCGGCGCCGACCGAGAGGAGCAACACGCGGGACGCACGCGGCCCCTTCCCCTCCCCCAACGAACGACGACAGTCGGACGCCGTGCTCCGGCCGTATCAGAGAGGTGATCGCGCGTCGGAGGGGACGGCGGCGCTCGTGCGCCGCGCTGTGCGGTATGAATCATCAGGTCAGGCTGGTTCAATCGGTGCTCGGCCAAACGTCGAGCGATGAACTCGAACAAAAGATCATAAAAAATCGGCTGAAATAAATTTCGCGCCGGCAAAATTCGGAGGGCAAAATATAGGAAGAAACAAAAGGCGACACGTATAAAAGTTAAATAGAAAAAGACAAGGACAATAATTAGAAAAGAATAGAAGTAAAGAAATTAAAAGCTGAATCAGAAAAAAACATCGACGGACAAAAAGATTGCGAGGATAAAAGTCGATGACAGACGACAGACAAAGTGGGAAAACAGTCGAGAGACGAAAAAGCAAAAGGCGTGGGGAATCTTACTGCGGTCACGGTTATGAGCCCCTTTTATGACCGGCGTGATGCCATGATTTCTTGCCTGTCCTCTCCTGTCCACATTCTTTTCAATATCTGTTTGCGTTTAGCCCAGTGGTCCTTTAGCCACGCCGTATTTGGTCCGGTCATTTGATTTCCGATGCGACTTTGATCCCGGTCAACTTTGATTCCCCCTCAACGTTTCTCGCTCGACTTTTTCCATTCAAATTTTTCCATCTCACTTCTGGTCCGAGAGTTAATCCATTCATGCTGGATGTGGTTGGTGGTGGAGGCAGAAACTAGGGGAGGCCCCACATGGTCCAACAAGGAGACGACTCTTTCAGCGCGTGGCCTCGTTGCGGAGATCTGGAGTCGGGACAAATCAGGAATACGATCTTAGTTTATTTTTTTTTAACAGTTGGGTGCTAAACGTTCTTCTACATTGCAAATTTAGGACCAAAAGCTTTCTGAAAAAATGTGGTTTTGTTTTCACGACCAGCTCTATGCAAAATGGCGATATGGCTTGACCGCCTTTCCAACGGTCACCTAGAACAATCAACTTCAAAGCATAATGGAAAATCAGCCGAATAAAAAAACACTATCACTGCTTCTGAAAATACAAACCCCGATCCGGGCTTCGTGATTTTATGAATACTAAGATGCGGGACTTTCAATGCACTGGGACTTTGCAAGTGACTTTCGCATCACATTTTCATGAGTACGTATCGAGGGTTCATTTTAAGGCCTTGTAAACTTCATTGATTAACAGTACAGGAAAAGTCGGCGAAATGATCCAAGCAAGGTAGAAATTGATTTGATGAAGGAGCCGTGATTATTCAGACTAACCTTCCAAGACACATAAAAGGCTGTTGACTCACCGAAGCAGTCCTCAACACCGAACCTTCCTCCCTTTGAAAAAACAGCGGGTTTGGCGCTGAGGACTGATGACACTCCTCAGGGAAGGGAATGCCAGGAGCTGAGAATGGCTCTGAAGCCCCAGTTTATGCTATTGTTGCTTTGTTCCTGATTGTGGATGGTTACTAGACAACTAGATCCTCAAATCAGGGTTTGTATCTAGCTTCTATTCAATTCAGGCCTCCAGCCCCCCCCCCCCCCCCCCCCCCAGTTTGCAAAGGATGCCAAACGTGGGGAGACAGGCATATCTTGGGGAAGACTGCATAGTTTTTCACTTTCTTTGTCAGCCCTCCCACCTGTCTTTAAAACTATGCCTTTGCTTGAAATTAAATTATTTTATTAATGTTGTGTTAGCATTGAGATGACAATGATTCTCAGTTCAAACCATTCCCCAATATTAAACTTGCATGCTGGAAGCTGATATGACAGCCAATGATGTAGGCAGTGAGGAGGCAATGATGGGTGAGGAGTAAGAGGTGCAGAAAATGTAGGCAATGAGGAGAAGGGGACGGGGGTTAAGGTTTTATTGTCATCTCCCTGTCACCAAAAAGTCCCTTTTAAGGGCATTTGGCTCTCTCTGATAGCAGTTTTGGGTATTCGAAGATGACAGCACCTCTTTTGTACCAGGAAAAGTTGCAAATGAGCCGTTCTGCGGTCCTCGTCTGCCTCCATAACCTTTTTGCACCTCTGCACCTGTGAGGTGCAAAGGTGCAAGTGTGCAAGTGTGCAAGTGTGCAAGTGTGCAAGTGTGCAAGTGTGCAAGTGTGCAAGTGAGGTGCAGTGAGGTGCACCTCTGCACCACCATTTGCATGGATGCAAATGCAATATACTTCATTACTGTATTTGCGTGAAGTTTTTTTTTCTGATGGAACCCTGAACATAATTGCTATTTGTATGAAGTGCAGGTTGTGAAGGAGGACAGCATAACTTAAATGCAGCCCACACTGGTAGAAAGCAATATAGTTTGTCTGATTGTGGCAACATGTCAGGAGTGTCAGTTTTCACGCATGGTAAGGGGAGGGGTAGTAAGCCATGGACATCACAACTTTCCCTCCCTAAATGTGTTTGTCCATGGAGTGAGTCTGCTTTGTTTTGAGTGCAGTTAATTTCTTTCTGTTTGGTGTCTGGTCTTATTAAAGCAGATTTTAGTTGAGCAGCATTGTAGTCGCGGCCAGGTAATATATTCCAAGAGGATGGGCTTTGAGTAATAGTTGCTCTTTCCTGCTACTCTTTTGTAATCTCCCGGCTAAAAGTATTGAGGGGGAGGAAAGACCAGTATTGCGGGGCCCGAAGTCAACACTGAGCGGGCCAAAATCAACATCGGGGAGGGGCAGAGCCCCAAAATAATTTGAAGTTGCATTCCTGCACCATGCATGACAAGTACCACAAGCGTGCTTATATTTGTTTGCCACCTAGTGTGCAAACAGCTATTTTGGATTGCTGATTCGCTCAGTATCCGTGTATGCATGCTGGTAATGAGAAGTGTCATTATGGTGTATCAACTTACTTGTTTGCGTGATCTGAGCTGCGGATTTTTACAAGAGCATGTGTAAAATAAATACAAAAGACGGTAGTCAAAAGTGTTAACCTTACTCTGATCCACCGTTTTTCATAACGCGTACTGAGAGGAGGGATGATACCCCTGTCATTCCCAAACTAAGGGAGGTAGAGCGTCACGGAAACAAAACAAGAATGTATTGTTCTCAATAAGATCTCGCGTGTTGTCATAAGTTTTCTCTTGCTACTTGAGCCCACTAGCACAAGTCAATGGTAAAACGTTCCTGAAAATCAGACTAGTTCAACCTGACATGTTCATACGTGCACAACCATACCGCGTAGCGCCATGGAGTTTAAAAGAGTGTACTCTTTGCTTATGTTCAGTGTAATAGCACGTAGTTTTATCTGTTTCAAGCCTATGTTTAAAACGTTATGCTCCGTTGATATAACAGTGCCAGGACTGCGCTCAGTCCGCATAATCGTCAGTTGCCCGAGCCAGCCGTGGATCGTCGTGCAGTGCTCCTAAACGTCGTCGCCTGCCAGGAACCAGAAATGTCAGAAACACGTTTTTATTGTCAAAACACATGTAAGTAATGTCTCAGAAGCCCCCAAAAATCGCGTGACTGCACAACATGCTGGACTTGTATCCTGAGAAATCTCGGGAGCGGGGGGGGGGGGGGAAGGGGAGGCGTCGCACCGGCTTCCCATATGAGCCCGAGTAACATGCTGTTCAGAAAGAATTAGCAGGCTCATGTAAAGCTCTTAACAAATTCCAGGTCAATTCCCCTCTTTGTGGCAGCTGTTGCGTGACAATTTTTAGCCAGCAACATAAATCTTGTTTTAATGACGGCTGACTTGAGTAACCTGGCCTGATAGGTCGCCTTAGCCACCCAACAACTCCTCTGGTTATAGAGAGATCCGTCGCCGGAGTGATTTAGTCATCTTCAAAACCCTTTGGACACTGTGGGTCTTCTTAACTGTTCAGGGCCCTTTTAGCCATTGAGAGGCTTCTTCCATCATCCAAGAGCCCTTCTCACAACTCGATGGACTCTCTGACCAGTCAGAGGCACTCTGGACACTCAAGAGTTCAACAGATGCCCAAAGCCGCCTGTCAGCTCAGTGCCGCTCTTGCCGATCAGGGACGTCGGCCTTAAGGGGCCTGTTTAGCCATTTAGGGCCCATTTCGGCCCCAAGCAATTTTCCAGTCACTGACATTTCTTCTGGCTGCTCAGCGCCCCCACTGAAATAGCCGTCAGAAACGCCTTATCACGACTGAGGCCATGGCTAGCGATCCTGTGACGCGTGGGGTGTGGGCGCGGGTACGGCGTCCATTTTCCCTGACACCATAAGACGCAAAACCTGGGCTTTTGTGGAGGTGCATGCAGGGCTGTTTTTGTCGCGTGCAGCGTGAAGAACGAAGAACAGCGCCCACGTCCGTGCTGAACGAGAACAGCTTATGCTCTGCCTGCCCACTAAGACCCATTTAGCCACCCACAGGCCCCTGTTACAGGTACGCGAGCCTGAGCCGGCCACCGTGCGTACTCTAGCCGCCAGTTAGATCCATTCTGTCACGTAAAAGTCCCTTCAGCATAAAG